>NC_043755.1:24677432-25277432 GCF_902148845.1 Salarias fasciatus
CAGAGATTTTTACTTCTGCAGAATCCAACATTTCCATGATGTAGCCTCACTTTCCAACTCCTGTTGGTGACAGAATTATTAGCCATCGTAAAAAAACCACGGAGAGCAGCTCTCGTTGACTTGAACCACGGAATACCAGCTGCCGTCTCTTATCATACACACATCCTGCAGTTCTGTAAACTTCTGGCTCTATCTGTCTGCATCTGTTCATGTCATTCCAGCCGACTGACAGCCGAGGGAAGCTTTCATAACGCTCTCACACTGCTGAGTCAGAACGCAGCAGCGCTCGTCCTCCTTCCAGGGACCAGTGCAGATTAGACACTATTGTACGAGTATTAAAAGTAGCTTAGAGTGAAGACCAGTCAGACCAGAGAGCAGGTTAAGTCTCTGACAGCTCAGCGCATTGAGCAGGGATCTCTGAGTGAGAGGTAAAGCAAACAGGAAAACAAGACAACTTTGTTGTGGAGTTAAACACAAACAAAGACTGCGTCCCGATGACCGTGGGAAAGGAGGAGAGGTGTCTCTCCTTTGTAGTTTTTTTTCTGTCTGTCTCTGTGAAGTCATGGCAGCCGCTCTCTAGCTTGTTAGTATCTTTCCATCCAGTTTAACGGCTCACTCCTTTACAGCTTTGGTTCGGTCCCAGCACTTTCATCAGCCTTGTTTCCAGCAGCACGGCAGCTGTTTTCAGTAAAAACTGCTCCGGCGGAGCAGACAGGTGAACATAGGGGAACATTTATCGGCTCGAGACTCAGCCGTCGCCCGCAGGAGGCCAGAACCGGAGCTGAATGTCAACGGATGGACTGAAACTTCAAGTTAAAGAGTGTGTGGAAATTCCCCACTAATGTCTCCGTTCCCTTCACAGAAACTGCTGTTGTTCATTTGCTTTCCTCAGAATCAAACATTAATGACCTCAATAAATATTACACAAGTTCAGAAACAGAATTCAAAGTAAATGTGATGTTTTTTTTCCCGAATATGGAGTAATTCAAATATTGTCATCAATTTTTGTAAAAACCTGGAGAATCACATTTTTCATTGGCTGAGCTCAACTTTGGAAATCAATACCATCATCCATCAGTCCATGGACTGAGGAGACCCCAACCCAAACTGCATTCCCTAGAAATAAACGCTGTGAAAAATAGGGATAGCATATGGAATGGTCATCAATGAGCAGACACACTATGAAGCATCTCTATTATGAATGTTAAATATCTTTTTACTTTATTACATTATTGGAAAGTTATTATAGTATTGGCATTATTACAAAGGAAATGGCCACATTTATTAAGTTACTGGTAACTTATACTTTCCGGTGACCAGACAGCTCCAAACACATGATCCACCCACGAGTTACAACAAGGGGCCATTTCAGGATCACCACTATGGATGGAAGGGTGGATGGATGGATGGATGGATGGATAGTGGATGGATGAGTGGATGAATTACCATATTTCCTGGACTAGAACTCCAAGTGACTTGTTACTATATGAGAGCTGCTGCCATCATCAAATATTATTGAAGTTTTCTTTTTTATTAAATGGTTTATTTCTATTTTAAATTTATTACCAAGCCTAATGTTACGATTGTATGAAAAGTGCTATATAAATAAAGGCTTATTACGGATTCATAATTTCTTTATTTAACAGTAACAATGTCAAAGAAATAAACCGCCAAGATGAATTTAACTTCAAAATAGAAACTCTATGATAAAAATCAGGATCCTGAAGTCCTGAAACTCTCCACTTCAGCCTGGTTTTGTGGAAACATGTTTAATAACGCTCAGCTAAAGTCAAAAAGAGCTTTGTCCCACGTGTAAAACACAAAGTACCTGATCTGATATAAAACACTCGCGGTTATTGAGAGGAAGCGGTGGGCAGAAAATGCTGATGCTGACACATCATTCTCAAAAAGATGTTTGACAGCTTAACTGGAATGAAGAACTGTAGAGAAGAGTGTCGACATAATTCAAGGAAACATTTTCTCAAGACGATGAGAAATCCACACGTACGGAAAGATACGACACAAACGCATGGAGAGAAAACGCGGTTATGTTTGGTACACGATGGATCCAGCTCATTACACCTCGCTCAAATCCTCCTTCAGGTCACATCTGTACTGTAACTGTAAACGAGAACACCGAGGGGTTTGAGCTGTCTGTTAGCTAAACACCGTGACGCGACCTCAGCTGGAGCACGTCCATCCCGGCTGGATATTTTGGCTTCCTCGTCACACCCTTGAAAAGCAGAAGGTCAGCTCGAGTCGTTCAGCCTCGTTACTGTTGACACAGACGCTCAGCGGCGGCCGCAGATTTCCTTTACGCCGGAGCAGGTGAGCCAGGCAAAGTTCAGCACAGTGAGCGACGGAATGAGCAGCGCATGGAAACTGACAGTCTCCACGCCGTGTGTGTGTGTGTGTGTGTGTGTGTGTGTGTGTGTGTGTGTGTGTGTGTGTGTAGAAGTAAGTCACTGGAATGTCCCCTGTAAATCTTCAAAACACAGTGCGAGTCTGCATGTTATCTCCTTTGTTTCGCTCAGTTTTATCTTAATGAGGGTTAAAAATTACACAACAGGAGAATAATGGCAGAGAAACGGACAGCAGAGCCGTTTGCAGGCAGAACGAAGGAGCAGGTCTGGAGCCGACCTCTGGAGGAACAGACGGTCTGACTGTAGGCTGGACTGTAACCTCAGGCTGTCGTGTAACTTCAGGATGTAGTGTAACTGCAGGATGTAGAGTAACTGTAGGCGGACTGTAACTTCGGCTGTAGAGTAACTATAGGCTGTACTGTAACTTCAGGCTGTACTGTAACTATAAGCTGTACTGTAACTTCAGGCTGTAGTGTAACTATAGGCTGGACTGTAACTTCAGGCTGTAGAGTAACTATAGGCTGTACTGTAACTTCAGGCTGTAGTGTAACTATAGGCTGTACTGTAACTTCAGGCTGTCGTGTAACTTCAGGATGTAGTGTAACTGCAGGATGTAGAGTAACTGTAGGCTGTACTGTAACTTCCGGCTGCAGTGTAACTTCAGCTGTAGTGTAACTGTAGGTACTGTAACTTCAGCTGTAGAGTAACTTAGGCTAGACTGTAACTTCAGGCTGTACAGGGACTCCTGGTCTCACGGTGTCTGTTCCCAAATGCACCAGTCCGACGTCCCCGCTCTGTGGAAGTTAATGTCTACCTACCTGGGTGAACATTTTTGCAATGTGTGTGTGTGTGTGTGTGTGTGTGTGTGTGTGTGTGTGTGTGTGTCCTAATTCATGCGAACATTTGCAGAGTGTGCGGCGGGAGGGGGAGCAGGGAGGAGGGAGATTACAGACAGAATTTTCCACTCGCTCCGGCCGCTGTGGCGTAACCTGCCCCTGATTCGCCTGAGTAATTATTTAAGTGGAAAGTCAACCATTGGGAAACCGTCCTGCTGCTGCTCTAACACCTGCAGGATATCACGGAGAGAAGTAGTTCATGGAGAAGCAGTCATGAGACCGGGTCAGGAATAATTTAGATAAGATTATCAGATGTATATTTTGCCGACAACAAGCATGAACCCAGCCAGTCAGGTCTGAGTGGCTGAAACTCATTAAAGTCAGTGTGAAGGACTGTTTTTATATACATTACATGCTGCTGAGTCTTTTGTTGTTGCTCTGTGTTCAGGACGTTCTGGGTGGGTCGGAGGCGGGGGACCGGCTGACGCACTTCAGCCCCTTGAGCCGGACCCCTCCCCTCATGCCTTCATGCTCTCTGAGCCAGCGAGCTCGAGGCGTCAGGGGTTAAGTGTTCAAAACAGACAGGACGAACACAAAGGAACTGTCCATACTAATCACTGAGATGAGGATCAGAACATTTTGTAGGATCGACTCGTCCCAAAAAAAAATAATTTGCCAGGGTTTGTTGTGTGTTGCAAAAGTCATTTTTTTTAACAGGGACACGAGGAATGCCATCATTCTGTCTCTTCACATACTTTTTCCTCAGATAATGGAGGACAAGATAAATGAATCCGTCAGTTTTGGTGTTAACACGAGATTTCACAAGATCTGGCTCGAAAGGATCATGTGCATGTTTAAAGGAAAACAGAGCAGAAATCTCCAGGGTCATGCTCTCAGTGGAAAGGGGTTTATCATTCACACATGGGTTTGTTTTTTGAGCTCCATATCAGAGTGGTTCCTCCAGATTCCTGGTAGAAGAGGCTGTTGAAGCCCTCTTTGATCTGACCAAACATTAAAAATGGGGCTAACCATTGGACGACACACAATCTCACAACACACAGAAGCAAAATAAGGGATTTTCTGTTAAACAGTCAAGAAAAGACCTCGTCTTAGTTAATATTGAGACCATTTTTGCTAAAGCACCATTGCAAGCAGTACATTTAGTTTCTTGGCCACACTGAGCACCGATACAATTACTTAATAAAATGCCATGAAACACAATTCATCCTCCAAATGCACCTGATAAGTGACGGACGAGTGCTGCTTTGAGCCGCCCTGCACAGCCCCAGTCTCAGCCTGATACTGTTGTATCGGCGAATGTTCACCAGTTTGAGTACTCCATGCAGTATCCCACTCGAAGCCCAACTTAACCTCTACCCTGGTTTTTATTTCATGTTTAAATCAAGTGTTGATGACCCTCAAGTCTTCAGGACTTCCTGGGTCCCTGGTCTGCCTGGATTCCACTCCAGCATGGCTTTCTCTTGGTGCACATGAAGTTTCTCACTCAAACACAAAGCAGACTACCTTATGACGTACTTGTCCAAAGTGTGGTCCTCCAACCTTTAAACCCCTTTATAATTTCAATATATTCCATAAATTCGGTTGAACATGACTAATGTACGTGTTTTCTTTTTAAAAAAAGCCAATATATTGGTGATTTCTGCTGCTATTGCAGCAGGAAGTCAGTGTGGGGGTTTTACTGGACCAAAATATGTTGCAGCGATCTCAAAGAATGAGTGAGAAAACCCAAACAGCGGAGAGCAAACCAAACATAAAGAAAAGGCACACTCCAGAGTGAAGCACACTCACACAGGTAAACACTCTTCTAACAGGCTGAACTGCTGACCCTGGTGCACAAGCAGAGCCTGCCCCGCACTACAGCCCACATGCTGCCAGAGGCCGGCGGCCATGGCTGTTTTCCTTTAACTTTTACACCTCCAGCTGCTGACAGCTTGAGTGGCGACAAGTAGACCACCCAATTTAGGTGGAGGGGGGGGGGGGGGGCGGGGCGGGGAGGGGGCTCGGAGCCGGGAATTAAACACATCCAGACCTGGTGGTCCGGACAAAAACAGCTTTTCTTCTTCAGGAACAACAAATACACCAGCGTCGGGGTAATTGTCAGCACTGTTTGTCTGAAAGGTTCTTCACCTTATCGTTCTTCTTCTGTGGTGGATTTCCAGGTGGACTTTGGTCAGAACTTGTTGTTGGTCATGTTAAAGGCTCGTTTACACGGCAACAAGTGAGAGAAGCACAACATTTACATGACAACAGTGCTCAGCTCCACAGAAAACGCAGCTTTTTGAGAACAGCTACCAAGGTGGAGCTTTTCGAAAATGCTTAGACTCCAACCCCGAGTAGTCAGGTGAAAACTGGACACTTCTCTGGAAACGCTCGCAACCCATGTCCTTGTTAGGACGCTTCATCAGAAACCTGCATTTTCACTTCAAACGCCGTGGTGTAAAATGTTTCCTTGTGTTTTGGCGAACGTGCGTCAGCTCATTTTGACTCACTCTTCACCGAGTGGCGGCTCTTTGATGAAGCCAGGCGCTCCAGTACCAGAGGCAGTAAAGCGTGATGCACGGCCACAATGTTTCACCCAAACTGGGACTGCGGCCGCCGTCCGGCTCTTCCTGTACCGCTCTGTCAGGAGTCGTCGGCCTTGATCCTTGTGGTCCTGGTTAGTTTATGAGGCACTCCTCCTCCAGTAAACAGGTTTTAGTAAACTAGTAACAGAGCTGCTCTTTACTGGAGACAAGAGCATGAAGTCATACTGACACTGAAGCTAAGAGGTGTGCTCTCAACAGCTTTTCTCTCCATTAGGTGCATGTGGCACTTATTAACTTCATGTAATACATAAGTTATGAATGAATTATTCACGCATCTTGCTTATTAAAGTGTTTGCACATTGGATGGTGTATTCAGTGAGTTTGGACCGCGCTCCTTCCAGGATATCAAAGACAGCTTTAATCCGCCTGCAGCCACATTCTTTCTCTATTTGCAGCTTGAATCAGCTCTCCAGGCACATGCTACCTTGTGCCAACAACCTTCACTAATCCATCCTTTATAGAAGCTATTTGCAACACAAACTGAGAATAGAAACTTGGTATTCACTCGGTATAATTTCCTTCTGGGGGCCTCTCATAGTGAATTAAACACTGACAGAATGTGAAGATATGACTGCTGACTGATTTCAGTTGGGCCACAGTTTGGGTAACGATTAAAGAGGCTTTGCTCAACCTGGACCAGCAGTAGATCCACGTTTCCACCCGAGACCGGGTTCCCTGTGCAGCCTGTGTTCTGTGAAAGGCCCTTTCTGCTTCACATGTGGATGCATTGCTCCACTCCTGCTCTCTGGCCTCGCCGTGGTGTTTCACCTGTTTGCTCACAGAGAGTTTTGAATATGCCGGAGGAAGCCACCAGTTTGCAGAACACAATTTTCAGTACATGTGCTGATATGGAGACGATCCAGGCTGAAGGTCGACAGAAGTACGCCAAAGTCTCCGCAGGTTTTCTCGCTGCTTGGCGGGCCATGATCTGAGGAAAGAGTGACTTGCAGGAGAAGAGTGTGATTTGAAGACAGAGGTCGTGTTATTTGACCCAGGTCGGAGACGATAAACGTGCTCCTGTTGTAGGGGTTATGGAGCGTGTTGAACAGACCAAACATGAATGTTGACCTACATCCTCTGAACTGATCTCCTCCAGTCCACTCAGCTCTAAAACCACTTTTAATGTTTCACAATCCAGTCATGTATCAAGTGCTTTATGCACACAGCATGCAATTCATCAGCGTCGGGCGCTTTGTGATAACTTCTTATTTCTTTTAGATTCCATGTCTATTGTGACTGCACTTCACTAACAATCTGGAAACCAAATATTTATGTTCCTTATAAATCAATACCTCCTCCTTGTGTTAGCAGTGCATTCCTGTATTTCCTGCACACACCAAGATGAAGGAAACTGGAATTTGATTAACGCTCTACTGTCTTGGAAAGACTGGCCGTTACAGCAGATTTCATATGTTGGAGTCAACATATGTTAACTCGAAATAAGTCTGTTTTAAATTCAGAATTTCAACTATCGGTCTTTGTCACTGTTCTGCCATTATCACCATCAGGATAGGTTTTCTTGGTTCTTCTAGACGGGCCTCATGGTCAGCTGGTTTCAAGAAACCGGTTTCATCTGTGGATCTGAGCTGGATGGACAGATGGATGGATGAATCATCTAAATCGAACTGCGCTCAGCAGAAACTCTCCGCTTCCTTCAGATCAGCAGGAAGCTACACTGGCAAAGTTTGGGTCTTCTCAAACAAAAAAGCCTTAAAAATAAGTGATAAGCCCATTTCTACACAGAGCTGAATCTTGTTCTTTCAGACGCTGCTCTGTATATGAAAACACTCTGAATCCGGTTCCCATCACCTCCCCACTCAACGTGCTTAAAAGCTCTTCAGCTTTGACTAGTAAATGACCAGAGAGCTTCCAGATCAGAGGAGCTCAGCGGTCACCGTCCCAAGCAGCTAGTCTGCTCCCCACAGAGCAGCAGAATGTCCCTCGTCTCCGCATCCTGACCGTTCAGCATCGTTCCTGCTGAACTTTAACACAGTGCGCGGGTTGGTGGTCCAGGCCACGGTCCTGTCACTGTTACAGGCGTAACGAAAGTGGATTGTCCACCAGGGTTTGGGTTCCTCAACCTTTCCAATCTGCAGTAGTGCCAGGGAAAAAAACGTTGGTAACCACTGAATTTAGAGGCTCTTGAGCAAGGCACAGCCGGATTGAGTCGTTTGGAGAAATTTTGTTGGACATTTTTACTCAAAGTTTCTGAGTTATTGAACTGATTGAATTTAATAAGGCATGAAATATTTAAATAGAGTCAAATGTTTCACTGACCTTCTCAGTTCTGGTGATGCTGCGGCTGTGGCTTCAGTCAGAACAGCGGTTACCTCTCAGTCGGACGGTTTCAGGTTTGATCCCCATCATAAATCGGCGATATGTTGAAGTGAACGAGGCCCTGAACCCCAAACTGCTCCCACTAGTGGACTGAGCTCCTTGAGTGGCGGCCGCCTCCGTTGGTGTTTGGATGTAAAAAAGCCTTTGGGCTCTTTATGACATCCATATTGACACCTGGTGGTTACAAAAACAAAATCGATGGAAACCTAGGTTCAGTTTGTTAAATATTTAGTTTTTTACTTGTTTTTTAAACATGTTCATACAGATATACCGTAGAAACAACATGTTATTGCTGAAAAGGATTTTTCCAGCTGGCTGATCAGTGTTGTCAGTACATTTACATCCACTGCATTTACATTATTGTAATTTACAAACATGGAGTGTCTTACATTTGCTTTATGTAACAAGAGGAATTGTTCTGCTGTTCTCTGGTTGGCCTGTTGTCTGGTCATCCCAGACCATGAACGTCTGTCAATGTATCGGCCCCACGCTGAGCTCCAGCAGCTCCAGCGGCTCCAGCGGCTCCAGCGCCTGTCAGCTTCAGCGGTGTTTACCTTTCGACATGCTGTTTGACTTCTCCGCAGTGGGGATTTGGTGTGACGCTTCGGCACACATGCAGAGCAACACATCTGGTTCCAGTCCGTCTGATCTGCACACACTGACGAGAGCAGCCACTTCAGGTTGCATCATGCGGATCTGCTGGGCTTGAAAACCTCTGATTTCATCAGGTGCACTTTTAAAATCCAGTTTCAGTCAGACTGAACTTCATTTGGTAGATGAGCTTGATGGTTTCAAAAGGCATTTTGTTTGGCGTCCAGTCTGACCTCCATGGCTCACTGCATGCTCTGGAGGCCGTGGTGCTTCCTGTTTCTCCGCATCAGACCGGCACCTGCAGCCAAATTCTGAGAAGAAACTCTTGTCCACCGTCTGATAACTTAAACTGTTGAATGACTTCATGGACTTTTTGCAAAGAGCAGGGTAAGTTCTACAGAAGCCACAGGGAAAACAGGGGCTGTGGACCCTGTTTCTCTCTGGGTCATTGCTGTCCTAAGACAGTTCTTGACATTACTTCCTATTTGTCCTCCATTGTAACATATCTGCCCTTGGTTGGAGCTTTACCTTCAGAGAAAGCTTTATTTTAGGGGCCTCATGTGTATTTTTTTTTCATTTCATTTCATTTCATTTCATCTCAAGTGGGCTGGAGCGGTGCAATAGTGCCGTAATGACATTTAGTTCAGGCTTTTTTTTAGGGTATATGTGATGAAAATCTGTATTTTCACAAAACCAGACAATAACTACAGAGAAAGACCATAAACTCAACATAATGTCAATTTTAATGATATAAATACAATGAAATGTCCAGAAATCGTCTCCTGTCCTCTAGCTAGCTTTCAGCATCTCTGATATCTCAACATTAATCCACTACTCTGAAGACATTTCTTTAAAAAACAAAAGTCAGTGTTTTCTTTGAAATTGTCTCAGTCTGCTGGATGTTTGGCCGCACTGGAGCCTCTTGCGGTCCGGTTTCGGTCCACGGGTCTCAGGTTGGACCCCATGTTTCAGCTGGGACTGTCATGATGGCCATGGCTGCTCTGTCTCTGGAGATGGAGCCTCCCTGCGAACACATCGCCTGGATTCAAAGCAATAATGCAGATTTTGTTCACGTATTTAATGCTTCTGTCTTTTTGTTTTCACTTTAGGTGAACACAGTTCATTTGCACCAAATTACAACAGAATATTTGAAATAATTGAATCATGCTAAACATGAAAATGCCACTCAACAGAGCGGATGACTGTGTTTATCATTTCATACAGCTGTGTGACCTAAAGATAGCTGTATAAACCAGAGTAATCATCCTGTCGTACTGATGAGATGAAGGCTCTCATGAAGCCATGGAAAGCAGCGGACTGATGCTGCTGGCTCGTGATGTGCTGTGAGCAGGGGCAGCAGGCTGGTTGACGGTTGACTCCGGAGCCGTGCCCGGCAGAGATAAAGCCAACGAATGCTGAGAGAAGAAAGATAATACTAAGCTACGAACCTTTTTGGCAATTTGCTCTGCATTTATCTTTACATGCTGCAAATCTCACGCCTCTGTCCACACTCCAGACCCGCACTGCGCTCGTGGTTTGTGTGGGTTTCTGCGTGAGGACGGCTTGGCAGAGGGAAAGTGTCTGCACCCTGGCAGATAAGCTACGTTATTCCACTCGGGTGCACACACACACACTGGCTGTGTCCGACACGTGTGTGTGTGTGTGTGTGTGTGTGTGTGTGTGTGTGTGTGTGTGTGTGTGTGTGTGTGTGGGTGCTATACATGCGACAAACACACTTCACAAGACGTGAAAAGGGACGGCAGGAGTTCGCCTCTCGCCTGCGAATTTCAGGGACCCTCATGAAGCAAATGAAAGAAACAATGGACAGCACTTAATCCGTGGTTCTCAAAGTACGGGAGCTCCAGCTATAGAGGCTTTTAATTTGAATCCGATTGTCTAGATTCGGTCGCACACGGTTATTCCATACATTGTTTTTTTTTTTTTTATCCCTTAGAGTCATTCGTTCAACAAACTGGTGTAAAAAAAATAGGTCTTTTAATAGAAGTATTGATAGCTTTACCTTCAGTTTATCTGTAGATTGATTAACATATTGATTAACATGCTCAATAGAAGCACAGTTCCATGATTGTATTCTAATTGTTCAGGTCCTTCATCGTGATTCTGGAGGGTTTTGGAGCGTCCAGCTCTGAGTGGAAGCAGCGACACTTCACTTTTCATGAAGCCGGTTTTGACTCACTGCTCCAGGTGTCCGTGCTGCAGGTCAGGTCCGGCGACCTCCGCTGGGACGTCTGTTGATAAACAAGGACGAGCTTCCAGACACATGAGGAAGCTGATGTGCCGGCGGGACCTTTAGTGAACGGCTGCTGCCAGCTATGGACTGATCCTCAATGTAGTAAAACCAATAACTCAATAACCTGCCAGGATTGCCACTGGCTTTTAACTCAGCATGTTTTTGTTGTTGTTGTTAAAGCATAATTCACAAAGGAAAATGTAGAATGAAGTGATGTTTATTTAGTTTTATGTAGTTACTGTGGGGAGACGTTTCTCCAGCTGGCTCTCCACGACTTTATGTAGACTCATTTATAAAAGCAAAGGACAGCTCCAGCTGCTGGCCTGGCATGCTAACTACAACATTTTCAAACGTTACCGTGTGAACGCAAAATTTTTGTGAAACAGTAACAAAGCATTAATGGAGCCTGAGTCTCTTCTGTTTTTTCTTCTTCTTTTCTACAGCTTTGGCGTAGCGGCAGCGTCATCTTGTTTGTCATTTATCTTTGCTCCACCAACAAATCAACTCCAGGTTGTCACATTTCATGATCAACAGTGTTCACAAAATCCCCATTCGGCTGTTTGTAGTATTTGAATTTCCTTCACACACGCTCATCTGCTGCTCCAGGACACACACTCAGTGATTGAGATATTGCAGTTTGAACTTGCTCGGCGGGATGGAAGACACACGAGTCACACTGAGCAGCAGACACACAAATTCAAGCAAACCGTTGCAGTTGAAAGGACGGTCCATTTGTCTGAGGATGTAGGTCACTATGCTTTTCAAACACCTGACGTCTCTTTTTCTCACTCAGGTTTAAAAATGACTGCAACACACTGAGCGGGGCTGCACTGAAGTTCCTGCTTGGTGTTGTTAGTCGTGGAAATCCCACAGTCCCGTCCTTCACCTCTGCTATTGGCACACGCTGCCCGGCGAGGTTATTCACTACTTTCTGAGTCACACATTTTGGCATTCTGCCGCTCAAACAGTTTATGAAACAGATGCATTTCTGACATAAGTCCACACTTTCTCCCTGAGCATCAAAACGAGCTGGGCTCCTGTGTGTTGGTGTCATCAGAGTCTGCGGAGCTGTTTGAACCAGCTGCAGGTGTTTTACTGCCCTCGGTGTTTCCTCCAGGTTCATTCAGTGTGTGCAGAAAGATGTGTGTGTCTTTGCCCGACATATTGTGCAACTCCATTCATTGGTGACGTGAGCCGTCATATTGGCTGCACGGCAGCCATGTTCAGTCCTGAGCGCCGGCCGTCATTCATGCTTTTTCACCTCCCACCTGAAAGCGAAGTGTAAACACGCCTTCGTTTCTCAAAGGAATGTGATCAATGGAACAAAAGTAATCTGATTTTGCATTTGACGCTACGCCCAAAACACGTGATCAGGGATCTCCGCGCAGCCTGGCGGCTGCAGGAACAGAAACGAGCGGACTGGGACACACTGCGGTGCGTTAACGGCCCGCGAGCGTTGAATCACGGCTCTGAGGGCGAACAGCCTGACCCCAGCTTAACCAGCAAGGACAGGCTTCAAAGGCTCTGGTTAAATATTATGCTGTTTTTCACCCCGCTCTGCTCATTTTGCCTTTACTGATTATAGTTCTTACAGTTTGTGACTGATTGTTCAGCAGAGGGGTCTGAGCCACATGCGGCTCCTCAGCGCCTCCGAACGGACGGCGGCCTGCAGCTTCCACACAACCCGGTGCAGCTGGACACCTTCAGTTTGATATTTGGTCGTTAAATTCATCACGTCACCTTTCACTGCACCTCATGGAGCGTCATCCAAATGAAGGAAAATGGATTGATGAAGAAGAGGTGTACAGGAGATGAACGAAGTAGCAAAGACTGAAGCACCAAATGGGTGAAACCACTGAAAACATGTAAACATTACAGCATCAACCTGCTAAAAACTTCTAGAATCACTAAAACAACACAAACAGCTGAAAGAGCTTAAACCAGATCAGAACAGTTGAAACAGGTTCACAAGCTTAACAGTTAACACAGTTGAAATGGTTAAATCAGCTTCAAATGGTTAAATTTAGCTAAAATAGCTGAACAGAGCTAAAATCTGTACATGTTTCTGCAGATTTCATTTGAAGGTAAATGTGATGAGCCGACCAGAAGCTGTTTGGGAAGATGAGCTGAACTTCATCACTCTGAAGGTGACGGATGCTGACGGCTGTGAGTGAAATCGCCTCTGAAGTTTTTAATTCTCTGCTACTGTGGAACGTTTCCGCTCAGCGAATGCACTGCTCAGTGTTTACACTTGTGTTTTCTTTGCACCCGGATGCTTTCCATATTTTACATGTTAACACTATAAACCCAACAGCAGTGAACAAAGTTCCAAAATGAGGATCCGACTGGTGGAAATGTTTAGAAGTGTGACTCATGAGAAATGACAGTGTGAGTTCAGTTTTAGTGGCGGTGACGGATCACCGAGCAGAGGAGCTGTGTTTTCTGCAAGTATAGTTATAACGGCAGCAGTGACTCAGCACCGGCGCTGGATTTGGACAAACCCACACCCAGAGGATCTGTAAACACGACTCCTCCAAACCAGGCATTAGCCGTGCCACATCACCGGCTGCCGGGTCCACCGGTGGCAGGCCGAGGCCGCCGCGCAGCGCCGCACAGCGCCGCCGCTAATGAAGCACTCCCAATGAAGATGAACGACTGGGGGGCGAAGGTCACGGCGGCTGTGAGTTCTGTCTGGAACTCACATGACCTCTGGACACTTCAGGACTCATCATTCATTCTCCTCGTTCTCAGGCTCCGGCGCTTATTGATGCTCAGGAACATAAATCAACACAGAACACAAAACACATCCGCAATTAAAGCTCATTAAAACATGTAGAAGCAGACACATAACTAGACGTATAAAAACATAGACATGTAGAAGTAGACACATAAGATGCATCGCTTTATATTAGTAGAAACACACATATGAGTAGACAAAAAGCACACAGAAGCAAAGCCACAGATGTGTATAAGTAGACACATGGAGGCATATATAACAAGAGACGAAGCCATACGCTGTATGAGAAGAAATAAAAGTGGAAACCTAGACGTAATTAAGTAGAAACACACCATATCCAAAGAGAAATGCTGACAAATATCAGTAAAAGCATAAATATATGCAGGCAGAGCCGTTCATCAGAGAAACATAGATATATATGAGTAGAAATATAGATTTATCTAACTCGAAGCTCTATAAAGAGACAAAGATGTGTGTGTCTGTGTGTGTGTGTGTGTGTGTGTGTGTGTGTGAGGGAGAACATGCTAACACTACACTAAAAGGTCCAGTCTGTCTCTGAACCCATACACAGTGACGTCCAGCTGGACACCAATCATTAAAAGAAAGACAGCAGATCCTGCATTATATAATGCAAAATGAAATCAGCAGTGCTCGAACTATGAGGCCAGACGCAGAAGAGCGCGGCTGTAAAGATGGCCAGAATGCAGAAAAAAACATGTCAAAAGGGTGAATGAACCCACGTTGGAGGTAACCGCCCTGAAGGAGACCCTCAGAGCTCAGCAGGCGGAGGCTGGAGGCCGGAGGGCGGAGCTCACTGAGAAGGAGCGGGACGAAAGGGACCGAGCTGAGGAGGAGGTAAACAGAACCCAACAGCAGGAGCTGCTGCGGCGGAGGACGCTCTGGAGAAGTGGGTCCTCATCCAACATGGCAGCCATGCTGAACACGCTCCGGCAGTCAGTGAGGCGTCTCTTGTGTCCGGAGAGTGTACCTCAGTGAAGGAGCTCGGCACGTCCTGTTCTTCCCATAAAGCCAGGCTGTCAATGGGTGAGCGTAGCAGAGGGGTTCCGCTCTATTCTGCCAGCTGAAGGTCCGTTTCTGTCTTCTAGACGTCTGCACTCTCCTGGAGCTGCGTTTCACAGGCGGTGACTCACCTTCTCAATGCAGCTGAATTAAAACCAGCCAAGCTGACAGCCTGGGACACTCCCAGATGATCTTTCTCCCAGTCCTTGGTCCTGGATAGGTTTTGGGAGTGGGACTGATCCTGATCTGTATTGGTGTTTAGCTCATAGAAATGCGTCTAGCCACTTTCTGCTCATTATTTTCCCTCTCCCTTCTTTACCTTGCCCCTCGTAATTCCCACAATCACCTGAGGAATGTAAGCATGATGCGTTTAAGCTGGTTTAAAGCATATTGCTGAGCTAAACAAACAGAGCAGAACTGGTTTTAAAGGTCAACTGTTTGGGATAAGCTGCTCTCACTACTTCCCACATTGCATAACGCCTTTCTGTTTCTTGCATGTTTTCCTCTTGATAAAAGTGTTTTGACTTGTTTACGCCCATGTCCTCCCGAGGTGCAGACTGAAGCTCGTCTCTCATTGATCTCTCCCTCCTTTGTGTATTTGTGTTTGCTGCCCGTTTATCCCATTTTGTTTGGGAGATGTTGGCAGTTCAAGGTTGGATCCTGCACTTCTTCAGCTTTATTAGTTTCATCCTTAAATTGATTTTTGCATAACTGTCTTCTGGATCTTAAAAGTAATTTCTCTTATGAACTATCACTGTGTTAGAATGGTCTGGAGTGTTTTTGCCACCTTGTGTTGTGCAAGTTATTGAAACTTATTGCTTGGTTACCGTTACTGTTTACCTCCTAAAATGGCATTACTGTTACTTTACAAATTACTGAAAGTGAATAGTAACTATTTACTTTGGTAAACAGCTCGTCTGTCACCTCGGACATGACTGGGTGAACTGCAGGCGGGTGTTTTATTGTGGCGTTGCTGTGAACACGTTATCCGGGCTGTCAGCGCCGCCTGGCTCAGATTGATTCTCACATTCAACTGAAATTACATCAGTAAGTGAGGGGTAGACGAGAGCAAACAAACCCAAAAACATACTTTACTCCAGAGTGTCAGGACTCCCAGTCCACATTCTCCTGGTCCTGGTCCTGGTCTTGGTCCTGGTCCCAGTACGTATTCTCCAGGTCCTGATCCCACCAACTAATGATTTTACTTGAAAACTACATCATCTTCAGTGTTTCTGTTGCTGCTGTGTAAATGTGAAACTTTTCTGAAGCAAAATGCTAAAATCATGTTTTCACCTGAAACGTCGTGTAAACAGGGTTTCAGTTTTGTTTTGTGTCCTCTGTTGTCATGAAATGTGTTGAAGGAATAATTGTTTTGTTCGATACTTTGCTTGGTGGTTTAGTGGTCTGGATTGGAGCATCTTGCAGACCAATCTTGGCCCATGAGCCTTATGTTTGACATCCCTGTTTTGAACCCGAGGAGTTGGGATGGCTTCTCTGATTGTGTTTTGGCCATGAAGCGCTGGATGGAGTGCTGAGCACCACAGGTCTTACTGAACTACTACACAGAAAACATCATACAGTCCGGTTCAGGGTGAAACGTTGAGGAGAGCCAGCTGGGAAAACGTCTCTCACTGAAATAAAAGCATCATCTCTGCTAAAGACTGAGCTGCTCCACACCTCAGTGACGCTGTGTTCATGTTTTAGGTCTCACTGCAAGATGTTCACTGATCTATCAGCGTAATAGGTTGTATTTATGAAGACAATTACAACTGATCACTTGTTTCATTATGAAGGGTTGCTAGATATAATCAATAATCAAGATGTATCAGAGAGTGAAGTTTAGCCAAGATGCTCAATAACATATTCCTTTTTTCAGAAATGTAAAAAAAAAAAAAAAGCAGCATGTCTGGACTGACTCAACAGAGAAAGCCTAAATGGTCCAGATCTGTTTTATTCAGCGGATCTTCCTCCGTCTGCAGTGTTCCTGCTGACTTGCTGGAATGCAGAGGATGCTATAAGCGTCGCATTTAGCGGTTTGCGTTGACAGCGCGCCACATGAAAGGTGCCGTGACATTTCTCCTCGGCGCAGCGGCAGTCAAACCGCTTGCAGAATGCTGCAGCCGTCACCTCGCCTGACTCGTGATGAAGGGTGCGTCTGCTGACTCATGGCCCAGTGGACGTGTTCGACACGGTAGACTTCCAATCAGGACGCTGCACGCTCCGACTTTGGCGCCAGACGCTTTGAGGAACCTCTTATTCTCTCTGTGCGCTTCATTTCACCCAAATCACCTCTTTCCTTTGGTCCTTGTGAGGATGTCATTATTTCACAAACAGCTGCAATCTAAATATTCTTTGTATATTTTAACAAAGTGGCTCCCGAACAGCCACCTGTTTAGCCCATCACTGTGGGAGCCGTACCATCAAGAAACATTGAAATACCAAATTTATCTGGATTGCAGAATATCCTAGCCAACGAATGGAATATTCACACAATATGGGAAATTCAGAGGCACCGATTACACTCAAAATAAAGAGAAAACTCCACACAGGAAGGCTCTGATATGAACCATCAGTTGTCTCCTGATGGGGAAAGGATGCTAACTGTACAGCCCCAACCACGTGAAAACACAACAAACTAAAGTGAAACATTCAAAGTCCTCGAGTTGTCTTCACCCAGTTCAATCTGAGAAGTGAATATAGTGAAATACAAAAGTACATCTGGACATTTCTTAAATTATGCTCTGATCAGAAAAGATCAGTATCATCAGCAAACAGTGGAAACCACACTGAATGTGAAGATTCAAACTGCCTGGGCCCTGTGGGATCCCACAAGCAATATCTAAACAGGAAGAGAACGGTCCTTCATTTGACAAAATCTCTCTGACAACATACACTCACACTTTACTGAACAATGAGAGGCAATGGATTACTGTGTCAAAAGTTTCTTCAAAGTAAATATATTGAGGGTGTATTGTGAAACATTTATACCATTGGTGATTTCCTCTCATGCCTCCATCACTGCTGAATCTGTGATTTTCTAACATAATATTGTGCTTTTCTGTTGCTGAAGAGGTTTGTTTCTTTCCAGAATTGTAATTATGTGATTTAAATATGAGGCTATAGTTTATGAATTTATGACAACTTCCATTTTTTGTACAGAAGGAAGACAGCTATTTTTCTTTTATTTTGACATGCTCTAGTCTAAAATGATCCACTGAACAAATATACACCGATTAGAAATAAACTCTTGTTAGTGATATCAATGTGATTAAAGTTGGTTTTCATTCTTTTTTTAACAATATGTTTATTGAATTTTTTTTCATAAAAAAAAAAACAAAACAACAACAAAAACAAAACAAAGTCAAAGCACACACAAGGCTTTAAGAAAGTATATATAACAAAGTCAGAAAATAATACAAAACAAGGTCATTTTTTCAAAAATTCCACCAAAGGTCTCCAAATGTCCTCAAATTCCTCAGCTTTTCCTCTGGTGATGAATGTGAGTCTCTCGAGCGCAACAGCAGATGCCAGTTCCTGTATCCATAACTTTAGTGGAGGGGCCTCCATACTTTTCCAAAATAAAGCAATTGTTCTCCTCGCCTGAAGGAGGCGAAATCTATTAGCATAGATGTCTTCTTGCTCACTACAAAATCCTTTGGATATATTCCTAAAAGACATAGAATTGCACAATGAGGCACTTCACACCCCACAATTGTGGAAATTGTTTGAACAGTAGACTTCCAGTATTTTTTAATTTTCCAACAGTCCCACAGACAATGAAACAAAAAGCCTTTGTCGCTCTGGCATTTGCTGCAAATATCAGGAATGTCAGGGGTCCACTGATGTAGTTTAACAGGGGTCACATAGGTTCTCATTAACCATTTATATTGCAATAACCTCATTCTAGTGTTAACTGTTTGTTTCTGCGCTTTAAGGCATGCATTTTCCCAATCAGTGATTTCAATAGTTTCATTAGTATCCAAGCTCCATGCTTCCAGTTTGCTTTTACTAGATTCTGTATCGTAGTTAAAGGTGCTGTAGGCAGGATTTTGCTAATCAATGCTAATTTTTCTGTTTTTTCTTTGGATTAAATGTTAGAGTATCCACTGATAATCCTTTAGGAGTGTAGCATAATCTCACTTCCGCGAGGGCGCAGCGTTTCCATCTGTCTCTGTTCTGAGCTGAAAAGGAATCTCGACAGCTCCAGGTATCTTTGACCAATCAGAGGAGCCCCTGAGGCTCTAACCGTGATTGGTCGAGGCGCATTCGTCGCACGTTCTTGTGGGAGGGGCTTAACTTGATGTCAGAGAAAACAGGACAGGATTGGCTGTGCTGGGTTTCAAATCGCCATCTTAGATGGGTCAAATCGCCATCTTGCTTAGGTAACCCTAAGCAAGATGGCGGAGATGCGGAATCCTGCCTACAGCATCTTTAATTAGTGTTCTATAAATATGTGAGATTTGTTTTTTCCCATGTAAATTTGACAAAACAATGTTTCCTAAACAGGATAAAGAAGGTTCACACATTATATTTATAAGCAGAGATGACATGAAATGTTTTAATTGTAAATATCTGAAAAAATGCTTACAAGAAACAGAAAATCTTTGACATATCTGATTAAATGTAAGCATTTCTCCATTCAGATATAGATCACTACTGGGTTTCAGACCAATTGGTTTTCATTCTTGCCAGTTTTAAAGGAGTGGTATTACGTGTCAAAAACAACTTAAATCAAATGTTAAATCTGCATCAGGCTGCCTCAAACGACTGGAAATGAGTTCCTGTCTCTTTAAGAATCTCCTCAGCTTAGTGACGCGCCCCTCTCAGAGCGCCCATCTCAGCTATTTGCTAGGTATTTCCCCCGCCCCTGAGAGGGGAGGGGGAGCACGAGCTGTGCAGGAGGAGCTGTGCAGACTACGTCAGAGCTGGGGCGGAGCTGTGCAGAACCGAGCGTTTCAGCCTCAACATGGCTGCCAGGGGGAGATTCAGGGATTGCTCAAATATGCGTGTATGGTACAGGAAACAACTCCATATGTCTTTTTAATAAGAAAATGACACTATAGCATTATACAAAGCTTAAAAAAGTAAATTTTGCATGATACCACCCCCCCCACCCTTAAAGCGATACTTCAACATTTTGGCAAATTGGCCCATTTAGCGCAATTCCTTAGTCATTTTGAACAGAGTACTTACTTTTTTTGTGAGGTCGAGCTGTTGTTTATTCAGAGGTGAGTCGGGGAAGGTTTTCGGGACGGACACAATGGAAGTGGAAGGTATTTTTGTTCCCCCTCGTCAAACTCATCAAATACACAATCCAACAACCCCAAAAACACTTTGGTGGACACGTTATAGTCTGCACATTCACTACGCTGTGAAATATTAATGCAAAATTACCAGATTGAGTTGTTTATGCGAAGATTGCTAAGACGGAACTACTTACTAAACATGGCTTCACTTCCACTGTGTCCGTCCCGAAAATCTTCCCCGACTCACCTCTGAATAAACAACAGCTCGCCCTCACAAAAAAGTAAGTATGCTGTTCGAAATGACTAAGGAATTGCGCTAAATAGGCCAATTTGCCAAAATGTTGAAGTATCCCTTTAAAGGTGCCTTAAGGAGTTTGCACGTTTTATGCAAAACAGCGCCCCCTGCAGGCCTTGGGCGTAATGCAGCTTAGTGAAAAACTCGTCCCTGTGGCTCGCGTGCACGGAAGAGGGGAACTCCTTCCTCGCTCTTGTAGTAGCGCTCGAGTAAGATTTAAGTTTCTTCTACCTGGTGGAGTCTGTGTGGAGCTGTGGCAGTGCTAGAAGCCAGTCTGTTCTTACTTTCTGGAAGATCCTGCTCAGTTGTTGCTCACTAAGCATCTGGCAGAGTAATGGCGGACAAATCGAAACTCAAGGAGCCGGAGCACGCATTACGTCATTCCTTTCAAATTCTCCCCAAAAAAATGCTGGTGCCGGAACGGCACTGCAACTTTCAAGTGACAATTTAGCGCTGTTAGAGGTACTTGTAATGAATATGTCAGGGCACATTGTACACATCATTAAAAATGTGTAACATATTTATGGTGGAAAATAAGTATTTTTAAGGTTGTAAAACTCCTTAATGCACCTTTAACAACAGAAAGTATTGAATCTTCATCTGCTTTTTAAAGAAATATTGAACAAGGAAGAGAGAACATGCAACTTGGATACAGTTTCAGTTTGATCTTGCTGCTGTTTCTCAGTTGTTACATATATCATCACATCTCTACAGAGTTCAGGGTCTCTTAAACATGAAAACATCCATTGACCGGCGTTAAAATAGGTCAAAGCTGTTTTAATTCTTTAAAAAACCAAGAGATGAACCCAGCAGCCTGCTTGAAGTAGAGAGACACTTGAGATTTGAAGTGGCTTCCACACTTCATAAGTATATGTTTAACCAAAGTCCGGTATCATTTACAGACATGCCTCGCAAGACTGGATGAAAAGAATACAGTCACAGAAATGGACACGCACACGTGAAAGCACACATGCACGCTCACACAAACTGATAGCAAGCTTTTGTTTGGGGAGTCAAACAAAAAAACCGCGCTCTGTGTGACCGTCAATCACACTTACGTCCAACGTCAAGCACCATGCAAACAAGGCCGGCGTGGACGCGGCCAGCTGTTACATAAAGGAGTGACTGTCAGGCAAAAGAAATGCAGGATCCAGGAGGAAGAGATTTACATAAGTTGAAACAAGGGATGACGACGCCTTGGTTAATCGACAATGGACACGTGGACAGCGGTGTCCAAGTCTTGGCCAGAATGTGTGAAGCTTTGATGTGGTGTGCCGAGGAGGAGACACATCCCAAAACCGACATGACAATCTTCTGAGGGATCCTGAACAGATGGTCTTTTGTTATTGACAGCATCCTTTGATAAGAAGCAGAATTGAATTATGTTGAACCAATGTCTGATGACGCAGCTGGCGCCCTCATGTCGGGGGACGCTCTCAGTTCCGCGAACTCTTCCTGCCCCGCACCATCCGCTGTAACGCTGCTCCAGGCTGGAGGACCAAGGTGAATCCCAGGATCTTTCAGTCTCAACAGGCCCTGCATGCTCTCTGCACATCTATTGAAGTAATGAACACATTTAACCAACTTTACCAACATTTGCAAATGAATGAGACCATAGAGACTGCAGCAAAGAGGCTCAATAGCTTTTCTTAAGTCCCCTCGCATTTACATAGGAATACACACTTTTAGCTGAGCACAATGTGCTAATAGAACAGAACGGTTAATGGACTTTGGTAAATATGGCGGATTTTACCGCTTGATCCATCGCATTCATCTATCATCCATTCACACACACACACACACACACACACACACACACACACACACACACACACACACACAAGTGGTTCCTGCGGCTTTGCAACATGTTTGCACACCAGTGGAAAGAAGCTGAGGTTCAGTGGTTTACACGTCGACACACAGGCAGGGTGGGATGGGGGTTCACACCTCCAGCCTTGAATGAACAGGGATCAATCAGCTGAGCTACATCTATTCAGTTCAATCCAGGTCTACTTCTTCAGCACCAAATATATTCCTTTCAAAACTATTTCACATGAAACAGTAGAGCAGACGGAGGAAAGAGGCCCCTTTAACAGGAAAAAATCTGCAGAACCAGACTCAGATGCACAAGGCTCAAACTAGTTCCACTGTCAGAGATCAGAGGTCCAGAGTGTCCTGAAGCAGCTCCAAATAGATCTTTACAAAATTACAAATTCTTCACCTTCACCTTGAAAGCAGACTGTGTCAGTCTCCTGACCTGAGACTGGGAGCTGGTTCCACATGACAGGAGCCTGAACGCTGAAAGCTCTGCTTCCTGTTCTACCTTCAGAGAACCGAGGAACCTCCACCAAGCAGCACGTCTGCCCCAGGAGGCTGCGACATACAAAGGTGATGTTGATTATGTAGATTAAATGGTATGGAGTTGCATGAAGTCTCTCTCACACCACACACACACACACACACACACACACACACACACACACACACACACACACACACGCACAGTCTTGTATTTCTATCCTTGTGGGGACCGTCCATTGACTCCCATTCATGTCTAGCCCCTAACCCTGACCCTTACCCGAACCCTAACCCACACCACAACAAAGCCTAACCCTAAAGAAATGTTTTTGCACTTTTACTTTTTTCAGTAACAACAACATGGTCAAGAAAACACTGTTTCTCCTACTTAGGACCGGAAAAAGGTCCCCACAAGGCACGTCGTTCCACGTTTTGCTATCCTTGTGGGGACATTTGGCCCCGACAAGGATAGAAATACAAGAACACACGCGCACACACACACACACACACACACACGCACACTCAGGTTCAGTGTGTCGTCAACCAACACTTTAACATAAGGACAGTACCTTTATAAGGTAACGAGCTCTACTGACGGAGTCAAAGCCAAAAAGAGAGAAAAATGATGAAAAATCGAATGAAATCAGGTTATCTGGACCAAATCTCCCAAAATCTAGAACAAAACATTTCATCTGTCTTTCATAAGTATAAGCTGGGCGCCAGAACCCAGAAACGTCATGAAAGCAGTTACACAATGAGTGATTGGTTCCTCATGTAACCTGCTCATTAATCACAGTGAGGTCTGGGGAAGAGGCTCGCAGAGGGCCGAGTCCGTCACATTCACGGCTTTTTGAGTCCAGATCAGAATGTCGCTCTCTGGTTTAAACACACTGATCACTGAGTCGTTTCCCCGTCGCCGTCTCGTTTCCCCCGCTGCAGAGAGTGGCGGTGCTCCGAGACGCTCCCAGCTTGTGTTGTGTTGCTGCTGCTCGGGCGGACCAGTTTCTTACACAACATGTTTCAGGACTTGAGGGGAACCAACAAGCTGTGTTTGGAAGATGTGCAATGGTCCCACCAATACACACAAACCTCAGTGTTTACATGGGATTTTGGAACACCTTTTTCTTGGAAAGCCAGATACATTTCGCCCTCAATATGTCATGTTAGATAACCACTGAATTTTTGAACCCTCTAATCATAAGAAGTGAAAGCTCTCAATAAAAATAATGCATTTGTAACGATTGTCAATGGTCTGGAAAAAGACTGCAGAACCAAGAGCCAGCATCAATCTTTTATGTTTATTTTTTTTCTCCTTCCTTTGATTGCTTTGTGCACTGTGGGGGAGCCGATGAACACCCAGAACAGTCCGTCAGTCAGTAGGGGTGGGGTTTGGGTTTGGGTTTGGGTTAGTCAGTCAGTCGGTTTGCACTTTGCCCCATGATGGACCGATCTACCTTCCAGCTCTTCTTCGCAGTCCTTCACAGGTGTTTTTTTTGCCTCTTTTCCTCCTTCTAGTTGGAGTCCATCTCGTGGGAACTCTGAGTATCCTGCCACTGAGTCTGCAGTTTCTCACAGAGTTCTGAATTCATTTGAGCTCTTGTTGGTTCAGCAGATTTTGCAGATCTTGCAGTAATATCCAGTTAGGTTAATATTATGTTCTGTGTCTGGAACCCACCAAAAGCAGGATGTTTCTTTCTTCGTCGTTCACTGTGTCAAAAGGGCATGAAATGTTTCCATGACTCTATTTTTTCCTTGGATTGCCTCAAATAGCACCTGAGAAAGCCCCTTTCACCAACATCACTGTGACACTGCCCTCAATGCACCCATTTACAAAAAAAGAAAAAAAAAGGAGCCTTCAAAATGGGTCAATTTCAAGTTCAGGTCTGGATTCTCAAAAGTGTCTTATTATGGCTTTCTTTGGCCTGACCTTTGAAGTTACATTCGAGAGCGGGGGTCTACGCCTGCGGCTCTGTGGCCCTTCTGTAAGTGGCTCCTTTCTGCTTTCTCAAAGCTGAAGTTGAAGTTGTTTTTTGGCTGCTGGCTTCCAGGGTCACGACAGTGGATTTTGTCATTTTTAACACGGCGGAGGGTTAAATGGGCCTCGCTGAAGGATCCAGAGCCGTAACCTGCTGGAAGCAGAACTGGAACCAGGCTAAAAGCTTGCTTCTATAACCTGCAGGTCACCAAAATTCACATGTATCACAAGAAACCTTCAGAGGGACTCACATCTTGTGCCAGTGAAAGAAACTTCAGATGTGTCATCAAAAGTTTGGTAGTCTTCCATAATGAGGTAAATACGGGCAAATCTAAAAGTAGAAGTCTGAAATTGCTAGTTTATTTTCAGCACTGTAATAATGAAGGGACAGGCGCATCTGCTTTCACTGCTGCTGACTTAATTCTATGTTGGATAAGTGGAGGGAGCGTAACGAATTACCCTGAGTGCTCCCTGAGTGATGCCGACAGAAGCACGCTGCAAACAGGAAGCGGCTAAAACAATAACTTTACAAATGCACAGCCGCTTGAGCACGGATAACGACACACACACACAATAAAAATGGCTGAAAAGTGCAAGGACTCACATACAATGCCATTTAAATAAGAACATCTCAGTTAGATAGATAGATAGATAGTTAAAATAAGGTCATATACAATGATGAAAACCATGATAATTGGACAGAATTACTAAAATCCTGAGTAAAGATCAAAGCCTGTAGCTTCCCTCACATCATCAGTGAAGACGTTCCATAGTTTTGAACTATGACAATGAAAATCAGCTTCACTGTAAGTTTGTGTCTGAACGCTGGAATAAATATAGAAACCTTCTACCTGAGGACTGGAGGGAGCTGGAAGGCTTTGGAAGCCAAACGGAGCATCTTAATATTGATTCTGGCACACAGCAGCAGCAGAAATGTTCAAATCGGTGTAAAGTGAGCTCTATTTCTGCTTCTCCTCAGCAGACGTGCAGAAAAAGAAGCTTAACATTAAAGCACCACACTGCTGCATCAGTCTCCGGACTTCCCATACTGAGTCCAGGGAATTCCTCTCTATTCCAAATGCAACACCCCCCGCTGTGTCCCAGCACATCGAGAAGACACAGCATCAAAAGAAAGAAAAGAAAATATCCCACACGGGGTTTACAGTGTCTGAACAGCAGCATCCTGTGGCTGCAAGACCAGGCTGCGGAGAAGAAGAAGAGTCGAAGACTTGAAGCCTGTTTATGGTCCACTGGGGTCCCGCTCCAGGAAGGCATAAATCAGAAGACACCTCTGAGGTTAAATGGTTAAATCAACACAAGTCTCCTTTTAAGCTGTGCTGAGATTAAACACTTGATGTTGATGCAATTTTGCTGGATGCTCCTGTGAGTCCCTGAACTTCAGTTCTAACTTGAACATCTACTAGTCCTCCTTTCTGGGATCATTTGTGGATGTATTGCATTCTTGGGAAATGGCAAATGGGAATCATGGCTTCACAATTAGATCTTCTTATTACAGATTGATAGTAGCGTAACTGAAGCGTCACGCTGAACCTTTAAAACTGGCTGACTTCTGTTTACGCAGCATTTCAAGTGAAAACGCTTTGAGTTTTCATTTCAGAAATCTTTCAAACGCTGAAAATAACAGTAGCAACTTGTGGGTCAAAATGAAGCCGTGTGCCATCCGTGACCTCTAGATGTCACTGTTTGACAACAGAACAATGTCTCTAAAAAGATAAAGCTACAGAACTTCTTAAAAAGAGAACAGCAGAAAGAGTTGGGAGAGTGAGGGACTGCAAAAAAACTGAGAAACTGTTATCAAGATGAGGAAAACCAAAAAGTATAATTGATGGCTAAACGCTGTGGAAGAGGCTCACAGAAGGTTCTGGAACAAAAGCTGGTGGACCATGACGATCAACACTCTCTTCTGGAAATGGAAAACTAAATGTGTCGTTGTTGTCGTCGTCATCATCTTCTTGTCTCACAGCAAGAAGGTCCTGGGTTCAAACACCGGTCAGGACCTTTCTGTGTGGAGTTTGCATGTTCTCACCACGTGTGCCTGGGTTCCCTCCGGGTTCTCCAGCTTCCTCCCACGGTCCAGAAACATGCATGTCAGGTTAATAGGTGACCCTCAGTTGCCCCTGGGTGTGAATGTGGGAGTGACTGGATGCTGTCCCTGTGACAGAGTGGAGAACTGTCCACGGTGACCCCGCCCTCGCCCACAAGGAGCTGGGATTGGCTCCAGACCCCCGGGACCCTGAAAAAGTATTAACTATTATTCGTTAAGTAAATAATGAACCCCCTGGATTCCCAGACACCATTTACACCACAGCGTTTCCAGTGAAACTGTTGATGCGTTTGAACGGCAGCATTCTAAAAACAGTGTCCAGTTCCACAGAAACGCTATCGTTGGTATGTGGAGCCACTAGTGGGCGCTGCTGGGTTGTATTAGTAATGAAGCCACACACACACACACACACACACACACACACACACACACACACACACACACATACTGCAGAGAACAATACACTCTACACATTAGCAATGGGAGCTCCAGCGATCTCACAAAGTCTCACCCTAGGAGCCAGTCTCAAAGGGTTGTGTTTTCATTGTGATGTAAACAGACACACAAAGCTGCACTAAAGTTTTGTTTTCACTGGTTTCTGTCGTGTAAACGGAGTACTGGACTCACACGCCTGTATGGAGCGCCACCTCCCAAACACTTCTCTGACACCCAGGCAGTATCTGCTGTGTATTCTGGCCTGCTGCAATATGTGTGTGTGTGTGTGTGTGTGTGTGTGTGTGTGTGTGTGTGTGTGTGTGTGTGTGTGTGTGTGTGCGTGCGATCCTGTCCGCTGATATCTTCACCAGGGTTTGAGGATTTGTAATGTGAGTTACGGCATAAGGAGGTTGTGTACTTGACACTGTCAATGCTTTCCACATGAGGCAGCAGGCAGCAGGGGGGTGGTGTTGAGGGTGTGTGTGTGTGTGTGTGTGTGTGTGTGTGTGTGTGTGTGTGTGTGTGTGTGTGTGTGTGTGATCTATATTCGACCTCATGGCTTAATATAGTTGTGTGTGCCTCCTCACCTGCAGCAACCCAACGGCAGCGATCACACGGCATGACGAGCCCCCTGCCCTCCCAGAAGGTCGCCCTGCTTCGCATTAGCACAGGGAAACATGCAGAGTAATACCTCTGGAGGAGACCGGCCCACCACGAGGGGCCTTGTGTAACCGACTCCACCTTCAGAGTCACTTTTAATAACTACAACCACATTTCTCCTGCTGAACAACAACACTCCATCAAGCTTCTCCCTTTATGAACCAAATCAAACTCATTAGATTTGCTTCTGATCAGTTTCCTCTGAAATCCACTAGATTCCCAGAAACAGTTTGGCATCTGCTGAGAGGACGGAGGCAGCGAACAGTGGTCCCCAGTGTCCGGGTCGGGTATTAAGTGAGACCAGGCTATTTATATTCAATCCAGCGAAGGGGTGCCCTCCAATTTAAATGTGGAAGCTTTTTGGTTTAATGGTGGAATCAAGCAGCCCGTTCTTCTCCAAACAGTGGTGACCTCTAAAGCTGAGGTCCTTGAACACAACCATAACAATTTCCTCAGCAAAATACAGATAAATGTGGATTTCTTTGGTGAAAATATTCAGCATGTCCTTGACCTTCGAGTCTCGCTCTGCACTGTAAACTCCGCTCCGTGTTGCGCCTCAGGATCTGCAGGACGGTGGATCATTCTCTTTACACAACGGTAGAAAGCGGACCTGTTTTTCGTTTGTGTTTGTTGTTCCTGTGAGACTGTGACCTTCCGTTTGACCTTAATGCTTCAGTGAATCAGCTCATCGCCACACGGCCCCTCTCTGGATCCACTTTAACCTTATAATAGAGACCAGTCTCACTCCAGTTTATAGTCAAAACACCTCAGCGAACTCACAATAAACACACTCCACCGGATAATTATTCCAGTGATATAACCAGATTCGTGTTCTGCATTCTATAAACAGCAAAATGTGATTTTTTTTTCCTCATTGAGAGTAATATGCTAAACTTGTACCATGCAAGGAATCCTCTGGAATTCTGGAGTTACGAAACAACTCCCTCACAAATTTTGCTTGTCCTGTTTTTTGGAGGTTAGCGCTTTGGATGAGAAGAGTCTGCCTCTTGATCACACGCTGGGCGGACATAAAACAAGTCAGGAACCTTTGATTTCCCAGCTTCGTCTGGAAACTTCACTTCCAGAAGCTATTATCACACCTCATAATTCCGGGCTCTGACTGCAGTAGATACACGGACGATTGGCATTTTTCCAATCGTGAAAGTAAAATCTGTTGGTGGTTGAGTTTGTAAAAATATGCAGAAAGCAACAGGTAGAGGAGAGGGTGTTTTGGACACTTCACTGTGTTTTGTACCAGAGGGTTTCATCAACATTTTCAGTAGTAATTGTTATGTTTTTGCAGAAACATGAAAGTTTCCATCGTGTATGCTCGGCAGCAAAGAAAGACTTCAGAGTTTCAATTTAAAGGTCATTTTGTACTGCTTTAGCAATCTGGACAGACTTCTAATGACACAGCTTGATTGTGCAGAATGTGCTCAGATTTCACCCCCTAGTGGCCATGAGGAGAATAAAGGGCTCAAGTGGGCTGGAGTTTGAAGGGCTGAAGGTCTGCCTGAACAAATATACAGCTTTTTAATGAAGTGTCGAATGAACCGCATGAAGATGCTCCAAAGTCTGAATGTGACTCAATAAGCTGGAGAGATGAATGATGAAGTATGTCGATTTGGTCGATATGAAAATCCGATTCGATGACATTTCTTCTTCGTCGTACAGCGAAGCAGCCCGCGGTGCCCCGGCGCCGTGGCAGGGTTGTCCACCGCTGAGTGACCTCCAGGGGATGTTTACGGACCGCAGGCCCAGGTCATGTTCTCAGTGCAGCGCGGGAATCACACGCTCCGTGAGGTCAGCCTCCAGCTGACCATGGAAAACATCTCTGACGTCCGCAAATAAACACACCAGGAGGGACGCTCTCTGTTTTCTCTTTGCGTATGCTGCACTGAGGCGGTAACGGTGACGCGTGCTCACACAGGGGACGGCGGCGTCGCAGATAACAGCCCAATGACGAAAGACACGCTCATGGCCTAAACTTCAACAACAATTGGATTAATTCTTATTTGCAAACCGTGTGGCCGTGTTACCTGTAGGGTAATCCAGGACCCCTCTACCAGAACCAGGGTTTGAGTCTGGTTCTACAGGAAGTCTCCTCTGGAATTCTTGGGTTTTTCTCTGTGAAGGTGTTTCATAAAGATTTTGCGATATCTGGCACTGCAGAAAGAAAACTGAATTGAACTGAATGAAGTGAAAAGACGACAGTTCCCCTGTTCTCCTGCTTGACTTGTTCCTCAGACTGCCTCATCTTTCTTCTAACACTAATCATAAGCAGGATCCCACCTCACGGGACAGCCTGCTGTCAGGCTTTAACAGTAAACATGTGTCCAGTCAGGTGAAAGGTCTGTTGAACATCTACTGAAACACTCCAGAAGTGCAGCAGTGCTGTACTGCAGGGTGAGGCAGTGAGAAGAACACAGTGTGGTAAAGTCTGGAGAACAGACAGCACAGGTGGTCGGCGGCGTCCTTCTTCATGTCTGTGACTCAGACCTGCTTCCCGGTCGGCCCAGGGTCCCCGGGTCCCAGGTCCCATGACTCCACATGACGTCAGCTGATATGTTTAGCTGCACGCTGGAAAGGGCACAACATTAGCTGGCATTTGATTTGAGCGCCTGCAACCCCCTGAAGGTTTCCCCTCCCCTCAGCACCAGTTTGTCATGTGAAGAAGTTAAATCCTCTCATTCGAACATCCATACGTCTGGTCTCTGCAGTTCTTTTAGTTCCTGTTTTCCAGGTTTCCTTTTTAAACATTCATCTTTTGAACCTGTTGCATTCTTTGAAATGAGGCATGCAGGCATGTTGTAAACTTCCAAATTTCAAATAATCTTTCATCACCTCAAAACAAACCTAGAAGCAGTCATATGGCGTGTTCATGTATCTCTGAGGATGGAAGGATGCTTGTACTGAAAATCCAATTCTCCATCTGGAATCAGCTGGGATACCCGGATTAACAGGCAAAAGTAGGTTAGTCATTTAAGGCCTGTTTTCACGACAGCGTGTTCAGTGAAAGGAGTCCTCATTGCTGGGATCAGAGCACATTTGATCTTAAAATAATTTTCCAGGAGCTTTGAGGTATTCCCAAAAGTCCCATTTCGCTAATCATCATCCAAACAGTTCCTGGAATTTATCGGTCGGGTCCTAACTGATCAGGATTATTGAATTGACTAAATAATCCTTTGATTCAAACTTGGTTACCACCAGATCTGATGCTGATTTATTCTTCATTTTCCACTGGAAAAAGCTTTAAAGGCCTTTTAAAGTGCTGACAGCAAATAAACATGAAAGAAATGCGTCTTTTTGAACGTATGCTGCATCAGTGAAAGGGAATAACATTGTGTGTGTGTGTGTGTGTGTGTGTGTGTGTGTGTGTGTGTGTGTGTGTGTGTGTGTGTGTGTGTGAGCTGACAGTAGCTGGTGCCAGGTTGAAAGCCAGCGCTGTGTGCACATACTGTCCAGATCTGATCAGTTTTGATTTGGTGAAAGTTGACAGGATCGTCCAGGAGGAGGTCAGGATGCGACGGAGCGCCGGGCTCTAATCATCAAAACTGATATGATCAAATCATCTTATTATTTTTTATTAGCAGCAGTTGTACCATTAAAACTCTGAGTTTAACCATTTGCCATGGAGTCATTTCATGTTTGGTCAAATTGCCACCAGTTATGTGACATTTGTAGGAAATTGTTTGGAAAGTAAGAAAAAAAGTTGGACCACAACAAACCCTGGGAGAAAATCAGACTTTCATCACGTGCAGCCACCTGTGGCGGCGCCGCGGTGGAGCAGCGGGTCGCGCTCTCACGTCACAGGAAGAAGACCGCAGTTAGAAACAGAAGCTGATGTCTTTGAGTTTGCATGTTCTTCCTGAGCCTGGGTGGGTTTTCTGCATAACAGGTTGATTGACAGCATAATCCCCAGTCACAAACATTTATCTCAACACAACTGAATGAAATCCTAAATTAAAGTGTGGATGAATGACTGAAAATACAAAACGTAGCTGCAGATCGCAGTCAGGTGTTAAATTTCCATGAGTGACGAGTCATCAAGAATTCAATCAAAAGAAAAATCTCTTTAACATCCTGCTAGAAGTTTTCCCAGTTTCTGTAGTTTCACTTTTCTGACAAACTAACCATGATGTCCAGAGGAGACGAGCACCATGGGGTGTGCAGGGTGAGGGAATCTGATTGGATGAGCTGCTTTCAGAACGTCCAGAGGGAAGGTCGTCCATTTAACTTAAAGGTGCTGTAGGCAGGATTCCGCATCTCCGCCATCTTGCTTACGGTTACCTAAGCAAGATGGCGAATTGACCCATCTAAGATGGCGATTTGAAACCCAGCACAGCCAATCCTGTCCTGTTTTCTCTGACATCACGCCCTTACGCAAGTTAAGCCCCTCCCACAAGAACGTGCGACGAACGCCCCTCGACCAATCACGGTTAGAGCCTCAGGGGCTCTTCTGATTGGTCAAAGATACCTGGAGCTGTCGAGATTCCTTTTCAGCTCAGAACAGAGACAGATGGAAACGCTCCGCCCTCGTGGTAGTGCAATTATGCTACACTCCTAAAGGATTATCAATGGATACTCTAACATTTAATCCAAAGAAAACACAGAAAAATTAGCATTGACTAGCAAAATCCTGCCTACAGCACCTTTAACTAAGCAATAAGCTTGTCTTTGGTCAGTTTCGCACTTTCTGAAGCATTTCACTGTATTTAAATAATTTTTGGCTTTTATTTATATTGACATTCAAATGTAGCAGAATCCAATAAAGTCAAGACATTCCTCGGCAACTCTACACAGTGGACTGCTGGGAGTCCATCATCCAAGGGCCCGTTTCCACATCATGTTATCATCGGAAAATAGAAAACCTTTTGAAAACTGCTGCTCACCAGGGCCGTATAAACTAGTCCTTCTGCACCTGCTCAGTAGATGCCCAGTAGTCTGTTCGTATAATGTCTGTTTCCTCAGTGTGAATGTTTCATGAGCATGGGTTTCTGTGTCTTTGGCTTCAACAACAGTATGCTGCTTTTTTAACTGAACCATTGTTAAAATGGAGTCCAAAACAGAAACAAGAAAGTGAGTAGGGTCCAAGGAGAACTTTGTTACTGTAGAACCATCAGAGCTGAATCTCCTGACCTGTTTTCAATCGGACTGAATCTCTGACAGACTGTTGAAGCCAAACACTGATGGGCACACTAAAGAGCAGTTTTCCAGATCGTATTAAGATCCAGTTCTGTTGTTTGTTGGACTGTTGTCAGGCCGTCATTGATCAGCCTCTGCCCTTCCCTGTGATGCCTGACGCCCTCCAATGGGAGTCCCGGACCAAACCCGTGTGCTGCTGGACGCTCGGCCAGCTGAGATAAATCTGTTCCAGGACTGGCCTTTGGAGATGCTATCAGCTTCCTATTAGGGGGACGCTCCATCTCCCACCGAAAGCCTTCTGCAAACACACACATGCACGTGCAGGCAGACAATCACACCGTCTGTTATCAGTCACATCGAAGCCACGGGAAAGGTCACCCGGATGGTAAACAACGTGAAAAGCCCAGCAGGGGAGGAGAGCCTCTGTTGTTCTATCCTTAGCTCGGCCGGAGTGGAGGTGTGTATTCCAGCGCTGAGGCCAAGAGATCTGCTGAGGTCGATTCTACCAACAGGACGCGCTGTATGCATGAGAGAGGCCTATTTATACCCGGCAGCCCCGCATGACGACTGGAAAACACAGCGACGGGCCATCTGATACCTGAGAGACATGCTTCTCTTGGCAGGGCAATAAAACAGCGGGCTGAGGGTGGGTGGTGCAGTGGGAAGCCCTCCCCGCCCCCTCCCGCACCGGGTCCATTGTCACCTGCTGTGCCGGTGTCGCGGTGGACAAGTGGAGCGGTCGGCCCGTCGCCCGGCCGCCGCTGTTCTCCGTTTGACCCCCAGTCCGAGCGAGTGGACGTCCGCACTTCCTGTCCGGCACCACTTCGGTTCGGGCGCAGCAGATTTGTGAGCAGGTGTTTCCGCGGCGACGGGAAGCTCCGGGGTCCAGTTCAGCAGCACATCCTTCCCACAGCTGTCACACATGTATCCAGCACAGCAGCTTCGGGAACATCTGGAGAACCGGATTTATATTTAGACGTCAGCCTCACTTCGCTGACCGGACTTTTATAAGTATGAACATTAAACTCCTGAAGAGCTGCGGTCCCTGCAGAGCTCATGAGCTGCTGCGTTTCCTCTACAGCTGCTCAGATCCTTCAGCAAGAAAAAGCAGGGATCTCCTGTGAGTCTGAGGCTTTTCATCCAGAAGGTCTTCCACTGTTTTTTTCAAAATCCACGTCCAATTACTGTTTTTAAAAGAATATCTTCCCTAAAGAATTTAAAGGCCACTTCCATTCTCTTCAGGCCAGCTCTTCATCTTCCGTACAGCTGGCCATGAGGACAGGATGAAGACTGGACCGTCCAATACAGGACAGACACAGAGACAAACACGCTCACACTCACGCCTCGGGGCAGTTTAGAGCCTCTAATTCACCTCACATATGGATGTTACTGGACTGCAGCAGGAAACTGGATGAAATCCACACAGACACAGGGGGAACATGCAAACTCCACTCTGAAAGGCCTGGTCGTTGTTTGTACCCAAGACCATCGTCTGCTGAGTCTCTGGGACGATGGTGCAGCATTTCCCACCCGGTGACGCCGGTTCTAGATTTTCTGCAGCTGACGTAGCGGCACCATGTGACAGCTGCAGTTTGGTGACAGACACACACACACACACACACACGCACACACACACACACACACATCACCTGTGCGTCTGGCAGCAGCTCTGCTGATCATGCAGCCGGTGTCTGGGGCGCCTGCAGCCTGCGGTCAGCCCGGAGCCTCATCCTGCCGTAGCAGCCATCAGCCACGCTTCATTTCCCTCTGCCTGGCGGCCATTAGCGGCCCGGCCGGGAGACGCTCTATTAGTTGCCAGGGACAGCAGGGAAATAGATGCATATCTCATGTTGACCAAGGGACACTAATGCCTCCCATTAGCAATCAGACCTGTTTGTTCCAGCGCCGAGCGTGGCCAAAGCACACAGCGACGCAGCCGCATCCCAAGCACAGAGCTTCACTGAAATGGAAAAGGAGAACGCGATCACATGACGGGAATCGGGAGATTTTCTATGAAGCGCTGCTGTTTCTGGAACCTTGTTAAACTAAATTTAGAACAAAAGTCAGCAGGAGGTTAACGACTCCAGCAACACCAAACCACATGAAAATAAATAAATCAACACACAAAACATCCCTTTCTCTAAAACTTTGAAAAACATTTGAACAAGCAGACGGCGATACACCGGTTTGGTGGTTAGCAGTTCCTCCAGCAGCAGTGACACCAGCGATTCCTTTTCTTAGGTTCTCCTTATGTTTGCATGTTCTACCTAAACTATCAGGGTGGAAAGAGGTGTGTGTTTTCTTTATATTTGTGTAAACATGAAACTTAGAGGGTTTGTAGCAGCGCCAAAAAATACTGATGCAGTTCTTCTCTACAGTCACTTTGGATGGATGGATGGATGGATAAATGGATGGATGGATGGATGGGCTGATGAAAATATCTAAAATGACATTACTTCCTTTCTGTTTATTCTGTGTAGAGCAACACTTAAAGGAATTTCCCTCTGGGAATAATGTTGTATTTCTGTTCTGTTCTAGCCTATTCGATTCTATAATGTGAAAATTGTCTGAAAAATGCTAGAAAAGAATGAAACTGCCCAAATGAGGTGAAAGACTTAAGGATGTAGTGAAACGTTCACCATCCTAAATTGTAACTGAAACTTCATAACCAGAACATAAGAAACCGTTTATGCATGAAGCTTTTCGAGCTGCGTTCGCCTCATTTCAAAGCTTCAGCGTGTTTTGCGGCTGCAGGTAAATGTGATTTTGTGGAAAATCACAAAAATGTCTCTTTTGTTCATAAAGGTTGCACAACCCTGTTTGTTATCAGTCCAACAGAAAGTTAATGTGGAAACTATCATGATGGAGAGTGGAGGTCCAGGTTTGTTTTAGAGAAAAACCGAGTCAACAGTAACTGTGGTGGTGGTAGGGGAGAGCGGGAACGTTGATGCTGACAGACAGGGAGAATGGGAAGCAGCTGAGAGTTCATGAAACACCTCCAGACATCACACAGCTGCTCTTCAGGACGGGCTTGGGATTTGTTATTGGCTTTTATTGCTAACAGTGTTGTTTGTATCCAAATGCTTCCAGGAGATGGAAAGAAATGTGGTTGTAATGATTGGACAAACAATATCAAATACATGGGAGGAAACAAACCACACACAACAGTCAATACCGCAGCAGGACAAGCAGGACGCACTGTCACTGCCGGCGGGTGAAGGTGTGGGGCGGAAAACAGGTACGTTATCCCAGGAAACTGTGTTGCTAAGAGACAAACAAGCTGTTTATTGTGGGTTCACTTCTCTGCACTTCCTCAGTTTGGTGTAATAAACCAGCTTCAGGAGCAACTGGGATGAAAGCTCCTCTGGTCAACATGCTGGAGCTCCTCAGTGAAGGATTATTGCATCCAACAGCAACATTGATTGATCAACCACATTTAATCACCTCCATTAACAAGCTATTGACCCTTCCTGTCTGAACCAAAATGCTCAACTTGCTGCTGGTGCAAGAGGTCAAAGGTTGAGATGAGTCAATGGTGAAGACAATGATCCTGTTTTAATACGATCCTCTGTGGAGCAAATGAAACAGCAGGATAATAAATGCGTTGTGCTTTCAGCTCGCAGGTGATCAACATTCTACGATGAGAGCACAGGATGGAACAGAACGGCCCGGAGGTGGAGGAATTGATGACAACAGAAGCAATGATCAGTCACAGAGTCAAGAACAACACAGAAGATTCTGAAAAAGATGAAGAAGAGTTGCAACACTGAACATTTCTTATGATAAAGTCAGAGAATGAAAGTCGTGGAAGGCCAGCTGACGACACGTGTCTCTTGACAACGACACACCGTGGAAATGGGGGAAAACGACACTTTTTGGAAATACTTGGGTTCCGACTCCTAGGAGACGTCAGAAACTCAGCTCCTGTATATGTGGAGCGACGTAAACAGTTCTCCTGCTCATGCTCAGTAGATGGACAAAAAGAACCATGTTCTCCTCCAGTGTCATGACTCCCAGTCCAGGTTCTCCTGGTCCTGGTCCTGGTTCCTGTCCAGATTCCTCTGGATCTGGTAGTTTTAGAGTTGACAGTCGCCCTAATAACAATCCAGCATGGTGTTCTGCCCATATGACTGTCTGAGTTCTCCATTGTTAATGTTTAGACTGTATTGTTCTCTTTGTGCTTGTGACTGTAGTTTCGTTCCAAACCAACCAACAGCACCACCTTGTGTCCTGGCATGCTAACTACATGGTTTTCAGTATTTCTGCTGTTGCTGCGTAAACAGATGTTATCTTATTAACAGGGTCTTAATTGACTCGCTGCCATCGATGTCTATAGACATAAATGATGTTTGCCAGTGGGCGGGGCTGGGGGACAGTCTGGAGGACCTCTGCAGAGAATTTGATGCACTGATGAACTGAAACTGTAGCTGGCAGTGTAAACTAGTATGAATCCTATGGTATGTCTTTTAAATAAGGGATGATGGAAAAAGTGAACGGGACGAGATGATGGCGTTTCAGAGACAATCAGAAATCAACCCGAGTGATGAGCACCAGTGTAGCTCACAGTGTGTTTCACACTGCCTAGTTCAGAGGGCTCAGGTGTGTGTGTGTGTGCACACACACATACACACACAATTGTGAAGAGGTCCAACATTTTTGTCTTGTACTGTATATCTGTAAATAAGTTATTATTTTACTCTCAAAATTACTTTTTCAGTGCTATTTTTTGTTTAATAGAAGGAAACCACTGTTCAGGTGTTCCACGTTCCCTAAAGCAAAATACATTCACATCAGAGTCACTGTTTTATTTGAAATGGGTGTTTTTTTTAACAAAAAACTAGTTTTTTTCTGTGTTCTACCGCTGATTACTAAAGAATGGTAAAAGCTAGAACCACATTTTTTTTAGATGAGAGATGAGAGTCAACCCTTTCATTTGGCAGTTTCAGTGTTTACATGGTCCTCGAACTCAGTGTTCTGCAGGTCTTAGAATGGCTGGCAGCCAATGGGTTAATTACACTCTGCGGCTGAAATTTGAAATCTCAGTGTTATCTGATAAAGCCTATCTGATGGGCTAAAACCGTTATTTAAAGGGCATGACTGGCTTCATAACTAAAAGGTGTTAGTGCTATCTGGGGGTTACATTCGGTGGAGCATTAAAGTGAGACAAAAACGTGTGTTTTTATCAAACATCTGTGAGCTGTTTGTTGGAAGTCCAGCCCTCGTGTTCTGGCTTGACGTCACGCATGATGTTCCTCTCAATTGATAAGCCGCAAAATGCAAGCCAATCTTGTTCAGTTAGCCTGCTATTTAACACATTTTATACTGAATATTAGTAAATTTGACAAAGTTGGAGCAGTAATTATGAAGAACTTTATTATGTGGATCTTTCAAGTCACACTTTCATTAATCTTTTTTATCTAAACACAACATGAAGTTCCCCACAAGGTCACAAGTTGATCTTTAGCTCATTTGAATCCATCCTGACTAAAAAGGAAAATATGAACCACAAACCTTAGAACTACACAAGAAAAACAACTGACAGAAGTGGAGGAAGCTTTGGAATATGTTGGAGCATTCCTCTTTACTCTGAAAGATTCCATAAATCAAATTCCTCATTCAAACTGACCAGATAGTTAAGTCATGACTGTATCTGGATTAGTCCCATTGTTAGTCTTTAGAGTGTGTTCTGTGTGCATTTGAGGTTTAATTACAAAAACAGGGAACAGTGCCAACTTTTAGCCCAACACACTAACTCCACTGGGTCCCGAGGCCGAGTGGAGTGGCTCGCAATCATGAAGCACACAAACCTTTTCAGATGGAAATCACAATCTAGCCAATGCTAGTTTTAACTGAAGCCTCCAGCTTTTCACAGTTTTATGCTGAATCACGATGCAGAAGGTGTGCTGAAAGCTCATCACCTCCAGCCTGGTCTATTCTCTGCGCAGGTGGCGCGGACCTGGTCTAGTGGGAATAAAAATTCATATAGATCACTGCATGAATGAAGAGAAACACTGACTTAAGTGAAGTTTTTATGAGGTAACCACACGCTAACAATGTTGAAAGGCCATAAAAGTCCATTTGTCATGATAGGGCCCCGTTAGATTTACTAGCCTACTGTTTATGCATATTTTGGCCACAACTGACTCAGTCACATTAAAGACACAAAATCATCCTTGAAACCAATACATTTTATTTAAACTCGTCTCCTTCCTCCTCCTCCCATGTCTCCTGCTGGAGGAGGTGTTCGGCGGCATGCGCCAGTCTAACGAGGCTGGAGTCTATGGAGGAGGGATGGAGCTCCAGGTCAAGGAGCCAGGATTCCACGCCCTTGAGCCAGGCATTCAGAGTTTCCAGCTGCCTCTTAAGCATCTTGAAGTGCACTGATAGATGTCAAGAAAGGCTCTGTACATGAACCTGTCTCTGCCGTGTCTCCCTCCTCCTCCGTGGTCCACGGCGATGGCAAGGTGAAGTTAGCACCGGGCGTCAGCCCAGGAAGGCGAGGAGAGGCATTCATTTGATTGATCACAATTACAGTCGGTCCTGATAGACCCAGTCACGCCTGCTGTCCTCTCTCTTTGCCACTTGAGCCAGTGGGAGGGAAGGAAGCAGGGACGCACTGCACTGCGCCATTCACCAAAACTGCAACATGCACTGGACACACCCCTTCAGCATGGCACAAAACAGGTGCACTGCACTTACGCCTGGTCTACGAAAATAGAGCCCAAAATGTAGTTCATGATGCATTTAAGGACAGTTTGGAAAACATGTCAGGAAGTAGGGCAGGTGCAGCTCGGGGTTCAGGGTTCTGCGTGGATCTCCACATGTGTACAAGTGATTAGATGCTTCATGAAACCAACCGTGTATCTGGACTGGTCGACTGGGGAGAAAACTACTTTCTTAATGTTGTTTAAAACAGTAAAGAGTAAATAAAGGAGTGATTGAGCATTTTGACCCAAGCATGTTTTTTAAGCATATTTCCAGTCTTATGTAAGAAGTGATGGCAGAACAAGATGTGATAGTTCTCATCAATACCACTCTGTTTCCAGTTATTGTGGTCCTCAAGCATTTAACAGTTGATGGTTGATAGACTCCTGCTTCATAAACATATCGTGTTCAAAAAAGTACTGAGTTAAGGAGTCAAGGAAGGCAGCAAAAAACTAGATTTTCTAAAATCTATTTTCAATGACTTAACGAGTCAACCCAATTATTAAACATTACAGGATGACTCTGAGGCCCCAAGCCTCGGTTGAAACTAAACAGTCAACGATGTGTGTGATAGGTGTAGTATTTTTAAATGTGAGAGCACCCTGCCTCAAAGTACATGCTGGTTTCTTTTTCTCTAATGCAAGAGAGTCCCAGATTTATGAAATCCCTCAGCTCTTTCATTCTAAGGTTCTGTTTTCATGACGGATGGATAAATACTGAAGACGGTGTAGTTAGAATGGTGTTCCACGAGTTGAAGCTGTTGTTTCCGTAACTGTAACATGAGGGTTTGATGTGTGGCGTCCGCTCAGTCTAATAAGGAGTCCACAGACAAATAGAGACAAACACTGTCTGGAAGAGTCATTTTTCTTCGGTCCACACTTCCTGGCTACATCGGCCCATCATCAGTCACATGTCTGGACTAATCAATGACTCCAAAGGAGGGAAAATCATCTGAATCTTATGGTGACATGTTCAGCCAACTAGTTATAGTTATGTTAATGATAATAATAAACAATGTAAATAATTTACAAACATTCTGAATGGATTTTAACAATGTATTGAAAAAGCATTAGTCCATTAGTCCACATTATAAAACCACGTACACAGAGAACAGGACATTAACAGTGAGAAAACAAGGACATTCATACGGACAAACCATCACATTGGACTGTGATTTTGGGTGGTTCTCATTGACTGGGAGTCTGACTTCAGCCCATTGACTGTATATAAAAGAAAGACATCACGGAGAAGGGTGGGTGGACCTTAAGGCAGGAAGCACAGGGGGAGTTGCCTTTATTGAGGAAGACACGAGGAGCTGGACAGATGCTTAAAACGCTGGGAAACACAATGCTGAAGACACGAGGAACACAAGGCTGAACTGAAGCTGGAGAGAATCTGAGGACTGACGCATGGACAAACTTCCATAACCGCCCAACAATCACAAACAAGGAGAGCAGGGCTTAAATAGGGGAGACACAGGTGCAGCACATGAGGGTGATGAGAACACAAGGAAGGTAATTGTCATGGAGACCATGAGGAGAGGCAGACACAGGACACAGGTAAGACAGATGACGTGCATAAGGGAAGACATGGACACAGGAGAGGATGGCAGACCCAGCCAGAGGTGGTGCCCGGATGGTCCTGGCAGAATCCCCCCACTCAAGGGCTGGCACCTGACAGTTGGGCCACCCTGGCCTGGGAAGACCAGGAACCAAGACAGGAGAGAACGGAGACACTGGGAAATTGGAGACAGGGACATCAAAAGATCACCGAACACAAATACAGAGACACAGGAGACGGGGAGCACAGATCGTCACAGGGAGCTCAAGAGACTGGGGACTTAGGACTGGAAACGACAGGACCAGGCGAAGGACGGGGACTCTTCAAAAACAGGGGGCACCAGGAATTTCAGAAAGTAGAACGACACAGAAACCAGCGGGGCAAAGAAACAGGGATCTCAGAACAAGGGACTGACGAGGGCCTGGGAAACTCGGGGGACTCAGATACGGGGACCACTGGGAAGGGGAACCACTGAGACAGGGCTGAAATAGGAACTGCTCGGAATGGGAACAGGATAAAGAGACTCTGAACACAGAGGTATCATGGGTACTCCGAACACAAAAGAGTCACGGGGGATTCAGAGCTCAGGGAACCAGATAGGGGAATCAGAACTCGGGGAACCAGAAACCCAGAAGCACAAGGAACACTCAGATAACAGGGAGGCACAAGGGGGCTCTGGATGGAACCAGGCTGAGGACACAGAAACAGAGCACAGGGAAATATCAGAATACTAGGAGCACTAGGTAAACAACAAGGATAACAGCCCCAAGAGACACAAGGCTCAGAAACAGAACAGACAGTACCTCCTCCCCTCCGGAAAGGGCAGCTCAGAGAGGAGGACGAGGGGGGAATGCAGTCAGAGTCATTGGGGACCCCCAAAGAAGGAGCAGGGAAATGGTGGCCAGGAAGCCGCCGTTCAGTGGCGAGGATGAGGGTGGGAACGCTGCCATCGGGCACCATGGAAGGCAATGCAGACAAGTGAGCACCATTACCGGGGACCAGGACCCTCTTAGAGATGATGAGAAGTGAGCCGTCGTCACTGAGGGCCGGGAACCTCTCGTAGAGAAGTGAGAGGTGAGGCGTTTTGGCAGGAGGAGCAGAAGGGCTGGAACCAGCTACGCCGGGGACCAAAAACTGAAGATCCGAGGCCAGCAGCTGAAAGGGTTCCAAAGGGACTCGGGTTCTTTTTGAAATTAATATCATCGCCCCCTGCTGGAATTTCCCCAGTATTACAGGTTTTCTGCACTTAGACATTGGCTTCATCTTTCACCAGTGGAGGTTGGCGCTTGCTTCAGTCTCTGTGTTTCATACAAACATTCATTCATGCTTGTTCCCTCTTTAGACTGGAAGAAGTGTTGAGTGTTGCAGAACAGACGTATGCCATCAAAGGGTGAGAAGTTTCATACCTGCCCACCGTCTCACCTATTATCAGTTTCAGACTTCAGTTGCTGCAGTAACAGAATCATAACTCACTCAGCAGCAGCTTTTTTCAGCAGAAGGCAGCCTCAGACAGAAAGACGCTCGGTTTGCTGCTTCTGAAGAGCTCATTGCAGCCATCCTGCCTTCTTCTGGGAAATGGCTTCAAAAAATTTAATGAATAAAAACTAAAAGTGGCTCCACGTTTTTTGTTTCTCCCTCTGTTACCAGAAAGCAGGATTGATCCAGATGACCTGAGAGATCTGGAAGGATCGAGACCTGAACCTGGAGGGCATCCAGACCAGTGGCTCTAGTTCTTCAGGTTTCTTCCTGCTGAAGACCGTTCTTCTTTCCACCGTCTCTTCTTCCTCTTCATGTGGGATTTTCGGTTTGTCTTTAGAGTCAGTTTCAGGTGAGGATCCGGCCGTCCACACCACTGACCCACGTCACACTGAAATGTTGGGTAACGCAGCGTGAACGGAGGAACTGTGGCGGTGTGTGACCGAGCGCTTCAAAAGAAGATGAAGTGAGGAAAATGACAGGATGTGTCTCAGAGTTCACTCTGAAGACAGCCGGCACTAAGCCTGTTCACACAGAGGGTGTTTCATCCACAGTCACGGTCTCACCGCTTCTCAGAACCCAGAAATAGACCAGTCATCATTCAGAAGGAGGCACTGCAGAGGACAGGAGGGCGACTGACGAACGAATACGACCCGAGAAACGAGAACGGACAGATTAGATCAACTGGAAAAGCGCTGGGCAGTCTGTGAGGTTAAAATGCCATTTGTATCACTTTCCACTGAATAAAGTTTATCTGAAGCCACAAAAAACATCCAGCTGTTGAAACCAAGGAAACAGGTTATGAAAGTGGATATAAAGTTTTGCAATATTCAAACACTAATTAGTAACTTCAGATTTAAGCTTTTTCAGCTCTTCTCTTAAATCTTTTGAAGCAATTTAATCAATTTCCCGTTTTTTCATTATTTGTAGCACATTTAATTTTTTAGCTGTTTTCAGCGTTCTAACCCTTCCAGTCGCTTCCAGGTAAACAGATGCTGTTTCAGGACGTTGCCACAGAAACACAAAACTTTTCTGAAGTAAAAAAATGCAAAAGTGATGCATCTTCACTTGAAACGTGTGTAAACAGGATCTAAAATAAAAGTGGATATTTTGTGAAAAATGGCCGGGGGGATCCTGAGAGGGGCTGAAAGGAAGCTGCAAGATGATCTGCAGGAGATTAAACCCTGACCGCTCCATCATGTGGTCTGGGAACAGCTGGATCTGGACTGAGGGGAGGCCTGCAGGACCTTAATGAGGCGAGTCCAGAGCTGGGTTCCTCTGTCGGAGGCTGGAAGTTAACGGCACGAAGCTGAACTACTGCTCTGAACAAAGCGAAGGTTTCCTCCTGGTCTGAGAGTGGAGATCCTCAGGGTGGGGAGTTTGCAGTCCAAATCCCCACTATTACATAACAGGCAGTTTTCTGAACACACAAAACGCTGGTTTTGTTGTGTGTTCTCCCAGGTCAGGATCCGGGGAGCCAAACACCATATTATACATGTACAGTCTGTCAGTGATTTATCTCTTTGACAGCTAAACAGTAGCAGTTCAGGAGCTGCACTAACGTATCTTTACCCCGTGTCGGAACGCGACTCGGCTCCCAGGGTTGAAACCGGGCGACGTGCAGACGTGGATTTGCATAGGAAGCGTGTTTCGTACTGAGCGAGTGCAGCCGGCTAGCTGTGTAATGACAGGCTGCAAATAGACCATTGTTGTCCAACATGTCCAGCGTGCTAAAAAAGTTCGGTCAGTCGGCCAAGTCACCTCAGCTTTATGTAACCTTTATTTTTATCGCAGGAATGCAGAAGGAGTGTCGTGGCCGGAACAAATGAGAGAAGTCTTCAGCGTCCGAGCTTGGCCACTGGTGAGGAATGGCTTCGTGACCGACTTTTCCAGTTAGCAAGCCTGACGCAGCAGCGCCGTTATTCAGGCCTGGGTTCCACATTAACCATGACAAACAGCCGCGTGGTAAACAGGTGGATGTGCAGTGACAAATACAAGACGGGAAAATATTCCCACAAATGCTAACATGGGGGAAAAAAATGCACTTCCTGTCCCATTTTGTCCCATTTTGTCTCACCCGGGCTGTAAATAGCTGCATGTTCTCCCCTGACAGACGCTTCATTTCCTCTTTCTGTGCTCACGTAGTTTCTGCTGGGCAATCATTGAGTAGAATTGGATTTAAAATCGACGCGTCGAAGCGGCGGAGTTAGTGATTTATCTGATGTCTGAGACGGACCGACATGATCGAACACCCTGCTTAAAACACACACGGATCAATAAACATCTATTAACCCTTTATGAGGCAGAAACCACCAGATAGCATGAAGAAACATAAACTGGAGGATGTGAAATATGATGCTTTCAAACTGATTTTTATTAGTCGAATAACATTTAGTTTTTCATTAAAGACATTAAATATCCTTTCTAATACCGAAATGTTACAATTCTGTATTTTCTGCCGACATAAAATTTCTATAAAAGGTTAATTCAACCATTATTATCATACTGGATGGCTTCATTTGAACATCAGACGACATAGTTCTTTATTTTAGTATTTTGTTAATCTAATAATAAAAAGGGAGACGAAGCAGGGTCTATTTTCAGGGCTGAATGTGCCACGGCAGGAAAAGTGAATGAAAACAGCTGTCGACTGCTGCTTCCTCTCCTCGTCTGTGACTTGATTTAATGGGGACGCCGCTGTCAGAGCAGAGGCGGCAGTGGTGTAGTGGTGAGCACGAGACAGGCGGCTGTGGGTTTGAGTCTGGGTGGATTTTGCTCTGGTTTCTTCACGCAGACCAAAAACATGTTTGAGGCTCTCTGGTCACCCTAAAGTGGATGAAGTGTGCGTGACTGTGTTATGATGGAGGGAAGTTAACCAGGTAATCCAACACATTAAATCTGATCAGAGTGTGTAGGGAACCGACAGAGAGCAGCTGGAACGGCCTTGTGATGGATTTAATACGACAGTTATAGCCGCTGTGGTTTCAGAAAACAGTAATTCAATTCTCCATGAACACGGCTGCAGAGCTGCTGTCTCTCTCCTCCTGCTTTTGTCTCTATTTCAGAAAACTTGGAAACCGAGCTTATGTAAGGCAGAGAGTACAGCCTGTCCTTCCAAAAGCGTGCGGCCTGCCACCTCAGCCTTCTGTCCGGCCTGTTTTACATCCCTCCTTTATCTGCAACGCTCTGCCTGTTTGAAGATCTGCTTCAGTTTAGGCTGGAGTGGCACCGACAGTGTTCTCACATGTTTCACTGCTTCAACACACCTGATTCAACTTAAACAACACAAAAAAGCGTCTGGCTGTGAGGAGAGCTCCCTCCTCCCCCGTCTGCCTGCTCTCTTCTGTTAAACCTCGGTCAGTAAGGAGCTGTGACTCCCCTCATGTCGTGATTTATCATGTGATGGATTAAAATAAACGTCAGCGGGAGGAGAATTCTCTTCAGTCTGGATGTTAGAGCTTCTCTAAATTAAAATGTTTTTGCTTAATAACGCTGCATTTGATGTTGTTTACCATGATGCAGTTAGAATACCAGGCACTACTTGCAGGAACATCTAATAAAAGTGTTTTGTGTCAGTTTTCCATTGAGCCAGCGCTGCGAGCACACCGGGGGACATCGCTGTCCCTCAGCCCGAGGAGGATGTCTCCGTCAGTTTTATCGAGCTGGACATGGAGCCGGGCTGTGCGGTCTAATTGCTTATATAACAGGTTTCTGAAAACCATTAATTGGTTGTGTTGTACGTGCTGACAGTCCAGTCCAGACTGTTAGTTTGTGTCAGTGGGCTGCAGGGCTGGGTCGCTGCACTGGAAAAGAAATCACGTCCCACCGAACTGAGGTGTCAACAAAACACTGTACAAATCAGGAATTCTGCTTTTTTTTGTATGTTTTTTTGTTGGATGAAAGATTAACTGAATATATTATGAACTTAAAATAAATATATTTCACTCAGGTTGAAAATTTGAAAAATGTTGTGTTTAATTTGGAGCATATTGCCTGTTCAGCAGTGTAGTCAAAACAAGTCTCAAATTCCTCCACTGGAGGTTGAAAACCTTGCATGGCAGCTGCCAGCATCAGTGAGTGAACAGGTGACAATAAAATGAAAGTTATGAATGTAACCACGGTTCTAGGAGTCCTGGATGGCCGCCAGACGGCGGTGCTGAAAGCACTGAATGTTCCTCTTTGTGAAAGTACATTTTGAGGATGTGTACCAACAATGCCCCTGTGACCTCTGGGTAAAAGGTAATAAGTTCCAGTGCCACCACAGGTTTGGTTCCTACAGAATCTTCTCACGCAGTCGCGAGGATTCTGAGAGACAGAACGCTCTGGCGGTCATCCAGGATTCATCAAAACATACTTACATTCGTAACTTTCATTAATTGTCATCCCTCCTGACCGCCAGAAGGCGGTGCTGAAAGCACTGAATGACGGATCCCAACTTAAGCAGGAGGAATCCCAGAAACAAACCCCACTGAGGAGCCTCTGCAGAGCCAAGGACCCCGCCCAGTGGCTGGGCTGACAAGCAGCCCCGGCGCTAACATTAGGCTGCCAGCCGATCAGAGCAAACCTTCCACTCCGTCCGCTGCTGAGCTCTGAGTGGCTTCTTCAGCACGCCGTCCACCCGACACATTAATCCAGAAAAGGAAGGAACGGTTCAACGACCTCACCCTCTGCTGGGACAGGTTGAGAATGAACCTTCCACCATGCCAGTCCCATCACACAAGGGAGACGCCACATCGGCGCCAACCAACCAGAACCAAAGTGAGGGAAGTGACCGCCGCCGCAGCTTTTGGAAGCTGAACCTCGCTGCGCCATCCAACACGGACACGAGGCTACCGGCGACGGAGGACGAGGCGTCATCAACCTCGATGGTCAATGAAGGAGGAGTAGCATCAGTCATGGGAGGACTTTTACAGATGAACTGAAAAAAGTCAAAAGTGAAGCGGTCAATAATAGTGGTGTGTCAGTTTTTACACGTTGTTTCTTGCACATGGTGAAGACAGTGAAGAACCTTTTCACAGAGTGACTGAAAGCAGAGTGTGACAGGCGTGAGACCAGCAGCCCATACACACTGCTTCCCTCCTTTGTTTATCAACTTACAGCTCAAGTGTGTAAAAATCATCGATATTATTTTTTTTCACATGGTGATCGTACTGGAGGTTATGGGAAAGTCACAGACCCCTGACCTGTACCCAGGACTGAACATGGCCATTTCATGTTTCGAGCAGAAGAGCCGCCGAGCGTTTCAGATCCATCCCAGAAGCAACATGCAGATCGATACCAGAAGATCAATACTCCTGATCCCGCGTCTGTTTCTGGATCAATTCTCATATATAAATATTGATTTTTAATGTAGGCACCACTTGAGGTAAACATGTTTTGTTTTCATTAAAACAGAAAGTTCTTGTGCTCGTCTTGTCCTAATTAGCTGGTTGAATGTTTTAAGGTTTCACACATGCTGGAGCTCAGGGTCAGACCACCAGAGGCAAATCAACGCAAACAGGGAAAATAACGAGGGAACTTACCTCATAATGGATTAAAAAAAAAAAAAACTCCAGTGGTAAAAACCCAGTGTCGATGTGAAGGTGAGAACAGGAGAGTATCTGTGCAATATTTCAATGATAGAGATCAATTTTTGTTTGTCTGAGGGAACGTTTTATCTGAACCATTTAGGAGCAAACCGGTTCGAACCGTTTCTTCTTACACGAGTCTGTCTTTGATTATGAGTCTGTTTTGTTACGTATCTGAACCAGAATAAAGGCATCGCCCCCGATCTGCCTGTCTGTCCTCTCCTGTGGACTCCGTCTGTCCTCCCAACCCCGACCGGAACAGCAGAAAGACTCGTCTGTAGTCTGGTTCTGCAGAAAGTCTCCTATAATGAAAATAAACCATTTTGAAAGTAAGTGAAAGAGTTTTATGAAGTTGCACTGACTGACCACTCTGTGACGGATTGTTCTTCAGCAGATATCTTCTTTTCTCCAGGTGTTGTGGAAGAGGCAGCTCGAAGAGCCACATCTCAGCATCGGCTCAGCTGTTGAACTTTCCATGGCATAAAAAGCAATGTTTCACGGTAATGAGATAATAGGAAAAGAACATTCACTGTGCAGAAGTAAATTTCCTGGATATCTGAGATATGCCCGAGATAATTAATAAAGGTTCTGGTTCACTGTCTTTTCTTTGTATCCGACCCCTGAGGGAGGCGCTTCCAGCATCTCTGCCCTTCATGTTGTGTTTAGAGTCAGGAAAACGAATGAGAATGTGACCTGAGAGGGCAACATAATAAAGTTCTTCATAATTGCTGCTCCAACTTTGTCGAATTTACTAACATCCTGTATAAAATGTGTTAAATAGCATGCTAGCTGGAAAAGATTGGCTTGCACTTTGCGGCCTATCAACTGAGAGGAACATCGTGAGTGACGTCAATCCAGAACACGAGGGCTGGACCTCCAACAAGCAGCCCACAGATGTTTGAAGAAAAACTCATCTTTGTCTCATTTTAATGTTCCAACTAATGTAACCCCCAGATAGCACCGATGTTCTCGCTGCAGTTATTTTTAATCCTTTATATAGTCTTCCTCAGATAACACAGAGAGCAACTAAGACTCTGCAACATTTCAAGTGAGAATTCATCTTTATTGCATTTTCATTCCATGAAAGTTTTGCATTTACACAACAGTTTCTTGACAATGGGAGAACTGTCAACTATGGCCGGGGTGCTCATGTGCAGGAGCAGCATTTCAGAAAAGTTGAGTTTTCTCCCAAAATGCAGTGAAAGTTTTCCATGTTGAATTGAAGATGTTGTCGTGTGAATGACTTTGAAATGTGATCATGAGAATGCCACTGGAAAACTGAACAAAATCAAACACAATTCATTATCTCTAGCATAAAAAAATCAAAATAAAGGAGAAATGTTTTACTGTATTCCATGAGAGCACAATTGTATTATAAAATGTATTATTAAAAAAACATCCATAAACTTGCCATCAAAATGCCACAAAATCAGATTAATTAATCAGGTCTGATCAGTTATATAAACCAGGAGGAATGTCATCCAGCACAAGCCAAAATATAGACGGTGAAGAAGTGATACAACAGAGCTGAAGAGGAGACAAAGAGACAAAGGAAGAGTACGTGCAAGGGGTCATGAGCGCAACCCCCCCCAACACACACACACACACACACACACACATACACACACACACACACACACACAGACACCTTATTGATCCGCAGAGAGCTCCACCGCTGCTGATATACCTCTGCACGGCGCTCAGAGTGAGACTTTCAGGTTCCCGAGCAGCTGCGTTTCGCCAGCAGCTCGCCGTCCAACAATCAGCCGCTTCATCCCGGCGGTCCGGTCAGGAACGATCGCACTGTTTTGTCAACAACAAAAGATTTCCACACAAGCTGTCACAGCCAAATTATGTGTTCGCCCTCTCCGGCCACATCAGCAAAATAGCTGCTCTATATTCCAGTCATTATCCCAACATATCTCAAGACACTGCGCCTCTGTGTGTGTGTGTTCTGTCACCGGTCGGCGAGCTGCATGGCCAGTGGAGTGAGACTGATGTGCTTTCATCCCAGGCACTGGGGTCGCTCTGTCGCTCCTATACCAGCCGGCGGTCCGGGCTCCGCCGTCAGTAGCGTCGGACTCAGCCTGCTTCATAAAGTCTCTGCTGGAGCCGACTGGCCCTTCAGGCAGGACTGGAGAATGTTTCCCAACAAAACAGAGAGAAAAAATACACCTTCAATATCATTCTATTCAAACTATTTATCACTAGTGTTGCTCAAGTTACTTGGAAATAGTTACTGATTACTGATCACTTGTCCAAGAAAGTAATCCTATTACTTTACTGAATACTTATTTTCAAAAGTGATTAGTTACTTTATTACTTTACTTTTCAAAAACAGGATGCCCAACCTGAATCCACTTTAAAGCCTTCAGAAGTGGATTTCTTTTCCTTTTCTTCTTACCTTTATAGCTTTCAGCCTGATTCTGTTCTTTCTGCATATTCCATCATATTCCATCATGATCTAAACTTGGATCAAATCAAAGTTTCCTTATTAAACTTATCAGTTTTAATGTTATAACTTCATGCACATTACATCCACCATATTTTAATAAAATAAAATAAAATTTCTGTATCTTCCAGCAGAACTAAAACAAAACACTTCCTTGTGTATATCTTCATTTGAACAAAATAAAATACAAAAATAAAATAAATAATGGTTTGGATCCTTCCATCCATCCATCTTCCACCACTTATCCGGGGCCGGGTTGCGGGGCCAGCAGTCTAAACAGGGATGCCCAGACTTCCCTGTCCCCAAACTCTTCCTCCAGCTCTTCTGGAAGGATCCCAAGGCATTCCCAGGCCAGACACGGTCTCTCCAGAGTGTCCCGGGGTCTCCTCCCGGTGGGACATGTCCAGAACTCCTCCCCAGGGAGGTGTTCAGGAGGCATCCTAAAGAGGTGCCCGAGCCTCCTCAGCTGGCTCCTCTCGATGTGGAGGAGTAGCGGCTCTACTCTGAGCTCCTCCCTGGTGACTGAGCTCCTTATCCTATCTCTAACCCCTAAATTCCACATCCTCCGGTCTGCTCCGTCTGCGCTCAGCTCCGCTCCGGTCCGACTGCCGCAGCAAATACGTTGCTATTTTAATGACTGTAGCTGATTTCACAGCCTCCGTTCTGCTCCGCTCCGCTCCGCTCCGCTCCGCTCCGTCAGTCCAAAATAGAGCCAAGGTCTATTTTTCTCTCCGGTCCGGTCCGTCAGGTCTCCGTACGCATAAATTTCCACAGTTCAGATGCACCAAACAGGAAAGAGAACTCCAACAACCTCCGGTTTTATACAAAATGAAATCATTTTGTCTTTATTAAAAACTTTAAACTGTTAAAAGACTTTTTTTTTTTGTCACATTAATTGTCGGATATATCACGAATAGACACACCATACTGATTAAAATATACACTTTAAAAAGCGGGCAAACAAAAACTAAAACACACTATCAAATTTTATTTGACAAACCTCTGTTTTGCCTGTAATCAAGCTATAGTCGAACGTTTCTGAATGTTTACACAGCTGCATATATGGTCCATTTGCAGGCTATTGTCCATAAATTTTCGTGTTTTCTACAAAATACATAGCCTATTCAGGACCATGAATGCATTTTATTCTGAATGGCCCTAATGTCAACATCCTGTTGCATGAAATTCAGCGTGTTGAAGCACAATAACCAGGATGAAGAGACGCTGATTTTGGAAGTGGAGAATCATAAAATTTTATATAACCCCAGTCATCCTTTCTACAAGGATGTACAGAGAAAGATGCCAGTGTGGCCCAGACTCCTCAGCTTTTGGAGGTCGATGCTAAATAGCGCATGCGCTGCTCTGCTTCTCCAGCCGGCGGAACAGAGACGCAGCGGAGCAAAGCGAACGCTGTGGGTTTTGAACAAACGGAGCAGAGCGGGGCGGAGCGGAGCGGAGCGCAGGACAAACGCACACAGTGGAATTTAGCGGTTAGGGAGTGCCCAGCCACCCTACGGAGGAAGCTCATTTCAGCCGCTTGTATCCGGGATCTTGTCTTTTCGGTCATGACCCAAAGCTCATGACCATAGATGAGGTTGGGGACGTAAATTGACCGGTAAATCGAGAGCTTAACCTTTCGCTCAGCTCCTTCTTCACCACCACGAACCAAAGCAACGACTGCATCACTGCAGACGCTGCACCGATCAGCCTGTCAATCTCACCTCCATCCGTCCCTCACTCGTGAACAAGATGACAAGATACTTAGGCTGAATCCCATTTCACCCCTTAGCCCTCCCCCTTGGCCCTACCCCTCCGTTTTGCGAGTTCACGTAGAGGGGTAGGGGTGTCCCGATTGTCATTATGACAGAGGGGTAGGGGGAAGGGGTAGGGCTATACACCCCTCCAAACGGAGATTCTCCCGAGGCACACTCCAAACGAAGGGATATGATCCAGTGGAGGGCGGTGGTGAGGCAGCGGGAGTGCTTGTTTTGTCCGCCTACACCGTGAGTGGTGGGCGGGGTTAGTTCACTTCTGCATTGGAGGGAGCGCTCGTTTCCACACCCGCACATTCGAAGCGCACTCCACACACAACAGACAGACGATTATTTTCAATAAACTGTTTTTTTCAACACTGTCTGCCTGGAATATGATATATGTAGAAACGAGCGCTCCCGCCAATGCGGAAGTGAACTAACCCCACCCGCCACTCACGGTGTAGGTGGACAAAACAAACACTCCCACTGCCGCCCCTCGCCACAGGCCGCCACTTGCAAGATCGGCAAGATGCCGGCATCCGCAACGAAAGAAGTTCATAAATGTAAGTATTTTCTCAATAAGTAGGCTACAGTTTTAAAATGTAAGAAAAACATTCTTCTTCGGCAAACAATTGTCGCATCTGCCTACGTCATCGGCAGCGGCAACTGCTGATGACGTACGGGATTGTCGAAGGGGTGTCCCAATTCGGAGGGGTTCACGTTCGGCCCTACCCCTTAGCACTCCATTTCAAAGGGGTAGGGGCAAGGGGTAGGGCTAGAAAGAGAAATGGGATTGGGCCTTAAACTCCTCCACTTGAGCCAGAGTCTCTCCAACGACCTGGTGAACGCAGGCCACCTTCTTCTGGTTAAGGACCATGGCCTCGGATTTGGAGGTGCTGATCCTCATCCCTGTCGCTTCACACTCGGCTGCAAACCGCCCCAATGCATGATGATCCAGATTCGATGAAGCCAACAGGACAATATCATCTGCAAAAGCAAAGATGAAATCCTGTGGTTCCCAAACCGGACCCCCTCCGGCCCCTGGCTGCACCTAGAAATTCTGTCTATAAAGATTATGAACAGAACCGGTGACAAAGGGCAGCCCTGCCGGAGTCCAACATGCACCGGGAACAGGTTCAGATAGCTGCCGGCAATGCAGAGCAGACTCCTACTCCGGGCATACAGAGACCGGACGGCCCTTAACAAGGGGCCCCGGATTCCGTATTCCTGAAGCACAACCCACAAGGCACCAGGAGAGACGCGGTCAACGCCTTCTTCAATACCCCTTTCCCACTGCAACTAGCGGGTCGACCCGTGTTTTCGACCAACTAAATATACCTTCTTTTTTTTTAAGACTCCTTTCCCACTGCATGCAGACCCGGTTCTAGCCACCTGCTGGAGAGTCGCAACGCTGCGTTTTCCCACATTGATGGTGTCCCACGTTGATGACATCATCAGCGCAACGGAGCAAAATGAAAGTAAACAATGCAGCGGAACACAGTCCCCGTTACATGAATCTCCTCTTCCCCACGGATCAGGGGAAGCTCTCTGGTCTCGCTATCTTGCCAATGCTGGGTCATGTTGACGAAGGAAATCTCACGCTGTGTCCAGAAACAACAACTAGAGCGCTAACGTAGCCGCGCTGCGTCGACGTCGTCATGTAAGTTCCTGGATGTGTCCCTCCAACTAAAAGCCAGTACAAAGTGACCCGGTAAATTACCGGGTCGATTGCAGGGTCGAACTCCCGGTAAAACCCTTTCCCACTGCCATGAGGAGCCGATAGTTAGCGGGTTTAAACAGGTTTTTTGGCCAGTGGGAAAGGGGTACAAGTCGACAAAACACATGTGAACTGGTTGGGCGAATTCATACGAAGCTTCGAGCACCATTAAAACAACGAAATATAGAAATAAACTAATTAAAAGTTTCAGGATTCAGTGGCAATAGAAGCATGTCCTCAACAATATAGACAGAGATGTTCTTCTTCATGTAGCAGGAGGAGGCCCTCTCCTGGCTTGTAATAATTAACCAATCCCGCCAGGGGGAGCTGTGTATAAAAGAGGGCCATTCTCACTGGTGCAGCCTCTGCCGCTGAGTCTGGAGTAGACCCCGCCCCTGGGCTTTCTCACTTCCTGGTGTGAGCCGTGCGAGCTGTGCTTACCTGTTGGGCTGCGTTTGGGGATCAATTCCCCCTTCATCTGGGTGGCAACTTGCTGCTAGCTGAGTGAGTACAGTTCTCCCTCTGGAGGCACAGCCCTACTGTCATGATCAGCTGGCAGTAATCAGCTGTTTGTGTTTAGGTGGCTGTAGGGAGGTTGCAGACTCCCCACCTCTCCTACTGGGCGTGTCAGTTAAATGTTTGTTTGCCAGGTACGCAGTCTAGACACCCTCATATTCTTAGCTGGTTCGTGCAGGTGTATGACTGCCCTTTTTATTGCTTATTAGGAGCGGCTAATCTGCCGTGGAGCCCGCCAGCTGTTTTGTCCTTCTGGGTGGCTTCGAAGTCCAGTGTTGGCACGAATAAATACGCCTGGACTGCCTCTGCTCCTTGGAAGCCCGCCGTCTGCAGGTTGCTGCACCCCTGTCGACCTGCTGGCTTCCTGACCGAGCTGATTACACGCTTGTGGGACGCCAGGAATACACAGAAGCGATCTGCTTACTTTATCATCTTTTCTTTTGATTAAGTATATTTGGGTTAGGTGTTGGTATATTTTGTTGTTCTTTTGGTTATTGTTTCTTTATTTAATTGTGTGTTCATTCTTTGTTATTTTCCAGTTACCTTTGTTTTTGTTCGGGTGTGGCAGTTACCGGTTTGCATTTATTTATTTTACTTGTGAGTTGTGGCTGCCCGCCCACTTGTGTTCAGTTCATTCAGGTATTTCTTTTTTTGTTTGAATGCATGAATGTGAGGGAAAAACCCTTTTTAACTCCCCTTGTCTTTTTCCCTCCCTTCCAGAAGCTGAGCACGACGGTGGCGGCATCGGTGTCCCTGGGTGGTGGGTCTCCCTCCTGTGTGATGTGCTGCGCACCCCTTTTTGTTTGAGTGTGTTCACCTTTATTTTCAGCGAGTGAGAGTGTCCATGTGTGTCTGGGGTGATCCTTCAGAGGCCTTCATTCCCCTTACTACCCGTGTCCCACCGGTAAGCCTCAGCTCCTGTTTGGGCTCCCCCTCTTCCCCGTCTTTTAAGGAGAGTGAATGTGTTTTTTTGAAATTTGATATTTAATAAAGATATTTTCTGTTGGCCAGAACCCACGTCTCCTGCTTCTTAAGCCGCGAACCTGAGTGTCCTCACCAATCATTACTTTTTAGTTATTTCCTTGGGTGCAATTCCCAAGGTGGCGTTGTCTGGCTTCTTTTCACCCGATTCATCTCGCCACATTCAGTTCAGTCCTGCTGCTCTGCAGTCGGATTTCACCTGTTTACCAGGAGAACGTTCTCCTGGTGTGTGTGTGGTCTCCCCAGCAGCATGTCAGTGGTTGTGTCCTTGGGTTCCTCTCATAGTTTTTCTCTGTGGATGAAAGTTTTCTTTCTGTGCACTCTGCACGCTCTGTACAGCGGGCGCAGTTTTTACCAACTTTCACTGAGGCAAACTCAAAGTAATGTCAGTATTTCCAAACATCTACTTGGTACTGCTCTGTCCTGCTCCACCGTGTCTGTTCTTCACTACACGGCTGTTGTTCACACCGGCTCCTGCTGTACAGTGGAAACAGGCTTATATGTCTATATCACATATGTCTGTGGTTGGCCAGCACTAACATCATTCCACCAATATGACGTTACGGTTAAACAACACAGTAACTTAGCCTGATTTCAGGAAAGTAACAATAATTTCATTACTGTATTTTCAAATACAATCCCTTACTTAAAAAGTAATTAGAATACAGTAACGTGTTGCTTCTAACTCGTTACTGGCAGTCACTGGTTGTAACAATTAACTCTTGAGTCTGATCCTGCAGAGAAGACAAGAGAGGATGAGCCATGTCTTCACTTTAGAGATTCTTTAAAATTAATGTGAATGACAAAAATAAGACAGACTGTAAATGACGTTCTGCCAAAATAAGAGCAGGAGAAAGAGAGTTGGTTCAACACCAGAGACATGTCGAGCAGCAGTTAGTGGGCTTTTACTCTGAGCCATGCTACATGCTACATGCTAAAGACTTTCTGGACTCACAGACCAGCGATGCTACATGCTAAATATGATTAGCGTCTGACTGAGCCTCTCATGAACAGTGAGCTCGGTCTACAGTCTGCCGTACGCTTATAGACTCAGTCACATTCTGAAGTCTTCACGCCTGTTGCAGGTAGATGTAGCGCTGACGCAGAGGCGGTGATTCACAGCAATCAATAGCTTTCACAGACTGAATTCTCTACAGTAGCAGTCTAAAAGAAGACAATCAAGAGCTTTCACAGAGTGAATTCACGACAGTGAAATCTGTGTGCTACACTGAAAGTTATCTATAAATTGTGTCATGAGCTCAGCGCATATTAGACAGACTAGCATGTTAAGTTGGAGTGATTTTATCAGGAGAAAATGTGTTTGTTACACTGAGTGTTGCTCAAAATGGTCACAGAATTGTCATTTGGCTGCATTAAAGTTTGTGTGTCTGTACTGAGTTTCAGCTTTTTAAAGACATATAAAGTTTTTCCATTCCCTGTGTGTGTGTGTGTGTGTGTGTGTGTGTGTGTGTGTGTGTGTGTGTGTGTGTGTGTGTGTGTGTGTGTGTATTCTCTCTTCGGCTGTGTGTGAGTGGATGAAACACACCCCGAGGCAGATGATTGATGCAGCACTGTCACTTGTCCCAGAACATCCAGCTTGTTTTGTTCTGTGTGAATGAAAGCAGGTACAAACAGACTGAGTTGCAGCCTTTATTTCTCGGTCTGTCTGCACCTTTGTGCCGCTCTTGGGTTTCTCCTCTCAGGAACTCCTACCTCTGTGTAATGTGAGCTGTGGGAACAGCGTGACTCCTTTCCTTTTTGTTGTTGTTCTTTACTGCACAATAAAGAAGTGGCTGCTCCTTGTCATGTGTTCGCCGGCGGCCGGCGGCCCCGTGAGGCCCCGGTCCTGCTGGGACACATCTGCTGCCTGACCTGCCGTCGTCGCTTCCTGCCTCGTTCGGATAAATCTCTGTGGTGATGTATGGACCAGCGTCTGAGGGTCTTCCGCCAAACCCGTGCAGCCTCCTCGTTCTGCTGGCACCTCGTAAACCCTCACATCTCCACCCATCACCCTTGACACTGAAAGCGTCGGGAGTGAGGTGAAGGAGAAGAATTACATAACCATGGCGGCAAACTTCTGAGAAATCCTGAGCAAAAGGGACTGTTGCTCCAAACGTCTCTGCTTGTTACGTTGCTGGTGTTTGACCAACTATCTTTCTCCTCTTGATATTTTGGCAGATCATAGTTTACAGTCTGCTTTGTGTTCTTCATTGACATTTAAATTAAAAATCTCCAAACCACAGACGTCCCCCGAGCTCTCCTGTGAATTACATTTGCTGACAGATGAAGTCATGAAGAATCAGGAATAGATTAGAACATTTTGTTTATCACACCATGGAGAAATTTACAGTCACAGAGACTCATAGAACACACAAGGGGTCCAAAAAAGTTAGGAAATGTGCAAATAAAGAATAAGAATTAGTAATAGAGCAAATCTTAATAAGAATAATAATTGAAATCAATAAAGAAAACAAAATCTAACTTCATATACGACATAAATCTAAAATATAACAGGAGCTACGAGGGAGAACCGGAAAAAAAACGGACACTGGTTATAACTTTTAATGTGTTTAATTGTAACAATTATTCAAAGCTGTCGCCTTCAAAGTAATCCCCGATGGTTTGAATACACCGTTGCATCCGTGTTTTCCAGTTTTTGAAAACTTGTGCGTAATGATGCCGTGCAGTACGTCCTGGTTAACAGACTGCCAGGCGGCACAAACTCGCTGTGTTCAGCTTCCAGAAAAAAGATCCTCGCGGATCTTTTCCTGCGTGCGTGATGATGCGGGTCGTCCGGAGCGGGGCTGGTCTTCAATGAACATTTCGCCCCTTTTAAAGCGCCCATACCACTCGAAAACCTGCGTTCTCCACAGGACATCATCTTTATTCGCCTCCTGGACCATGGTGAGTGTTTCTGACACTGTTTTTCCAAGCAAAAAAAAAAAATCTGATGCTTGCGCGCTGATCGCGTTTAGTGATGTGTTCTGTCGTTTTGTGCTTTTCCGAAGAAGCAGGTCCCGCTGTGTTGACGTTAGCGCTGTTTGTGCTTTCCCTGTGTAACTTTGTGAGACGATACTTTGCAGAGATCTGCACAAGAACATGCTATAGCGAGACTGAATGACCAGAAATCTGAAATCATTCTTGTTTTAATTTTATAAACACAGTCCGGTGTCTTTCCGGTACCATACAAATATGTACAAGTATGTTTTAGTGCAACAGAATGAGTGGTATAATACAGTGACGATGCTTGCTGGGTAATATAATGTCCAGGGTTATTGCAATAGTCTCTACAGTGGAGCTGTCCAATCTGACAGCGGTGGGGATGAAGGACCTGCTCTGTCCTGCACTGAGGACGTCTCAGTCCACTGAGCTCCTCTACCGTCCGGTGCATTGGCTGAGAGCTGCTGTCCATCATGGATGCGAGCTTGGCCAACATCCTCCTCTCACCCACATCCTCCACAGAGTCCAGAGGACAGCCCAGGACAGAGCTGGTCCTCCTGACCAGCTGGTCGAGTTCCTGTCCCGCTGTGTCCTGCCCAGGGCCCAGCAGACGGTGGCGTAGTGGACAGCAGAGGAACCACAGAGTCAGGAAAGGAAGCTTTCACAAGTGCAAGTACTCTGTCCAGGATCAGACTGGATACTGGAAACTGATATCAGCGTCGCTGCATCCCTACTGTCCAGCATATAGTCCACCTGGTGGTTCACCGTTCAGTCAACACTGGACCTGTTTTAGTAAGATTCTGCAGAAAGCAGGATAAATTGAATGCTCACACACAGTAAATGCTTCCTATACTAAACTGTTTGCATTTGAATGATCTGCTGGTAATGGTATTGTTTCATCTTCAGTAGCTTGTGTTCCTCATGCAGTGATTGGATGGAGCACTGAATCCCCACAAGCACAAAAGGAAATGTGAAACAGTGAAGTTGGACATGTTAGTGCAATGGCAAATAGGTCTGGATTTAAAAGAAAAAAGGCTTTATGAGAGATGAGCTGTTATAGCATTTGAGGTTTTGGGGGAAAAGATGAGCAACAGAAGGGATTCAGAAAGAGACTAAAAGACCTCAGAAGGGGTAGACTGAATATAATATCTGATAATAAAGTGTGTGGATAAGAGTGTTGGGGGGGCCAGCTAAGAAAATACCTCGAACTGTCACGTGTGCAGGAGGGAGGACCCACGCGCAGGCAGTCAGAGAGAGTTGAGCTGGTTTATTGTCCAGAAAAGCAGGTTAACAGGAACGCAAACAAGCTGAGGTGCAGGCAGGGACACGGACAACACACACAACGGACCGGCAAGGACAAGTGAGGGCTACGGGCTTTAAATAAGGTGGACACAGGTGAGGCACATTAGGGCGCTAACGAGGAAGGAGACCAGGCAGGAGAACATGAGGAACAGACAAGCAGGAGAGACAGGGCATGTAAAAATGGGGAAACAAAACCAAAACCAGTCCAGAGCGCCCCACAAGGCTGGAGGGGCACAGGGCGTGACAGTACCCCCCTCTCCATGTGCGCCTCCTGGCGCACAAGGCAGAGGAGGGCAGGACTGGAACGGGGACAAGACTCGGACTGGAACGGGGACAAGACTCGGACTGGAACGGGGACAAGACTCGGACTGGAACGGGGACAAGACTCGGACTGGAACGGGGACAAGACTCGGACTGGAACGGGGACAAGACTCGGACTGGAACGGGGTGTGCTGCGCTCCTCGGCAGCCAGCACGGAACGGGGTGTGCTGCGCTCCTCGGCAGCCAGCACGGAACGGGGTGTGCTGCGCTCCTCGGCAGCCAGCACGGAACGGGGTGTGCTGCGCTCCTCGGCAGCCAGCACGGAACGGGGTGTGCTGCGCTCCTCGGCAGCCAGCACGGAACGGGGTGTGCTGCGCTCCTCGGCAGCCAGCACGGAACGGGGTGTGCTGCGCTCGGCGGCAGCCAGCACGGAACGGGGTGTGCTGCGCTCCTCGGCAGCCAGCACGGAACGGGGTGTGCTGCGCTCCTCGGCAGCCAGCACGGTCAGGAACAGGATGGGTCGGGGCTGCACCTCTGCAGACAGGACGGACAGAACAGGACGGGGCTGCACCTCGGCAGACAGGACGGGACGGGGTGTGCTGCGCTCCTCGGCAGCCAGCACGGAACGGGGTGTGCTGCGCTCCTCGGCAGCCAGCACGGAACGGGGTGTGCTGCGCTCCTCGGCAGCCAGCACGGAACGGGGTGTGCTGCGCTCCTCGGCAGCCAGCACGGAACGGGGTGTGCTGCGCTCCTCGGCAGCCAGCACGGAACGGGGTGTGCTGCGCTCCTCGGCAGCCAGCACGGAACGGGGTGTGCTGCGCTCCTCGGCAGCCAGCACGGTCAGGAACAGGATGGGTCGGGGCTGCACCTCTGCAGACAGGACGGACAGAACAGGACGGGGCTGCACCTCGGCAGACAGGACGGGACGGGACAGGAACCAGGGCTGCACCTCTTCAGCCAGGACGGGTCGCCGGCAGCAAACAGGAACGCCGGCAGCAAACAGGAACAGGAACGCCGGCAGCAAACAGGAACAGGAACGCCGGCAGCAAACAGGAACAGGAACGCCGGCAGCAAACAGGAACAGGACGGGTCGGGACTGCATGGCGGCACACGATGGGGGGGCGAGCTTCTTTCGCCAGCGGGGGGGCCATAGGCACACGGTCCGGGGGCGAGCAGCCTCGCCGGCACACGCCCAGTGGGCGCGGGCTTCTATCGCCGGGGCGAGCAGCCTTGCCGGCACATGCCCTGGAGGGGCGCGGGCTTCTTTCGCCGGTGGGGGGCCATAGGCACATAGTCCGGGGGCAAGCAGCTTCGCCGGCACTGGCCACAGGCAGACGATCCGGGGCGCGAGCTGCGCCGGCGGCGGCCAGAGGCAGACGATCTGGGGGGTAGGACTTACTGCCTGCTGGGTCCAGACGTGGCCGGTCCGTTCTGTCACGTGTGCAGGAGGGAGGACCCACGCGCAGGCAGTCAGAGAGAGTTGAGCTGGTTTATTGTCCAGAAAAGCAGGTTAACAGGAACGCAAACAAGCTGAGGTGCAGGCAGGGACACGGACAACACACACAACGGACCGGCAAGGACAAGTGAGGGCTACGGGCTTTAAATAAGGTGGACACAGGTGAGGCACATTAGGGCGCTAACGAGGAAGGAGACCAGGCAGGAGAACATGAGGAACAGACAAGCAGGAGAGACAGGGCATGTAAAAATGGGGAAACAAAACCAAAACCAGTCCAGAGCGCCCCCACAAGGCTGGAGGGGCACGGGGCGTGACACGAACCACAATAACAGCAGCACCTCTTCAGAAGACTGAGCTCTTTCAAACTGAACTCTTCTCGAAAGATTGCTTAATGAAATAAACACACTGGATGAATTGATTCAGACATCAATCAGTTTAACGTTCAGTTTCCATAAGTACGTCCCCAAGATCATTTATCCTCACTGCATTGTTCATTTTTTACTCATTGGCAGTAAAACACAGTGGTTTGAAGAGGGAAAGAGCCACTGATTGATCTGCACTTTGCAGATGATACTGTGCTTTCTGCAGAGATAATGGAGATCCCGACAGAACCATTTGAAACACTGAGTGAAGAAGCCGGAAAAATGATGATGATCATGACTTTCATTTCATTGGTTGCAGATGGGTCAGAATTGGGCTTTTCGTGGACCTGGAGCGCTGAGCTGAGGCAGACACTGGATTTGTTCTTCATCACTATGATTTATCTCCTAATGGTATGACTCTGTGTTGAAGCAGGAGGTGTCTGGACTTTCTGGGATGATTTATGGGATCGGAAGGGGAACCCAAACCTCCATGATGTATTTCATGACAGGGGATCCAGCCAGCCTGGTAATGAGCGCCAAAGACCTGAATGTCTTGAGACCAGCAGGTCATTGGTGAAGCCTCCACTTATCGACGGATCTGTCCTTTCTTCTGAACTTCCTTTGTTACTGGGAATGAAATTCATCCATCAGCAAACACAATTATCCAAAAGTGACGACCGTTCTTCAGTATGAGCTGCAGCACTCCTGGTCATCCTTCATTATGGCTTTATATACAGCAGCATCCCAAAACGCCACCAGAAAGCCTTACAGGATGTTTGGTTCTGGATCTCACACCAGTTTTTAAAAATTAAATATTGGTATGTATTTCCTCAGTCTGATACTAATATGACATTTGTATTTTCACCAGTAAAGAGGTTTTACGGTGTTCACGGTGGGGCAGTGATTAGTGCTCTGGCCTCACATCAAGATGGTTTTGGGTTCAAATACTGGTCAGGGCTCGGGACCTTTCTGTGTGGAGTTTGCATGTTCTCCCCGCCTGTGCTGGGTTCCCTCCAGGTACTCCGGATTCCTCCCACAGACCAAAAACATGCATGTCAGTTTAATTGGTCACCTTAAATTTCCCCTAGATGTGAATAAATATAGAGAGGAGATTGCACGTAAGCAGTCTTAGAAGCATTTTAAAACGACTGCAGAACTGTGAAGAACGGTGGGGAAAAGTCTTCTCAGTTTCATCTGCATTTGAAGGCAGCAGGCTGAACATGTCAGAAACTGAGGTCAGCTGATGGCAGCTCTCTTTTAAAAAACTGATCAGGCGTAATGATGAGTTTAAAAAAAGTCCTCCTCCGATGTGATCCTGCCAATCCGGTCTAGACCTTGACCTGATGTATCGTTAGACCAGTAGTGAAATGATAGAATTTATCTCGCATGGACTTCATCTGTCTCTGAAGTAGCTTCATGAGTTCATGAACTCATGAAGCCACTTTATGTCAAAACATCTCCAGTGTCCAGCTGACCTGATTCAGTTCAACTCCGAAGCGGAGAAATGAGAGGAGGACAGGATGTATGGAGTGAGTCAGCCTCGGCGAACGGCTTTATCAGAACGCTTCAGGCCAGAGTGAAATCAGCGCAGAGGGATGTCGTTTAAAACACCGTCTGCCTCCTCCAGACATGCACATGAGAACGGGAGGTGTTAACAGGTGGACCGCCCCTCACAGTGTGTGTGTGTGTGTGTGTGTGTGTGTGCGTTCTTGTATTTCTATCCTTGTCGGGGCCAAATGTCCCCACAAGGATAGCAAAACGTGGAACGACGTGCCTTGTGGGACCTTTTTCCGGTCCTAAGTAGGAGAAACAGTGTTTTCTTGACCATGTTGTTGTTACTGAAAAAAGTAAAAATGCAAAAACATTTCTTTAGGGTTAGGCTTTGTTGTGGTGTGGGTTAGGGTTAGGGTAAGGGTCAGGGTTAGGGGCTAGACATGAATGGGAGTCAATGGAAGGTCCCCACAAGGATAGAAATACAAGACTGAGCGTGTGTGTGTGTGTGTGTGTGTGTGTGTGTGTGTGTGTGTGTGTGTGTGTGTGTGTGTGTGTGTGTGTTAGGGTTTTTTTTCTTAGAAAGATCTGGGTGTGTTGTGATATCTGGTCATTGGGCTTCAAGCCAGCCTGAGCAGATTTTTAATCTCATCCAAACCTGCACTCAGCACATCCCGGGAACCCTGAGCGGCGCTGCTCAGCATCAGGCTGTCAGGACGCTGGCATCGTCTCAATCACACTGCCTCCAGAAAAATGAAGGTGTCTTCGGCTGCAGGGAAACACACAACTGATTTCTCTGACGTAAGAACAACAGTCTGCTGTATAGTATTTCACAACGAAGTAAACGAACGTCCTTTAAGACTGCTTCAATAACTCCTTCACTGGGAAACAAGAGCAGAGGAGTAACTGAGTGACTGAGCTTGACTGAACTTCAAACACTGAAAGTGACTGAAACCGATTACTGACTGGAATGCTAACCGTTTTTGATCAGACTACCAAAGCAGGACCGGCTCTGAGCCCTGGTTCATATTGGTGTGAAGGCTTAGCACTGACCCCGACTGCATGATCCTAAAAGGTCAGCAGGTATGTGGAGATGACCGGATTAGGATCTGAGTCACAGAGGCATGCTGGGATGCATAATCATGGAGAAAAGAGTTTAGTCTGAGGCGAAAGCTCTGCGGTCCTGTTCATGTTCTCTCTTTACTGCTCAGTTAAATGTAAGAATTCTGTACAAACATGCGCGTCGCCCACAGCAGCTGCTACTTCAGACTAAATGGAGTTTTACATTCATTTAGTTTCTCTAAAGTGAGGCTTATTCCCCTTTTACACAACATTTCAACTGAAAACTAGAAATTATTTGCTGCGGCCTTGCTGTGCATACGCAGTCTCAGCCTTTCATTAAAGTGGCATCGTTCTCCTGTTTCCATGGTGACGGAGTTGGGTGTTTTCAGTATTTCACTTTGGGAGCCATTTTCAAAAAGTTGTGTTTTTATTAACTCCGAGCATGGAAATCACTGAACTGTTGCTTTCACTGGAGATTCAGTGTCCTGACAGACAATGTGAATTCACCGCTGATCAGCCGGAGTGAAGTTCTGGTCGGGCTCACGTTTCTTTCTGACCTGCTCATTGCTTCAGAATCAACCCAGTGAAAAGAAGAGTTCACAGGCTGCTACCGAGCATGATGGAGGTTCAGCACTCCAGCAAAGAGCCGCGTTCTGGAAGGAGGTAAAACCAGGTTCTGACATGTGAACCCTGGATGCCAGGACACTCGGTTCCTTCTCTTCTGGGCATATTTGGCCTTCTTTGGTCTCCAAATTGTTATTGTAATGTCATATGAAAGAAAAGGAAGTGAACGGATGGATGTTTTTGTCATATTCTAGAGTGACACTAGTGAAATTCTGGAGGGTGGGTTTTCCAGAAGGACTGATGAGACTTCTGAACTGTTTCTGTTTGACAAGTAAAAAAAAAACAGAAACAGTCACATAAATGACACGCCCCATTTTAAAGAAGCAGAGTCTTTGTGTCCTCAGTTACTTGTGTTTTCGTTAAAGTCATGCTCACAGATGACTTCTAGTTTTTTAATTGCACGGTTGCTTTCATTTTCTTCCAGGGAACAAATTCTCCTCACCAGAACCTGCTCGCATGCAGACAAAGACATTCGGTGCACACTTCTGAATGTGTAACTGTGAATACGCTCCAGCCGGATCAGCTCTCCGCACCTGGAAGCGCAGGGTGTCGTTAGCGCCGGGCTTTTTTTTCAGTCGTTGACCAGACTAAGCTGCCTGTTGTAAATATTGCAGCGTGTGTGTGCACATACATACGCTGAGGACCTGTGTGTGTGTGTGTGTGTGTGTGTGTGTGTGTGTGTGTGTGTGTGTGTGTGCGTGTGTGCGACTCTCAGCATGTTTGATGTCTTCCTCTGTGAACTCATCCATGAGTGATGGCCGCTGGCAGCAGAGTGCTGACCCGCACTGACCCCAGGCAGGCCAGAGAGGCTGTGTGGGAAAGACGTGGGTGGACATGGACCGCTTCCTCAGCCTCAGCAGATCTGGGGGCCTCCGGGGCGAAGCCAGCTGGACCTGCGGACCAGAGCAGCTCGGCAGGGAGGGGGGTACCTGATCAAAAAGGACGCCGCCGAACCTTTCCAAAGCATCCAAAAAAACAAAGATTACCTGTTTACATCCGTCTGTCTTCACTTGTTTGAGTCTGGATTCATCAACTTGTGTTCACGAGAGGGAAGAAGAGCTCCAGAATGAAACGGAGCAGTTTCACGGTCCGATCCAGCAGACGCACGGCAACACCATCAATCAGAGACGTTTACATCCACCAGTTGCATTAATTCTCCCAGAACGCTGGTCTGGACGGCCAGAGGCCTGTTCAGTGGGACGGAGTGTGGCCACCGTGGTCACCGAGTGAACTGACTTCACTGAGGAGAGAGAGAGAGTAAAACCAGGCCGGCACAGAGGCAGAGTTCAGGAACAAGTAAACAAGTGAACTCTCCAGGTTTTCAGGACTTCTGACTGAGGTATAAAAATGCAGAAATGTGAATTATGCAGCTTCAAGTTATGTTGGACATTACAGAAAAAAAAAAAAACAGTTTCTCAATGTGTGAGAGGATGAATTAAAGGTGCTGTAGGCAGGATTCCGCATCTCCGCCATCTTGCTTAGGTTTACCTAAGCAAGATGGCAAGATGGCGATTTGACCCATCTAAGATGGTGATTTGAAACCCAGGACAGCCAATCCTGTTCTGTATTCTCTGACATCACGCCCTTACGCAAGTTAAGCTCTTCCCACAAGAACGTGCGACGAACGCCCCTCGACCAATCACAGTTAGAGCTTCATGGGCTCTTCTGATTGGTCAAAGATACCTGGAGCTGTCGAGATTCCTTTTCAGCTCAGAACAGAGACAGATGGAAACGCTGCGCCCTCGCGGTAGTGCAATTATGCTACACCCCTAAAGGATTATCAATGGATACTCTAACATTTAATCCAAAGAAAAAAGAAAAATTAGCATTGACTAGCAAAATCCTGCCTACAGCACCTTTAACCCCTCTACACCTCTAATGCTTACTTTTTTCTCTCTTCTGCAGTTTGAATGAGGGGTAAACTTCTTGTTGAGGGGTCTGCTTGTTTATTTCCAACATGGAGGAACCTGGAAGAACTCCATTTACAGCTTCATAAGCGTCCATGAACTGCCATAGTAAGACAGGGTGAAGAATATCAGTGTATGACTGGAACTTATACAGCAGCACCACAGACCGTGGCAACTTCATCATCTTCAAATCAACCTGAAGAGATTAACATTGTATTTACAGGACAACGTTACGCTGAGCCGCTGAAAACGTAACTTTTAGAAAATCTGTAGAAACGGGAAAAAAACTTTTCTTAATTTGTAATTTGATTGTAGTTTTGCACCAAATTTCCACCCAAAGTTCCTAAACTTGTAATTAATATAGACATAAAGCATAAAATAATCAAACAGCATTTAAAATAATTACCATAATAATTTAGAACTTCACAAGCTCTTAAAAAGTGAAAGAAACAACGGCGATTCCTGCTCCTCTGTCCAGCCCGGAGCCCGGGCATCGGGTCTCTCGTGGGTTCTCCGTGGGTTCTCCCTGTCGCTCTTTCTGGAGCGCTCTCTTCAGCCCTGGGAGAGGGAGGAGGGCGAGATAACGACTGACACCTGAGAGCAATCACCCCCCACGCCCTCCTCTCCCCGGCCTGCTCCGGCTCCGCTCTCCCTCTGCCATGCAGCCAAGCTTGGCCACGCCCCGCCACCACAGCAGCTTTTTGAAAACACTCGAGCTCTGAATATTGTGTACTCCCGTTGTTAGTGTTTACTGAGTATTTTTGCCTTCGTACTGTAAAATGTGTGTGGTTTCATTACAAAATCCACTTGCGGCCTGAGCCTGGCATGCTCACGGAGTGTTTCCACCGGACGCCACGCGAATTGTCTGCGCGATGAGATTACACACCAAGTCAATGTAATGACGCGATTGTCGCTCAATCTTGAGCGGCGGGCAGCGGGCGGCGAGCAATGACGCGGCGAGCGATGACGCGGCGAGCGGCCGGCAGCGAGTGTTTCCAGCGAAAAATCTGCGCGCCCGTCGACTTGCACTGCCAGTCGCCGCCACTCGCCGATCGCCGCCCAAAGCCCGCCGCTTCATCGCTCCATCGCTCGTCGCTCGAGTTGAAATAATTGAACTTTTCAAGCGAATTGGCGCCAGGACAGCCTATCAGCGTGGAGGTCTTCACGGATGTGCTGACGTCGGGCATGCAGGGCTCCGACCACGACCATGTGATGCCACGGCGAGCGGCTTGCAGTGAGCGGTGTGCGGCGAGCGGCTTACGGCGAGCGGCTTGCGGCGAGCGGCGTGCGCGATGTCATTTGTTCAACGCTTCTGGTGGAAACCAGGCGTCAGCCTGAAGCGGCGCTGGAACCGGCCGTCCGGGAGCAGCTCCTGCAGAAGACGGTGGAACTCACCGAGCTCAGACCGCCTCTGGAGGGCAGCATGATCCAGAAGCGATGCCGGCGCCTCGCTGCAGCCGGAGATGACTTCCTCATGCCAGATACAGAGCAGTGATGGCGGTGGGCGGAGCCATCTCAGTCTCAATCTTTATTGTACAAGCACTTTTCATATTCATATAAACAACGCAAAGTGCTGAGCAGTAAAAACAGTCATATAAATGCGCGCGCGCACACACACACACACACACACACACACACACACACACACACACACACACACACACACACACACACACACACACACACACACACACATCTTTTCAGCATCCCTGTTGTTTCTGTGTGAACGGACATCGTACGCCGTTGGGCAGCTTTTCTGAAACAAAAACCTGAAAAGTATGTTTTCACTTGTCAAGTAAACGGGGCCTGGAAAAGTTCAGAGAAATTTAACATGGTTTTATTCTTATCTGAACCTGAATGTTTCCTCTGTGACAAATCAGGTGGTTCTGAAAACAAAGGGTGAAATGTGGAAATCCTGCTGTTTCTCAGGGAGTCCATAAAAATAGAGAAAGATGTCCATCAGTCATCCCAAGAGAAGACAAGTGTCATGTCTGAACTGTTAGAAGTTAAGATTAGTCGATAAAGAGTATTGCACACTTTCAGTGTTTTAACGGGACGACAAGCTGCACAAACCTCATAGTTCATCAGAAACAGGGAACAACTGGGAAACACGACATGGGAAAAATGGATTTCACTTATAGAGAAAGCCCCGAAGAACTTCAGAATCAGAATGTTTTTTTTTTCTTGTTTGATTGGTGGCATTCATTACAAACAGGTATAGAAGTTCTTTATCACTCACATTTTTCTTTAAAAGTAGAAAACGAATGGCCAATTGTTGGTGGGGGCATTTAATCTTAGGAAACTTTCACATTCAGACAGTAAAGTTTTGACAGCAATGACTTCACACAGTCAAACTCAAGAAACAGTGAAAACAGTAATTTCTCTGCCAGACCAGTAGGGGGTGCTGTGTTTTTATAACAATTAGCCATCGCTGAATGGTGTTTGTTCTGTAGGCTCACTCAGTATTTGCTGTATGGCAGAAATGTGTCTCCACATTTGCGGATGACGTTGTAGTAACGCTTTGATTTTCAACTTGAAAGGATCGAGCAGCAAACACACTGCGGAATCCTCCACTGAACCAGTTCCCTGGATTCTGCTTTCAGGTGAACTGCTGCAGAAAACAAAGAGCCATGTTAAATCTTTTCAGTAGCACCTGCATCAAAATCTGCTGCAGGTTCAGTCATCTCAGGGCCTTTTCCCAGGTAGACCAAACCAAGGTTAACAACAGCCTTGGGTCCTTCACTGTGACCTCTGACCTCCTCACACAGTGGCTGGCCTTGGCACATCCAAGGACTGACAGATCCTTCTACCCAACATTGTTCAACGGGATTCGAGTAACAGCCGTCAGATTTGTGAGTCGCCGCCCCAGCTGGCATCAGCCTCGATCTCCTCCAGTGTGGTGCCCGGGAATCCCGTGCACGTGTGTGTTCCCATGTCGGCGTCAGATGCCCAGTTTCAGTCCTCGATCGAGGATATACCTCGCCAGTTTTGGAATGCCCCCGGGGAACCTGAAGGGAGGAAAGACGAGCTGTTCCTGGAGGGGCCGACTGCAACTCAGCCAGCAACAGCAGGCGCTGGTGTGAAATGGTGCGCACTGCGCAGTTCATTACGGAATAAAACAGATGAACCCAAACCATTTAACGCCATTAAACATCAGCTTTCCTTCATTTCAACCTCGAAACAGAACTTTAAAAGCATTCCTTCAGATAGCAGCAAGAAGTCAGAATGCCTTAAAAAACAACCCCACCTTTACATTCACTTGTTTTCCTACACGTGAGACGTGTTAGCAGGTGTAACAGTTTATAAACCGCCACGGTTAATGGACGATAGAATCTTTAAAAGTTGACCGTCTTGAGCCTTTCTCTCCTCATCACAGGTGTCATATAGGGTCATAATAATGACACTGATGTTTCAATGTGGTGCAAAGACGCTTGAAGGTCCTGATATAGTGATCAATAAAACAGAATGACTCCAAACAGTAGAAAACAACAAACACTACTTCTTTTAAACCATGTGAACCAAACAGGGAGTTCCTGTGTTTAGTTTAACACCACTAATACTTCCTGGTTAGAGGGACTGAACACAGTCCTCATAACAGTCCACTTGTGGAGGAAGAAGACATTTTTAAAAATCTTCCAACAAGGTGTCATGCTTTTTTGTCGTAGCATTTCTTTATAGGTGGTTGTCCTGTAAGTATCAACTGTCTGCAGTCCCGAAAACAGCCAATCACTGTTAACCAGTGGTGTGCAGTCAGGGGGTCAAAAAGGATTTTTTTTTCTCCATAAAAGGTCATTCTGAAATGTTCCTGGAGCCAGTGACTTGTTCAGTTTGCAGCTTTATCCAGAAAACAAATGGTTATAATTAGTGGAGGTCAAAGGTGATCTGGTGTCTTGATGCTTCAGGCTTGCTGATCAGCTGACATGTCGGCTCACTAAGTGCTGAAGCATTGTTGAATAATAGTGGCCCATGTTGCTGCAGAAGCATTGCCATCCATCCATCCATCCATCCATCCCATTGGAGGAGATCTGGACTCCACTCCAATGCAAGAAGCTGAGTTACCGTTAAGCTCATTTCTCCTAAAAGACGTGAACCATGAAGGTAAACCCCTGTACCGCAGCAAACTGCTCAGTGCTCAGCGACTATACAGAGGAAAATAATGTTTGCCATGCTCGATTCACTGCATCTCATTTAGAAGTAACACTCCTCTGATCAGCACCTTCAGCGCTCCTCATCACAAACATGATCTAAAGCTGCTTGACCCAGACGGAGTCTGAAGAATGTCCGTTTCTCCTCATCTCATCTCAACCTGAGCAACTTCTGCATGATCACTGTAACAAGTATGAGCTGATTTTATGCATCTGTTTGTTGATTTATTATTTTTTCCAAGCAGCAAAAGCATCTGACTCATCCCATCTGAAACATGAAAACATGTCATGCTTTTAAAATCACGGCCTCCGTGAATCTCTGGGTGGATGGAAATCAGGAGAACAGTCCAGCCGACGGGTTCAGATCAGAGATGAACACATGAACACAGGAGCCTGGTCCTGCTGCTTTATCATCGGCCCAGCCTGGACCACCACATGAAACGTGCCTCATGACACCAAAGACACTTCAATCCTTAATCTAGGATATCTTTTAAAAAAAGAAAGAAAAAAACATCAAAAGGTTCAGATTTCTGAGATAAATTGGTGCATATCTAGTGAAATAATGTGAAATGTCAAAAAAATCCTGTATTTACATATATTTTCTTGAAATTTAGAGGACAGTAAGAAGTGACTGTCATTTTTGTTGTGCAGAGAGATTTTCATTCTTCTCAGTGAAAACATTTTCCCCTTGAAGTTAAAGGTTAACCCATAAATTTTCTGCTTGTTATTGTTTGTTTTTTTTCTACTTCATCCTCAGTTAATGCTTAATGACTGACACCCAGAATAAAAACTATTGAAATCTCCTTTTTCTTTCGCGGTGACGGTGAATCCGGAGCAGACTGAGGCCTGCGGAGACCTGAGAGGAGCTGTGTCCACAGCTGCACTGCAACAACCTGAGAGGGGGCGGGGCAGCTCATCGTAAAGGGCTTTGATATGTTCATCAACCTGCAGGCAGAACAGCTCGCTCAGTGTTTAAACATGTGAAGCTTTTTCCTCTACAAACACAATCTTTTTCTGAGGCTCTCTTCACAAATAAATGTCAATATTAAAGTTTTACAGTTTTCATTAAACCTTTTTTCCCATTTAAAGGTAAAACATTGATCAGTTCATCAGTAGGATAGATAGTTTACAGAAATAGATTTATTTTATAGTTACACTCGTTAGTGTTAATGCAAAAAATAATACAGTGCTGTTGTACTGTACTGTATTGCATTGTGTTGCGTTGTATTGTATTGTAGCCTATTGTATTGTATTGCTTTGTGTTGTGTTGTGTTGTGTTGTGTTGTGTTGTGTTGTGTCGTGTTGTGCTGCTTTGTACTGTTTTGTGCTGTATTGTGTTGTGTTGTGTTGTATCTCCCTGACCTCTCTGTGCAGACTTAGCCTTTAACTTGTCGCCCCCTGCTGGTCACTTTCTGTATCTCGTCTCTTTATTTTCCTCAGATCTGCTGAGGTTTCTTCAATAAAATGCATCAGATGTTTCCTATGTCATTCTGATAATGTGATTTTGGGCCCAGCGTGTGAGAGTGCCAACACTTCATAATATCTATTCATTGTTCAGGCGTGGTATGGCAGCAGGGCGGACTGCTTCATGCTCCACCAGCCGGTTTTCTTTCTTCTCCTCCGCTCGGACTCGCTGACGGTTGATGTGAAAAACTGGTTTTCCCACATTTTATCACTCACACAGACCGATACGGTCCGGAGCAGAAAGACTCCCACACGGGACGGTTCTTCGCTCCACGTGAGACACAAAGAGACAATCTGTCCTCTACTGCAGTCACAGTGAGAAGAGAGGCAGCTGGGCCACATGTGTGAAACGGAAATCATCCCACCTGGAAGAAAGCAGCGTATGAACAATCCTCATCTCTGACATGGCTCCAATGAAGGGAGATGAAAAGAAATTATATTTATCATATTGTATTTATGGATTTACAGTTAGTCTCACTGAAGAAAATAGGAATACAGTAATTCAGCTGATAAATCCTACTTTTTTAGAAGCCGTGTCACTTAAACAGAACCCCTTTATCTTCATCTTTTTTGCTTTCTTCAAATCAACCAGCTGAGCTGTTTTGGGTCTGCGTCGGTTCAGACCTTTAAAGCTGCCATTACAGTGAAACAGTTTGGTGCTTTGGTTTAGTTTTAATACAACAAGTTGAATTTGATGGATAAATTACCAACAGAGAGAGAGACACACGTGTTAGAGCAGAGCTATTTAAAATGGTAATATCAATATCTTAGTGCTGTCAGTTTTAATCGCATTGATCGCAATTTAATCGCATTGATCACAATTAATCGTGATTAATTCATGGAGATCTGTCAACAATTAACTTTTTTAAAGTTGAGATCAATTGCAATGAAGAATCTAATCCTCATAAATCAGTCCCAATGTCAGGAAAAACACTGTTATCCTCTCGTTCTTTTCTTTGACCCAATTGGCAGACCTCAATGGATTAATCGCGATTAAAATTGACAGCACTACAATATCTTCATGATATTGATAGTGTTTGTGGATGATAAAATGGAGTAAAAAATGACATTTTGTGATTTTCTTTCATGTCCTGCTGTATATGTGCACATATGGATCAGAAATCACAGTGATTCAATTCTTTTAAAAAAAATGTGTTCAGTGTACATCAGGGAAAAAAAAAGAAAACATCTGGCACGTTCATGCTTCAGCTTGAGTATAAACAACAGTCTGGATTACTGGAACAAGAAGAACAATAAACTCACGTTAAAAATAATAATAATAATCCAGAAGTTTCACTTCAACGGAGGGAAACTTTCTGAGGTTTGTTTGCCTTGTGCAGCAACTCTTTTAGTGGATAGAAAACCCGCTTCACTGTTTTTTTTAAGCATTTCAGTGTTGCAGACAGTATTTTCCTACACTAAGAAATGGAAACGTGATTTTTTGGTTTCAGTACAGTTCCTCACATTGCAGATAATCCTCCAAAATATCCTGAATCAAACCTTTCCACCGCTGTTTGATGAACATGAACATTACATGAAAATAACAAACTTTAAAAAAGCTGAATGAGCTCAAAATACAACACGTTTTCACAGAGTTGCATGATCAGTTTCTTCTGCTCTCATCTTGACATCTGCATCATGTTCAACAGTGAAGAGAGTCTCTGAATACAATTTATGGAAGAAAACCCTAATTTCGGCATAATTTCATGTCCTGCAATGAGCTGAATGTGTCTGAACGACCCACTGACTCGACGGCGAGGTGTCAGGCTGGAGGAAACACCGAGGCGCCGTTCACACCACAACGCTTCGAGGGAAAACGGATCATTTTGTTTATTCGTTGTGGAACAGGCGGAAACGCTGTTGTTTGGTTTTGTAATAAAATCACACAGACCTGCAAACAGAGAACAACCCTCTATGAGCATCATTTTCAGGGGCATCAGAGCCTTGTTTTTAAAAAGTTGCGTTTTCCTCAGTGTACACGGAGGTAGAGCAGGAGCGTTTCCAAAAAGTCCCTTTTCAGTGACTCCGAGCATCGTCATGTGCTAAACAACTAAAATGCAACAAACGTTTCCAGTTTTCACTTGAAAATGATATTTATGAATATTATGAAACTTACAGAATTTTATTCTCAACATTGAGGTATCCGTTGAAAAGCGTCTGGACGTTTGAATCCGTCCTGGACCGCCTGGCGCCGGGGCGACGCGCCGGCCGTCAGCTACAGAGGATTGGTCATGGCGAAGACGTAGGCTACGGGAATCTGCAGTCCGATGTTGACGAAGTGCCACTTCCCCATTCCCACCGCGCCGACCACCAGCCCCGCCACCGTGCCCACAGTCCCCGCCCACTGGGACCACCGCACCGCCACGGCGGCCACGGCGCCCACAGACACCCCGGCCGCCCCCACAACGCCCAGCAGGGCCCCCGCCGTCCCCCCGTCTCCCAGCACCGGGGCCAACACCTCCACCCCGGCCAGTAGGGTCCCGGCCACTAGCGCCGACCCCGCTATGACCTTTACCTCCCCGGCGTCCCGCCTGACCAGGGCCCCGCCCACGGTGGCGCCCAGGCTCAGCTGACACGTTCTGGACACGAAGAACGCGGCGTGGAGCGCTTCCAGAGAGGACTGGTAGTTCACTCGAGTCCTGATGGCCTCCTTGGACAGATCGTCTCCGGCTGCTCTGGTCTTGGTGGCGGCCGTCAGCGCCTCCTGCCCGGCGTGAAGCGTCAGCAGCGCGATGACGAAGGTCGCCAGCATCCCCATGCATCCCACCAGCATCCAGTACTTAAAGTCCGGGGACTTCAGGAGGTAATAACCGATCCCCGCCACTAGGGCCAGGAGCACGATGAACACAGACTGGTGGCGTCCAAAACCGACCAACCCAAATCCAGACGTGATGACAGCGACCACCGTCATCGGGATTCCAGAGAACGCCAGGAAATCCACGTGTCTGCTGACGATGGTGTTGATCCAGTCTTGGAAGGTCCTTTGCTTCATCTCGGCCTCTTCATTCTCCATCCTCCTCCTCTCCAGCTCCTCCCTCTGCCTCCGCTCGGTGGCCCAGGCGGTCCTGGGATCGGTGGAGCCGTCGCCGTCGCCGCCGCCGCCTCCTCGGTCCAGGGTGAGGATCCTCTCCTCGATCTGCAGGGTGACCCTGTGCCTCTGCTGCAGCTCGGTGGTCTCCAGGTCCTCCCTCTCTCGGGCCCGGTCCAGCGAAGACGCCAGGGAGCAGCAGGCCTCGCCCTGCTTCCACAGCAGCCGGAACAGGAAGCGCATGGGCGGCTTGAAGACGGTGAAGACGCTCAGGGTCCAGAGGAGTCCCAGCATGCCGTAGCTCTGAACGATCCATTCGCTGAGGCCCCCGAACGTGGCTCCGCTCAGCGTGGTCCCGAAGGCCCCGGCGAGCCCGGCGCTCACCCACAGCCCCACGGAGTCCCTGTGGGAGGCGCCGCAGCTCCTCGTGGCCGCGAACACCGAAGCCACCACGGCGGCCAGAATGACGCCGGCCATGACCGACGTCATGGCCATGGTCAGCGCCGCGGCTCCCACCAGGGACCCCAGGCCCAAGGGCCCCACGGTGCCGACCGCGTCCATCAGAGGCTTCAGCGGCCCGGCCGCGGTCATCAGGGACAGCGTCTTCTCCACGGGGTCCTCGGTGGCGCCCAGCATGCAGCCCCCCACCGCTCCCAGCGCCAGGCCCACCGCCGCCTGCTTCAGGCCGCTCAGGCCTCCTGAAAGGGGAAGCACACGGTGCTGCTGACACTCAGTCCAGATTCACATCGCTCGCTCACTTTTTAGAACAATAACATTATTTGCATAAAGTTTGAATAAAATCCGTGAACGTTGTGCCGACCTGACGACAACATGCCACGCTGAAATATCAAGCTCCCTTTTTCATCATTTCATCCTGTTTATCGGTGGATTCCTTCTCTGACCTGCCATCGACGTGAGCGAGTGTCAAGCTGCACATGATGAACCCGCAGCGGCTCACATGCTGAGAGGACTGGTTAGTCCGGTTTAACCAGACAAGGCGGCATGCTGCAGCGATTCTTATCGCATCTCCAGTGGACACCTCATGTTATTAATGACAGGAGCCCAGAGGAAGAGACGTGGATCTGAACACAGAAATCTCCTCAGTCAGTGAAATAAAACTGTATTTTCAGACATGAGGCACTTTGAGCCCATCTCAATCCTTTAACAGTTTCTGCTCTGCTGGATTCACACATTACAAAGAGACTGTAGCTTTCCACACATCAACACAGAGCATGAATGGAAACTGCAGATAATAAAAAGAAGAGTTGTCTTTACCACGTGTGGCCAGCTTCATGCTGCTCCGGGGTGTTTTTCAGACTGAAGAATCTCCTCAGGTCACGTCTCCCGGCTGAGTTCGCAGCTCCGTGTGTCCTGAGAAGTGACAGGGAGGACTCTGCTGTCTGTTTATATGACAGCCAGCCAGGACACACCTTCAGCAGGTGTATCTTCCTCCCACAGATCACTGATCCTGTCCTAATCTGCAGGATCTCTGCTCTGCCAGTGTCTCGCAAGTCGAAAAAAAACTACAAATCTCAGGTTTCAGGCGGTGTGAAAGCTCAGAATGTGATTTAAAACAAACCACAAGAGGTTGAAATCAAGAAAATGGCTTATTATGTCTCTCATGATGAGTTTATTTTGAGGATAGAATGGTTGTTCAGTTTATGGTTCACAAACTCGTATCAGTTTAGAGGACACCACAGATCACAGGGGCGTCTGAGGCTTTGCGGTTGTTGGAATTCTTCTTGGACCACCATGCACTTTACACCAAAAAAAAACCCCTGAGCACTTGGAGAAGATACAAACTTCCCGTAATTCTGGAATCAAGAATCAAGAATCGTGTTCCTCATGTGCTGTGGGAGGCAGGGAGCACTTCTGCAAGATGGCTGCAGCTACAAGCACTCTGGAGGGGATCCACCTGGAGTGATCATCGGCCAGCATGAACAATTCAAAGCCGCAAACACCGTGCCTTACTGATCAGGATATAATGCTTTTTTTGTGCCGTATTACTGCCCTAGATATGGTGGTCTAGTGGCAATGCAACTATTTATGAATCATGAGATTCTAGAAGGGAGCTGCTTCGAGCCCAGCATGACCCAACACCACAATGCCGAATTTCAGCATGCAGCATTTCAGTGCTCAAATGCTGATTTTCAGCATTGTGGAATGGGCCTGGCCTCCTATAATAAGTGTGACTGAGATGTTTGTCTGCGTTGTGTCTTCTTTTTCAAACAAAAAATAAAACCATGCTGCTCAGCCCCTTCATTCACCTTTGCCTTTATTCACCACACGCACACACAAGCCATTTGCAATCTTTACAGATTGAAAATATCAACGAATATATTATTACTGCAGATCTGTAACCATGCAGCTTTCTTAAGCTGGTGGAATATGTTTCGATTAGTTTCACATTTGGGGTGGGCTGGGGTTGTGTGTTGCATGCAGTGGTTTTTGCTTTGCATTTAGTGGAGGGTGCTGTGTGGGTTCGTTGTATTACCGTTGTGGAAAAGCAATAAAAACGTTGATTCCAAAACAAAGAAAGAAGTTGACTGATCACTACCTGTGTCATATTTATTGTGGTAGTCTAAAAATAAGTGTCCATTTCTTTTCCAGTTTTTCCATGCGTCATTGAGTCTAGTGGTGAGTGTTGGGGCGGTGCCCCAGCGCCTCTGTTGGCCATCCGCCAGTGATCGCTGTATATTAGATTGTGGATTTAAGGCTCATTCAAAGTCTTTTTTTAATTCTCAATCAGGGCGGTGATGTGGTGAAAAGAACATTGACATTGCGCCTTATTTTATCATGACATAACGTTTTTTTTTTTTTTTTTTACGATTTCAAACGCCCTAGTGGTGGTCTGGCGGCAATGCAACCATTGAACCAAATGGTTCTGGGCGGGAGCCGGTTCAAGTCCGGCCAAAGAAGACCCAGCGATGTGAAAGGGTCAACCACCGCGGTCACACCAATCACAAACACACGTGATGATTCAGCTGCAGGCCTGATGAACAAGCGTTTTTTTTTTTTTTTTCGAAAATCGCTGCATCGTGTTTGTCACAGTCATTTGCAATTTTAGCCGGTAGCAACAAGAAGCACAGCTGCCTCTAGAAGAGTGGAACAAAACCTGCAATTGGCCACTTCATAAAGCACTTTTGACCTTTTCCCATCATCAGGAGCTAAATTAAAGTCTCATTTTCAGTCCTGTAGGAGGTTTTCCACTCATCGATTTGCTCTGAAATGTTACTATAGAATGTCTTGTTTTGTTCTGATACACCGCTAATAAACTACAGTTAACATCATTAAATTCAAATACAACCAGAACCCAATGTCCACCTAAGTCACTGTTGTGATGGAGAACATTACCAGGAAACTTGTGCAGCAAGATCATAACTCCAGCAGAGGGTGAAGATCTGTGGCTGAAAAAAATATACGGTCTCCCCATTGCTGTTTCCAAAAAGTGTCTTCAGTAGATGAATGAGTTTCTTGCAGAAAATAACAGTCAGCCCTTTGCAAAACAAAAAAATAGATTTGTGCTTTATATTGTTCTTTATTCCCCTTGCATTCATAGAAGGGAAACCGTATTTTGCTTCAAAAGGCAAAGCACAAAAAAAAAAACAACAACAACAACAACAACAACAAAAAGATGTGCAGGAGTGGGTGAAGATTTGGTCCTTATCAATCAGCCCTTTTAAAGAAAAACCAAGAACACACTTCAAATCACCACAGTAGCTCCTAAACGTGCATTTAGTTGCAGGCGCGTGCGTCCTTGATGGGCGTCACCCCTGCTGCCATCAGACTTTACAACCAGCACTGCTCCAACTACACACAACACACATCACACACACTCTCATATGTCAGGATAATCTGCACCTTAATTTTATCATGTGCAATCATCACCCTCTCACCCACTCACTGTCTGTCTTAAATATATTTAAATTATATCTAACATATCTGTTATTACTGTGCATATGTGTGTCTTAAGTGTTCATTTACCGTAAATCCTCTAATAATGACCTGTATTCCATTAAAAGCCTGGTGCCAGCTGCACTTGAGACAAATAAAAGTCCCGGCTACTATAAGAGGATTTACGGTAACTTATATCTGTTATTATACTGTACATACTCATCTGTCTCAAGTGTTTAACTTATACGGTATCTGTTATTGCTATAGTGTACATATCTGTCTGTTTTAAATGTATATCTGAATTATCTCTTTATATATGCTAATGTATATCTTTATATCTGTTATTTATTTCATTATATCTGTCTTATATCTTTATGTAAATTATATTTAATTTATATCTGTCAGTCTACATCTATTACTTAATTAATATCTGTCTTAAATTTCTATTTAAATTATATTTCATTTATATTTAATATTTAATTGTGTCGGTCAGTATATTTCTGTTATTTATTTAATTATATCTAACCTAATTTTACATACAAATTGTATTTAACTTTTTCTTGTATGGTTGGCTTTGTATTTTTCTGTTTTTCTTTCCACATTCTTTTTGCTGCTGCAACCCTGCAATTTCCCCATGTGGGACAAATAAAGGACTTTCAATTCAATTCAATTCAGTTCAATTCAATTCAAGCTGAGAGTATTCTCAAACTGCTGCTACATCTCTGTGCATCTATCACTAAAACAAAACATATCAATGGATCCTGCAGAAGCAGCCAGAGAGTCAGATTTGGCCAACATGTTATCTGTTGTGGGAAATTTCACTGCAGCGTATTTATTGGGCCACCAGGGGCGCACTTTGCTCTGTATTTGGCAGTGAGGAGTAATAAATTTAAGAATGAGTCTACGTTATCATTTCTCGAATTTGGCCAGTTATCCTGATCATAATATGAGTCCCAGCTCCATGTGGCTAAATGTTTTGTGCCTTTAAAGATTAAAAATTACAACGAAAGTGACTGTGATTGGCAGGTTTGCAGCACATGGTGAACTGAGGCATGGTCCTGTTGAATTTGCAGCTTTCATTCAAATTTCAGGTTTGTCATGTGTTGTAAAAGGATAGTTCATTACAAGAGGACTTCTTAATGATACATTAATACTCAGCAGCTCCGGATCTCCGCTCCCGGGTGGAGACGCGCTCCATGCCGGCCGCGGAGCGTGCAGGGACCCGCCGCATAACCATGGAGGCACTTGAAGCAGGCCGTGGCTGCTGGAGCTCTCCCGTCGCCTCAGTGGAGCAGCTCCGGGCCGTTTACCCAATCGGCCGCAACTCGGCCCCTGGAAGTCAGGCACCCAGGCGCCGTGACAGCCAGGCTGACTCAAAGTGCCTCTCTGCTGGGGAGAGGAGCTGCAACGTTCCCATCCGAGCTAATTGTGGCTAAGTTAGCGAAAACTGTCAGCTGACCCCCTGAAGACGGTAGACGAGCTGACTTTTCTGATAACACGCGATGGATGAAGAAATATAGCTGAAATGAGCAATTTTGCAGAGATTATGTCCCGCGCTAAAGCTCCATTGCCGTGGCCCCCGCTAAGTGCGGCTAAATCGGTTGGATCTAAATAACTTCTGGAGGACTCTGAGCTGGACCATGTTTGTCTGAGTGAGTATATGAGCATGCACACACCTAGAAATAAGGTCCAGGTGTCAAAAAACCAGAGTTGCCCTTTAATTGTCCTCTGTCTTGTGTAAACTGTATAACTTTATCTATGTATTTATGATTGTATGTTTTTTAAGACTGCATTTTTGTTTTTATTAATAATTTTATTTTATTTTTTGATAAAAAAAAATAACATTAAAAATTATTTTCTAAAAATTCTGAGAAACGGCCATTACCTGTGGCGTGTGTTTCACACCGGACATAAAACATCGCTGCACCAGTCACCCGCGGCTCACGGAAGCGGAACCTTTGTTTTGTGTAGCCGCACGGAGCTTGTTACAGTTGCACTCACAATGGCTGCGGAGGGAACACGTGAACCGTCTTCTGGTGAGTTTATTTCCACCGAAATCTTCTTTTAAAGACCCGGTCAGAGGAATGTTTACTTCACACTCGCAGGGAGAACGGAGCGAGGTTCCGGTGTCCGGTTCGATGAGTTAAAGAGACGCTGTGGTGTTTTTCTGTAGAGTTGATGGTGTTTATCTGTGGTTGGTTTTTAAATGTGTTTCCTCTCTGAACACACGATGACAGGGTGGCTTACATGGATTTTTATGGAAGAATTCATGTTAACACACAGAAACACTGGAATCTGCAAATAAACTCCCGCTCATCAGTGGCAGGTTAATTATCATTTACTGGGTTTTTGTGTCTGTTCAGCATCTTTTTCGCTCCTATATTTATATTTCAATTTGTCTGTACTGCATCCAATAAACACATTGATACTTGAGGCCTCCGCTGAAAACTGATGGAGGGTGTTTACATTATTTTTGTATTTGTGAATGTTTAATTGCTAATGAGCCAGTTTTCCCTCTACATTAATAATCCCAGTAACAGCGCCCAGTGCCTGCATGCTGAAGTTGTTGTTTGTAAATTATCACCACAGGTTTATTTTGTATTTAAGACATCAAATGATTTTACACATGGTCAAATTCAGTTAGTGTTATTCTGTTAAAACCTGCAGGAGAAAGCAGTGAAATATGAGGACGTTGGGACTGGAGGGGGAGCAGAAGTAATCACAGCCAAAACACTGAGAACAGGATCGATGTGACAGTGTAACTGAGGATGCTGCTGGAGTGAGCTCCAGAGAAGATTAATGTCTCACAACATCAGATGAGGTGAATGACGTTAAAGAGATGGACTGATGGACCACAGAGGTGAAAGTACCGAGTGTCGTTAAGCCGAATGACTGCTTGCTACTGAGAGGAGATGAAAGTTTTCCAGTGAGGTACATGGCTTCCAGTTTGTGAAGAGGCACTTCTGAGTGACTCCGGTAGAAATCTTCTGTCAGATTTTGATGTTATTTTCTGTATTTTTGTAGATAGATATATGTTTCAACTGGAGTAGGAGAGGCGTTTGAAGGCAGCAAGACAAAGCAGCAGTAATCATGTTATTCATGTTTTAGTGTTTCCTGGTTTGTGTTTCTTCACAGGAGACGAGGACGAAGTCCCTCAGTTTGAGGACGCCAGCGACTCTGATGGAGGGAGTGTGGAAGAGGAGGGGAGTGACGGAGGAGGGAGTGATGGGGACGAGGAGAAGGAGGAGGAGGGGGAAGAGGCCGGAGAGGAGGGCAACGCAGACTCGGGCTGGGCCGACGCCATGGCCAAGATCCTGGGGAAGAAGACGGAGCAGAACAAGAGCAGCATCCTGGTGAAGAACAAAGAACTGGACAAGATCAAGGAGAAGGAGAGGCAGGAGCAGCTGGAGAGGAAGAAGCAGGTAGAGCCGAGCTCGCCTGGACACACACACACGCACACACACACACACACACACACACACACACACACACACACACGCTATTTAAAATGTAATTTCAATTCTCCACATGTTCTGTAGAAAAGCCTAAAAAATCAATTTCAATGACTTCTGGATGGAAATGAGGGAAAACAGCAGCTCAGCTCAGCGTGACAGACGAAGATATTTAGTTTGACAGCCATCTAAAATACTGAAGCAACAAATTAATGACAAGGAGTTACAGGAGGAGTTACAGTTTTACTCTTTTCAGACCTGGTGGAGACAAATAAACATGAGCAAAAGCATCAAAGTGCATGAAAAAAACCCCACTTGGCTCAAACACGCTGATGTCAGCTCAGGGAAAGAGAACAAATCTTCAAGCTTTTAGCATCATCTGCAGACGTTTTTCTATTTATCACAGATTAATGTGTGAACATAATACTCAATATTGTCTCATATTTATCAGATATCATCCAATAACCTTTATAATTACAGACGGAGCCCCGGAGGGGAAGGACTCTGTTGTGACTACAGTGTTAATTATTCTACAGACCTCGTGTTTGACCCCTTAACCTGCTTCCAAACGCTTCAAATTCAATATGCACTTCATGACCTGCAAAAAATCTTATCTGATGAAAAAACTTAACCCCATCACTGCTGAAATGTGCTCTATAGCGCCCTCTGGATACACTTAAAAGACCGCCACGGCCCGTAGGAATGTCGTAGAGATGTTCTGTGTCTTTTAAAAGTGTAAAGATAGAAACGTAGAACACTGAGCAGCGAGCTGGTCAGCTGGAAGCGTTTCCTGGTTGTTCTGTGACTCTGAGTGCGTCTCCTGACAGGTGGAGAAGAAACACGCCTGGGAGACGATGTGCAGGGAGAAACCCAACGTGGTCAACGACCGAGAGCGGGAGAAGGCTCTGCAGAGGATCGCCACCAGGTGAGGACGGGCCTTCAGCGTGGGGCGCAGCGAGATGCTCTGCTGGTGTTCACCTCCGACCTCCCCCCCCCCCCCAGAGGAGTGGTGCAGCTCTTCAACGCCGTTAAGAAGCACCAGAAGACCATGGACGACAAGCTGAAGGAGGTGGGCGGCTCCGAGAGGAAGAAGGCCAAGATCCTGACGTCCGTGTCCAAGAAGGACTTCATCGACGTGCTGAGGGGGGAGGAGGGGGGCGGCCGGGGCGCCGGCAGGGCCGACAAGCAGCCGGTGAGTTCCACACGATGACGGCCACACGGGGGCGCCGTCGCCTCATTTCAGTCTCGGTGACGGAGCGGATTCCTCTGTTCACAGCCTGCAGCCGAGGAGAAGCCGGCCTGGAGCGTCCTGAGAGACGACTTCATGATGGGCGCCACCATGAAGGACTGGGACAAAGAGAGCGGGGGCGAGGAGCAGGAGGCGTGAGGGGGGGGCGAGGAGCAGCGGGGGGGGAGCAGGAGGCGTGAGGGGGGGGACGAGGAGCAGGAGGCGAGGAAGAGAAGGTCGCAGATGGAAGCAGCTCCTCGTTCCTCCACGATGCCTTCAGGGACGGTGCTGCAGACCGGGAGCGGGCCGACCCTGACCCCTGACCCCTGAGCACCTGCCACCTGTGGGCGTGCGGAGGTGAATCCGGGGAGGCGAGGCGGCGGTCCTGCTCCTGATGAGGCGGTGGATTCCCATCTGGAAGCAGTCGCACTGGGATTAATCACACTCAGACTTTTTCACAGCACCTGCTGCTCCACACAGCCTGGTGTTCGGCGCCGGACGTTCAGCTGACCTCCGTGATAATGACATGGAAATGTGGGAATCAGAAGCTCCACTGTGTGGATCAATGGCCTTCGGCCTGTTTGATGGTTCAGGGTCATGAAATGTTTTCCTGCAGATCAGTAGAAGTTTAACTTCTCGCTGTTCAGAGGATGAACTCAGCTGTTCTGTTCTGTTCGTGTAAATAATGTCGATTCTCTAACTTTTGTATTAAATCCAGTTCAAGACTCAAAGTTTGATAAAGTTTTTTGGAGAATAAAGTTTCAAACTGCAGGGAACTTTAGTTTTGGGCATCATGACATCGACTCCATCTCCTCATATGGTCGTATCATGTGACGCTTTGACTCCATCTCCAGCCTCATGAAGCTCTTTCCTCCAGCAGACAGACTTCATCATCGTTATGACACATCTCACCTCAGATCAGGGCAGTTGGTTTCCGGTTACTGTCCATTGTGTTGTGATCTCTTCAGGAGGAACATCATTTGTGTGTCTTCTGCTTACAGTAGAGTTAATATCTTCCTGTTCCGGTCTGTTTCTAGACTGTTGTGAGGATTTCGTGACTGTCCTGAGGTGTGAGGACGTCGGCTCTGCTTTAGAGACCATCACGTCTAGATGAGGTTCAGTAGCTGGGAGAGTGTGTCTGGAGCTGCTTTTGTCCTCATGTTGGTTGTTTTGACACTTTGTGTCCATGCGGAGTACCTCAGGGTTTGATCCTGGAGCCACCGCTTTTTATCTACTACTTCTTTGTTAATGTCGACTGACTGAAGCTTTCTGATGATTATTTGCTGACTAATATGTTCACGTCGGTACAACAGTAAGAGATTTAGTGGAAATCCTAAAAAACTGCTGTGTTTGTGTGTCAGCTGCTGTAAAATATTCCAAAACGATGGAGGAATTAGCTTGCAGATGGTTTATGTCATTAGTGTTCACACCTGTCTGTTTTGGATGAACTCCTCTCTGTAAACTCAACAACCATCTTTCTGTCCCATAAACCTCTTCAACTTTCCTGTTAACGGTTTCACGTTTAAAAACTGTGGAGACAGACGGGTCAGAGGTCGTTGACCTCGGTTCTGTGATTTGTCAAGCTTGGATCAGGCTGAAGGCATTTGGAGTGGAATCTGCTGGTAGGAAGAGGATCGGTTTGAAAGCGAGATGAGTGAAAGCCTGCGGGAGGCCTGGTCGCTGAGGGGTAGAGTCTGATCCAGCTCTCGTCCTGACTCGCTGCACTCAGCTTCCTGTGGGCTTTCAGGAAGAGTCTCTGGACTGAACGGGGTCAAGTGGGCTCAGCGGATCTGTGTTATCAGCAGAGAGAAAAGGAGGCCTGAGCCTGTTTGGGCGGAATCCTCTGAAACAGAGCTGGAAGCGTCGGGTGTGGCTGGAGCAGGCCGGAGGGAGTTCTCTACTTCCTCTTCCTGAAAAGATCCCTTCTTTTCCTGGTTATTTGATGTGAAGTGACGGGACAGAAATGCACAATACAAAAGAGATTTTTTGAATTTCATGGGCTTCATGGTAACTCTAAACCAGGGGTGTCAAACACAAGGCCCATGGACCAAATCCGGGCTGCAAGATGATCCAGTGTGGCCAAATAACCACCAAGCAAACGGCAGTAGTGTGAAGGAGCACACAGGTTTTTAAACATTTTTAAAAATGACCCTGAGCTCTGAGTTATCGGCTGCTGCTGTGAGAACGAGCCCCAGGGGGGACGGCAGTCGTCTTCTGCAGCGGCGCTTTGGTTTTATTAGAATAAAGACATTTTCATTACGTTATACTCGGAACCACAACAGTGAGAAACTTTAGAGTTTGAGAGTTAAGGGACCATTACAGGAATTCATCTTTACTGCAGACCTTTACGAGTATTGAGGGTTCTCTAAACAATGCACAGATTAAAGTTGTGGAAATCGCTCTGTGTGTCCAGGAAGTGCTCTGCAGGGTCATGGAAATGCCGTTCCACATTAGAAGAACACTGAGACCACATATGTGAGAATAAAGATGAAATCCAGGGATGTTACACTCATTTTATTCCCCAAACAGTGCAGTCCAGTGTCAACCTGAGTGGCGGTAAAATAATGTCATAACAATCTGTGAAGTTAAATTTTAAAATGTTGTTGGAGAACAGGTAAAGTGGGATCATCTCCAGGTGGATTAGACCTGGAGGAGACCTGCAGGACCCTGAGAACCCTGCTGGACGTCCTCCTGACGGACTCCATCGCTTCAGGCTCCTTGTTAAACATCAAGGTGACTTTAAACCTTCACTGGCCTGTTTTAAAGGCCCGGGCGCTCCGGCTCTGAAATACATTTTGGTTTTATGGCGCCGCCGTCCCGGCCGTTAAACGCGGCCCACTGCGCCGCTCCAGCCTGGCACTGTCGGGATCAAACATTAAAACATGTCAAACCACGAGGTGAAGCGCAGGTTGAAGCAGAGCTGCTGTGAACACTCTGACATCAGGACCAGCTCAGCTCCTGGTGCACGCCTTCCTGTGAAGCTGGTGTCAAATGACAGCCACCTGACGCTCCATCCTCAGTGCTGCGGTGTGGTGAACTGACTTCACTGAAAGGTTTCAGTGACCCTGCCATTTATCCATTCACCCAGTCATCCATCATCACACATTCATCAGTGGTTCCAGCCTTCGCCTGCGATTCCAGACCTCATTTCACCAGCTGGGGTTTTGTTCTTGACTTTCACAGTTTTGTACTTCAGGTTTTTTTTCACGGTTCTGACCGCAAAAAAAGCAAGAAGAAAAGAAAAATGCTGCTGTACATCAAGTTTTAAATGTCTGGCTTCAAAATAGTCACAGAATTGTTTTTTTTTTTTTTTATCAGTTAAAATCAATCAATTAATCAATATTAAAAAAAGAGGTGCAGGCCTGTCTGGTTGCTGTGTTGTTCTGATGGCATGACTCTGAAATCATCCTATTTTCCTCTGCATAAGAGCCAAACACTTTTCTTCAAGCATCTTTACCTGAACAAAGGGAAACGTTTGGAGTGTAACGAGAGTCAGTGTTTAAAGTCTGCAGTGCGGACTGAAATAACCTTGATATCACCAGATTTTAAAATGCACCATTTGATGTGCTTTGTGGTGAAGTGGATTTCATCACCAAGTGAGGAGGAAGAATCCCTCTTCTTTTCTTTGAGCCCAGAAAAACGCCAGAGCGATGGGAGTGGGAGCGGTGAGCGGCTCTGACCGGCTTTAGGACCCTGCTCGGTGATCCGGGGGGATCCAGAGAGCCGCTCTCCGCCGCGGTGCGCACTGAGCTCTCCCGTCTCCTCACTCCGAGAGGTGATGACTCCGAGCGGAGCTGGACGCTGAACAGACTCGACTCCCGCCTCCTCGGCCGGTGGAAACGGGACGAGCCGCTCCGCAGCTAGATGGGCTGAGGGAGACGCGTCAAGGCGCTCCGTGGACAAACTCCCAGCTGTCTCCGCCGCTCCGACTCTGCCCGGTTCACTTTGAAAAGCACACGTTTTCACCTTGGAAAGCAATTTTTTTTTCTTTTGAATTTCACTTTCTGAGGCGTTGGTCACACTTTGGAAGCAAGTGGTTCTCGCTCCAGTCCGCGGCGGGACGACGTCTGCCTTACCGGAGGTGATGCGTCGCTTCTCTCCACCCTGAAGCGCGTTTGGAGGAGCAGCGGAGGTGTGCTCGGCCCCGCGGGCTCCACAGCTGTGCGCCTCTTCCCAGATAACCCCGAAACCCTCCCCGCTCTCCTCCACGTTCCCCGCATCCTCCGGCTGGGCGCGCGTCCGCGTCTGGCAGCGCTCCGCGGCGCCCTTTACGCACAGTGGATGTGCGCTCTCTCCTCCTAATGAAGGACCTCGTGGATGGATTTTCAGGTACACTTGTTTGAAACCGACGGAACGGAGGCACGCGCTTTAAAAAGAACATTTCGGGGCCGTTTGGCTCGCGCGCGTAAATGCGTCCCACTCTGATTTTCGCTGATGAGACGCGTCTTTTTGGTGGAATCTGACGGGGAAACCTCTCCCGAATCCGGCTTTCTGTCCTGTAATTTATCGTGCACGTGAGAAGATGAAGGTGTTTCTGGTCAGTGTGTTCCTCGCGCTGGACTTGGCCACCGTGGCTCTCACTCTGTCCACGTGCAGCACGCTGGACATGGACCAGTTCAAGAAGAAGCGGATCGAGGCCATCCGAGGGCAGATCCTGAGCAAGCTGAAGCTCACCAACCCCCCGGAGGACTTCCCCGAGCCGGAGGAGGTGTCCCGGGACATCGTCGCCATTTACAACAGCACGCGGGACCTGCTGCAGGAGAAGGCCAACGAGCGCGCGGCGACGTGCGAGCGGCAGCGCAGCGAGGAGGAGTACTACGCCAAGGAGGTGCACAAGATCGACATGCTGCCCGTCTACCCGGCGGAAAGTAAGTGTGCGTGCGTGCGTGCGTGCGAGCGAGCGAGCCAGCGTGTGTGTGTGGTCACGTGTGTTTGTGATTGTTGTAGAGAATCGTTCCCGTCATGCTCTGCTGGACGCGCGCGGGGGATCGGAGGAGTTCAGCTGATCCAACTTTGAGTCGAGGTGTTTACTGCAGTGAGGATGAGGATGAGCCCCCCCCCCCCCCCCCCCCCCCCCCCACCACCACCATTCACACACAGGGCAATCGAGGCAAAGAAATACAGAAAATTACATAAAGAAATAAAACAAGAAATTAAGAAAATAAACACGCCTGTGAAAGACAAAGGATTAAACACTTGGGGAAAAAAAACAATAAAAATTTAGGATAGAGAAACACCAAATTAAACTAAATGCTGTTGCACTTCGGCTCTGCTGACGGTTTAACTCCACATTCTGCCAGTGACAGCTGAGCTCAACTTCCCACGAAGCCTGACTGTTCTGAGCGCAGTGAGAGGTTTTTCTGTTTTTCCTGTCTTTATGAAGTGGCTCGGTTGGTAAAGCAGGTCGTCTCTCACTTGGAATGTTTCAGGTGAGATTCCCTACATGGTAGCTTCCCCCACCGGAGTGTGAATGTGTGTGTGAAGTGCTGTGGAGGCTGCTGAAGCAGCGGGAAAGTCAATTCCATTTTTCAGAATTTGAAATGTGGTTACTCATGTTTACGCCTCGTTCAGTGACTTTACTGTGTTTCCATAACACTTTCAACAAGTGTATTTATGGCAGTGTGTGTTTTATCAAAAAGTAAAACTCAGTTCAGCACTCGGCTTCAGAGGTGAGACTCCTGCTCGGACAGTGGAGGGAGGGTCGGAGTTACTTTCTGTAGTAAGTCTTTGGTTTTTTTGAAAATATAAACGTTGTCATCGCCGATACTCTTCACCACAACAAAGGAAATAGTCAAAAATTAAACGTAAAGGCTATTCATGGCTGCAGTTTACCGGTCCGGGCCAGTCCAGGTGAAACCGGGCTGAATGAGGCGTCTGAGGCGAAAAACGGAACAGACTCCACTGAGCTGAAAACACCGGAGGGTTTAGTTCCTCTCCATGTAGAAACCTCTAGAAACCCCGTCTCAGCTGGACGGACGTGTCTCTGTGAAAGAACCAGACGGGATCGAATCCTGTTTACATGAAGTGTTTTCATTCATGAATGGATTCGATCCGCTCACATGACTGGATGTAAACACATCCAGGGACCAGAGATTTCCACTGGAAACCAGTGGAGCTGACTTTGATTCTAACCACACGTCTCCATAGCTGGCAATATTTCCTTTTATTTGGGGGATTTTTTTAAACTGATAACAGTGCCAATATGAGTTTCATGCAGTTAAACCCAGTTCATACTGCATATATGCAAGTGACAAACGATGGCTCTGTGTTGCTTTATTATTTGTTAAACTGTCACGCTAAGCATGACTTATTGGGTTTGTTTGCAGTAGTTGCAGGAGTTTCGTGTCCTAAAGGACAGATGTCCATATTTTTCAGGTAATTGCACCAATCATGTGTCCTAAAAGGCAAATGAGGAGTTTGTTTTGCCAAAGCAGTGAGTTACATTCTATGACTTTAAGACAGAAATGTACGATTTCTCGGTAACTCCTGTTTCTACATTCAGGTTTGTCCTTTAACCTCTAAGACAATAAAGAGATTCACAAGTTGAACTTCCCCAGTAAAGCAGCTTTATGCCAAAAGTCAGCGTCTCTCTTTCTTCTCTTCCTGAACTGGCACGCCTCCTCCCCTCTCCGGATCGCGCTGTGCCCGGAGAACTTGATCCAGATGCAGAGAGAGCAGAGCATTAGCATCCCGACGGCACAGACCTGAACAAACGGCTCCATCTGTCTCGCTGCCTTCCTCTCCCAAGGATTTTCCAACATTCCTCGGCTCAGGCTGAACCGAGCCGCGCGCCGACATCTCAGAGGACGAGATACTGACAAAAAGAAGGCGTGTGTGTGTGTGTGTGTGTGTGTGTGTGTGTGTGAGCGCTTTCATTGATCAGCCTGACCTTTGAACCCAGAAACCCCTGAAGGCCTGAGCTCGGCGGGGAGTGCGGAGACGTGAAGCGACGAGCGGCTTCCCGTTTGAAATGTGAGCACGTGAGGAGGAGCAAAAATAAATGAGCGTGACATTCTGTCTGCCCGAGGCGTACTCTGCTTTGAATATTCTCCTTTGCCCTGCCTCCTGTGTAAACACCTTAAATATGAATAGAACGGGCCTGATGCCAGGCGCGGGAGGAAAGCATTTCCAGGGTATAAATAATCCCGAGTCGGGAGTCCGGGGATCCAGGAGGCGTGGAGCCGTCCCGCCCGGCGGGCCTGCAGACGCCGGCCAGGGCCGCACATCTGGAGCCAGAGGCTGACAGGAGCGGGGGTCTGGCCGTCTCCCCCCTGGACCCGGCCGCCTTCAGCCTGGCGTGTGAGCGGCGGTCCCTGTGAAAGAGGACACCGTGCACACACACACACACACACACACACACACTCAGGGTCAGCCCCGTCTGGGCGGGTGCCAGCGATGTGGGGGTATGACAGCGCTGGGAGGGTGAGGAGAGGTGAGGCGCTGTGTGTTTGTGTGTGTGTGTGTGTGTGTGTGTGTGTGTGTGTGTGTGTGTGTGTGTGAGGGCATGGAGAAGCTGTCCGAAGGTCCTGCAACAGTCACACCCAGTTAGCTGTGAGGCATTGTGTGTTTTGCGTGTGTGTGTGTGTGTGTGTGTGTGTGTGTGTACCCTACCCGCTAGTCTCTCCATGGAAAATTCCAGAAGGTGGGCCGCTCTGTTGCTGGGCTCTGGAGGACTGGAGGGAAGACCCCCCCCCCCCCCCCCCCCCCGCTTCGTTTCCCCCTCTTCTGGATCGTCCCTTGACACCAGCCAGCAGAAACCCTCCAGAGCCGTGAAGAGCTCCGTCCTGCTTCACCGTGTCCGGCAAAGACGTTTTATGCAGTTTACCTTTCATCCAACCCGTGCAACGACCTTTACATTACTTTCAATAACAGATGAATCAGACAGTAATAAATCTTTACTTTCTTACTGAGCGGCGTTAGTGTCAGAGCCGTACTGAGTTTGTGAAAGTTTCCTGCTTAAGTTTCCACGAACTGATGGAGTCGGTTGGACGAGGAGCGAAACGTCTCGAAAGACAAATCACCAAGTCCAGTCGACCTGATTCAGTTTGCATCGAGAAGCCTGGAAGAGACAGGCTGTTGCCTGAAGAGAAACACTGTTTTAACCATTCTGACAAACACAACTGTCAAGAAACTCATTTCGATGCAAAGAAATTGAAAGAGGAAAAGGAAAACCTCTGCTGGAGGTTTAGTTTTTCTCTGGATCTTTCCTTGTACTTTGCTCCAGGTCTTGTTGATCTTCTTCAGGTTTGGTGAAAGTGCTGATTGGAATGGGAGCTCACTGCTCCATCAGCGATGATCTGCTGTGTAAATGACAAAAATGACATCCGGCCTGTCTTTGGATTGTGGGGGGGGAAACCAGCGTGTCTGAAGAAAACCCAGGCAGGCACAGGGAGAACATGCAAACTCCTCACGCTGAAGGCTGATATGTGCTACTGTGCTGCTGTGCCCCTGAAGTCCTGCGTCGAGGTGGGTAGTTCCGCAAAGCCGTTGCGTTTGCAGCATGTCTGTCCGGGACGCCAAGCATGGCGTCCAGTCGGTGGACGGGTGAGCAGGTCTGAGAGGCCGGGAGGTTAAACCGATTCTATCAGCGTCTGAGCTCCTAGCGTGTGCTAAACGTGCGCAGAAGTCCTGAAAGCTTGTGTCAAACACTGTTTATCGCCGTCACACTCAGCTTCAGCAGCAGCTGCACACCTTGAAGCTGATATTTTCTGCGCTCGCGTCACGCCGGCTGTTTTCTGCGTGTGTGAAAGGCACAACTGTGTTCCACATCTGCAGGAGGCTGCAGCAGAGCGGACACAGGCCGCCCCTGTTCGCGGCGGCGGCGGACAGAGTGGCTGAGTGTTGTGGCCGCCGGGCCCTCTGGCTGATTGTGCGTCTCTGGGGTGTTTTGGAGTTCCAGCTCCGCCCACAATGACAGGCCGTGAACACACTGACCCGCTGTGTGCTGCTGTGTTTACACAGGGAGGTCCTCGCCACTGTCCGGCCCCGGCTGAGCGGTCCCCACAGCCTCCAGGCTGCATGGCTTTCTGTCGTCTCGTCCTCCTTTGAAGGACTTTCATTCCAACTTTTCAAAAGCTGCTCTGACTCCGTCTGGATGGAAACGGCTCAGACTGAGCTTTAAAACTTAAAAACTGGGTTTGTTATGAGGAGCAGAACTTTGGCCTCAGAGCCAGTTCTTCAGAACTGAGAATTCACAGATCCTGATCAGGTACTTACATTTTCTTGGAATATCGACAAGAAAAGTGATTTTAGGTTCTAACGTCAGAGCTCCAGATGTCTGCAGCAAACTAATCGTGGTCACTTCTTGTTTGAAGCGATGTCGTCTGTCGTAACGTACTTTATGTCCAGCTGCGGTGAGGCGGCGTCCGGAATGTTCAATGTGGAAATGGAGCGACGAAGCGGCGGAGTGACGGTCCTCAAGCTTTAAAAGACAGCAGGAACACTGATCCCCTGTCAGGGAGGTGGTGCTCTCAGTCTTCTCGTCTTGTTATTCTTCAGTCTCAGGACTGTTGATGCGTCTTCAGAGGTCTGGAGTTCGATGTCTCAGTGTAATTTGATTAAACTCTCTCTGCCCCACTGATGCTTCCACGATCCTCTTAAAATTTTTTAAATCTCTGTCGTTCTAATCAAATTGTTCAAAAGACGCCATTAAAGCACAGACATTTTCTAAACTTTGCTTTTGTTCCTTTAGCTAATTTAACTCTGTTTTCACAGTTATCAAAACATTTAGTGAAGACTTATAGCTGCTTTAAACAGCGCTCTCGTGTGAAGTTCACACTTGGATGGATTTTCCCACTCTCCGGCTCCTCATGAGCAAAGCTGAAACCTGAAGGAGCAGTTTGGTCCGGAGCCTTTATTAGAGGCAATCAGGACATTTTCCAAGGGGAAAAAGGTTGGAAACCTTTGCTTTCAAGGTCGTTTGAAATATTCTTCCTCTGAGCAGTTTGTCTTGTTGCTCTCTGCCAGATTGTGTTTGTCCAGAATTTGTTCCTCACGAGCGTTTTCTGGTTTTTGTCTGATATCTGGATTGTAATTTTTATCGTGTTTTTTTCCCTCCTGTTCTCTGAGAAACCTGCCCAGTGTGTGTGTGTGTGTGTGTATGTGTGTGTCTTCTGAACTGTCCTCCTGATACCGTTGAGCTTGCCGGTCGCCTGCGGGTGAGCTCAGGTCCAGCTCCCGTCCCGGGACGGAGCCGCACGCCGCCGGTCGGACATCCTGCGCAGCGCAGAGCCTCGATGAGCGCTTCCAGAGGCACCGGGATGTTGTTCACTCTCTCCGGTCTCTCACGCACACACAACGCCGCTGCTGTTCGTGACCTCGGCGCCAAATGCCAAAGCAGCGGAGTGGAGTTTTCAGAGGCGTGCACGCTTCAGGAGTGTGATAAAGCAGATCTGTCCTTGAGGGGAAACAGGCGGCTCAGTGTATCGCTCAACGCTCCTTCACAGCCAGTTTGTCTCTGAACAGGCACGGTCCCTTTCCAAAGCCTCCATCCACTTTCTCTCAAGGCTTCCCCAAAACCACTTAACCAAACCCTTACACTAATCTCAAACCGAGATGAAGACTCACTTAAAGTCACCACAATATGAGTAATATAATAAAAACACACATTACTGTAGCAGTGGAACAGGCTGTTTGGTACATGGAGGGAACTCGGCGAGCCAAAGACTGACTGCTTGTTTACAAAAGCAAATGTGGACCACATGTTCTGCTCTGCTTTTATTTAGTGAGCTGCTTTCAGATGCAGTAATTAGTTCCCCATCAGGTAACAATTCACCACATTACACACTTTGAAGCTTCGGAGCGGCATTTGTGGTGGCAGAGTCGTATTAAAAAATATTACACAACAGATTTCTGGCGGGCAGAGATACCATGGGGGCATTGTTTGGATTAAATTGGGGCACTGGGGAGGTCCAGGCACCCCGTTTAAAACGTGACCCCCTCTAAGACATGCAAACAATAGTTCAGCGAGGTCGTAACACCCATGCCAGGAAGATCTTCATGTGCAACGTTGCCCTCAACAGACGAATATCTGCACATCCGCCTCAGCCACAGCTTCAGCTGTGAAAACTTACCTTGTCCAAATATTGTGCTTATTCAGTCACATTTCAGATTTCAAATAACCAGAAATGTGTTTGAAACCTGCTCCAACTCAGCCTTTGTGGAATTGTGGGTAAATGCAACTTTTCTGAAACGTTGCTGTTACACAAGCGCACAACGGGCGCAGTTCTGCGGCACGTGTGTGAGTACCAGTTGTTCAAGACTTTTTAGTTTTTCCTTTAACTTTCACTCGTTCACCGAGTCCCCCCTGCTACAGTTAGCTACAGTTAGCTAGCTGCCAGGAGGAAGACAGACGTGCTTTCGGTGAGCGGCCATTTTGGACGATTTTGATCCAAATGTACTGGTAATTCCAAATTCCCTGAAATTTGGTTAGTTACTAGAAAAGCGATTGATGAGCAGAAGTTCTTAAAATCTTCCTCAAAAGTCTGAGAGCCGGTCCTGGCCCCGCCACCAGGGGTCCACGTTTCTCCATGAAACAGGAAGTGGAGTGTAAATAGCCTGAACACGGTTCGATTGCTATCCAACTTCACACATTGCATCAGAGTCCCGACATGATCACAACCGTATGACGGTAACGACCGTTGGCCACAGCGCCACCTGCTGGAAACAGGAAGTGCACTGTAAATGGCCTCAGCGTGGTTCGATCAGGGCCCAAACTTCATTCGTTGCATCAGATTTTACATCTGATCAAACTCATTTGATGATTGCCACATTAGCCATGGCGCCACAGGAAACAGGAACTCTGCTCTACATGCTTCTGCTGAAACTTCGGGTGTGATCACAGTCCAGTCCTCATGAATTCCACTGGCCAGTGTACTGTACAGTGCTAGCGCCACCTGGTGGATGTACAGCCGCGTCCAACACTGCTTCCAGCTTTAATTTAAACTTCCTTATTTTCCCTCTTTCTTTCATTTCATGAGAGAAACATCTGCTGCTCTGAAGGACTCAGACGTTTCGCCAAATCCTTGAAAAGTTCCGCCTGACATCAGTTAAGACTTCTGTCATGAGGAAGCAGGCTTTCCATCATTGTTCCTGAAGCTTTATATCCACCAGCATGTCCTTGGGGATCATCTCGCTCTTGCTTTTGGACACTTCGTCACAGCATTTGATTTAACCTGATGGTTTTCTCCGTTTTGATGTGTAATTCCCTCTGAATTGTGAGGGGGGAGAACTCTCACAGGTGTCTCTTCAACTGTGCATTTTGTACTTGTGCCGTGGCACTGATCCCTCATCAACACAAGTGTGTCTTTCTGTGTGGAGTGTGGTGACTGCCGTTGGGTAGAAACTGCTCTTGAATCTGGTTGTCCTTGTTTTTAATGCTCTGTTTTGTCCTCCTGAAGGCAGCAGTACCAGGTAGAGAAAAGGTCATGAGCAGCAGATCGATACTTATGACTTCCATATGACCAGTGTTGGTTATTGAATCTTTTTCAGAATAATGATGGAGTGCTAATCTGCCATCGTCACATCAGAGGCTGAGGCCTGACTCACGCCGCCATGTTTTAAAATGAAAACGGAAACTTTTCTTATGTTTTGAGCGTCTGTTTATGGGGCAGTGTTGCTCAAAGGCACTGAAGAAATGGGAGAACACAGACATTCATATGGACAGAACACCAGGTTGGATTGTTATTACTGTGACTGTCAACCCTAAAACTGCCAGGTTCAGGAGATTTTGGACTGGAACCAGGACCAGAACCAGGAGAATCGGGACTGGGAGTCCTGACACTCTGGGGGAAAACATTGTTCTTATTGTCGTCTACTGACTCTCTTTACTACAGCCGTGACGTTCATGACAAGCAGCAGCGTTTCAGAGAAAATGTAGTTTTTCCCTGTCTGTACAGAGGAGTCAGAGCGTTTTCAACAAGTTCCACCTCGAGAATGGTTTTCCAAAAGCTGCATTTTGGAGGTCTGACGAAAATAGCGATATGTGGAGATGGGATTATGTTTATGCCCAGTACTTCTGAAATTATTTTAAAGAAACGTTGCCAGAATTGAGACAGTTTGGGACGAGACCAAAACATGTGGATTAGATGTAGCCTGTGCGCATCCGTTACATTTTTCATCGATTTCGCCTAGGTAAAGTCTCAAGAGTTTTTATTAACTATAATGGAACCTATAGAGGACTTTGAATTCTATTAGAGAGAATCTCGCACAGCTAGATGATGAATTAACATTTTTTATAGCCCCCTCCCATAAGGTCTCGGAAAAACTCAACTGAAGTTCTGATTCCCACTTTAATTTTATCTTATTAACAATATTGTTGTTAGTCGAAGAAAATAACTTGTACAAAAAGTAGACGTGACCTTTGTTAGAGTTTTAGCTTTAAGGGCCAGGTCTATTCTACTGGGTGCTGGAATATGTGGGAATGATGTAGCGTACGTTTTTGCAAAGTCCCGCAGCTGGAAGTACTGGAAGAAATCTGATCTGTGTAGATTAAAGGCAGAGATTAATTGATCAAAGCGAGCAAACGAGCCGTCAATGTAAAGATCTCCCAAACTGCGTAGCCCTTTATGTTCTAAGGGAGTGAATCGTGGGTCTATCTTTGCCGGAGTGAATAAGTGGTTACGACAAATGGGGGTTGCGAGAGGAAGTGACGTCTTATTTGTGCCCAAATTTTTAGAGTCACAAAAACTACCGGGTTGGTGGTGAAATTTGACGGGGAAATGGGTAAAGTACTACATGTTAGAACTAACAATGAGGAACAGGATGCTGACTCACTCTGGCACCAACTAGATTGAGGAAATGTAAACCATGATATCATTTTGTGCACGCTGGCAGCCCAGTAGTAACTAATGAGATTAGGTAGACCGAGACCTCCTTTTAATTTGTCCCTGCATAGTAGCATCCGACTCGCCCTCAGACGTTTACCGGCCCAGATGAATGATGACACAATATCATTTATAGTCGTGAAAAAGGATTTGGGGAGGAATATTGGAAGACACTGAAAGACATATAAATATCTTGGTAGAACATTCATTTTTATAATTTGTATCCTACCTGCCCTAGACAGTGGTAGATAATTCCATTTTTGTAAATCTGACTTAACGGCTGTTGTCAATGAATTCAGATTTTGTTCCCGCGTTGTTCGCATGGATCGTGTAATTGTGATGCCGAGGTATTTAAATCCTTTATCATCTAAATCAAAAGAAATAGACGATGGTGGTATGTCTATGGCCAATTGGTTGATTGGAAAACATTTGCTTTTAGAGATATTTAATTTGTATCCAGATAGATGACCGAATGAATTTAACAATGTCAAGATGTGTGGAATACTCGTCTGAGGATCCCTCACGTAAAGAAGTAAGTCATCCGTGTATAATGAGATGCGATGTTCCATACCCCATCTTTCAATTCCCCTGAATCCAGTCTCCCATTTTAGAGCAGCCGACAAGGGTTCAATTACTAGTGCAAATAATAATGGAGACAATGGGCACCCCTGCCGCGTGCCACGAAAGAGAGGGAATGGAATAGAACGTTGATTTATTTGTACATACTGAGGCAGAGGGAGAAGAGTAAAGTAATTTGATCTACAAAATGAAGTTGCTACTGAAACCGAACTGTCGCAAGGAAAAAAGAGATAGGCCCACTCCACCCTGTCGAATGCTTTTTCGGCGTCAAGAGATACACCAGAGGAAGATGGGGAGAGGACAACGTCAAGAAGCCTTCTTATGTTTGAATATGAGTGTCTTCCTTTTATGAATCCTGTCTGGTCATCCGAAACGATTTGGAGCATGACAGGTTCTAATCGTCGAGCTAGGATTTTTGCAAGTATTTTAACGTCTATGGGGAGGAGTGATTATCGGGCAGTAAGAGGCTCAATTTAATGGACCTCTACCCCTTCTCAAAAATTAAAGAGATAGCAGCCTGAATAAGTGTAGGTGGTAAGGTGCCTTGTTTGAATGAGTGGTTAAACATTTCAAGTAATAACGGAGGTAATTGATCAGAATTTTTTTTTAAAAACTCTGCCAGGTACCCGTCAGGGCCTGGGGATCTGCCACTATTCATCAGCTGTATCGCTTCCTTAGTTTCTGACAGGGTGAGAGCGGAGTCCAGTCTCTTACTGTCTTCAGGTGAGACTTTAGGTAAGTCGATTTTTTCAAAAAAATTCCTTTGGTTGGTTTTCGTTTGTGTAGACTTCTGATGTTTACAGCTGAGAGAAGAATAAATAAAAGGTTCTATTTATTTTGTCTGGGTCGAAGGTTATAGAGCCTGTTTGGTCTGTTATCCGAGTAATTTGGTTCGATGCTGATTTTGCTTTCAACTGATGTGCCAGGAGGCGCCCAGCTTTATCACCATGTTCGTATATTAGCCCTCAGGAATGAAGGAGAAGCTGTTCGGCTTCGATAGTAAGGAGGAGGTCCAGTTCTGTTTGGAGTCTTATTCTGTCTTTATACAAGTCAGACGCATCTGTATTCAAGAGTACTTATCTAGATCTGCAATAGCTTTTCCAGCTCTTTCTGTTGAGACCTTCGATGTTTATTCACATGAGAAGTCAAAGAAATAATTGTGCCCCTTATAAAAACTTTAAGAGTTTCCCATAATATAGATGGGGAGGTTTCATTGTTTTTTATTAGTTTCAACGTTGTTTTTAGTTGAAGACCACTGACTTTCTCTCTTTCCTTGAGTTTCATAGTCAGACGATGAAGCTCTCAGTGCTGCACAGCTCATCCCCCATTTTTTACGAGGAGCCTCATCAGTTGCTGTGAGCGGCACTTTATGATGGAAATGCTCCATTTTGATTTCATGGGTAAACCTGGACAGGGTGGAGGGAGGATGAACGGCCACTGGAATCCTTCACTCACCTTCTGTCCAGACGCTGAGCCATGAGTCGCCTGGCGGCCGAGACCACCTGCCGGCGTTTTCCGCCCCCCTCTGGACCGAGTGACCGGGCTGTGCTGTCTGAGCGGGGAGCTGCAGTCTGGCGTCCAGCCGGCTCTGTGCAGGGCGAGACAATGACCGGACAAATCCCTGCACCTGTCAGAGCTGTGCTGGGTTTCCGGTTTAATTTTTCTTATATTTTGAAGCAGAGGACTGTGACTCGGCTCCGTCGTCTTCATCTCTCTTGCGTTTTCTTGTCAGGCGTTGCGGTTTTGAGTAGGCCGCTTCGTCTGCAAAACTAAGGCTTTCTGAAAAGTAAAATAGAGTATGTTTACTCAACCAAGACATCTCACTACAGGAAGAACAGTTGTGGATGTTGTTGGAGAGAATTGTTTCTGTCTAGCTGATAAATCATGATTTCAGGTCATCGGCTGGTTTTGAATCAAAGCACTTACTGGTGGGCCTGTTGAGTCTCCTCCTCTTTGGTTTTGGAGCCGAGCCTTCTGAATGAGCGCTCAGCAGCCTCTCACCGTCTTCCTGTTTGGCGGATCTTGAATAAAAACAGGCAGGAAATGGTCAGTTTGTTAAAGTTAAACAACTGTTTGTTGAAATATGAATCACAGTCTGACACAGTCTGGGACGTCCAAACAGTCTCGACTTCTTTTTCTGGCAGTGGAACTGTCCAGACTGCGGTAGACACTGCTGCTGCCGTCCACGGCGGTGCTGCTGCTGGTGGTGTTGTCGGTGCCGGTGCTGTCAGAGCTGCTGCTGCCGGTGGAGGCTGTGGAACATTGTGGAGCATCTGTCTGAAAGCTCCACTTGTCACAGACCTCCATGAGCTCAACTGAGTGTTTCACACTGGAAAATAGAAAAAACACTGAGTTCAAGCACTTATTCTATCATGATATGAGTCCAATGAACACATCTAACATCTGAGAGCTCACTCACTAGTGGTGGTGGCGACTGGGGTCCAGGTGGCTCAGAGTGAAGAATGGATGCTGCACCATCTGTTGAGGTGTGATCCTCTGAGCTAGATCCAGGGTGAGCATCTTGGTGACCAGGTCAACAAAGGCGGCCCGGTCACACTCCAGAGCCTCCGGATCATCTGACGTGTCAGAAGAAACCTTGAAGGAAGAAACAACAACAGAATGAACATAAACTTCTCATATTTTCACAATAACTGGTGTTTTCAGTGAGATGTTACTCACCAGCAGAAGATCGTTCAGGCTTCCCTCAAGGCTCCGCGATCTCCCGATCAGCTGTCCTCCATCATCAGGCTGAAAGCAGAAAGATTTGTTTTAGTCCAGATGCAGAGGACACAAGAAGAAAAGACAAGCTGGACTGATCAAGCACAGCTAAAAGATACAACAACTTTTACCTTCAGAGTCCAGATGGGCGTCTCGCTTGTGGACTCTTCATCAAAGTAGTTCTTGGTATAGCGGCCGATCCTCATCAAGTGATCTGGAGGCAACCCGAAGAGTTTTGTGATCCGTTGTATCTGTGGAAACAGCATAATGTTGGATTATACCATTGAAATTAACTCTACACAGTGGTAAAAGCACTTATTGGAATGTCAGTTTTATCACATATGCATGAACAAGGGTTCATTAGCTTTCAGTAAAAACCAATAACTTATCATTGCAGTGCTGGAACTCTGTGGCCATACACTGTAAAATGACATCCAGTCTTAGAAATAAAGAGTAAAATTTACCATATGACGGCTGCAGCCTTGGAACAGAGCCCGGCCCATCAGCATTTGTGCTGCGATGCAGCCCAGTGACCAGACGTCTAAACTCTGGTCCATGGGGGCTCCCAGCAGCATTTCTGGACTCCTGAGGACATAAAGAGGATTAGAAATGTCAGGAATGTTGACCCAGCTTTCCCAGATATGCAGATCAGGTTTTGGTTACATACATGTAACACCACGAGCCGCAGACTCGTCCCGTCCGGTCCTTGGCGTTGTCCATTGCCAGGCCGAAGTCAATGACTTTGGTCCTGAGCGCCTGGCCGGATCGATCTCCCATCATGATGTTCTTTGGCTTCAGGTCTGTGTGGACGATGTTGCAGGACTCCAGGAAGGAAAGAGCATCAATCACCTGAAACAAAGAAACACAGAACAATATTAAAAGTCACCAGCAGGTCAAATCCAATCATGTCAGTGAACTGAGGACTCATTTTAAACCAGCATTCGCTAGAACCGGCTGCAGACCCTCCTTTTTACACTTTCTTTTCTCTGACTTTTAAGTCAAGGCCATGTCAGGGTTGAGGTTTCAGTTGAGATCTGATGAAAACCACCACATGCAACCAGGAGGTTAGACCCTCCTCTTAAATAAAAGATCTACCTGCTACAGGATGGGGCGAATCTCTTTCAGGCTGAGTGAATGGTCCTTCAGATAGTCGGACAGGCTGACGTCAAGCTTCTCGAACTCAAAGCAGTACCGCCCATGATAATCGAAGGACTCGTTGAAAGTGACGATGCTGGAGTTCTCTGAGCCTGCCTTCTTCAGGGTTTGGAGGAATTTCACCTGGAATCAAATGAGGTTGTATCAAATCAGATGCTTTGCTGTTTTTTGGATGTTTGAATATCAGGACATGTGAGATACGTTGAGCCTTACCTCCTCTTTAGCAAGTCGGCTATCAAACTTTTCCTTAATGAGCTTTAAAGCCACCGTCTCATTGGTGAGCTTCTTTCTGCACTGAAGGACGATGGCGAATCCCCCGCTGCCCAGCACAGCCTCCACTTCATATTCTGAAGTTGGGGTGGTGAGGGTTCGTCCGATCAGACGTTCAAATGACATGATGCCACAGGAGGCTCTTCTGTTCTCTCTGCACAAAAAAAAATCGTCAAATTATTCACGTCAGTCACTGACTACATTCAGCTATTACTGCATTTTCTGTTTTTTACTAATTAGCCTACAAGTTACCTGTTAAATAAAATTAATCTAACTACCACAAAATTAATGTACCAGATATTTTTTAGTTACGTTTGGATTACGTTTATACCAATCATAAACAGAGACAAGAGAGTGAATTATATTTATACTGGCTCTGTGTTTCTCTTTCAAGAAACATTTAACTTGAACAGAGACGCAGAACCCAAAGTTTTCTTCAGTGAGAAGTTGTTATATTACATTTAAAAAAGGAATCAATCAATCCTTGGTTTCGTAAATGAGCCTTTTGACTGAATATCATCAATAACAAAGTCAAATGCCAGTGTGATGAGGATTTCTCTGTCTGATGGGACAATGAGTCTCTGGTTCTGGCTGGTATTCAGGGTCTGTTGGTCCTGGTCCATGATGAGAGCCTTCGGTCCTGGTCCATATTGGATACTGGATCCAAAAATCAAAGGTAGTTAAGGACCCTTTTGGAATTGCTCAAAAAAAAAAAAAGGAAAAATTCTTTGGCCAAATAAAATGCACATGACTACACTTATTTGACGGCTTTACACTGCATTATCACATTCACCCTTTCACACACACATTCACACACCAGGGGAGGCGGCTGTCAGTCCGTCCGCTGGGGGCAATTTATGGTTCAGTGTCTTGCCCAAGGACACCTGGACATGCAGACGATTGTGGGACGACCACCTCGCCACTGAAGCACAGCCACCCACATGAGGACGCAGCGATGGAGCTTCAGTGTTGTGCTGTGACCTCTGAACCCAGGTTTACTGACCGGGTCATCATTTCCCAGAAGTTTATGAAGCAGATTATGAAGTTTATGAAGCAGCTCAAGCTGCAGGTCTTAGAGACATCCTGCTGATGCCACAGGCGTTTTTGAAGCAGAATGTAATGAATGACCAGAAGTGAGAGGGAGTCGGTGTGTAAACGGTGATGGAATGTTCCGGCTCTGTTGACTCGGCTCACTAAAAGGAGTCAGTTCTATTGACTCAGCTCACCGTAAAGGCCTGGTTGTATTGGCTTGGCTCACTTTAAAAGGGTTGGATCGGTTTGACTCACTGAAAAGAGTTTGTTCTTTCTGCTCCAAACTGGACCTTCAGATTCTCAGTGCTTGAATGAATTTATTCCCATCAATATTGGAACATGTTTAGTGAATTGCTAACGCAGAGAACATCTAGTTTCTGATGGCTTGTTCAATATTTATACTTTAATAGAAACTTTTAGCTATTCACTGTAAATCATCAGAAAAGCTTAACCAGAGCTTGTTGTTAGAAACCACATGTCAGCTTTTTCATCAGTTCTCTTATGGTTACGGGACGCCATGGTTTCCCGGCAGACCTCGGCCTCATTGGGTCGTGTTTGCAGAGTTTCAGTGCTCAGTGCCTCTGAGCGCCATTGTTGAATGAACGTAACCTCAAAAAGGCAACGGGAGCTTTCCGTTTTCCTGTGAAACCATTGTCGTGTAAACAGGACCTGAGAGTTACATCTTCAGCTCATTTCAAGATTCCAAATCTGTTCTGCTCTCACACTTAGAACACATGGAAATATTTTTTTTCTTTTTTTTTATTGTTTGAGAATTCATGAGGGGATAAAGGGCTCTTTAATGAGAATTGATGACTAGCGTGACCACTTACTTGCTGTGTTCTTGACTGAAGGAGGTCTTCCTCGCGGCCCTCCCTGGGAGACGTGGAGCCATGTGGTTCCTCTCATGTTTTCTTTGGAGGAGACAAAGTGCAATGAAAGAAAAATGGAAGTTGTGTGTGTTTATGTTTTGATGTCTCGGTGTAGATAAGACGTCTGGCTCTTTGTGTGTTCACTTTGTTAACACTTGTGTGTTCAACGTGTGGAGCGCGGGGCCGCTTAAGCCTTTTGTATGATGGATGGTGTTTAGCTAATCCGAGAGAAACTTCTGGCTAAACTCCACAGCGCCTCTCTAAATAAACCCAGTCGTGTGGCAGCTGTTGGTTTGTAGAGGGAGGCTTGTAAAAACAGCCAAACACATGAAGACAAACACACAGTGAGATGAGGCAGGATTCAGCTCCGGAGGAGGAGGAGGAGGAGGAAGAGGAGGAGGAGGGCTGACACCCGAAACACACACTCTGCAATCAGAAACTCACGACTGATTGGTTCAAGTTGGTTTCACAGCGTTGATCAAAAATGGAAGTGAAGCTCCACAAATCAGCCTGCTTGGTGTGAGAGGAGAGAAATGCTGCGACATTAAGGCGGTGGCAGAGCTTTGACTGTCTCCACTGAGATGGACTCAGAGCTTTTTCAAAAAGTTGCAGTTTCAGGGACTCCGAAAAAATGCAGAGAAAGTTTTGCATTTTCAGTTGTCGTGTAACCGGGTGACCGCCTGTCCTGCTCGGTCCGGGAGGAGAAGCTGTCGGTCAAAACCTGTGTGAGGAAGAGAAAAAAACATCCTCGTCTGCTTTTCTCCTCTCCATCACAAGTTTATCTGCAGCTCTTTCTGCTTTGTGTTTTCACCTTAAATTCTGCTGGAAGTTTTTCTGCAGTTTTCTATATTTGGAGATATAAAATGCTGTGAAATATAAATAAAGGATGCAGTGATACTCAACTCACAGTTTGTCTGCTATGCTTTCACACGGCCAGGAGGCGTAGGTGATTGAAAGAGAATTGTTTTTATTGCACCTGATTTTAGTGATACAGGTTTTTAATTAAAAAAATAAAGAAAAAACGGAAAACAGTACCATAGCATTGTTGAACCTTTCTTCTTTTTTTAACAACTTTCTGTACCAGTTGCAGGGAGCAGAGTTCAGTACCTGGAATCTGCCACTGCAGACCCACAGTGTTATGTGGTTTAACATCGACTTGCTGAATTATGAGATTCCATCCCGGAAAAAGACTTTGTCTGGACTGGAACAGATGTTCTGGAACCTCAATGTACTCTTCAGGATGGTTGGTGTCTTTCCACATCTGTAGGCTTCTCATGAATGGAAGAAAGAAAGCACACTCCATTGATTCCCTCGGGGAAATTCAGAGCAAACCTTAAGTCCAGGAGCTGTTGGAGTCGAGAACCTTGTTCAGGGGCTCAAAGTGGTGAACTCTGAGCAGTGGGGTGTCAGTTCAAGTCCACTTCAATTCTTTTTTCACAGTGTAATGTAAATTTGTAATGTGTTAATGTGTAAATCCAACACGGTCATTTGACATTTCTCTTTTATAGAGCAAAATCAATAATTTCACATGAGCAAGCAGAGCAGGCAGGGGAAGGAAGAACTCCCTCAAACAGGAAGAAACCTGCAGAACCAGACTCCGAGGAGATTTCTGCTGTTCTTGTGGGGTTTAGAGGAAAGAAGGAAAGAAAAGGATAGGACAGACAGACAGACAGATTCAAACTGGAAATAAGCATTGGACCTGCAAACCTCCAGTCAGCGGCTTATTTCTCTAGCTTGGAGACTGCCTTTGCCCCCAGAATGCAGTGGGACCTCTGTCCACTTCTCAGGAACTGGACGGTCCTTTTCCTCTTCAGTCTGCAAAGTGGAATGCTTCTGATTTGAAAATGAGAAGAAAGCAGCGTTTAGACTGGATGGTTTCTTCTAATCATATAGTCAGACATGTCCGTACTACCAGTGTATTGTACCATGTTGCTCCCAGGGTTGTGTTCGGCGATATGTTGGGCAACGTGGCTCAGGAGATCAAGTGTGTCAGGCTCCCGTTGGAAGGTGCCAGCTGGGTTTCAGTAGCAGTTTTCCTGAGCAAAGCGCTGAATGTTAAGTTGTTCCTGATGTTTGTGCACCGTGTACATCATATCACTGCTGAGGCAGCAGCAAAAGTCCCATACTATCCATTCAGCCTCCATCCTGAGTTACCCAGAATGCTTTAAGGTTGAAGGTACTCGCTGGTGCAACACAGTCAGACTTAATCACATTCTCAGTCTGCACTGGAAACTGAGTTTAAACCAGTCCTATGACTTGACAGAAATGCAGCCGACAGCAGGATGATTAGAAATAAAACGGCTGTCATTACCTTTAGAAAGGTCAGAATCGAAGTGCTTCCAAATGTCTGAACATCGACAGAATTTACTGCAGAAAATGTCCTGTCAACATCTCACGCCGCGTGTTCCTGTGCAGCGTTTAATGATATCTGATTCACATTCACATTGGCATTCTTCAGCTTTTGGCTTCCTCCATGAGTTTGCAGAGGTCTACATGGAAGACTGAGGACCGCTACGCTCTGTTAGCAGAGACTTTGTGTTTCCAACATGACTGATGGTCCCACTGAGAGCTGAACCCCGACAACCTCCGGAGTCAACACTCTGCTCCAGCTGTTCTCTCTGCCATTGGCCTACTCAGCAGCTCCGCGTTTTCTCACAATCCCTCCTCTTTGTCTTCATATGCGAAACAACCATATAAGTCGTTTGAGCAAGCTGTTTAAACAAGCCCAGCGCAGCATTATCCTGAGGTCAGGTGGTCAGAGCAGTTACATCAGGACAGCAAAGACACATGTGGGCCGAAATGAGCGAGAAAAGGAAAGCTGTGAGATGGATCATACACAGAACCTCCATACAGGAAGCAGGGATTAACCCTCTGCTGGGTCACATTCAGTACCTTTCCTCCATCGTTTTCCCCCAAACTGACAATGTTGACAATCACAGAAGACACCAAAGAAGCCAATAAGTTTGTGTAGAATTTTCTCAATAATGACCAGGGTTGGGCAGATTACTTTTAAAAAGTAATTAGTTACAGATTCTAGTTAATTCTTCAAAAAAGTAACTGAGGTAAAATATTTTAAAAGTAAGTTACTAGGAAAAGTAACTATTGTGTTACTTTGACAAAACCTGTTTAAATATATCAAAAAATGTGGTTCCTCTCTCAATGTAACATGTTCCTTTATTTATTATCAAACTGAATACATGGTTAATGAATTAAACGGACAATTACTGGAATATATTACAAACAGGAAACTACATTAATCTAAATTATTCAAATGTTGCTGTGTGATAATATGAGACAAGACGCCAATCAAATTTTATTTGTAACTGTAGATAGGATTTCTACAATTGTAAAAGAATAATAAAACACGATAGATGTATGTCAGTAGAGGTCTGTACTTCCATTTAAAAGCTGCCTTTGAATGATCAGGGCTCTGTGGCTGTATCTCTGTCATGTGATGCACTTTGCTCCAATAAGGTTCCTTCTTTCTGTATGATGATGTCATTTTGAACTTTCCTTAGTTGCAACAATGTATCAGTTTTAAATGACATCATCATCTAATTTGACCTAGATATGCAAATGAGCAGATATGCAAATTAGATTATGGCATAATTGACTGTGCAAAGGAAAAAACTGTTGATAAACTCAGTGATGCGTTTTAACCATTTCCCTTAAAAAAACATGATTTACTGCCAGTTAGTCAACCAGCTCCCCTGATCCATGCTTCTGTTTCCATATCAGCTAAGATCAGAGAAAAAGTGACACAGTGTGTAAACACAGTAGCCATAAAAATAATGTTCACAAAAACTGGTGAATGTCAGGCATGTTTCCAACCTCCACTGCCAGCTACACATGAGAGTTTAGGATAGTGATGCTGTATCCATCCATCTGGTCTGTGCTGGGTTGCAGCGGCAGGATGGAGTTAATCCACCAGGATCCACACGTTCTCTGAGCGCACGTGTGTGGTTTCAGTCCAAAAACAAACAGCACCCATTTGTGGCCTGGCATGCAAACTACATGGTTTTCAAGTTTTCTGTCGTTTCCCTGTAAACAGACACTGTAGTCATAGCTTTACCGTGTAAACGTGAAACTTTTCTGAAACGAAAGCGTGAAGACGATGCTTTGTCACTGGAAACGTTGCCTTGTAACCACGGCCTCGGACCGCCTCGTGCAAACTGTGAAAGAAAGCAGTCAGAAGACATTTCTAATGATCAGGAGGGGTAGAGGGAATTTTAAAGCAGTTTAAAGGATGGTCATCACAGCTAATGAGTTCATGAAGGCTTGAGTTAAATAACATCGATTAAACTTTGGAGAAACAAAGTTTTTGACCAGTTAGAAGCTCAAACCGCTGTGAGCACAGGACCATGTTGGCAACTTAACAACCAAACTGCTGAAACTCGTTGAAGGCTGATTCATCATCCAGAGGAAGGAGAACAAAGTTCACTGACGGACTGTGCCAGGGGGACAGGAGGTTTTCTGACAGACAGGCGTCTCCTGGTCCTCTCGGAGCGTGATCGGGCTTTGAGACAGAAGCTGCTGCTGGACGAGGTGAAGCTTTCTGAAGCAAGTTTTCAGACTTGGAATCGAGGTTTGTGTTGCGTTTTATGAGTTTTAAGAGTCGCTGCCGGAGTGTTTCCCTCTGACAGCTCAAACGTTTGTGAAGTGATGCAGGAAGCTGTGCTTGTTTTTTCTCTCCACATTTATGTTGTGTTTACATGCCGGTTTCCCCGCAGCAGCCACACGGACGGGAGCCTCGCCAGATTCAAACAGCCAGGCTCCTCCGACCACGTGTTTATTACTTTCACCATGATGATGAAGGTCCGCTCTATTAACACAAACCCCAGCCTTCCCCTAAATCTGACCCGCTTAAACACACTCAGACACCAGCCATAACATTATGACCACCTGTGTAATGCCGGGAAGCCAAACCCGCCCTGAAGGTCTGCTGTGAGATCTGGCTCCAGGATGTGACCAGCAGATCATTATCTGCTGGAACTTCCTGTCCAGGACCATATGTATCAATGAGCCTGATCTCAGCCCCCAGCTCTCGCCCTCAGACCACTTTTGATAAACGAAGAGCAACGCTTCAGGATAGCTGCAGTTTTAGAGACTGTTTGGCCGTTTTTTTCTGCTTCTAACGCATCAACTTAGAGAACAAAATGTTTTCGTTTCGGTTTTTGTTTACATGGCAACACTTGAGAAATGACATCCGTTTACATGGAAATGACTGAAGCACTGCCAACCGAGTTGTTTCCATGCCAGGCCACTAGTGGGTGCTGTTGTTTGTTATTGGGTCATTCCATCTCAAGTGGCTCCAGCAGCACCATTACTGATTTGCATTATATTCAGTTTCAGCGTGCCATTCGGTCCCAAAAGAAGGTAGCAAATGGGTTTTTGGTCATATGTGTACACGTTTTGCTTTTACACCCAATTTTAAGGGGGTAGGATTCCGCCTAAATCTGATAACTGTCATTCAGGTACATACTTCAGAGGTCCATAATTCTTGAAATGTGCAAGCTAGAAGCATGAAATTCACCGGAACATTTCGTTTTTCACTGCTAGTTGCAAAACAATCACGTTCTTAGCCCTAGTCTGAGTGTGAAAAATTTTACAGGGGTGGAATTCCTGAAAAAAAACCCTACAGTCTTAATTTTGCCCATGTTTGAAAGGCCTCTGTATGCCATTTTAATCTAAAAAAATATGAAAACAGCATTTTCTTTCTTTAGTATGGGTCTTTACTGACATGCTAAAACCACTGTTGAAGTACTCAACTGTTCAGTTTGTCTGCAAGACCTACTTTAATTAGGGGCGAATCTGAAATGTTCAGGATTTCCCCCCACAGAATCCGCCAGCCCCGCAGCCGCACCGCTGATTCTCATGCATGAAGCGCTGCGTGCGCGCGCACACACATACACACACACACTCGCACACTCGCTGGCGTGCGCGCACACACATTGCTGTCTTCTTTCTTTCTTTTTCACTGCTCAAAGTTTTTGGGTTTTTTTCCCTGCAGCTCGCGGTCTACCTGGTGACACTCCGCGGTCGACTGGTTGAGCCCCCCTGCTATAGAGCATTTCAGCATTTTTTCTGATTGCATGGGCAGAATTTTCTAAACGTCATCATGTAAACGCAAAAACTTTCTGAAATGAAAAGGAAAAACCAATGTGTTTTCACTTGAAATATGGTTCACAGTCAGTTATATTTTGAAATGTAGACAAACATTGTGTCCAGCTCATGCAAGTTTTTTGGGGGACAAACAGACAACGTGCCCTGTGTGTCCAACAGGCTGCAGAAGGCGAGACAGACTTTCTACCTCCTGCATCCCAAAGCTTCTCTCTGGGCATCTCTTGGTTTAATGCAGAAAACTTGAAGACAGAGGGGATTCCGAGCTTCTGGACAGAGGGAATGTGAGCTGTGGACATCTCCAAACAGTCTCTGCAACCTTTGTTCCCCTCACATGACTGCTCTCTCCTCACAGTGAAGAGCGCAGGCTTGTTGTCAGGGCTGCAGGATCACCGCAGGGATTGCATGTGCTTGAGTGGAATCAGCGATAATAACTCCAGCCAGCCGTTGTTTTCCTCGCTGATCGAGATCCTGGGCTCTTCTCCCCACGCCGGAGCGATCAGAGAGTGAGAAAGCAGCTGCAGGCGGAGCTGCAAACTTTTAAGACCCGGGGTTATTTGCCTGGGTGACGGACCTCGCCGCAGCGCTGTTGTTGAGAGCCCGCTTTCTGTTCACTTACGCAAGACCTGGACGGCGCTGCCACTCCAACCGCTCAGCCACCGCGGCCAGCATTGCGTAACAGAAGGGAGAGAAAGGGAGCGATTGAGAGAGAGTCAAAAGAATAACAACTTCTCCTCCAGCAGTGTATTGTTTACAGCAACGGCACCAGTCCTCTGGAAGTCGATCGTCTTCGCAGGAGTGCAGCGGTGGGGATTGGGGGGGGGGGCTGGCCGTGGGGAGGCTCACATGCTGGACGGAGCTGGTGGAGCGCCTCGGGTTATGCAACGGGCCGGTGGATGCGGCGCTCCTCACGCCGGGCCGTGCGTCTCCGACCGCCTTGTTGCTGGACGGCAACAGTGGACCCGGGCCATGCGCTCCAGGCATCCCCGGGCAGCCCAGGCCAAGGTTCATGTAATACTGAATCAGCACCAAACTTTCACACTGTGCTATTCTGGCCCTCCGAGAGGGGTTCACCTGGGTCTCACCAGGACACACACACAGCAGCGGGATCCTCTCTTTAGCTTCAATGCTGATTTCACAAAACTTGGATTTCTGACTTGCAGTGGAGCAGAGCTGATTTAAAGAAAGAAAAAACCTTCACCTGTACATTGTTATCCTGAGGGTAAGGTCTGCGTCAGGTTGTCAGGTGACAAATTTTCTTTGTTCTGGTGCAAAGTATACAAGATGAAATGAAAAATCTTAATTACTACAAGAAATGATTCCAATCTCAACATAAAGCCAATTTTAATAAAACCTTATGATGCAAACTACAGTAAAACGTCCAGAAATCTCCTCCTCTGGCTGAGCTTTTCTAAACTGACAGCTCGGCTTCGAGGTTACTGTTGTGTTGTGTGTCCTCATCTCAAGTAATGTGTTGAAAAATCATTGTTTTCTTTGAAATGTCACCATCTGGTTGGTTGTGGCCGGAGTAGAGCCTCTTGTGGGCCCGTTCCGGGCCATGAACCGGATGTTTGACACACCTGACTTACATGAAGTGTGCATTTTAAGTTAACTGTGTAAAGTAGCACGATTCCGGGTGAATGAGCGATATGCAGTAAAAACACTGAAGCACATGATGTTGAGGATTTGTGCTTTAAATGCTTTTTTCTCTTCTTCGTCCCAATTTTAACCAGATGCAACTGTGTTTGTTTTTCTTTCTTTCTTCCCTTTTGTTTTCGATTGCTTGTGCGTCTGCAGTTCCCATTCAGAAGGCTTTGTTGTTTTTAGTTATTTTTCCTTGATACTGATTCATCTGACCTGCTGCCACCGGTCATGATGAGAAGTTAGAATGATGGAGGGAAAGACAATACGCTGTCAACACGATCCAGAGCACGAGGACTCAAATAATGACGTGCAGAGCAGCAGCGCAGGAACAAATCAGTGAGTGTGACTCAGTCCGTCTTTATGAAATAAATATACACTTCACATTGATTCCCTCAGCATTTTTTTTCAGCCATTGCAGCATAAAGTTACACGGTTCCTTTGAAAACAAATGGAATGTTTTCCAGTAGCAGTGCTTCAGAGAAGTTATGTTTTTCAGAGCATATTTTAAAAAGTTTGCTAACATTAGTAATTCAGGCGAAGAGTGTTTCATGAATTGAATGTACATTGTCCATATACAATGTCATTTGCCAATTTTCTGCGGAATTTTGTGGGAAAAAGCTAAGAATTGTGCAGCAGCACCAACCCAGACATTTCCAAACACACCGTCCTGGTTTGGCTCGGTGATTCCACATCGCCTGGACCGGAGCCCAGTCTGGAGGTTTTAATGGGTTGGTTTAATCCGTCCATCCACCCCGTCCTCCTTCAAGCTGAGACTCGCTTCCCTCCTAAAGCCGGGGCTTTAAGCAAGGCAGCATCCCCCGATTGCTTGATACGCCTGGTGAACTGTTGTGTTGCTTCACTAAAGGAACTTTCATCAGCAGGGCTCTGTTCGGTTGTAAAGTTAGTTTCTGTTGTAAACTAACGGGAACTAAAATCTTCCATCTAACATGCATAACCAGTGGTTCCTAATCTTATCTCTCCAGATTGCCCCTCATTGGAAACCGTCAACCCCCGTCATGCCTGATTGACCTAAACGCTGTATCACCAGCGCGTTCTCACTATCATCCAGAGCCTCGTTCTAGTTCTCTCTGAAATGTGCAAATGTAATTAAGACAACCTCGGAGTGGTCAGTGCCTTGGTCCTGGGCCACATGTTGGGAACCACTGTGGTCATTGTGTGTGTTGGAATGGCTGTTTGACTTGATCCCTGTGTGGAGAACATGTGTGGTGTTTGTGTGTACGCCTGTTTATCTGTTGCTGGGAATTGTGGCTGTGCCGACTGACAGGCTGCGGCGGATGGGCTTTCAGAGCGCCGGGTATTTTTAGTTCCCAGGGATTATGTGCCGAGTTGTTTTCAATTTGCTATTGGCAGGTGAGCGGCTGGGCGGAGGCGTCTGCAGGGAACCAGACAGGCAGGAGCTCATATTCCCTCTCTCTCCAGATCTTTTTCTGATCCCTCTCTCTCTCTCTCTCTCTCTCTCTCTCTCTCTCTCTCTCTCTCTCTCTCTCTCTCTCTCTCTCTCTCATACGTTTCTTCTATTCTTTGCGCTCCTGACACCTCCCTCCTCTGTCCTCTCGCTGTTTTCTTCATTTCCTCTTGGCCGCTTCGTGTCGGTATCCGTCTGCTTCGATCTTCCCCGCTCTTCATCATTCTCTCCTGCCTCTTCCTCTGCTTCGTCGCCGCCTCTTTCTCCGTTTGTCCACTTTCCTCTTCCATAAATCACCTCTTGAAACATGACAACAGTTTAATTGGCTGTCGCTGAGCTTCACCGAGGAAGCCTTTCTCAAGAGCATGACAGTTTGTTGCTTTGCAGTTTTATTTTCACAAATTAATTCACAAAGAAGCATCAGCAGGATCAAGAAGAACGGAATGTTTTCCCATCAGGTGTAGTCGGTAAGGTCTGGGTCATGCTCCTTTGATTCCCAGGGTGAAGCCGCTGTTGTGTGAAATTTCAGCCGTTTGTGTTTGTGAGATGAGCTACTTCTACTCTTCTTCATCTGCAGAATGAAAGTGTGACTCAGTGCACCACCCTGTGGAAGGAAGTGGTATTACATGTAGGATTAAGCTGAGGCTCACTGGGCTGTCGTGACTAAGATCATTCCACCTCTTCATTCCACTCAGAGTTTTGGTCTTCAGTCTTCCGTTCGATGAAAGTCGAGCAGACGTTGATATTCTTCTCATTGCGTGATTGAGGAAACCTGCTCACATTATGCATTGTGTTGATTGGAGGCAGCGACAGTGTTGACGTTTGTTGTCTCTGCTCCCCAACTCTTCTGTTGCCACAGTTCAAAAACATCTTCAGAAAACATTAATTTAAAAAGGAGAGTTTCCATTTCAAACGCAGCGGGGATTGGATTGATTGAATTTTCAGTGATCTAGGTCAGGCCCAGTCATTCTTTTGCTTTCAAAAGGCCAAAATACACAACAGTGCAGCGAACAACCAAAGCGCGCTCTCTGGATATGGTCGTGTGGTTTCATGACATTCAGGCTTGAACATTGATATTAACCATAAGAACTGAATTCACAGGTTTTTTGTTGAACTCATGTGAAAGCCTGGTCTTTCAGCATTGTTTTGGAAGGTGACGAGCAGCATGTACCCTCTATTCCACCAGTGGGGTCACTGGGTCAACAAAACATCAAAATTGATAAGAATGAAATGACTTTTGGAATATGTGAATCAACAGGCCAGTTTGACGTTCACTGACGAATTCACTGCAACCGTTGCTTTTCTCTTGCTTCTAACTGACACTAGCTGTGATTGGACCCTGTTGTGGTCTGGATGCTGTCCTGACTTTGAAGCTCTCTGGCGCCCCCACCAGTCAGCTCGACCCACGCTATGAGAGCCACTGATGCGGAAGAATAAATCTTCACAGGTAATTTGTGTTGATGAAAAGTTTTCTTCCTGTATGATGAACTAGAGGAAGAAGCAGGTCAGGGTGGGAGTAGCTCCAGCCTGGTTCTGCTCCTTGAGCAGAGCTGGTCCCGGTTTCAAACCTGAGTCGAGGGTTCTTGTCCGCCGAGCCGCCGTTAGCAGGGTCCTGGTTTTGCAGGTAGGTGGGTGTGAAGTGAAGTGCAGCTGATTTTTGCTCTCTCTCTGGGCGTTTTATGTGAACGAACTGGCACGGAGGTGGACGCTGGGTTCTGCATGGCGGGCTGCTGCGAGGCCTTCACGGCTTCAGGAGAGCCTCGTAAACACCGGCGGAGGACAGCTGGACTGCCCGCTTATAGGAGCAGGAGTGTTGTTGGACTCAGTTCAGAGTTGTTGAGGAGGAGAGAAAACAGGGAGTGCCTCTCTGCCGCCAGACGGAGGACTATTGAACTTTCCTATCGGCTATTCTTGGAGACGGTGCTTTTTATCCATCTCGATCCGGAGACAGATGTCTTTTGATTTGATTGGTTTTATGCTTCCACCATTATGTTCTGGAGCGTCTGTTAGTCCCTCTGTGGATAATTTCATATTTTCCTTTTCTCTTTACCAGAGAAGAAATTGATTTGAATCCGGCACACATGTTCACTTCTTATTCAGAGATGGAGAGTTTTAACTTTAACATTCAAATAACCTGACAGAGTCTCTTCTGAGACATATTGTCTTCAGATCTGACCCACAAGTTCAATGTCACTCCAGGAAATAAAATCTATCTTTGGATTACGAGCTCTCAGTTCAACAGTTGGCCGTTCGGGCCTCTGATCAGGATGCTTCCTTTGGAGTTGTTCCAGGCGGGGTGAACCAGCTACGGCCCAGTATTAACCCGGGAACTGACTTACCTCAGTTATTCTGGGAGCAGCTCAAGGTCGCTTCATCTGGAGGAATTTCCAGAGGACGCAGCCTCCTGGGATTCTTTCAGTCTCATTCTGGCAGTGGAGACGAATCTGGTAAAGAGACGGAGGCTGCTTTTTGAAACGATGCATCTACTCCAAATGTCAAACAGGTGCAGTGCAAACGTATTTATTTTCAATAAAGTACCATTAAAAAAAAAATCATAAATAAAATGGAAACAAAGAAGCTAAGCATAGATTGATTCCCAAAACTCTATTCTGCACACATAGATAGTCTTGTCACCAATGTGATGTATAACCCGCAAACAGTCTGGACCTCAGGAGGCCTGTGTTCAGCCTTCAGTTCCCGTCAATGTGTTGTTTTTAGATGAAAACTTCTGCTGCATTTTGGTGTCCGTTCTCGTGACGAGGGTTTGAACATGCCTCACCAGGTGGAAGATTTTGAAAACGCTTGGTGGAAAACACTGTGGAAATGAGGGAAAACTAGTCAGAAACGCTGCTCCTGGTCCTGTGAACAGTTCACTAATGCTCTGATTCACAGTGTGAGCCGGGATCAGACCGTCGTGAGGAAGCTTAGTTCTGCCCTGCTGATGATGTGTTGTTGTAAGAGAGATTCTCAGAAGATGGATGATAAGAATAACGTTTTCCTCCAGAGTGTCATGACTCCCAGATTCCCCTGGTCCTGGTCATTACATTACATTACTATCATTACTAAACATTACATCTTTTTCAAAGCGTTTCTGGGTAAACGCGAAACCTTTCTTGAGACATGTAAACATGTCCTAAATCAGTGTGGCTTGAGACCCCACAGATGTGGGATTTATGTTACAAAAGTGTCTGGAGAGACATTTTCAGTCGAGGTTTATTGATTCCTCAAAGAAACTTGAGTGAAAAGGTTTGTTTTCATGGAATCTAACCGAAGCGGTGTACCCACAGCCACAAAACTGACCGGTCAGCTCCACCAACTGACCTCAAGTTCTGCCAAAGCAGGGACTTCCTACTCTGTAGTTTGAGTTTTAACTGCTGCCAACTGAAATTGGGTTGTTTTCTATCATCCATTCATCCATCTGAAAAGCTGGAGCCGAGCCGAGCAGGCTAGCCTAGAACATGCAAACTCCATACAGAAGAGAAGAGGAATCAAACCGGGGCCCTCGAGCTGTGAGGCGAGAGTGCAAACCGCAATGCCAAAGCACCACCCACTGAAATGTAATATATTACTACCACTTTGGGTTTGTTGGGTTTGAGTCTCCTTTAATTTGGGACTGATGTGATTTGTCTTCTCTCTTGTCTTCCAGAAGTGGGAAACACTCTAAAGTAGGTCAAATAGTTTTCCCTCGAGTCAGTCCCAGCATCTCAGCCTCGGAGGCCAATATTTAGTCCGTATTTCCATTCTCCAATGGTAAAAGTGATTCTGAGGTAGTAAACAGTTGCATCCGGTCATAACTCAGGATTTGGAGGAGTTTGCAGACAGAAATAGCTCACAAGTAAAAAGAAAAAGAAACGAGGAAAAAAACTGCAACAAAGAAGGAAGGTTATGTTGCATTTTATGTTTAATTTTATGTCTGCTACATGTTGCATGTCTAATGGTAACCAAAATGGTTAAAATGTCAGGAAAACGACGTTAATGATGGTGCTGGCCGCGCCAGAAGCCGGGACGTGCACATATGGATTCCCTCATGCCAATACATCTGCAAAAGCAGTCACAGCTGAATTCCAAACAGTTTGGGATCACAGCATAATTATTTCACAGCAAATGTTTTCATTTATGGATTCCCACACTCTAAATCTGTTATTTCTGAGCTCATGGAGCGGAATAATATGGCCGCCACCTGTTCAGGTCACGAGGAGAGGAGCGAAGTTCGGAAAATTAAATTGGAAATTGCTAAAATCCTTTCACGGCCTGCAATCTGTGGAGCAAAAAAAAAAAAAAAAAAGTCTAGCCAGACTCCAAATGAAACAGTTTTAGCTCAAATGGTTTCTTCGCCGTCCTGCAGATCACAGGTTTGCTCTCGGCAGGTGTCCCGCTCGCCCGGCCAGCACAGTAATGACCCCTTCATGCTGCGAACTCCAACTACCTGACAGTGCGTAAAGGAGCCCAATAAAACCGCCGCCAGCTGAATCATTACATCTTTTCCTGAGACCCCGAGTGGAAACACAGAGTTTGATCAGCTGCAGCCTGTAACCAACACACCAGCGACGCGGGAAGTGTGTGTTCGACTGAGGGAAGCTCCCACGGCCTTCACACACTGCTGCCACTCGGAGGTTTTTTTTACTCAGTCTTTCAGTCGTACAGATGAATAAACAAAGCGTTTCTGCACCTTTTTCACTGAAATAAACAGGAGGAAGCACGGCTGCTGAAATGCTGTTTTATCTGCAGCGAAGCTTCATGACTCCGTTCACAGGAAGCTGATTCAGGATTGATGGCCAGAAGATTCGGGTCAAGCATCGAGCAGCATGAATCAGGCTCTGAACCGGCTGGACTCTCCAGACAGACCCAGAGTCGAGCTGCTCGCCATTTTCTGGAGTCATTGTTTGGTTTTGTAAAAATACAGACATTTTCATCAAGAAAAGTTAAAAATTAAAGGTTATTATTGCACCATTTCACTGGTCCGGCCCACTTCCTGGTCCCTGTTTTGGAGATAGGAGCCCTTCAAAGACAGACTCACGGTCAAATAAATTCAGAAAAGCTTCATGTCATCAGTACCGTTTACAGTCTGGCCTTTTCATCGTACCGTAGGATGTAACATCCTGAGAAACCTATCAATCCAAGTGGAAAAGCCTTTTCCAAGAGTGGAAATTGAGAGCAGGATGAAATGTTTTGCAGATTCTGGTTTTCCCGAGGCTTTCAGCTTGCACCGTTTAGAGTCAGAGCGTAACAGGAGGGAAAAGCACAGAGCAGAGAACAACATGCAAAACAAACAAGCTAGCCACAAACTGAGGCTTGGATCAAAACCGAGAGACACTCCGAGAGACGCTTTTGAAACGGAGGAGAATGGAAGAGAGCCGCGCCTCCTGGAGGTCTGCTGGAGTCCTCCGCTCTCAGACGCTCGCTGACTCAGAAACCACCGAGCAGCTACGATGTTTGCTCGATGTTTACAAGTACTTCACATTATTTATATGAACACTAGAGATAGTTCAAACCTGCATGTGATGGTGCAGCCTGTCAGGACGGACGGAGTTCAGGTTTGTGCTGAACTTCTGTGGTTTTCAGTCTGAACTGTGAGCCTTTTGGCACCAGCTGTTTCCCTGATGTGACGCTGACATTGTTAAAGTTTTCTGCTCAGCATTTCTGGCTACATGTACATGTGCAGCAGCGCTGTTTCACAAAGTTGCATTTTCTCCGTTTCCACAAAGACCGAGTTGGAGCGGGTTTGAGAAGTTCCATCTTGGGAGACATTTTCAAAAAGTTGAGTCGTCAGCGACTCCCACCAGCTTTGTAGTGTCAGTAAACCCTCAAGAGGCACTGGAGGTTTTCCACATTTGTGAGTTTTATAAAAAACAGTTAGCCTGTAATGCATATTATGGAACTGTTGGAGGGAACTGGAGAATTGCACTGGGAGAACATGCAAACTGCACAGTGAGGTCCAACCAGGAAACTATAACCTGCTCTGAGACTCTTATCACTGCACCGCGGTGTGGAACCAGCAGCCAGCGGACCGAGACGTCTTCATATGTCCAGAAAACACAGGAGACGATTCATGTTTACATTTAGAACGTTTTGATCTAAAATATAAATTAAAATGATTCCAATTCCATGACTTGAGGATTGTTTCCAGCAACGGCTTTTGAATGGATCATGTTTTATTTCCCAAATTCTAAAAATCCTGGGATGTTGCATGCAGCTACCTTCTGTGTGGAAAACATGTCGGAGCGCTCTGAGTGGCGCTCGCCCTGGAGGCAGTCCTTTCTGCTGACAAAGCGGCCAGTCACGGAGTGAGCAGCGGGGGGGGGAGCGGCACTCCCCTCAGGAAGGAAACCCGTCTTTGATGGACCCTCACGCAGGTTTACGATGAGCTCTGAGGTCCTCCAGTTGGGAACACACTCTGGGTTTTATTATTTGAAATGGATTGGTCACTGACAGCGGGGCCCCACGCCGCCTCCAGCCCACTCTCTAAACTCCACTCAGGGGATGTGTGTTTGTCCTGGCTCCGTGTCAGCGTCAGAGGGAAGGATCCCTAAATACATAACGCACATGAGGCCTTGAAACCCGAGCGGGGGTTTTATCCTCTCCACCTCTGAAGCTTGATCTGGGATCTGTGTGCAGGATTTCGGACGGAGCGCGTTGATGGTAGAAGCAGACGTCTCCGCACAGCAGAGCGTTCCGACACACAGACAGTCACAATCTGATATCGGCGCTTCAGAAAGCTTCCCTCCAGCTCGGACTGCATGACTCAGGCTTCTGACACCGAAACCACCGAGTCTCGACTTCGTCTGGCACACTTTATTACGACCGCCGCAGTGGTCCGCTGCGGTCCGCTGGCATGAAGAAGTGTGTCTTTCTTTTCTCTCTTTTCATGATGTTGCCATAAGAAGTATAATTCATATTGAGGTGAATCTAATCAGATTCACAGGGGTTGTTGGTTTAACTACAGAATGTAGAATATCATCTTAAACCATCCAATAGGACCTAATTCAATCTCTCCAGAATATTCCATAACATCCAAAGTACCTGGAGGAAATCAGTGGGCACCTTTAATATTTAGTAGCTTTGGCAGGACTGACGGTTTAAAGATCAGGAAACAAGAGAAATTCGTCTTACTTCGGTCGCCATGCACAGTACAGCAGAACCTGACGTCCAGTGTGACAGACGAGTTCAAAAAACGGCATATCGGCAAAATGGCGTTGAACAGATTTGTCTGAGATGCACAACGAATTGTGGACGGCGCCAAAACCAGAATTTTTTTTCCTGCCCCTGTGTGTGATGTTCATGCTTGAATATAACAGTTTCTAGAATAAAATGCACATTTACTCCACCTTCATGCAGACCACATGTGGAGCTTCTTAACCCGCCCCATGTCCTCTGGACCAATCACAGCCCGCCGTCTGCAGACTTCGCCTGGCATTCTGCGTCACTTTGACATGTTTTTACGATCAAATGTCATTTTAATAAACCCAAGAAAGTTACATTTTCAGGAGAAAGAAAAAGCTTGTGTAAAGATTTCAGTAGAAATGCCAGAATTTGCTCTGAAATTGAATTTCGTTGCATCTACCTCAATGCCAGTGTGATGAACGACCTGAAATCCGTTTTGCCACGATGCCTGAATTCAGCCTGTCATGCTACTTTGGTTCCGGGTGATTCATCTCTTGACTTGGGTCTCTGTTGGGTTTGAAACCGTCCAGTGGCTGAGGCGCAGCAGGTCAGTTATGGAAAAAGTCGTAAAGAAAGTATCTTTTGTAGGTTTTACTGTTGGACCATTTGACAGCCCAGTTCAGGTCCACGGGCCGCATGTTTGACACACCTGCTCCCCCTCTCTGACAGTCTTCACTGTGACGTGTTCAAGCTCTTCAGTTTCCAGGAGTTATTTCCACTGTGGCAGCTTCAACCTCTTTTCACAGGTTGCATTTGGATTCAAAGTCTGTTAAAGAAGAAAAGAAAAACACTCTTTTTTTTTTCCAGATTAGAACTGCTGCAATTAACTACCCGGAAAAATAAAAATGGGAAAGAACCTGTAAGTTTCAAAATGATGCCAACCAGAGATTCTCTGCTCAGTTCTTTACTCTCTCATTGGACCGTTTCCATTGAAGAAAGATATCAAAACAGCGTAATTTAATAAATCAATCTGTTCTATTTCTAATGATGATAAAAGGTGTTAAAGGTCGCCGTACAGGAAGGAGAACAAGCCAAACAATCAGCTCGCCATCCACATTCACCCTCTGACAGCTTGTGTTTCAGTTCTTCTTTTTTTGTTCTTCAAATCTTTTTAATCACTCAGCATAAGCAAATGTAGACTCTGACATTTCCAGCTGATTATTCTCATGTAAACAGGACCAAATACTTTCTGGTCCTGGTTTTATTCCGACTTGACAACCTGTGAAATGCACTCAGTCTGAAAAGCCTTGAGAAAGCAGGACCTCAGTCCTCAAAGTGTGTTTTGAGCAGAAGCGTGGGCAGGAGTGAGGATGTGAGTCAGTCTGAGAAGGACTAGTCTCTGGTGGGGTGTTCCTGGTTTGCAGTGGTCCGTATCCATGTGGTCTCATAAAAGCCCCACCTCGCCACCTTCAGGGGGAAAAGACTTGCTGCTAAACCACATCACACACTCCGAGGTCCAGTGGAGGCCGAGTCTGGACGGATCTGAGCACCAGAGGGATATTAGACAGGTGGTTGTAATGTAATGGCTGATCCCGATCAGCGTGCGGGTCCCGTCAGAGATGTTATCGGTCATGATGGCAGCACAGCAAAGAGAATGACTCCAAGTATCGCTAAACGTTTGGATTTCTCCCTCCCTTTTCTCCTACTTCGAAGCGATCCTCGGAGGCCTCTGAAAACCTTCCAATTTAATCAAAGACAGCAAATTTCTTGGATGAACTGGTTCACAGCTGGCGACGGTGACTCACGGCTCGGGAATCCATGTTCTCATCACGTAGCAACTGATTCTCAAACTGGGGACGATCATTCATAAAGTCACTTCGCTGTTCACCCAGTGCCGTGCCTACGAGCTGCCCACCTGCCCCAGGAGGGGCGCGGATCTGGATCCAGGTGTTGCCTCAAGGCCCGAGGATTTACCCCAGGGTTTTACCCCGAGGCATTGCCCCAGGGCTTCGGCCTGAGGCCCGAGGCTTTGACCCCCTGGTGGTATGTGAGGTAATGTCAGTGATAAGTAATGAAGTGGCTGATTGCAGGAAGTAGCAGGCCGTGTGTGTGTGTGTGTGTGTGTGTGTGTGTGTGTGTGTGTGTGCAGGCCCTGCCACTGTCCTGGTCCCGTCAGTCTGAGGCGGTGATGGAGCAGACACGCGAACAGACGCTGGCCCAGACCGCAGTGGCGCCGGCTGCGGTGGATGGTTTTCATGTCGGGTTTGGATAAATCGGTGGCATTGTGGCTCCTCCGCCGCCGGCAGGCTCTCCGCTGCGATTTCCTTAAGCCCCCCACCCTCCACCCTCCTGGAATTTCCCCGTGGGTCTCGCTTTACCCACGCACGCCGGCGCGTTGTTTGTGGATTGATGACGATGTGAAATCTGCAGCGTGTGGAACAACAAATCAAGCATTTATTGAAATGAAGCTCCGTCAGTGGAGGCATGTGTGTTCCACCCCTCACCACAAGAGCCCCGAAAAGAGGGGTTCAACAACTTCTTTTTATACGAGGTTCATCTGATCTGGGTTTGGTTTGATCCATGATGCCAACTCTGGAAACTTCTCCGTGGCAGCAGATCTTCAGGCGCTGCACTTCAATGCTGTTAATGAAGAAATAATCTCAGCATGTTGAGTTTTCAAATTGAAATCAAGCTGAATTAAATGAACTGCTTTGCAGCAGAGTTTCTGCTCACTAACTCATGACAACGTGAACATTTCTTGGAAAGAAAATACATTCGAATTCAGCATGCAGACTCTTTGTTAGAAGTTTTCCTTCTTACTGGCCTACGCTGGCAGGACCAAAGAGAAGCATTAGCAATGTTGGAGCCAAACGACATCATTTCAAATGAAAACACAACGTTTTGTGTTTTTGTTTCAGAAAAGTTCTGTGTTTACACAGCTACAATTTAAAGATGATGTCAGTTTAAATGGAAACAACAGAAACACTGTCTGCGGTGACATGGACCACAAGTAATCTGATTAAATCTACTCCATAGAAGCACTTTAATCTGATTACATTTACACCGTCCATTTTGAAATTGCGACTGAATCATAGGCAGTGTTGTTGTCCGGGTTTTGATCTTTGATCTTTGCCTTCACGTCACATCATGTCATGATCGCTCGAGCTCGTCTCTTCCTGGTTAAGTTTTGAACTAGTAGAATGTTTCTTTGATGTTAGTTTCAAGACAGACAGAAACATGAAGCACCAGAAGCAGAATGCTTCTTGTTAATTCCATGTAGTTCACCCACTAGTTGGTGCTGTTGGTTGTTTTTGTAGTGAAACGACGCACACATGCAGAACAATGTGCTATAAACATTAACGATGGGAGAACATGGACATTCGTAGGGATAGACCTCCAGGTTGGATTGCTCTTGCGTGACTCTGGAATATAAAAGCTCCAGGTTCCCAAGAGAGTATTAGAAAACCTTTATTAGTCCCTGAGGTGAGAAACTGCAGGAAGACATGCTCCCATACCGGGAGATGAACTCAGGCCACCTGGATGACAGCCAGGAATCCTAACCGCCAGACCATATGGGAGCCATGATGAAGCTCGTCTACTGAGCATGTGCAGAAGAAGTGCTTACTACCGCCGTGGTGTACATACACGCGCAGTATCAGCATTTCAGAAAGTTGTGTTTCAAAGTTTTCCGTTTTTCTTGGGTAAGAGCATCAGACGTCCAATAGGCTAAAAAAAGTTTAGTAATTTCATTTGAAAGGTTGTTCTGAACAGGGCCGAAGACCAAACTACCCCATACTGCACATGACAGACTGACACATCTTTTATTCTGACACTGGTCTATCACAACTGCCTTCACAAAGATGGATTATTGGATGTGTTTACCAGATTGTGGAAACTCCAGAGAAGAGTTTATGCTCTTACATAAATTTACGTGTCTGTATGAATGTCTGAAAATGCATTTAATGCCTTTGTAAAGTAGATATTATGGTGAAAACCATTTCTCCTGCTGGCCCTCCACGACTTTTAATGATAGATTTTTCACATCCCATAGTTTCCCACTGACTCCATTCTAATACATTTAATTTTGAGCTCATGAAAACTCAGCAGCACTTCATCCATCCGCGTCATTCCTCGGTGGAAATGATACAATTCATACAGAATTCTCATCTGAATGTTCCTGTTGGCACATGATGCCAGTCACGGTGTTATTATTTGTTGGCCATCATGAAAATCGAGAACACCCTTTCATCCACTGCTTTTCCTGTATCTTTCAGTAGACCTGTGGTGGATCAGGATCCTGCTACGATGAGTGGAAGACATCTGATGTCTGAGCCGCTTCTCTCTGTTTTTCATGTTTTACTGCTGACCACACCATAAATGAACTCTCAACAGTTCACATGGACATTGCTTTTGCCGCCACAATCCCTCGTGGATCAAACAGAAATGATCGTGTAATTCTCGGCTCTGAATGGATCAGTCAGCTACTGGTTTTTAAGACACGTCGCCATTATGTTTACAGTTTCTTTCAGTGGATCATTGCTGGAATATGATCCATTGGCTGAACCTCTGTGACTGTATCGTGGATTGAAGGATTTAAAATGTCATTTGTTTCTGCACGTACAGGGAGACTGAAGGGTACTCTGCTTTGTTTTACAATAATCTCATCTTCATAAGCAGTTTCACAGCTAACTTCTGATTTGACTGTTTGACGGCTGCCTCAAGGAGCTGGATTCATGCATTTGAGTTTTGGGCTGATGTGAAGCGGTGGAGTCCAGGGTATACAGCCTATACCAGCGACAGTGTGTACATCCACCTCCAAATCCCCCATGATGCACCATTCAGCTGGGGTTTCTTCCCCTAGGATGATGAAGCCATGACCTGCCCTACTCCGCCTCTGATTGGCTGGTGCTCACTGCATTCACTGATTTGATGAAGGCTGAAAAGCCAATCAGAAGCAGAGCAGCACCGGGCATGACGAGGCAAATAATGCTAACCGATAAATTGTCTGAAAATGAACAAAAACTATGGACCAGTTCACTCATTTCTGGACTGCTTGAAAAGAGGACAAAAATTGAGCAGACTTGCTTCTACAGGGACCACGACACCACCTCTGATGGGGGAGCGAACCTGCCATCCTATGACTGAATGACGACTTGCACAACTGAGCAGAAGCCTTGCTACATCTCCATCAAAAGAGCTCGTGGTCTCTGAGCGAACTGATGACTTTACTACATGTGGCCCATCTTCCCTGCTGTGGTCCTGATGCTTTAATGGCTATCAGAGCCTCAAAAACAAACCGTGCACATTAGAACCAGCTTGCAGTGTTTCTCCACAGTAAAAACCCTCCAATTACACTGAATAGCTCTTTAGTAGAAACAGAAAACTATAAAAACAAATTAGTTTAGTGGGGTCCGGGGTAAACAAAAACCTTTCACATTGGAACCTCAGCAGCTACTGACACGCCGCAAAAAATGTCTCCATTGTCTGCTGCTTGGTGGAGCTCTCAGGCTTCTCGCTCATGACCTCTCTGACATTTAGCGAAATGCTGCAAAGCGAAAACATCTACTGCGAATCAAAATATTGGCATGAGCAAGGAAAGCAGATAGCGGTCCAAGCCCAGCTCTGCGTCCGCCTTTCACAGCATGTGTCACCGCCGCCGCAGCCCTCCCCGAGCCTCCGCTCAATGCGGCCAGTGTTGCGTTGAGGCACAGTGGAGTCATTCATGAGGCCCCGCTGCAGTTTGTGTAAACACTCCGCCTTCGGCCGGGCTTCCAGGAGCTGGAAGTGTGACTTTCTCTGTTGACGAATGGGAAGGAAACCAGAAAGAGCATTGTTGCTCTTGGCTCATCTGCTGATGGGCCGCTCACACAGCACACTGTTAAATGTTGACCGGTCCTTCGCACCGGAAGGAGCAGGAGGATTAAACCTGCTGACGTGTGCTTGTTTGATCACGTTATTGCTTCAGAATCCCTTCAGGCCACAGGCGGTCTGTATACAGGTCTGCACGCTGCGTTTCATAACGGTCTATATTCAGAGCACTGGAGCGTCAGCAGGGCGCAATACATGAAGAAACCAGTTATTGCTTTATTTTTTTCCATTATAGCTGAATTTATCAGCATAGCAAGACACAATAATTTCTATTCTTGCAAAACAATATATGCTTAAAAAGCATCAGTAGTTCATATTCTGCTGGACAGATTTCCCTCACTTGCAACATTTTTCCTGCGTTGTCAGTAGATTATGGTAATAAGGAGGTTTTTCTATCGTACAGTAGCAGCTTTCTGTTGTCATTCAGTGACCTCTTGTGGTCACAGATGGTACTTACCATCATAAGTTACTTCTTAATATGATAGGATGAATTACTAAACAAAGTTGTGAGTTCCAGTCAAATGCCACATTTGAACGCATTTGTTCGTGACGTTCAGTAAGTCGAGCCGGTCGAGCTCCCTCCCTGAGGTTGTTGGTTTGATTCTGCCTGTTTTACTCCAAATTGCCCCGAGCAGCTTTCATGACATTAGTCTCCACTGGTGTGAGATGCGGTGAATTCTTGTTTAAACAAATGAAGCATGAAATGTTTTCAATTATGAATTCATGATAAATGTAGTCCTTTTTCTAAAATGTGCCTGATATGACTTACAACCTATGATTTATTTCACATATTTTATCATATATCAAAGACTTATTATATATTTAAACCAATAATTTAGCTCTGTTTACACAATGTTGTAAGTGAAAAGGCATCAGCTTTACATTTTCATCTCAAAAAAGTTTTATGTTTACACAGCAATATTATGTAAACTGTGTCCGTTTCTATATGAAACCACACACACACACACACACACACACACACACACACACACACACACACACACATACACACACACACACACACACACACACACACACGCGCTGCAGATAACAATACACTCTAAATATTAACGATGGAGAGTACAAGTATTCTTATGGACAGAACACCAAGTGGGATTGTTATTACGGTGACTGTCAACTCTGAAACTAGCAAGTCCAGAAGAATCTGGACGGGGCGTCATGACACATTGTTCTTATTGTCATCTACTGAGTGTAAGTTGCTTTTTCAGTGACTTCCAGCACTGTTGTAATGTAAACAGACACCTAAAATGCAACTTAAATGAATCTGAGGGAGAAATTTAAAGCAATTTCAAACTTCAAAACAGTATCAAAAGAAGACCTCTACTTTTTCCCAGCATCAGCCGTGGAAGTGGAGGCTGCTGTAGTATCTGGAGAATCATACGAGCAGAGCCAGTCCTGGACAGATGATCCAAACTCCGAGTGCGTGTCTCTAAGTGGAAACTGTGGCGTTAGCTGGGGAGAGGGATAGACACTCTGGAGACCACCATGTTGAAACAAAACAGCAGAAATATTTCGCAAGTGGCTGTGAGAATCCTGAGAGTCAAACGCTGGATGGGAGAGTAAATCTCCCCGCCGGCCTCCTTCCTCTCCTGCACTCCTGCTTTCTGCTCACTTCCAGAGAAACCGCCAGTCCGCTCAGGATGTTTTTCTCATCAAGCAGATAGAAAAGATAAAAAGCATGCGTCACTTAAGTCAGTGATAAAAAAGGGCTTTGACACAGAGCACACACAAAAGCTCGGTGTGTATTCTGTTCTGGAGAAGGCAGTGAAGTGGACCACTCATGTTTTACTGATGCAGATAATGAACAACACACTCTCCTGTCATATTCACTCATTCCAGTGAAATCAAGACTGATCTGGAGATGAAAATGTTCGGTTTCAGAGCCGATCAGATGCCCTCCAGGCAGAAACTGATTATCATCACTCATTTTATACTCAGTTTCACAGTTTTTCCAGTTCCTGAGGAGATTTATTCATTGATAAAATGTCCAGTTTTCACTGTTTTCAAGGGTATATTCAGTTATTTGTCCAATGTGTAGCTTTAATGCTGATGCTAGTCAGTGTTAAGTCCGCTCGCCTTGACGTAACATTCAGTTGTCAATCTTGTTGATTAAATTAAGCATTAGGATTACAATGCAAGATGGAAAGACATAGAAAAGAAACTAATTCAAGACTTTCCAATTCAAGCAGTGTTAGGTAATAAGGCTATAGATCAAGTAATGCATAAGCTAAAAAACCCTTGGTTAACATTTCAACTTAAAATTTGGAATACAATTAAAGCAGAATACAAATTACAAGACAAATTATGGATAATCAGATGGAGTGCATACGACCCAGATTTTAAACCTAATCAACTTGATGTCAGATTTAAAACATGGGTAGACAAAGGAATTACAACATTCTATTCACTAACAAAGAAAGGGAAATTAAAAGACTTCCAGACTCTCAAAAAAGAATTTTCTCTCGGACAACAGGACTTTTATCGTTTTCTGCAGCTAAGGAATTTCTTTGATAAATGCAATAAAGAACATCCAATAGATCAGGAAGAACCAATATTAAAAGAAATCCTTAGGGCATATTCAGGTGAAGCAACTAAAGGAATTATTTCAAGACTCTATAGAGGTTTCTTAACAAAAAAATCATACTCCACAGATTATATAAAAAACAAATGGGAAAAAGAAGGAGAACTTGAAATGACAAAAGAAGAATGGCAAAATTATTGTGAAATGCAATGGAAGTGTACTAATTCACACATGTGGAGGGAATTCGCCTGGAAATGTTTAATGAGATTTTTTATCACACCAAAGTTAAAATCTTTTTACTCAGGAGGAGACTCCAAATGTTGGAGAGGCTGTGGGAACCAGGAAGCAAACTATTTACATATGTTCTGGAAATGTCCAAAGCTACAAAAGTTTTGGCATGAGGTTCATAAAACAACAGAAGGAATATTTGGGATTGGGATTCCTATTCATTTCAAGACATTCCTCCTTGGCGAAACTGATCTTCTCAAGGGAATTGCTCATAAAAAAACTATATTGAATAATAATGATTGCAGCTAAGAAAACCATTACCCGGCGATGGTCACAGCCAGACCCCCCTATTACCAGAGAAGGGGTTGATACAATTAATAACATATATATAATGGAAAGAATCACCTCCTCACTCAATTTGGGACCAGAAGCAACCAAATTTTAGAAACATACCAGACTGAGAAACTGCAAGATAATCTTGTAAAAGTGCTGATTCTTATTCATTTATTAATATTATGGGGTTTTTTTAATTTAATTTAATTTTTTTTATTATTGTTTTTTTTTTATTTTTCTTCAAACATCCCGGTTCAGGTGTTCAAAAAAAAAAAAAAAAAGAGTTTTTATGCTGGTTTAAAAAAGTTTTGACAAATGTAAACACAGTTTTAATGTTATTCCTTTGAATTTTCCATAAATATTGTCTGTTGTAAAATGTTATACTCTGAAAAAAAAAAAAAAAAAAAAAAAAATTAAGCATTAAGTTCTTGTTTGTGAGCTTGAAAAAACATTGTATTGACTGAATTTAGTCCTTGAGCAGGCCAGGTTTGACCCAGGTTCGTCACCCCTTTGGTCCAAGCCTGCTCCCCGTATGCACATGAAGGTTACTTTCATTACAATGTTTCAAATGAAAATGCATCGGTTCGACATTTTAGTCTCAGAAAGGTTTTGCCTGTACTAGGGAACATTTTGAAAGCGATGAGCATCTCCATGGAAACGGCAGAAACGCTGGAAGGATTGTAGTTTGCATGATGGGTCAAAGCATGTGTGTATGCACCCAGAGGGCAGCATGCTGTCGACACTGTAGCTCCTTCAAACTGTTTTTATTCGCTGTTCTCGTCCATCAAGGATGGATGGACGGTCTCCATGTATGCAGACGATGCTGGAGTGAATGTTGACGTTATTGGAGAAGCGCTGTTCCGTGTGTGAGTGAACCCTTCTCACACATGTGCAGCAGCAGTGTTTCAGAGGAGTTCCATTTTTGGAGTTATTGCATTGGAATGTTTTCAAAAAGTTGCACTTTCAGCGGCTCGAGCACTTTCACTTGTGACCGTTGTGAAACTGGGGCCTGAAAAGCGCTGATCCCAACTCCAGCCTCATGCAGTTCACATCTGGATCATCGAAATGAACTTTTTACTGGAAATGTCAATCTCACCAGAGTAATTCTAAAGTTACTAATTTATGGATACCTCAACTGACACTGAATATGGAAACATCTGAATCGATACAAGGCATTATTCTTTAGACTTCCCATAATAAAACAAAGCATTTGCTTTTTTAAATTATTAGAATTGCTTCTTCTTTTTGCACCATCAGCTCTGTGTTTCAGCCCCAGTCCTCTGGTGTCATCCAGCTCGGTTTGATTTGATGTGGACTTCTGGACTGAATCGATGACTGGAAGACGCTCCGTCGCCAAACGTTTCCAGCGCCGTGCGTCAGAGCGGCTCGGAGCTTCTCCTCCTGACATGCTGTCTGTTTTCTGCATGTTTGCTATTCCTGCGGTCAAACAACTTGATCTTTGATTCTTCGGTCCAGACCGCAGTATTCCAGAAGACCTGCTGTGTGTTTGTGTTTCCATGACTGTGTGTGAAGTCGGCCGTGCTGTAGGTCGCCGTCGGAGGAGATTCACCATCTCCCTCCCTCCGTGCACGGCTGTCGTCACCGCGCTGCTTAATTAAAACACACTCGCCAAAGCGAGACGCAGAAAATGTCAGTATTGAGTTATTTTGAGTCAAAACAGTGTGTGAAGACTCTCTGGTTGCCGTGGTCGTCTGCGCTCTCTAAACAAACCTCGGCGTCTTGCTAATCCCGCGCTTTGGCCCCGGCGCTAGAACGGTGGCTTTAATGCTGCGGGGCCTCCTAATTCACCCTGCTGTGGGACGCTGTCAAACGGGCCCTCACCGCACACATGGTTTCCAGCATGACGCGCTCTGGTGTGTGTGTGTGTGTGTGTGTGTGTGTGTGTGTGTGTGTGTGTGTACATATGGCTGTCAGTGCTGCTCGTGTCCCTGCAGTCCTGTGTGAGCATCTGTCAAACACTTCCACACACATGGTTCTGGGTAGAACACGAGGGGGGATTGTGCTGCTACTGTGCTCGGCGGCTGCCATGCTGGCGGGCTGTGCGTTCTTGTATTTCTATCCTTGTCGGGGCCAAATGTCCCCACAAGGATAGCAAAACGTGGAACGACGTGCCTTGTGGGGACCTTTTTCCGGTCCTAAGTAGGAGAAACAGTGTTTTCTTGACCATGTTGTTGTTACTGAAAAAAGTAAAAGTGCAAAAACATTTCTTTAGGGTTAGGCTTTGTTGTGGTGTGGGTTAGGGTTAGGGTAAGGGTCAGGGTTAGGGGCTAGACATGAATGGGAGTCAATGGACGGTCCCCACAAGGATAGAAATACAAGACTGTGCGTGCGTGTGTGTGTGTGTGTGTGTGTGTGTGTGTGTGTGTGTGTGTGTTTGTAGGTAACGGCTCCTCTCATCTGGTTTTTTAATGCCGGTATGAGCGGAGCTCCACGTGTGAATGTGCTGGGCACGCCGGTGCAGACATTCCTCGGCGTGGTTGCGTAAGGCGCTGTGGCTCCGCAGGACGTTCGTCAGCGCTGACAGACCTCCGGCGCAAATATTCTGAGAAAATCTTTTCCTAATCTGTCTCCTGACTCAGGTTTGTTGATTGTGTTTTATGTAGTCCTGAGTCTGAGGCGGTGATGTTGTCATGGAAACAGACAGCGGAGGTCGGGTCGGAGGTCGGGTCGGAGGTCGGGTCGCGTTCAGACTCTGTTACCAGGCTGTTCTGATGGAGACGGAGCGGCTCCACTGAGAACGCATCCTCCATCCTGATGCACTGTAACCGCTGGAGTAAGATGTAAAGCTTGGTGTACCAGATGATATATTTCTGTTATTCAAGGCCGCTTGTAAAGAGGTTTTTAAAGGATGGTAGGTGGTGGATATCATACATAAACTCATCATCCATAATGTTTTTACCACTTTGGCAAAGTGACAGTTCCTTATGGAGGAGTCTGAAGTCCCGGGTCGTAAATGATGTTATTATGTCCAATAAACATGGAGAATGTACTGCAGCTTGACTTTATGCTCTAACTGCACAGTTTGAGGTTAAGAGAAGATATATGTCGCTGTCATGCTATTACGAGGCGTAATGGACGGGATTCTCTTCCCGTCAGTCAAAAGACCATCAACTCAAATCAAACCTTAAAGTCATAAAGCCCAATTTCTGCCTCTAATATTACATATTCAGTACTGGGAATCTTTTACGAGCCTGTTAAAAATGGTCACATGTTATTATATATGGTAGGCGCAGCGAGGTATGGCTTCTGTTTGAGTGGAAGGGACCCTGGTTTGAATCCCTGTTAGACATCGGTTCAAAATGTTGCCGTGCAGAATCTTTCTGAAACTAACAGAAAAATGAGGCCTTTTCACCTGAAACACTTTAAACAGAACTCTGGGGCAGAATTCATTGAGAGCAAAACCATATTAGATGTGACTGGATTTTTCACGTCAGTGACACAGTCATGCTGCTAATGTGCATCAAAGACAGGAGCTTTAGTTGCATTTATTGATAATATTTAGGATAACAGGCTTGGACCAAATAGAATCTTGTTGGTCAAAAAATCCTAAAAGTATGAGAATGTGATTTTGCTATTTTCAACTTGCAGATATTTCAGATGGCTTGACTTGTCCCGTTCGCCTCCTCTTTAGTTTCACTTGGCGTTCAGTTTTGACTTCTGTCCTGATTTACTGCTGATGGCGTAACGAGAACCCATCAGCGTGAAGCTCCGCCGAGCCTCCGTCCTGCGATAAAACACCCTCCTGTGTGTCTTTCAGATGTCATCTCTCCCACGTACTTCAACCCGTACTTCAGGCGGCTGACCTTCGACGTGTCCTCCATGGAGAAGAACGCCTCCAACCTGGTGAAGGCCGAGCTCAGGATCTTCCGGCTCCAGAACCCCGGAGCCCGGGTGTCTGAGCAGCGCATCGAACTCTACCAGGTAGCCAAACGGACGGGGTGCAGGGTTGGGTTATGTGTCATGAATTTGATCATTGACATGGATTTTGAGTGGATTCAAGAAGTCTGGAAAAGACCAAGTTCTGACTAGAGAGACAGAATGTGACCAAAACATCCGTATCGTTTGACAAGGCTTTGAAAACACAGTACATTCATAATTATCTAAAAAGACGTGTTGGCCTGTTTACAGCATTGTTGTGTTTACTGCCGCTGTCAGTGCTGCACTTTGTTTTGGTTTGACTAGATATTTGAGTTTGGCTGGAGCAGGGGTGTTCAACCTGCGGCTCTTCAGTCCCTTGCCGTCGCTCCACAGAGCTTTCACAATATGAAATGTGAATGAACATTGAACTTATTTTTATTATAGTTACACACCTCAGTACTATTCAAAATGATTCATCACTCTTAGTTCAAAAGGGATTAAAGGGATTTAAGGCAACTTTACAAAATTTACCTCAATGCTGCTGCGATAGGCGCTGTAGGGAACTGCAGCCACCAGCCAAAGCGGCACGGAGCGCGCACCGGCTTCGGCCATTTTTTTTTTTTGACTCACGAGATAACGCTGATAAAGTCCTTATTTTCTTCGTGGTGGCACTTTTTTGTGGGCTTTGAGTGGATGCAGGTCGTTTGATGGCTGCCGAAGAATCCATTTGTATCCCTGCAGCAGGGTTTCCTGCTGGAAAAAAGATTGGATGGGGGGAAGCGTGTGTTTTTTTTTTTTGCTTGTTTTTTTTTTTTGTGGGGGGGTGCGTGTGGTACCGCGGGGAATGCTACTAATGTGAGCTGTCCGCTCGGGCGTGGGTGGGGGATGCTTCCGCAGCTAACGCAGCTGCCGGTGTTCGACTGTCGGAGAGTCTTTTTTTTTTTTTTTTTCTCCTCTCCGTTGTCCGGCCGCTGCACAGTTTAGTGTGGGCGGGGCGCCCGGACTGAAAAGGTCTGGCGGAAACCCTGCCAGCTGCAGTGTTTTAGTCCGTGTCCACGGCGGCCATGTTCTCCCTGTTCCAAAGCTGTCTGGAACGCGCATACAGCGTCAATTGTCACATCCCCGCGATTGCGCGGGAAATTCGGACCCCGAACTGCAACAAATTCTGTGGCACACAGCCTGTATAAGGCAACAGAGAGATACGTGGATTGGTCTGTTATTTTAGGTTTTTAATGCTTCACGGCCCATTAGCATTGAATAAACTGGAAATGCATGTGTAGTTTTTCACAAATCTTGCCTTAAGCCCCTTTAAAAAAAAGATTCAAATAAAATTGGAAAAGTAGCTAAAACCACAATAAGTGTGGAAAAAAATTGATAGAAAGTCTTAAAAAACTGTGAAATGTCTAGAATTTCTAAAAGAAGAACATAAATATGGTTGGAAAAAAAGCATGGAAAACTGCTTAAAAGGAGGTTAAACGGTCAAAACTGCTAAATTTAAAAATTGTCAACAAAAAAATGCTTGAAAAGAGGAGCAAAACTGTTAAAATTAAGTACAAAAATAGCTTCAATTTAATAAAATGTTCAAAAATGCATCATAAGATATATTTTTTGCATGTGCATCAAAACTATATGAAGCTTTCTGAGCTGCATTCGACTCATTTCAAAGGTTAAATGTGCTTTACGGCTCCAGAACACCTTGACTTGGCTAAAAGTCACAAACATGGCTCTTTTGGTCATAAAGGTAGCAGAACCCTGGGCTGGAGACCCGAGGGATTCAGTAAAACAACCTATGACGTTGAATGGTTTAAAAGAGTAGCCAAGCCAGAACTCTAAAAAACATCCAGAGACAGACAATCACACACATACGGGCCATGTAGGGGAGGAAAAAACACACAAAACACCCGGCTAAGACCATGGTCTTAAAGGAATACTCCGGAGATTTTGGACCCCCGCCCTATCCCTATCGTTTACAAAGTGAGATAAGCTCATAAATACCTTTTTTATGTCTGTGCGTCCAGCGGCTGGCTCCCAGCTGTTAGCATCGTAGTTAGCTTAGCTCAACTGCTGGAGGTGAAGAGGAGACAGAGCCGGACTGACGAAAGTGGACAAAATCCTCCTTCCAGTGGTCCAGGGGACGGAGTATTAGCACGTGAAGTAAATCCGAATGGTTATAAAACATTTTAAAAGACGTGTTTTCTTTTCAATCCGTTAAAATAACGTTTTGATACACACAGACCTGCACATGCGCAGTGCTCCGCGGAAGGATATACCGGAGCACAGCAGTAGCAGCCGTAGACTCAGCCGCTGTGCGCCGGTATATCCTTCCGCGGAGCACTATGCTTGTGCAGATGTGTGTATCAAAACACTATTTTAACGGATTGAAAAGAAAACATGTCTAAAATGTTTTATAACCATTCGGATTTACTTCACGTGCTAATACGCCGTCCCCTGGACCACTGGAAGGAGGATTTTGTCCACTTTCGTCAGTCCGGCTCTGTCTCCTCTTCACCTCCAGCAGCTGAGCTAAGCTAACTACGATGCTAACAGCTGGGATCAAGCCGCTGGACACACAGACACAACAAAAGTATTTATGAGCTTGTCTCACTTTGTAAATGATCGGGACAGGGCGTGGGTCCAAAATCTTTGGAGTATTCCTTTAAGAGTCTTAATCTCTTAATCTTAATTTCAGTCTTGTGTCGAGAGTGACAATCAATAAAGTTCAGTGAAGGTAAAATACACAGACTATACATAACAGGGACTATTTTGCCACAATTTGTTCATTTGTTCATTGAGGAAGTATTTGATTTTTTTAATTGCTTCATTAAAAAAAAAAAAAAAAACAGTTTTCATCCTCCAGTCTAGTCACTGCTGAATCTTTATTTTATGAGCTTCGGTTTCTCTCCAGGACTGATGGGATGATATGTTTTTAAATCTAGCTCAGTGTTAAAGATTAGCGCGGCGGTTTCCAGCCTCTTCTCTTGGTGGCGCCGTGCCATCGCAGCCGTTAACAGCTCCACCAAACACAGACTTTTCCTCATAAACTTCTCACATGGCTCCGGTTCAGTGGCTCTGCAGTCGATCCACTAACTGAAGTTAAAACTCAAGACTCCAGGAAAATGAAAACAGATTTCAGAAGTTTCCCATCAGTCAGCTCCTGATCACCTGGAGTCTGATCAGTGTCGCTGTGTGTTGGTGAGTATTGGGAGTTCAGTCTCATTCGGTCTCTACTTTTCACCGGTGTTGTCCACAGTACAACCAGAGCTGGGAGGAAATGACAACGTGTTGAAATATTTCTACTACCTGCTTCATTCTGAGCCGATGCTCTACTCTAAATATTCCACTCACTTCTTTTTATCATGTCAGTATTTTATTAACCCGAGTATTTGTACTTTCATTTTGAATTTAATTAAAAACAATATTTGTATCTCCTGGTTAAAATGGTTCAATAAAAGAAAATTAAATAAAATAACAGAGACAGCTAAAATTGAAGGAAAAAAACCTGTGTGAAACAGTTTCAACAGCCAAAACCGAAAAAATTTAATAAAAATCCCTGATTCCTTTTGTTTTTTTTGAAAAGTCGAATTAAAATAAAAATTAAAGCTAAAGCTAAAAAATTGAAACCAGTAGATAAAATGAAAAACTTTTTAAAAGAAAGCTATTTCAAAATTCCTTAAAGAATACCATATTCAAAATATAAAAAGATACCAGTTAAAATATGTCCCAAAATGTTTTTATTGAAGGAGGAAAAAAATCAACAGTCAGTGTTTCCTTAAAAACAAGTCCAAACAACTAAAGCATTTAAAATAGCCAAAAATAATAGAAACGCTTGAAAGAAGGAAAAATAAAGATGCCAGAATTATTCAAAAAAATTCCTGAAATAAGTTGAAATAACTAAGTAACTAAAAACAAAACTTTGCTAAATGGTCTCCACTCTTCCAGGTTGGGAACAGGTTTGAACTCATACAGTGAGACTTTATGTAGCTTTGAGGTTTATTATCCCACTTTAGGGGAAAACAGCTGACAGTGGTGAAAAGACTCCAGGCGTTGCAGACCTGCGGTTCCAGTCTGGTGCTGAAGCAGCTTGACGAGCCGCCGGCTGCAGAACCCAGATCCTAGAGAAACGCTGGGGACGGTCGCCATGGAAACGGTCGCTCTGGGAAAGGCATCTCTGGGCTTCCCGTGCAGCGTGCGGCCGTTGGCGGCGGCGGCGTGACGGACCGCCGGCTCCACAGACAGAGACCCGTCCTCTGTTTGAGGACCAGAAGGTCGACTTCCAGACAGGAAGTGTTCCTTCAGGTTTTTAGAAACGCTGCGCGGTGAAACAGGTTTTCTTGTGAGTTTTGCAGTAAAAGCATCATTCTTCAGCATGCACTCTATTTTTATTTTATTTTTTAACAAAAATGAGGAACATGAGACCGGCCCATGGTCGGTTCCTAAATGTGTTCGTGCCGTCATTCTACTTCAAGAGAATAAGTCAGAAGGTGTGCAGCTCCTGGACTAAAACCCCAGTCCTGGTCCTGCAGGGAGGATTTCAGGACGTCAGCAGAACGTTTCACAGCGAGAGGCTTCATCTGGACTCGCTGTATGAGGGGATTGTTCTCTTCATGCTGTCCAGACTGCAAACTGATGAGAGACGGTGTGAAGGAGCTTCAGTAATCTGGGTTAAATCTGGTTTAAACGAACTCCAGGGTGACCGGCGCCGGGAGAGCTCTCCTTCTGCTGTTTTCTGCTGTGGGTCCGTCCGTCGCAGCTGACCCGACTCCTCCGTCTCCTCCGTGACTTCTCACATTGTAAACACAGCGTCAGAATCATCCCACGCCTGGACTCAGCTGAGGAACTTCTGGAACCTAATAAACACCACGTGTTTACAGCTTCTGGCCCACAGCGAGTGAAAATGCTGCCTTTCACTTACAGAATTCCAATAAATGCAGCTGTTCAGAAGAATTGATCCACCGGTGTGAGAATTTTACCGACAGCTTGAGACTCTTGTCATGGATGGAATATCCAAAGAGACGGAGGGTTCCTGGTGCCGCCTCCTCCCTCCTCCGCCTGGTTTCCACATTTACCGGTGGTGTCGGGGCTTCATCTCGTCCTCCGTCAGGTTTCCCACACAGAGCTCGGACACGGGGGAGGAGGGGGTGGGGGTATGGGGGGGGGAGCAGTGTTTTACACATTAGGCGGAGATGAGCCAGCATAAACACACGGCTCTGGAGAACAGCGGAGTGAAGGCGGCCCGGCCCGGCCCGGGTCTGGTTACACGCTCAGAGCTCCTCCCAGACCTGGACGATCGATCAGAGCAGGAACCAAAAGAAAAGAAGAAGAAGAAGCAGGCCTCGACAGCTGTCCTCTGCTGCGAGTTCCCGGCCGTTCTGCGCTGTGAGAGCTTTAACTGAACTCTCAGACAGGAACCAGCGCCTGGACTCCTGGACCCTCCAGCTGGACGTCACCAGGCCGATCAGACTCTGATGTGTTCTTCTGATTGGTTCACAGATCTTAGGACACAAAGACCTGACGTCCCCGACGCAGAGGTACATCGACAGCAAGGTGGTGCGGACGCAGACGGAGGGGGAGTGGCTGTCCTTCGACGTGACGGAGGCCGTGAGTGAGTGGCTGAACCACAGAGGTGGGTGCGTGCTGCCGTCTCGCCGCCGCTCCGCGGCCTGACGCCGGTTTAACGGTTCGCCTCTTCCAGACAGGAACAGTGGCTTCAAGCTCAGCCTGCACTGCCCCTGCTGCACCTTCGTCCCGTCCAACAACTACATCATCCCCAACAAGAGTGAGGAGCTGGAGGCACGGTTCGCAGGTTATTTGATTCTAAACATCCACGGGCTGCTCCGCTGGCTGCAGCGCTGCCGTTTCTCTGGGCTGCTTGGGCTCCGCGAGGGTCATGACCTGTGACCTTTCAGTCTGTTAACTCAGAGCTCTGAGCTCATTCTGACCACGTTTTGATGCTTTTCAACTCCGAAACACTCTGGAGACACAAAACATGGTTAAAATGAGGTGAGCAGTCTGTAAGATTTAACTAAATATGCAAAAACTGTCTTATTTTGTTAAGATTCATCAGAATATTTTTCAGCCATATTATCTATTTTACTTTTTAAGACTTTAAGGCATTTTAGCCCAGAGATAAAATACTTAAAAGATGGTTCTTGAGTGCAAATCAAGTAACAATATGAATTAAAAACAAGCTTATTCACATATGTAGCAACATGTCATCACAGTAAGCAAATATATTATTACATTGCAGTGACATTATTACCCTCTTGACTTTATTACTTTAAAATAACAATAGAAATAACTTTCTGAATTCATTTTGGACTTTTCTGTCCAAATGTTGAATATTCTGTTCAAACTGCACAATGTGGGAAATCAAATAGAAATGCAGGCCTGTTTAATGAAAACACACTGGTTATGCAAACATATTATGTTCTCTTATAACTGAAAAATGATGAATGTTTGGGGGAATTAGTTCTAATGCATCACAGTATGTTATAGTGTCATGTATCATATTACCAGCTTCCTGTTGATACACAGCCTACACAGGAACTAAACCGATGGACTGAGAAGGAAACTGGTGGAAACCAGTCAGAGAGGTTTCGTGTTTACACGGCAACGTTTTGAAAATGATGTCTGTTTTAAGGCATCGGCCAGAGAACGATTCGCTGTCAACATTAACGATGGGAGTACACAGACATTTATCCTACAGTCCATCTACTGAGCATGTGCAGAACAGCTGTTGACCACGGCCGGGGTGTGCACGGTGGGGGGTGGGCCATATCAGCCTTTCAGAAGAGGTGTTTTCCTCCATCTACATGGAGTCGGAGCGTTTCCAGGAGCGACTCTTTGTCGACTCTTTTTAGAGCATAAACACCCAAAGCTCAACAAAGGTTTTCCATATTCACGATAACGGGACCTAATATTTTGAAGATGACAGTATGATGGGCGGTCGATGCTCTCTGAGGCTCCGGGACGGTAAGATCATCGGCGCTTCTGGATCCTGCAGAATGCTTCACAGCAGTGCCCACTCTGAGCGCCATTCCAGCAGTGAACACACGAGCACCAGGTCTGGAGGAAGGTAGCCCGCTCGGATGAATCATGTTTTCTTTGACATCATGCCTTGAATTGGCCTCAGAATTACCCAGTGGAGGGACATGCTGGAAAAATCCATCCCATCCACTGAGGCTCCACCTCTCAGCTTATAGCACATCTTCAGAGCTCTTAGACACAATATGACTCCGATAGGGATCGTGTTATGGCTGATCATCGGCTGTTTTCTTCCCACAAATGTTACTTTAACATGAGAGAGGACTGCTGTTGATGGGGACTGTTGATTGAGATTGAAGTCAGTCTGAGCAGGTTTTTATTTTATTTTCTTTATATCAGTGTTAGAGAAGAAGACGCTGCAGATGAAGCACCACACGAGTTCTGAGTGACCTTTGAGTTTGACAATGACCATATGAATGTCTGCGTTCTCCATGTTAATGTTTACAGTGTTTTGTTCTCTGCACTATGTGTGTAGCTTCAAAACAACCAACAGCGCCCACTAGTGGTCCAACATGAAAATGACATGGATCTCAGTTTTTCTGCTGTCGCCTTGTAAACAGACATCATTTCCAGACAGTTGCAGTGTGAACGAGACCTCAGTCTGTGTAGCTGTATAGACGGTTTGCTCACAGCCTGCAGCGTGTTGATCCGGTCCTGACGTTTCCAGGTATTGACGACAGCTTCATCGGCGGTGACCTGAAAGTCTTCAAGAGGCGGCGGCACAGCGCTCGAGCTCCGCACCTGCTCCTCATGCTGCTGCCCTCCTACCGGCTGGAGTCCCAGTCGCAGCACAAGAACCACCGCTCCAAGAGAGCGCTGGACGCCGCCTACTGCTCCCGGTGAGCGTCCGTCCAGGACCCGGGTCCTCATCCAGCACGGCTCAGATGGATGAAATGGCGTTTCAGTTCTGTAGAACTTTCTGGTTAAAGACTCCAAGAAAACCAAACTGTTATGTGGAAATATAAAATGGTAGTCTAATCATCTGCTTCACCGTGTGAAAAAAAAAACTCATCTCACCAATCATCTGCTGAGTTAAACAACAAGATTCATGACAAGAATCCAGACAAATGGAGACTGTTCACTGGCTGCTGTGATTCATCCCTTTTTCATTATAAATGTTTTTAAACGGATCTTAGGGGAAACTGTTGTTTCATCTGTGGATATTTTTGAGAAGATGTGGAAATTTTGAACCATGAAAAATACCTGGAAGCTATTCTTGAAGCTGATGTGGACTCCCTCTTGGGAAAGCTCACCAGTGGATGTATTTTCATGGAAAGTTCTCTGGTTTTGTTTCCATATGGTTCAGTCAAGTTTTTATTCACTGTTAGCTTCATGTAGTGATAACAAGAATATTTACCAGAATATTGAAGGCACCTCCCTGAACAGCACACATTGGTTTCTTTATATGGCTGACCCTGGTGAAATATAATCAGTTTAGTCATTCATGGTGTGATTAAAGCTCTGTAACACGGAGAAACCGACTCCTGCTTTTGGTTCACCCGACTTCTTCCTCTCCTTCCAGAAACGTTCAGGACAACTGCTGCTTGCGCTCGCTCTACATTGACTTCAGGAAAGACCTGGGCTGGAGGTGGATCCATGAGCCCAAAGGCTACGACGCCAACTTCTGCGCTGGGGCGTGTCCGTATCTATGGAGCGCAGACACCCAGCATTCAAAGGTAAAACTACGAGTTATGGAGGCGTTGATCAAACACATTGATCAGCTGATCAGCTGTAAACACCCTGAAATGAAGCATCGTCACATTAATACTCTTATTGTCCACACAGATTGGAGTTTATCTGTTTATTTAAATGGTCTTAGATCATACAGTGTGCATCTCTTTTCTGTCCACTTCAGGTGTTAGGCCTGTACAACACCATCAACCCCGAGGCGTCGGCCTCCCCCTGCTGCGTCTCGCAGGACCTGGAGCCCCTCACCATCCTCTACTACATCGGCAAGACGCCCAAGATAGAGCAGCTCTCCAATATGAAAGTCAAATCATGCAAGTGCAGCTAGAAGCCCCCCCAACGAACACACACGCTCTCTTTCTCCTGTTCTTGAAGCAAACACACACACACACACACGCACACACACACACACACACGTAGAGCTAGCAGAGTGGACTCACATCCCTGCAGTCAGACCCCGCCCGTTCCCTCTCATGCACTATCACGCTCACGGCGGCACTTCAGGAGTTGTGTGTTGGAGAAAAGGAACGATGCTGTGCAGCCAGGAGTGTGTCCCTCAGAGTCCAGCAGCCTCACAAGCAGACTGGTGTGTCGGGATCTTTGTGTCGAGTCCATGCTGCGGTTTTCCTGTTGTTTGTGGAGCATTGTTTGGATTTCCAGGCGTCTGACGCTGTTGACGGTCACTGTGGCACTGGAGGAGAGCCTGAGCAGCGAGCCGGAGCTAGCGCCGGCGGTCTCATCTGGCCAGAAACAGACCGTCCTCACGTTCATCATCATAAGTGAATCCACACACGACCCGGGCAGCCTGACAGCCGGGAGTTTCCCTGTTCTCTCAGTCAAACTGCTCCGTATCTGGCACTTGGCATCAGTTTGTAAACCAGACGTGGGGATCCAGCTCTCGACACGATGAGCTGCAGCCACCAGGTACACTTTGTAAAACAATGGACTGTTTTGGAATTTATCTTTAGCAGTGAGTCCAGCTGGCAGTCCTCGTCGTGTTGGCCAGTTGGAAGCAACTCAGTGAATAAAAGAAAAACGCTGGAGACCGGGAATGTCAAAAATGAGTCTCACCCTTTGGTCTCTACCAAATTCTCAGCCACAAGACATTAGATCAACTCACACTGTTTATCATTTCACAGTTTAGCCTGTCAGCCCTGAAAGATCTGATGAATTCAAAGGTTATTCAAATATGACGAGAAATCAGCATCTGCAGAAATATTCCAGATCTGGACTTCAGGAGTATTAAAAAGAGGGTTTAGCATGTTGATACTGGAATTATCTGATGAAAGCAATGTCCATGCTTCAAGTAAAATCAAAGTCAGAAAACAATCATTTAATGCAAACGTTGCACATCGCAGTGCGTGCTGTAAATCAGTCTGGTAGCGTGAACTCCTCCCAGTATTCAGAATGATCCAGAACACACACCAGTCCTGTTGTTATTGTTTTTTGTTGTGTGTGTGTTCTGAAGGCACGTTCAGCATGCGGCACCACACACACACATCACGACTCGAGAGTAAGGCAAACACTGGAAGTTTACGTAATACGTGTATATATGTGAAATACGTCCTGGAAACGACACACAGGCCGACTCCATCGATCATCCAGCACTCTCCTCGTCTCACCGTCACTCCTGATTCTTTGATTTGTTTCTTCTTTTTTTCAGTTTCAGAATGCTTTTCTGGATTTTCTTGCTGTCATGCAGCGGTTTGGTGTTGAGGTTTAGCAGCCTGTCAGGAGGCAGAGAGGAGGAAGGAACCAACATGCAACGCTCAGGTCGGAAAAGTACACAGATTATGTCTGTAAGAAGTGAGTTTACAGAGGAAACCCTTCAAGGTTACTCTGGCTTTGCTCGGTGTGGAAAGTGTAAACGATGACACACTTTGCCCCAAAATTACAAGACATATAAGCCAAATTCAACCTAATTAGTACAAGCATATTAATATTCGAGTTAAGAGTAATTCATAATTCCATTTCCAGCAGGAATCTTGCCACAGAAAACTACTCGCATCTAATAAGGTTGGTCAGAAACATGGTTCAAAGTCTGACAGTGGGTTCTTCACTCTGTGAGCACATCCAGGCAAAAATAGAGCAGCAGATTATGTGTGTTTGTGTGAAACGGCCAGAGTTAGTGTGAGTAAACCAACGCCAGACCACACTCTGCCTGTTCTCCAGCAGCTTGGCGCTGCAGCGGTGGAGTTTAGGTGCTAAACTGACCGGGCACTGAAAGCATTTGACTCATTTTGAAACAAAACTGACAAGTGAGAAACTCCTCCAACAGGAAAACATCTAACCTTTTCAGACCGCACGATATTCTCCAATGGTTTTCACATCACAGCAGCACGTTTCTGAGACCGTGGTCGTAAAGCAACGTGAGACTCCGGAATAAGCATGGATGTCAAAATAAGGCCCAGCCAGCAGGCGCGTCCTCCGTCAGAGCCGGAGACGGGTGGAGGCGGCCCGCAGGCCTGGGAGCTGCTGTCTCTGCGACGTGACGGCGGTGCGCGGGGGGAGTTAGCGATTAGCATGATGAAAGCTGAGAGGAGGTGCTAGCAGGAAGTAAACAAAACGCTCAAGAAACAACAGAAGAGCCAAACATGTTGAAAAAAAGGGTAAATGACTTCTTTTGAGTGTTTTTTTTTTCCTTTTGTTTCCATCAGTGTTTTGTTCTTCTGCCAACACAAATGTGGAAAAGTCGTCTCATGTTCTTATGTCCTGATTTAAAAAGCAACCATTTGCACTGATGCTGTTTTAGTTTAGTTTAGTTTAGTGTTTTTTTTCCTTCGGTTACGCCTCCAGTGAGAAATCATCCTTTTTGTTTCAGAAAAGTTTCAGGTGTATACGGGGAACCTTTTGAATTCCATGTCCGTTTCCATGGAAACGACGTAGTTAGCATGAGTCGGTGCTGACGGTTGTTTTCCTAATGAAACCACACAGAGAACAATCGCATGCAGAAGAACGTTTCCGTACGGAGACATCACTGTCAGGAAGTTATGCTTTCCCCCGTTTCCATGGAGACAGATGTTTTCAAAAAGTTTCACCTTAGGAACTGTTTTCAAATAGTTCTGTTTTCAGTGGTTCTGAACACCGTTGTGGTGTGAACGGACGCCCAGAGCGCAGGGAAAGTTTCTTGTTTCCTCTCGATCACGTGGTCATGTGAGCAAGGCCTTTGTGCCTCGTCCAGTGCTGTGTGTCGATCCGATCTCCGATCTCCGATCTCTGATCTCTGACATGCCTGAACCTTCAAACCAAACTCCAGCGAACACTCAGACTCTCACAAACACACCAACCAGGAGCTTTCAGCGTAAACCCATTTCCCAGGTCCACTCCAGGTCCCAGACAGGGTCGTATTCTGGTCTTCTTTGACACGTCGCCTCTGAGCAGGCAAAGCTGTGGACACCAAAGAGAGGTGTGGGGCCTCTGGGGGGCGGTGGGGGGCGGGGGCTCTGCTACCCCAGGGTGGAAATGTCATGTGATGGACCCGGCCGGCTCCTTCAGGTGTTTGATGCCAGTGGACTTACTGAACCGCAGGAACAAAAGAGAAAAGCATCAACGTTGTCACGATAGAGCTGTTTTTTGTTTTTTAATGTGTATTTGTTGTTGTTCTGACGATGGCGATGTTATCGAGACCCACTGTGCTGTATTGTAACACAGTACCGACGTGGTGCTCTAGTGGTAAATAAATTATTTAAGTTTCAGTGAAACTCCGTCTTGTGTTTGTGTTCTTGTGTTTTCTCATGCTTACCTGTCTCTTTTTTGTCGCGCCGGTCTTGTTTTGACTGTGAAGCCGACTCTTATTTTCATATTTATTTGAATTGCGCTGATGCGCCTCAACATGATCCGTCAGGCTCACAGCAGTGACCCGCCGACAGATGAAGTGAAAAACAGAGGTTATCTGGTTACATCAGGACCTATCAGGGCTGGCGCTGCTGGAAGACACGTTTCTCAATGAGAAAGTATCAACAGCTCAAGGAGAAAACCTCAGACTGCAGGTGAGGAAGGTCCTTTAGAATTCAGGTCATGCGGTTCCTGTGAGGACCGTGGCTGTCAGGGTTCCTCATCTCAGCTCAACACTTGATTCAGACATTTACATGGAAGCATTAGTCTAAATGCAACGTTTTTACTCTTTCATTTCAGAAACGTTTCGTGTGTTTAGTCAGCATGTTGGGCAATTAGTGGGTGCTGTTTGTTTTTCAATTGAAACTACACACACCTACTGTACAGAACAATTCGCTCTACACATTAACTATAGAGAACACAGACAGAATAGACTCTGAAACCACCAAGTCCAGGAGAATAAGGAGCAGGACCAGGACCAGCAGAATCTGGACTGGAAGTCTTGACACTCTTGATGGAACTAAACCACTGAGCAGAACGTGGTCCAGAACACGTCTATGAGGCGTTCTCTCTGCAGATCCAGAAGACGTCCTCAGCGCAGCCAGAACAAACCCACTGCTGAAAGACAGCCCAAAGACGTCTTTTCAACGTCGTTTTCACGTCGTTTTCACTTTTCCAGTTTTGGTCCCATGAAGGTTCAGACTGTAACTCCAGACGACGTCTAGTGAACGTCCAGTACTGACGTCTTCAGGACCTCTACATAAAGGCTGACTGTAGTCCAGATGTGGTCATTATAGACGTCTTTTCAACGTCAAATTTATTCTAATTTTAGACCTGGTTTTTATAATAATTAAGAATCTTTTTCTTTTTTAATTACATATTTTTTGAGGGAGCTCAAAGTCTCTTACAACGGCTTTATTCACTTCACACACAATGGTGGTAAGCTCCGTATGCAGCCACAGCTGTCCATCAGGTCCTCTGACCATCACTCACTGCTTCCACCCAGGCTTCCTGGTTTTCCCTCTCAGTCTCCCATCCAGAGAGTGACCAGGTCCTACCCTGCCTCGATTCCAGGTAGATTCAGGTATCTTAGAGGCAGTGTCTGTAAAACAGCTTGTGTCTTCTGGGGTTAAACAAGACAGTAAATAACCACAGCATTTGAGTTGGGAGAACTTTCTTGTAAGTAATCATTACTATCGACATAAAACAAAAATAACTTGGAAGAGAATTTGATTCTGGTTTAACTGGCCACCTTTTGTCAAATTAGCTGAACTTAAAAAAAAAACTGTTTTTTGTTCTGGCTCCTTTGAGGACGTCTTCTCGATGTCAGATAATTACAACAATGAAACGTCTTTCCTTCGTCTCGATGAGACATTTGTACACCGTCAGAGTAAGATGAATAAAAAAGTTTCATTCTGTCTCATTTGAGGACGTCTTCTGGATGTGCAGAGAGACCATGTTCTGGACCACGCTCTGCTCAGTGGGAAGTGATTCATGACCTTTGACCACCGGTGACCTCGTCAGCAGATCACCTCTTTCCCGTCTCTGGACCACTTTTGATAACCGATGCTGGAAACGACCAGAGCAGCATCCATTTGCCAGAGAGACTCAGTCGAGGTAACAGCTGCTCCAAAATCAGGAACTGATGAACCTAAAAACAAAGACATAAGTACGACAATAAAACAATCGAATGGCACAAAGAAGGTCGAAGGTCATATATAAAGGCCAGACTTCTTCTTATTACTGCTTCTATTATATATATTTGAAATCTGTTTTATTACAACATGGCCTACATTAATACATGAACAGGTGATAAGTTAGAAAACTTGTTTGAGAACATTACAGCCATTTCCTTCAAACGTGTTGAATCCGTGAGGCCGATTCGTCAGTCGCTGCTGAACACTGAAGAGCTTTGGACTTGACATTAACAGCTAAACATGATACTGCAACACTGAAATGTTGGAATTTATACGAACACATGTTAAACAACACGGCCCGGAGCACAGTTTGTATCAGACCACCCAATCTGGACGTGATTGACAATCGCACCAGATCCCACAGTCATCACGCCGGAATCATGACGTCCACAGCGAGCGATGCGCCGCGCTCCCGCAGCAGACGGAAAACCTCGGCGGCCCGGCTACCGGCGCAGCGCTGCACATTACATGTCTGCCCACAGAGTGTGTGAGAGCGTGAGGCTGTGTGTTTGTGTTTGGACGCTGGCTGCCAAGGCATTCCTTTCACAGCAATTTGACCGAACCCGATACCATCCACCTCTGCTCGCCCCGGGTCTCGTGTGGCAGCAATAATAGCCCACGAGCCAGAGTGTAGTGTTCCTCCGGCGAGCACGCAGGAAGGCCAAGTCTGCTCCGAGCCGGGGATTAGCTCCTCGCTTTGTGTTTGACTCAGACAGGGGGAGGCCGGGGGAGGGGCCGGGCTGCCGCCGCCTTCTGAAGTTTGACAGGTGTATTGAAACCATCAGGGCAGAGACAGAGGCAGCGAGACAGACACGGCGCTCCAGACATTCAATCCCCTTAGTGTTGGCCTGCCTGCCTGATTTTACTCTTCATTTAATAAGAGACAAAACAGACGAAGGCAAGACTGGAAAAAAAAGAAAAACCACAGATCTGAAGCAGTAGAAAGGTGTGTATTACTAATGTGTGGAGAATTCAAATATTTCACCAAAAGAATATATTGTGTACACCTGGTGATGCAAATCAAGGCAAACAGGGACCTGGAATCAAGGTTTATACATTTATAAAACCGTTTTATTGATATTTACACTGCAGCAGGTAGTCAGTCTGCAGACGTACAAAGTGAAGGAAAAAAACTCGGCCTGGATTCAGAGAGAGACGAGTCGTGATGAGAGAGCTCGGTTTCTGGTGTAGTGGTTTGTGTTTCTGCCTGGTTCTGAGGAGAAAACGTCATGGCTCCAGGTCCAAATGAGGCCTTTCAGTTTGCATGTTCTCTCTGTGTTCTGGTTCCTTCCTGCAGTTCGTAAAATGAATTTGAGGTCACATGTTGACCTCTGACTCTCAGTCTCATTCCAGTGATGGACTGTGGGTCTCTGCAGTCTTTACCCTGCCTTTGCTCCTTTGTCAGGAATTAGCTCTCTGTCATCCTGAGTTGGATGACGTGATATAGTAGAAGATGGATGGATGCATGGATGGTTTGTAATCTTGAAGAGGAGAAGTTGTGACTTACATTATAAGAGAGGAACATGAGGATATTGGATGAGAGAAAGACCAGTGGATCAGCAGCCACAGACAAAAATCAGAAGAGATTTTAAAAATAGAGACAAAAAGAAAGGATTAATGATGAGAGATCAAGAATCAAACCAGAAGAGACTAGAAAGACCACACAGGTAGATAGTTTATAGTAGATAATGACAAAGGACTACACAAGATCAGCACATCATATTCAGTTCAGCTCTAAGGCCCCATTTACATGTTTTAAGTGAAAACGCAACGTTTTTCAGTTTTCATTTCACAAAATTTTTGCTTTTACACGATGGTGAATGAGCAGCAGCGGCGTTTGTGTTGTCTACATGCAGACGGAGCCCGAGCGGACACCAAAAGCACCATGGGAGTTTGGTGTTTTCACTTGGAAATAGGTCTAAGATTCATAAACTCATTTAAAGGTCAGACCAGACACACCCGACCTGGGATCATGGTCCATGACAGAATGGTAATAATGCTGTTATAATAAAGAACTTAGCCTCTGAAGGGTGGGAACACTTTGAGAAAGTCAGTGAGTTTATATTTTCTCATGTATTTAGGTGAGCGTTAAACTGTTTCTCTGCTTTGCCACAGGGAAAGTCCACATTAATGGAAGACCACTGACAGTCTGGGCAGCACCCTGAAACCTCCAGGCCCTGGAAGGTAAACACAGAAAGGAAAGGAAGGTCGTAGGAAAAACTGCGAGCGTCTTGAGAAAGAAACCTCAGGTTGACAGACACCTGAAACAAATGTGCTGGACATCGCCACGGTTCCAACCACATCAGCCGTCGAATGGTAGTTACACAAACGTATGCCACCCCACTGCCAAAGGAGAAAACGGCGCGTTAGAGGCTGGAAAAACGCCGAGCTCTGGGTCTGAATGTTGAAAAAACAGATTCATTGCATTTCAAATATCATGTGGACTCGAAATAATTCCTTCAGCAGCTGCGGCAAACCCAAAAAACCAAAAGGACTGAGTGATGTTTCAGGAGCGTTCATGTTCTTTGGACAGGTGTTTGCTTGCTAAATGAAGGGAAGGAAAGTTCCTGAAGAGTCTGTGGGGGACATTCCAGTGTGAGAGGTGATCTACGTGTTGAAATACACATTTCACTGTAACCACTTCTATCCTGTCTGTCAGCGATCCTGCATCCCCTTCATCTTTTAATTCCAGCTGGAAGAATACTCAGACCTTCACGCAGATTGATGGAAAGTCCAAACGGAGGTTAAACGTGGGACAGAGCAGGCCGGCGGCCCCCCGCCGTCAGGCAGGACTGTGTAATCTCACACAGGCCATTAGCAGTCACTTGTTAATCCTGTCCCGACTCTCGCTTCCTCCAAAAGGGTTTTGATTGTTTTGAATGTAAATACCAGTCTTTGTTTCAGGGCCACCAAATGCTTTCCCACTAATTTACAGCTGTGAGAAAGGAAATGGAGTCCTGGCGTCTGGACGGGGATCGAACTGGTGTTCTGCCCAGAGATCCAACGAGATCCATCTACCCAAGGAGTAACCGAACACAAGAACGAACACCGAGGAAAATGATCGTCTCTCAGTGTTCTAACGCAAGGTTAACAAAGAATTTGTGGTCACAAAGAAAAGTTCATTGCTTATTGTTCTCAGTGTGGATGTGTGTAAATTCATTAAAAAAAAACAAACTACAGCACCCACTAGTGGATCAACATGCCAACTGCATCATTTTCAAAAACATGTACAAAATTTTCTGAAACAAAAATGATCAATTTTCCCTTGAAGCATCGTGTCCGTGGGGCTGGAGCTCAGTGTTTTACCCAAGAACATCCAACATATAGAGGGTTAGGGTTACTAAGATTTGGGATTGCAGCACTCTACTACACCTCCCCCTGGAAACTGGATGAAATAGGAAATATTCAAAAGTAAAAGCAAGTAAATATTTCACGGAGAACCCTTTCCACCCCCTGTGTGATCTGCAATTTGCCAAAAGCTAGAGGACACACTCAACATCATACTAAGGCAGAGCTAAAGTAAAAGCAGAGGTCACTTGAGCGGGTCCACGTGTTCATTTTATCTTCCATGTTAACAAAAATGCTACCTTCTGGGTGATTTAATTTGAAATAAATTAAAATGAGTACACTGATGTTACATGATTACATTTCTTGAGCAATGCTGAATGTTACAATGACTGAAAAATAGACAGTTACCTAAAGTAAACCTTAAATGTCTCAATCATTTCTGGCTTCTGGTCATAAATCCCATAAACCTTTTGTGGTGCCATTGAAAACAGGCAGAGGCCTGCTGGATAAGCCGCTGATTTTGGTAGGGAATCCAACTGGCAGCACATCTTTTAAATCACATCAAGACTGTTGTTTTGACTCATTCAATAATTCGTATATTATATTTAAGGATGTTGTTTTCGGGAACTCCACATTCCCGAAGCAATACCTTGTTAAGGGCCGTCCAGTCTCTGTATGACCGGAGTACAGTCTGGTCCACATTGCCGGCAGTAAGTCGGACCTGTTCCCGGTGCATGTTGGACTCCGGCAGAGCTGCCCTTTGTCACCGGTTCTGTTCATTATTTTTGTGGACAGAATTTCTAGGTGCAGCAGGAGCCGGAGGGGGTCTGGTTTGGGGACCAGGGGCCGGAGGGGGTCCGGTTTGGGGACCACAGGATATCATTGCTGCTTTTTGCAGATGATGTTGTCCTGTTGGCTTTATGGAAATTGGACCTGCAGCATGCACTGGGGCGGTTTGCAGCTGAGTGTGAAGCGACAGGGATGAGGATCAACACTTCCAAATCACACCGGAAGAAGGTGGCCTGCCCTCTCCAGGTCGGTGGAGAGACTCTGGCCCAAGTGGAGGAGTTTAGGTATCTTGGGGTTTTGTCCATGAGGAGGGAAAAAGATGGAGATTGACAGGCGGATCGGTGCAGCGTCTGCAGTGATGCAGTCGTTTTATCGGTCCGTTGTGGTGAAGAGGGAGCTGAGCCGAAAGGCAAATTGCCCTGATTTACTGGTCATTCTGCGTTCCCACCCTCACCTCTGGTCATGAGCTTTGGGTCATGACCGAAAAGACAAGATCCCGGATACAAGCGGCTGAAATGAGCTTCCTCCGTCGGGTGGCTGGGCGCTCCCTTAGAGACAGGAGGAGGAGCTCAGTCACCAGGGAGGAGCTCGGAGTAGAGCCGCTACTCCTCCACATTGAGAGGAACCAGCTGAGGAGGCTCGGGCATCTGGTTAGGACGCCTCCTGGACGCCTTCCTGTGGAGGAGTCCTGGACATATCCCATCGGGAGGAGACCCCAGGGAAGACCCAGGACATGCTGGAGAGACTGTCTCTCAGCTGGCCTGGGAACGCCTCGGGATCCTCCAGGAAGAGCTGGAGGAAGAGTCTGGGGACAGGAAGTCTAGGCATCTCTGCTTAAACTGCTGCCCCAGTGACCCGGTCCCGGATAAGGGGTCGAAGATGGATGGATGGAATATTTCAGAATGCATGGATATTGACACCAGTCGTGGGTATCAGGTCAGTTTTCCAAAACGTGACAGTGCTAATGAAAGCATTTCTGAACCGAACATGCAACAATGATGCTTTTCCATTGACATGCAAACGGGGCCTCAGTCCATGTATTGTTCCCCTGGTTGGTCATTGCTTGAAGTTGGAGAGAAGTCATGTTAGAAGCTTAAGAAGGTTAAGTATTTAAAGTGGGCCAAACAAAATATTCTGACCGTCCTGTGAAACTGGTCAGTCATGTAGTTACAGATTTTCGTATCTACGAATATGGCTCCACAGGTGTATGTGAAGTAAATCAAGGCTCAGTGCAGCTTTTTTGAATCCTCAATTAATTTTTTAAGTTTGACCAAGAGTGAGCAGTCTGTTTTTGCTAACTCCATTAGCTGCCTCGTTTTGGGACCACTTGCCAGGAATTCTCCTTCAAGGAGCAAATGAGGCAGAGCCGGAGTATCGGTGGGAGTGTGGGTCCTGAGCGGAGAACAGAGAGGCAGTGTGAGGAGCCGAAGGCAGCGCGAAACACAGGAGTTGTGGAAAGACAGAGTGAGCTGGGGAATATGACATGGTTGAATGGAAACTCCATGAAGCTGCTGTCTTTCCTGCTCATGTGCGTCGTCTCACACACACACACACACACACACACACACACACACACACACACTGCTGCACTGCTCCTTTACGCTTCGCTCTGCTGGCTCGACCTCTTCCTAGACTGATAAATGTGTGTGTGCCGATATCCCCACACAGTTTACACCCCACCGACCAGGAAAATTCTGAAGTCATAACTGAATCTGCGGCATGGCTGGAGACTTTGGAAGAGATTCTGAGTGAAAAAAAAATAGAAAACACGACAAATAAATAGGGGTTTGAATGCCGTTATGTCTGACAGATATTGGTCTTTTGAAAACAATATCAGCTGAAACCCCTCATTTTCTCTCTTACTCATGCTCTGCTCCTTCCCATTTTTCCACGGATTTGAGTTTGCCAGGGTTCCCCTGGATGCCTGCAAACATCTGGGGACTCCGTAATTCTCCATAATGCTGTGTGCTCAGGCGTCTGGCGGAGTCCTGAGCACACAGTTTTACACCGTCACATGACAGGCCTGGGAATTCCCCACAGTTTTATGGATTGATTTTGTTTGGTTTAGGGTGTGTGTGTTTTTTTTTGTTTTTTTTTTTTACACTGCCTGGTCATTAGCAGTTGCGGACCTTCTCAGGCTCCACTCAATGCCCAGGGGTGTGACCACGACCCCATTTAGTCCTCACATGAACTGGAAGAACAGATGGCCATAATTGAAAATTAAGTTGTGAATGGCCAGCAGGATGGACGGGGTTCTCAAGCTCTCCGTCTGTGGGAATATAGCACCATGTTTCAGTCAAAACAGTCCAGAGCAGGCAACCAGTTCAGCAGTAGGTGGTAAGACGGACGTAAAAATGAAGCAGAATAAGATGTTAACCAGACAAGTGAGTAACTTGGGATGAAAACCAGGTTAAACATGAAATAATTTGTCTAAACCTGGAACAGCTGGAGCTACGCTGTACACACATGTGACATGACATGAGGCTGTGACGTGAAGACGTGAATCAACTTGGCAACGGAGTAGACTGAGGACCCCGCTCAAACACACGTAGAGGAAATCAGGGCTGACAAGACACAGGTGTTAGCAATCAGGAGACATGGAGCTACCCTCAGCAACATGAAACCCGCAAGAACAGGAGAAGCACAGGCCGTGGACAGACAGTCGACGCAGAAACATCATGAAGCATGGCAGAAAAACCTGGTGCGGCACGGCTTGAGATTATCTTCAATAAAAAAACCTGAGAGCTTCAACCGAACAAGAATCTCTCCTGATGACTGATGGGTCAAAACACGAACCTATTAAATCCCATTAAAAGAGCAATTCAGACGAGGCGAGGAGACAAACCTCTTCGAAACCTCTGAAACGAATAGACTGCTTTACGGGTTTAACAAAGGGAAGAATTACAGCAGTGTTTAGTACCCTTACCTCACAGTCAGAAGGTCATGGGTTCAAATACCAGTTGGACTTTGCGTGTTCTCCCTGTGTGTGCCTGGTTCTCCTGCCACTGTCCAAACACATGCATGTCAGGTTAATGGGTGAACTTCATTTTCCCCCTTGGTGAGAACATGAGTGTGTTTGTCCTGTGAAGGAATGGAGATCTCGATCTGATATGAGTTGGCGTTTAGTCACACCTGGAAAGGTCATTTCAGTTTATTCGGTTATACGTCGGTAGCATAAAATACAGCACAGTCATTTCAAGGCATTTTTTCAAACAAAAATCAACAATTCCACATGAGCGAGTAAAGGAGTTGATGGAAAGAGAGAGCTCCTGTTCAACAGGAAGAAACCTGCAGAACCAGACTCAGAGGAGGACGCTCCATCTCAGGACTTAAAAAGAGCCACACCTACAGTCACTTTTGATAAAAGCACGTCTTCAGACCTTACCAAGACATATTGTGCAGTTTGGACTTCATATCTCACTCATGATTATCGAAAGTACGTCTTTGGTGACCTCTGCTTCATTATTTTGCATCTGGCAAGAAAAAAAAAGTATTTCTGTTTTTAATTTGCCTTAAATTCCAAGGTTGCATCATCAGGCAAATAAAAGGCTGCTGCCAGAGAAAATGTAATATCTGTGGGGACGTGCGTCGGCCTCGCTGAACCCACCACAGCTCCCGTTTTGTTGCCTCGGGATCCTGATACTCATCTAAATGAGACAGATAGAAACCCACGCTTGCATATGATATCACTGTAGCTTGGCCAACTCTGATTTCTCTGCAGCTTGATCTGCGTGCATCAGTGCCACGGAGCGACAGAGGCCCCGTCTCGCCTCATGCGTACGCTGTTCGGCGGCGCCACGTGAGAGAGGCGGCAGTCATTTCAATACCTCCCGGCTCTCCCCCGCAGAATGGAGCCCCGATTGAATGAAGCGTTGTCTCCAAGGCTGAGTGCTGGCCTTGATTCGGAGCCAGGAAGCCCAACTGTCCCTGTCCATCAGTATGACGAGACGGGCCGGGGATAAACCCACTGACCTGGGGAGGGGGAGGGGAGGGGGGGGTGCAGAGCGAGGGGTTAAGCCTGGGGTAGTTAGGGACTGAAGCGGGGGATTGATGTACGGCAGGCGCGAGGGAGGTGAGGCCTGGACGGCTGGAGCCACACGTCACCACAAGATCTGAACAAAGTGCTGGAAGCAGGAACTCCTCAGCAGGGACGCAGGAAGAATGTAAACAATGAGCTGCTCTGGATGAGCAATGAAGTTACTGTCTGCAAGAAGCAGCAGTAAATCTGGGAGTTTGTCATACCACACAGCATTGCTATCAACAGTATGTGTGCCATTATTTTTACACCATGACTTCAAACAGTCACGCAGCTACAGGCAGTGATGAATAAAAGGAGCTTGCTTAGGGGGAGATGCTCCATCATTTAGATATTACTGCTCCCTAAACAAAATGGATTTATGAACAAATAAAGAGAAAAGCTGAAACATTTTTTTGTTTCAGAATGTTTTGTGTTCAGCAACAATTTGAAAGTCTTGTGTTTGAACAATACAGCATCATTGATCAATATGATGGTCCCTCCAATATCCTGTTGCAGTTGCCTGACCCTATTAGAGCATATTAGTAGACAGAGTCGGAGGGTTTTCAAAAAGTTGTGTTTTCGTTCAGTTGATTATGCTGTTAGGAACCTGACCAAGAACAAAAAGAGCTCATTGTTTTTGTTCTCAAACAAAAAAGGTCAAAGGTCAGCGTCATCTCGACTCCATGTTACTCAGGACGTCAGATCAAGCAGAAATCTGGGTGAGGTTGTGGACTCAGACCTGAAATTCAACAACCACATTGAGGGGATAGCGAAATCAGCTTACTTCCTTAAAAAAACAAGAACTAGCAGATTTCCAAGCAAACTCGATTCAGAGAGATTTCTTCATCGTTATTATAATGCTGTGTTTACAGGCCATGGTAAAGCACAGTGCTACACCGCTGCAGCTCATCCAGAGTCCTCAGTAACACGGAGAGGGTGGAGAACGCCACACCTGAGCTTCGGCCCACCAGCACAAAGCGGGCGGAGCACATGACACCTCAAAGGATCCATCTCAAAATCTGACTTCTGCTCTGGGAGGCTTTGAATCCATCTCAGATTCACTAGTGCAATCTGAGCCATCCAGACCGCTGAAGTCCTCAGAAAGACATTCAAGTGTCCCCAGAGTCAGAGGAAACCAGGTGAAGCAGGTTTTAGTTCCTCTGCTCACTGTGGAACAAACTTCCTGCTGACACACTTTTTAATCAGGAGTGAAAACACTGCGCTTTGCTCAGGCTTTCCATGAAGCAATAGACTTCATTTTATTACCCTTATCTTAATAAATCCCCTCTTCTTGCCTTTCTTAATCAATTTGAAGTATTTTCCTTTATATCCTAAAGTGATGAACATGTAGAAATATTTGTACAATAAACAACTTCCTCAAATGATCCTTTAGATAGGTCCTATCCATTTTGTATCAGCTTTGGTACAAAAAGCAACAGTGAAATTAAAAAGAAAGTGTAAACTTGATATCAGAAGCTGCTCCTGATGTTGTTGCTCCCTTTCATGGAAGGAATGTTATGAAAGAAATGAAGCAATTCCTTTCATATCCAGATGAAAACATAAACCTCAGAGCGAGCTTTCTATTCTGGCTTCGACTGTCTGCATACCTGATGTTTGGTCAGAGTGACCTTAAAGGCTGCCGCTCCGTGCCAGAGCAGGAATCCTCAACCATCCAGAGTACCATCACTGTTTTCACTCTTGTTTAGGATGATAAATAACACGTCTTTCCTGTGTGTGACTGTAAAGATGACTTGATTCCTGCTGCTCTTTCCAAACATTCCTCTTGTTCTCATATCTCCTTTCACCCTCATGTCTGTCTTTTAATCTATCTGGCTCTTAAAATACCTCTCCACTTACATATGCCCGAGTCATGGAGGTAAACAAGGACTTTGACAGGATAGCACTTATGGAAAGAATGACGTGGTGACTCCTGGAAAAGTTCAGGCTCCCAGGAAAACCTTTGAACCACGCAGATCTGCGGCCTTTTATTATTCAGCTGCTTCACTGCTGCAGTGGCAGAAAGACGCGGTGAGAGCGAGGGGTGCGCGACTGTCATCGTGCACGGAAGCGGTGGGGTTCACACGAAATGCCGTCAAACACAACAGTCAGACAGACACACGAGTCACTGCTGGAACAGACGGCAGGACGAGATTCATCTTGGTGTTCTGTCCATCAAATATCCGTGTTCTCCCATCGTTAAAGGGACAGTTCGGGATTTTTGACATGAATCTGCATGGCATCCCCGTCAGCAGAGTTGTGCATTCACACAGACTGACCCTGACCCCTGACCCCTGACAGCGTCCAGTGAGCGGAGATCCTGTCCGGTTTCGGTCCAGACGAAAGTAGTGCGGCAAGTTTGCTGGGGTCCCGAAAATAAAGCATTTTTCTTCTCAAACCAATATGTGTTCGGAAAAGTGATATATTTGCATCACAAACCGTCGTCGGCAAAAAAGTCAGACCTCGTAAACGCTTGGCACTATTTTCTCTCCCTTCATATCACTCCGCGCCACCTCCAGCTGGCAGCCGCGCTGGTTTCGCTTTGTTTACCGGTAGTAAAGAGATAGTTAGCTTTAGCTGTTAGCATCTCTGCGCTGCCTCCACTTTTCTGAAAAGGACATGTTGAAAAACAGTGTGTTTTTACTTGAAATGTTGTGTAAAGCGTAGTGGCCTATACCGACTCTGAACAGACAGCGATTTTCGGCTGTGTCAGATGAAAGATAACGATCAATGTGGCGATATCGTTCGTCTTGGCTCTAAATCCGTGGTACTTCGTCGGCCTGTGCAACCGGGTCAGGGACGTCAGCATCTTCGCCTGGGGCCAAAGACCAGCGGTGATAAAATCCTGACAGTGGCAGAAATTTGAGACGATGGAAGGACTGCTGCTGCGACCCATGCTGATGTTTTTATGTTTACATGTAGTGTTTTGTTGAAAGATGAAAAGTAAAGGCTAATAATACCACACAATGCTAACGTAAAAGGCTGGGAGATGCTAACTAACACGTGCTTACTTCACTCCCTCTGCAAAGTTGGCATCACAAATTCGTCTCACTTTCCAAGAAACGACCACATCTATACTCTCCTTTTTTCTCCTTTCTTTGCACCTGGCGGGAGGAAGCTAGAGCTTCCTTCATGTTTAGCTAGTGAATGTCGGTGCTCTGTTGACACTTCGGTTGCCATGGACACCACATGCTTCCTGATGTGGACGTCATCCTTCTGCGACCATCTTCCTACTTCCTGGTTCAGTCTGCACAGAGCAAACTTCACGTCATGGGAAAGGTTTTTAGATCCATGTCGTACAGTGTGGCCAGCTGTGAACTTAAGATGGTTAAAACCAGATTCTGCTCAGACCTTCAGACTGAGAGAACACATCAAGAGAGGACACCAAGCAGCGCACCAGGATGAGGAAGGAGTTCAGAGGAGACAGTCACTTTGATTTGACAAATGTAGACTTTTGTAACTTTTATCATTTCCCACACAGTCAATGGAAGGATAACTGTGGTGCTGGTTATCAAACAATGAGTGTGTCCACCTCCAGCAGAAATCCAAAGAAGTAGAAGCAGCGGTGAAATATGGAACAAAACTGACAACTGGATATTTTAAAAACAATCAGACCACCATTTATAAGTCCTCTGAGAGCTTACGGTCTGAAAACCAGAAATTTTTCCTGTCTGAATTGCATTTTCATGAGTAAGGTCCCATAACTCTCATGTCGTTTGTCCCGTTATGTCTAAATATCCGCCGTTCACCACTAACCTGTCTGGTATGAATGGATACAGTGAGCAACATCTCAATGCACAAACTGTATTGTAACTGTAAGTCTGCTTGACTTTTCTTCCTCTCCTTCCGCCGTCTCAGTAAAGTCCAACCTTTGTTATTTTGTTTCTATTCAGGGAGGTCATTTGGGGGAACAAAGGATTTTCACTCCCTCACAGAGATTCCATCTGATTCCATGTCAGTGGAAACTGGGGGAAATGCAACTTTTTTTTAATGTTGTTTCAATACAAGCACACCGCGTAGCTGTAGTGGTTGGCACTGTTGTCCAGGGCCGAGGTTATCCTGAGTTCAAGTCTGGGTGGAAGGAGGAGCCTCCTGGAAATGCTGATCTTTTTATAGAATCTTTTCTTAAAAGTAAATAAATAACATCATGGATGTATTAAAATTTTCTTATTAAAAATGAATTAAAAACTGTCCAGTGTCTGTTCCTTTCATAATGATTTCCAGGAAAGGCAGACGCCCGTTCCTTAAAGACACACATAAGACAGATATATTAAAAGTGTCACATCTTGGTTTCATCCTTTCCTCTGTCTCCTCTGATTGCTCGCTGTACAATTGTTGGTTTTTCTCCAAAAAAGTGTTTTGAAATGACAGTGTTGTAGTTAGAACAAAAGAAATCAAACTGAAATGAATTGAAAAATCTGATCATTTCTCCCACACAAAAAAAGTCCAAATCTTCCTGGAATTCTACTTCCAGCCGAGGTTCGTCCAGAACTAAACCTTTTTCATTGCCTTCCTCTGTTTTTCCTTTAAAGTGGGACAGACTACAGACGGAGCGTTCTAAGGTTTCACTTCGTCCCCGTCCAGCCCGGCAGGTCCCTCCCAGACTTCTCCTCACACCACATCAACCATCCTCCCACATATCTTTAAATCTCTTCCTGGACTTCCACTCCTTCAATATTAACGATGTCGTGGTTTCTGTGGCTGAATAGTTTTTAAAGTCTGTTCACTTCATTCCTGAACTAGATTTACCCACTAACAAGTCAAGCCTTTTTGCCGTGTGTTCCTCCAAAGACATTGTTTCTGAAACGGGGGCCAAGGTAAGCTCACTATCAGATTTTCACCCCCACTCCAGCTCGCTGATGGAATGAAGGGAGAAACACGGGAGATGGAGGGAGTCCTGTCCTGTATTCCTGCTCAATCACCCTCTTCCTACTCCAAGCAGCTGATGTGGGTGGAATCCTCCCACAGCATTCTTTCCACCTCCGCCATAAGATAAGTCGTTATTGATCCCCCCAGGGAGTTTCAGCTTGTTACAGAAGCATAAAAGTGAAGGAAAAGCAGCATGCAAGTCACCAGAGTCTCCAACAAAAGGAAAATATGAAAAGTTTCAGAGTTCTGATCAGAATCCAGCTGAATATATTGAGAGATGAAATCCAGAACTACAACCCTGGAACTAACCGTACTAGTACTCACCCTAATAGTACTAACCCTAATTATACTAACCCAAACAGTATTAACCCTATTAGTACTGAACCCAACAGTACTACACCAAATACCGTATTGGCCCGAATATAGGATGACTGTGATTATAAGACGACTCCTATTTTTCAAATTTCATTTTGTGAAAATAAAAATATTTTGAAGACAATAAGGTTACTCATAAAAGAACTTTTTATTGTTCAATTATTCTAAACTCAAAAACTCACAACAGAGATAACATTTCACGTGATTTAAGGTAAAAAATATTACTGCAGCATTAAATGAGAAATATATTTTTTAAAAATAATAATCTTTAAACACTGGTTGACCGGCTAACCGTTAGGCAGTTAATTCCGTTCCCACTGCCTGCAGACCCGGGTCTAATCGCCCGCAGGCGGGCTGCTTGGCTTCCCGTGCTGATGGTGTCCCACGTTGATGACATCATCAGCACGACGGAGCAAAGCGAAAGTAAACAGTGCACAAGAGCTCAGTCCCCGTTACCTGTAGATGAATCTCGTCTTCCCCACGCATCAAGAGAAGCTCTCCGGTCTCACCGTTTTGCCAATATCTCGCGCTGTGTCTAAAAACAACAACAAGCGCGTGAACGTAGGCACGCTACGGCGACATCATCACGTAAATTGCCGCGTCGACCCGGGTCTGGCTTTCACACGAAAAGTCTATTGGAGCCGAGCTGATTAAAACCCGAGTCGGTTGCAGGGTTGAGCGATCCGGGTCGGAATGCCGTTTAAACACTTTCCCACTGCCATGAGGAGCCGATTGTTAGCGGGTTTAAATGGGTTTTTTGGTCAGTGGGAAAGGGGTATCAGACGCTCCATTCGCTTCCTGGTCACCGGTACGTTGGCTCCATCTAGTGGCGTGGATGTGTAACTAGTCCTCGATTATAGTACGACCCCGACAATTTCTGGAAAAAAATATTGTCCTATATTCGGGCAAATACTGTAGTACAAACCCTATTATTACGAACACTGAAAACGAGTCCTGAAAGTGCCAACAACTACAGTTTTAAAAAAATTACTTCTTGTGAGAATGAGGCACTGCTACGCCAGCTGTAACCCTGAAGGACAGAGAGTTTGGACACAGCAGAAACTGTGATGGTGGGGAATTGAACCAGATTCATCTCATACATTTAATATAATCACTTATCAGACTTTCACAGTTTCATAAAGCTTTTATAATCAGACAGCGGGGGGTCAAATTTTTGAACAGCATGTTTAATGAAGCTGCATTTACAGACAGACGTCACACACTGTGAGTCTGCAGCTTAGGTCGGGATCCACACACCTCAGGTTCTCCATGTTCTCCAGAGAACCGTGGTGTCAGGGCTCAACCTGCCGGTGTCGTGGTAAAGAAGTTCTTGAGTGTTTCCTGCTGCAGCGCTGTGTTTACATGTCAGCTTTCTATCAAAATAAAAGCTTCTGTTATATTCTACATTACATGTTGCTGTAGTTGTTCTAATCGAGCTACAGTGTCTTTGCCTTCTCTTCATTTTGATAAAATGTCATGTTGTGTGATGATCAGCCGGCGATCGTTATGAAACAAATATATAATACAGTATAATGGAAAATATCATTCAATATATTATCATTCAATATATTATATATTAAGCAATGTATTCCCATAAGAGTTTGAAAATTCTATATTTTCCAGTATATTACAATATACTGAAATCAGCAATTATTTGTATATTTTGCAATATATTGCAATGCACTTCAAAAAAAAAAAAATATATATATATATATAAATATATATTCCATTCATTTGCATTCCTAAAGCTGTTGAATGATCAGAAATATCTGCAGAATAAATGAAGCCCCAGGAATGTATGGCATGAAGATACCCAGTGTTTTAAAGGTCTTATATTATGCTTTTTTCGCTCTGTGAAGAGTTTCTCATAGTAGTATGTGTAGCCGTAGCCTCATTATGACGTTCAAATGTGAAAACTGTGTGTTCCCTCCCTGTCTTGCTACAACACATTTTGTGAAAATGAAACTGAAACTGAAGCTGAAACGGTGGAGTTTGAGTTTGGTCCCCTTATCCTGAAATAAGAGGATTTAAAGCTAGGGTTGGCGATCTTGGAAAACTAGCATGTAGCACGAATGTAGCATCTCCCCAAGGCTCCGCCCAGCTCCCACCCCATTGGAGGAGCTCCGTCGGGAGCAGAGACGCAGAGATGTTCCGCGCGCGCAGTGCGCGCAGCACTTCCGCGTCCAGTGCGTTCTTGGCGTAACCTGTCCTCAGCGCTTCGTTTCTTCGTTTTTCTTTATTTACACTATGCCAAGTATGGCGCACTCACCGGTAAGTAAAGCCCCAAACATTCTTCTCCGCCATTCTGCAACGACGCTCCGTCCTTCTACGCGCGCACTGAATCAGGGTCAGTGCACGCCATTGACATGTACGCGCAGGGGGCAGGTCGAACGGCGAAGGGATTTGATTGGTTTAAAAAAAGGTGTCCCGTCAAGACGATTGGTTGCTGTTTTTCCCGTTTTACTCCTGCTGTAGGTAGCGGATATTTTCCAAACTACTTTAAGAACACGCTATGAATTGTTTCCCATCGGGTCATAAAGATCATTTTAACCAGTATTTAAAAAAAATGTATCTCATTCAAATCGCCAACCCGAGCTTTAACTCCTCCCCCTGACTGTGCCCCCACCACGTGTGTGTGTGTGTGTGTGTGTGTGTGTGTGTGTGTGTGTGTGAGAGAGAGTGGGCGTGGCCAGATGCATTCAAGTGCATACTGGGAAGCAGGCTCAGAAACAGCCTGTTCTGAGGAGGGCTCCTCAGAGTGACTTTTTAGACCGCTGAAACTCCGAACATAGGATGAATTTGGAGCGAAGAACTTATATAGGCTACTATGTTTTTGGGCTTCGTAGACCTATATGACGTGACTGAAAAATAATATAAGACCTTTAAAGACTTCAGATAGAACCTTAGCCCAACAGGGTGCGTTGGGTCTGTATTTTCCTAAGCTTCATTTCTGATGGAATGTATTTCTTCCACCTGCACTGGCCATCTAACCCTGGAGGAGCGCAGAAGTAACACGAGTTTCGGTTTTACAGGGCAGGTTATTTAGTCTACAGCCCAACATGGAGGAGCAGAGGGTCACTCTTCATCTGGTCTCTGCCCTTTGGCCGGTCCAGTATGGGTCACCCTACCAGGAGAGGAGTACTCCAGCCCACATAGCTCTATTAGTCCTAGAGACCCACGAACCATCGCACCACATTGAGGGTGTGATCCCATCGGGACGGTATCACTGTCGGCTCAGTACGACAGTCTGAATCTCCAAAAGCAGCCGCTGCACTGGAGAGACAGCCGGGTCAAAGGTGACTGAATTGGTCTATTTCTTATTCCGATTGTGTTTTCACACATCGAATCACAGCCCACCTTTAATTTTCAGTGTAAAACAGTCAGTCGTCCTCCCAGGAGCTCTGGCTGTGAGCCTCCACCTCCTCCTTCACCACCTCACCCTCCTGCCTGGTCAGACAGCCTCTCCAACACAGCAGCCATCCAGCACTGCTCAGGCTCCAGGACGGTCCTTCATTTGGGCTGCAATCGAAGATCATGCTACTGCTAGAGTCTGATCACCTTTCTCTTTTCACATTTATCGAGCATGTGTGAATGGTTTTTAATGAGCGGGTTGTTTTCACTTGACAACTGTTAAAGCACAATTTCTGCAACCAAAATGAAGCAAAAGTTTCCGATTTTCACTTGAAAATGCTGTTAAAATGGGGTCAAAGTTTCTGTTAACAAATTCTTAGGACGTTTAGTTGTCCAGTTGTTTATTTTTTATTTACTGTGTATAATTGTCACTTAATTTTTGTGAACTATGGCGTAGCGGGGTAAATTGATACTTTTTCCCCCATAATCCCTTGCTCTTTGTGATTTATTGGAAGAAATAAGAAAAATGGGAAAACATTGATTAAACATGACATTTATTTATTGAAACACACATTTAAGGACTAAATATGATGAGAATGAAGAAAGTTCTCCTCTAAAAACGGGTTCTACTACAGAAAAACGGTGTCATGTCAGATTTCGTCTGACTTTTCCTTCCTGCAGTTGGTTTTTGTCTTTGGGGAAAAGCTGTCAACATGTTTTATTGTAAAAATACAAAAATCTCCGGTATTGAGCCAAAAATATCTACTTAGAATGAGGAAAATATGAGTTTTCAGACTTAATCGGATTTGTTTTACTAATGATCCTGAAGAGTCGGTCAGCCGCACTTCACATCCATTCAAATGTTTTTCTTTTCTTTTGACCCGGTCAGTTGGTGAAGTGGCTTCATCATCTCTGTGACGGAGGAATCAGTTCAGAAGAGTGAATCTATCAGCCAGAGGGGGTATTTCCCCCCGCCTCTTAATGATTCCCAATGCGAGTACATCACAGTATAATTTACAGTTTCTGTGCTTGAGAATGACCCCAGATCCGAAGGTAAACATTGGGTTGCTGCTCAGCTTCCCCTCCTGAGCACCAGCAAGGTTTCTGTCCGTCCCAGCATCACACTCTTGTTCTGCACTGCGGTCCGGGCACCTATTTCACCAAGTCTGAGGTCAACGTAATGAGAGAATGGAAAAAGTGACTCCTCCGACCCCCCTTCATTCTCTCTGATGAATTTAACATGCTGAAGATCATGAAATCCAGTCGAACATGAGGAGTCTGCCCACGGCCGCCATAATTTGCACATTTGCTAGCCCCTTTGAGTGACTTCTCCCAAAGTGTTTGAAACGCAGCCATGCGCGATAAGTGCAGCTGTAACTTCCTCCTGCGATCTGATGACCACGGCCTCCCTCCGCCGCGCTCCTGCACTTTCCATTCCCTGTCAGAGTCGGCCTATTTTCCCACCAATAATGAGAGAGAAAGCTGGGTTCCCACACTGAGATCACTGGAACCACTCACTCTCGGTAGCAGTGGATCAAGACACCATTTTTTTTTTCACAACACGTGAGTTTGCTAAGTGTGCGCGGCGTCCTGGATGTTGGCTCGCTTTGTCATCGCTAATATGTTCCATTTCAGTGCCCTGTCCATTTCTATCTGCTGAAGAGCCTGCTGCCGTTGGAGCGATATGGAGCTCTGAAGGCTGATACTCATATTCCAGGACTGGTGCCCAGACTTCTCTCTCTTTTTTATTTAATCCAGAGTAAAAAGCTTTTGGACGATTTGACCATGGTCCACAAATTCAGTGCGGATACGATCTTTAATATCATTTTCAATTGTAATTCCATTCAGAGAGGAACTCCAGAGACAGAGAGCAGAAGGGAAAACCTCCGATGTTAAAATTAGACATACTGGTGTAAAAAGTGAAGGCCTTCTATTTCTACGTTGATGAGAGAGAGTGAGTGAGTCAGCCAGCCAGCGTTTGGCTTCACTGCAATGTTTTGGAAAGTCGGGGCTCGGTCAGGGAATTCACAGCCTTTCTTGGAGGCAATCTGATGCACTTCAAGGAAAAAAGGGTTGGGAAGCTCTGTAGCAAAGCACTGCAACCATGAGTTCTTAAACCGAATTCAGTAGCAGGGATCAAGACACAGCAAAGGGCATTCATGGGTTTTATGAGAAGAATATTGGCTCAAGAAGGTAAGGTACTGAAGACAAGGCGGTCCGGTCCGGATGATCGCAGGGAAATTCAAGGGTATAAGCTGGTATTTAATTATACTTATGGCTGTACTCGGCATCAGCAAGTAGCTAAACTTGTACTGGTACTCATCCTTTATAAAAGAGGTGTCCGTATATACCGAGTTGGAATAGTAAAGATGTGTGTGACAATGGATAAAACAACAGGAAGGGTGATGGAGTGAGGATGAAAAGAGGGATGGGGAGGGGGCATTGAGGGATGAGGATGAATAGATGAAAGGAGGAGAAATAGATGAGGTTGAGGAGAACAGTGATTTGGGAAAAGTGTGGGAGGACGATAAATGTATGACAGATAAATATAACCTCTGCACGATAAAAGGAGAGTGTTGAGGTTAGAACTTCCCCTTTGGTCCCCAAGATGGAGTCTGGGCTCCCCTTCGGTGGAACCAGAGCTCTGTCTTTGTAAAAATTAGATCTCCAAATGCAAAAATGAAAGACTTAGAATCTAAAGCAGACCTGGAAAACTGTTTTTGAGGTTTGTGTCCAGTTCTAGAAGGACTGTGCAAAAATATTCATACTTGGATGTGATTTCTGCAGCGTGAGTTTGCATTTTTAAACAGAAAGTGAAGCGAGTGGCCAAATTTAATGCCGGGCAAAATATCATCAGTACTATCACCTTTTAAAGCCAACATCTGGCTGATTCTTGTTTTTTTGTTTGTTTGTTTGTTTGTTTTGAAAGAGAAGAATAGTGAAATGGACAAAACACGAACCGTTTGCAAACACTGCCACAGTACATCCGGTAGGGTGTTCAGTTGAAAGGGCCCCACATGGCTGTCATCTGCAGCTCCCAGTCCTCAGGTAGTGTGGTGAGACGTAAACAAACAACTCCACCGCAGAGCTTCTGAGGGAATACAGTTAGGCTGTTCCTGTGAGTGAAATGCGGCATAATGTTTTATTTGCATTAATATTGTTCCTGAGAAACTGGAGCATTAATGGACATCTCCACACTGCTGTCTGACTGGCATTGCTCCAAACAAGTAACACCTTTTTAATTTGGCAATCCAGAACTTTGAAGCAGCTGGAAGGCACCGTTGATTCTCCATGACCCTGTCTAGAAGATGCCTCAGGTATGTAAGGTGAACGGTTGGATGCTTGACAACAAGCAAGGTCAACAAGTTTTTCCCAATATGGCCGCCCTTTGATCCTGCAGAAAATCGCTCTGTTGCTGCGTCATGCTGCTCAGCCGGAGCCACCTTCTGCTCTCATGCCTCATGCTGGCCGACCTTCCCCAGGGTGATCTTCTTGAAACCCATGCATGTGCTTGTCTGAGTCTTCCGGATGTCTTCTCATCCTGTTTGCAGGCAGCTCTGAGCCGACAGGACAGGAGAGAGCTGCAAGGCCACACATCTGCACACACATCTGCACGGCTGCTTTCAGAGACGATTAGTGTAAAAGACTGCACCGCACCGGAGAGGATGAGAATCCCCTCCAGGGAGGCTGAGGGAGTGTGTCCGTACTTGAAAAGGTGTGTGGTTGATTGAAATGATGATGTTTTGTGACGGGAGGAATCGTGCCAGCGGGCAGCCGGCTGAGGGAGGGGCAATGGGAGACTGAGACGGCTCAAAGAGCAAGAGGAAGAAATACCAAAACAAAGAAACAGATTCACCAGGATGAGAAGAAGAGATGATGATGGGCAGAAAGATGATGAAGAAAGGAGAACAGAGCACCAACTACCAGCACAGTCATGTGAGGATCAGTCTGATGAGGTGTGTGATTTACAACCAGATGTCTTCTCTAAGGAGTCGGTCATTTTAATGAAAACAGATATTTCGACCTCATGCTAGGACTTGGATGAAGTCACATGAGCTGCTTTGTTTCTGTTTGACATGAAGCTGTTAACGCTGCAGCTGTGAACTATGAAATCTAAACTTTTAATAAACTGGTTCCTCAATGTTCATTGTAGGCGGATTTTAATATTTTTGTTTAAAACACTCAAATTAGCTAAATATAATAAAAGAATGTTAGGAAATAGTCATGAAAAAAATATTGGTGTATGGTACTGCAGAGTCCATGATATTAAGCCAATCTCTTGTTTCTTTCTTAACAGTACTCAACCACTGAGGCCTGAACTCAATGAAAGTGGTACGGTGGTATCAGGAACCAAGATAGCGCCTGCTGGAAGCTGAAAGATGTGAATCAATGACACTTCTGCTCTTAAAATGCCTGTTTTCCTCCACTCTTGATGTGAAATGACCACAGCAGATGGAGATCATCCCATAAGCCACAGCGTTGTTGATGCTCCGGCCCAGTCACCCACTCAGTACCACTTGGTCCTTCATAAGCTTCCTGTTCTTTGTATCACTGGTTATAATTTTATGGCTGACTGTATGCTGTCTATACTGAAGTGTGAAAATAAACTGGAAGCAGCAGTGAATCCAGTCTTGTAGTAGTTCAGAGAGGTGAGGTTCTCCTTCACTGTGGAGTGGATTCTGTCTTCAGTCCAACTTTCCAGTGGACGATGGAGACATCTGGGCAGGCTGGACTCTGGACCGGTCAGCACTGCAGCACAAGGAAAACACAGCAAAACAGACACTTATACACACTCACGTTCACACTCACATGCAGTTTTACTGTCAACTATTTACTCAAATGTTTTTGGACTGTTGGATGAACCCGTAGTGGAAACTCAAGTCTGGACTCAAACCTGGGAAATTTTTATCATGGGGTGAGAGGCCTAACCACTACACCACAAAGCAGGGACACAGTCAGAGATGAAGAGACGAGAAGCTATTTCACTGTGGACAGGTTGAGGGTCCTGAGAGAAAAGGAAACTGACATCTTCACGCAGCTCGTCAGAAAACAGGGAGCTCTCTGAAACCTTTCGGATGATTCTGTGTTGACTCTTGACTCAAAAAAAACCCAATGTTAAGAATGTAACTACAGTTCTATGAGTCCCGGATGACAGCCAGAAGGCGGTGCTGAAAACATTGAATGCTCCCCTTTCCGCATACACAGTTCCATTATGTGTAAAAACAGCGTCACGTGTGACCCCAGGGTGACCCAGGAACAACAATAAGTTCTGATGTCCAACCCCAGGTTCGGTTCCTACCGACTCTTCTCACACGATCACAAGGATTTTGAGTGACAGAACGCTCTGGCAATCATCCAGGATTAATAGAACCATAGTCACATTCATATCTTCCATTCTGTTTCATCCCTCCTGACTGCCAGAACACGGTTATGAACGCACTGAATGAAGTACAATAAATCCCAGAGACCAACCTCACTGAGAACCCTACAGAGCAAAGGACCACATCCAGCAGATGTGTGAGGTGGTGGTGTGAGGTGAAAGGTATCCATCATCCAGTGGGCTAAGTGCTGTTTGGAGAGAGCCAAATAGACTGAATAGCTTGACCCGACAGCACCTTTTGGAAGAGGACAGTGTTCGGACTTAGAGTGGCACCCTGAAGATCCAGAAGCCACCTCAGGCACAATGGGCTGATGAGCAAAGCATGTACCCCCACCCATGCATTTCACCAAGGTAATGGCCAGCAAGAATGTAGTCTTTTGTGGCATTCACTGTAGCTCAGCTGTTGCCAAGACTCCCAGAGAGGTTCACACAAGCCATCCAGCACTAAGTCCAGGTCCCATGCTGGAGCCTGTGGGGCTCCTGGGGGCGTAGCCTCTGCACCCCCGTGAGAAAGTTGACGCCAGGTCGTAGTTCCCACCGTGGCATTCCAACTCAATCAAGCCAGGCTGATATTGCTGCCACACACACCCTCAGGGTAGATGGAGGACGACTTCCCTCCAGAGAAGCCTGCAAGAATCCAAGACCACGGGGACTGGGCAAAGCACTGCAGATGCTGCACCACTAAGCAACAGGTGGACGGCACTCTGGACAGTCAGGATGGTCAGCCCGACAGGCTCCATACATCTGCTCAGCACTAGCCAGAAAAGGGGGCCAACAGCAAGAGCATGTGGCCCTCCTGATAAATTTTCTGGTGTGTGTCAAATCAGAGGAAGCAGTGAAATGGTGTAACTGAGGCCCTTGGGCCAAGGGTGCACCAGCGCAGCTCTCCTCAGGGGAACCCAAGCTGGCAGATGGTTGGATCCTCTGAAGCAACCCCAATTGTGTGCACCGCCCCCCAAGTGGAGGCACCACTCTCCTGGTGGAGGATTCTGGAGAGGGAGTCCCCTAGCAAGTTCAGGCCCCTGGAGATACAAGACCCACAGGCTGGCCAACCAGGTCGCAGCCCGGCTGAGACACTGCTGGAAGGCCTGCAACAACTAGAAGGGCCTGATGCCGCCCTGGTGGTTGATGTTGAAGACAGTCAAAGTGTAGTCTGGCCTTCTGAGTGTGTGCCTTCCTCTCAGACATAGCCAAGACGCGTTTAAGACAGTTGCGGCCGGTGCCGAAGGGCGCAGGTGGCGGGAGCGTTTGTTTTGGCCGGCCACACCGCCAGCGGCGGGCGGTGCGGCGTTAGTTCACTTCTGCATTGGCGGAAGCGCTCCTTTCCATACCCGCGCATTCCAGGCGGGCAGTGTTGAAGAAACCAGTTTATTAAAAATAATCGTGGCCTACTTGTTGTGTTGTTTGGAATGTGCCTTGAAAACACCGGTGTGGAAACGAGCACTCCCGTCAATGCGGAAGTGAACTAACACCGCACCGCCTGCACTGGCGGTGTAGACAAACAAAACAAGCGCTCCCGCCACCAGCGCCCCTCGCCACCGGCCGCGACTGGTTTGAGAGCCAGGTGTACTGCTTGCAGCTCCAGTGCACTGATGTGATCTGCGCTGCCCCACACAGACCACTGTTCTCCAACTGCCCCGTGTCGGCAGACGGCACCCCATCCTGAGAAACTGGCCTGCATGGTGGCAGTCTCTTGGCGTGCCAGGAGCACACCAAATGGGACATCCTCGACAGGAAGTTCTGGGCCACGGGCTAGGTCCAGGAGGCGCTGCTGCAGCACCCTGGGCTTCCGGCAACAGTGCCACTTGGCATCCAAGCAGAACCCATCCAACCACTGCCTTCACTACCACTCCACTGCCTCGGTGCCCCCCTCCTCATTCTGCCTTTGTGGCAACACCACCCGCCGGGGGCTTAAGGTGCGAGCACCAGATCAGAACATTAACACTAGCCTACCAAGCCAGTAAATTCCTGGTGGGGCTACCCTCAGGGGAAGGGGCAGCCACACAATGGCTCCCTTCGGGCAGCGGGTGGGTATGACCAGCGGATATAATCCGTTAATGAGAAAAAACACGGCAGCGGCCGTGAATAGTGGCAGCAAGCTAACACCCACCGTGCACCCAACGACCACAGCAGAGGCCCAGCAGTAGTAGGGAAAGCCCAAACAGCGGAAGCACACAAGCTGGATTACCGCCAGAATCTATTGTTCCTCCTGGGTCACCCAGTTGTCACAGGTGATATACATGTACATGATATACAGGTTGGTATACATACTCAAACTGCGTATGCGCGGAGGAGAACATTCAGTGCTTTCAGCACCGCCTTCTGGCGGTCAGGAGGGATAAAATAGAACCCAGCAGAACAGCAGCAGAGGACTCAAATCCGCACCAACCGTGGACGCTTCACCGTGGAGTTCAAGCAGTTTGTTTCAGGAACGTCTCCACTCGCACCCAGCCTTGGACCTCACATGACGTTTCAAATGAAAATGAAAGAAGAATGAAATAATTTTTAAATGATTTTGTTAATACTTTTAAGTTCAAATAACTTAGAATTTACAACATCTTAACAACATCACTTAAATATTCTTTTGTAATCTGTTACATAGAACATTTTGAGTGCAGTGAGCCTGTCAGGGTTTTACAGTATATCAAGCCCCCACAAATCAACTGTCAGCCTAAAAGGTGCAGGTGTGAAAGTATTTTTCTGCTGTCAAAGACGTAAATACCTTTGACTGTGAGAGGAGTTCATGGCCGGACATTGTTCCCACAAACAGCCTGAGATCATCTTCTGACAGGAATTTCATGACTGTCCTCGCAGAGTGTGGCTGCTCCACAGAAATGCAGCTGCTATTAATCAAAAAGTGACACAGCAATGAAAGCACCAAGACAACAACAGATATCAAATTCACAAGGAGGAGAAATACTGAACCACGTCCACAATCTGTCAACTCCCTGCACATAAGCACAGCGAGAACGACTCTGTGCTTCACACGTTCTTCTTTTAGGCATTAGCTGTCTTTTCGTGGCTCAGCGGTGAGAGCAGGTCACCTTCCAGTCATTTAGTTCATGTTTGATCCAAAGCTTGATGACATGTCCGAGAACAAGACTGTGTGAGGAAACCATCCTGCAAGAAGTTCTTACTCAGACCACAAAACCACCACGCAAATTGTAAAAGTGTAGAAGAAAATATTTTTTTTAAACAAATTTCTGAAGACAAACAGACACAAGTCAACACTGAGACCTGAGCTGATATCAGTGATGCTGCAGTGAAAGCTTCCTGGTTGATGCTGTCAGGGGGAGTTTGGAGAACCATGCAGAAAGCAGCAGCAAGAGGAGAAGATTTCTGGAAATTTTACTGTATTTTGCAGTAGAATATTTCATGACTTCATGGCGAGACTGTAGTACTTTTAAGGACAAATTGTTATTTTTTTGTGAAAAAATGTGGACATTTAAAAAGGTATATTGGGTTCTAGAACAAAGACAAAAACTTTAAAGGTCCCATATTATGCTATTTTTCAGTCATGTCTTATAGGTCGTGAATTATACATTTTTACTTGAAACATCATGTAAATGAGGCCTAAGACAACTCTGCATGACAGATATCTTAATGCCTGTAACTTGGGTATAGTCTTTGTGAAATAAAAGCAATTCTTTGGTGAGACTGACCTGATGTCACACCGTGAGATGGGTTCACACACAGGATGGATGGAGATGAACGTTTCCATGTCTCACGGCTGCAGATGATGCAGAAAAGATGCCACGATCGACACAGCGCCGGCACCACATCCCAGGGATGGTTTGCAGATTCTCATACAGGCTTTGTAACTTTTTCCAAGCACATAAATGCAGCATTTACTGAAAGCTTTCATTTCTATTAATTCACAGCGGGTGCCTTTAATGGATCACAGGGGTGATGTACAGGATGATATCAGCAGAAACCGCAAGATCTGCACGATATTCAAGACCACAAACGACCAAATACACACCTGTGTGTTTTGTGGTCTTTAGTTATGTACTTTATGTATGTACCTGTGCCAGAGATGTAGGTTAGACAGAAATCTACGTTCCATCATAAACCCAGACTGAAACACTTCTACTGAAACACGTGTGAGAATCCGGCCTTGCTTGACGTCAGGTCCCATCGTGCCTCCACTGAAATCCATGATTAGAGGATATTCAGCTCAAACAGCGAGAAGCCAGTTGAGCTGGAAGGCTTGGCTTCGTATTAGTTGTGTATCTTGGAGTTGCCCAGAAAATAGTTTCAGCAGTCGACCTTTTCCCTTCTGAGGTCTTCAGGATATCGACTGTGACAGATCCATCCAAGAGAAGACCTTCAAGAGGGCGACCCGGTCCGAAGTCAGCCTGACCCCCACACAGCGGGCCGGGACAGGAAGGTAACGGAGAACATTCAGAGAGCAGATGAGGGACGATCCCTGGTCAGAACAAGGCCAGGAACAGGATCATTCATTTCTCAATCATGCTTGAGGGAGCGATTGAGCCGCTGAAACGGGCCAGCTCTGTAAAGTGAGCCTGCCCTGTATCGTATGCTGTCCCTGCTGACTTTTGTGCTGACATGTATGCTTCTAATTTTCTCAGTAAGAGAAAAATGCTGAATACATCCATCTACATCAAAGTCGGGCCTGAGAATCAAACGGTATTGCCAGAAAATTCCCTGGCCTCCTGTGAGCATTCCTGCAAATCCAAAACTTCTGTTCCGACGCTGTAGGTAGAATGAATCACAGGTTACATGCGGAAAGGAGAGGAGAAGCAGCGTGAGACATCGTGGAAATAAAGCGAGGAGCCGCCGAGCGCGGCGTCGGGCCGGGCCGGCAGCGGCGGTCTCGTCCCGTCCCACCATGATCCAGCGTGTTAAAGGTTCAGCGTGTTTACTTAGAGTTTTCTCTCCATAAAAAATTTACACTTGGCCGCTCTTTCATGTTCCCTGAGTTATGTGGCTCCTTCTGGCAGGGCGGCAGGAGGGGGGCTTTGATCTGGGGCCATAAACGCCGGAGGAGACCAGCCAACGCTGCATTCTGCACTGTAGGTTGAAGCAAGATCCCGAGGTCAGCCGGGAAGCAGCAGCCGGGCGAAGACCGGGACTCTGGGAGGACGGGGAACCACTCAGTCCCTGTGAGGCGTTCTGGTGCAAGTTTCTGAGAGATCACAGTTACATGTAGAATGTTAGAACAGAGAATCCTGATCCACGGTTTGAATCCCTCCTCACAGCCAGTCTGTCTGCTGCTGTCCCCCAACCACAACCGTCTGGTTCTGCAGAAAGTCTCCTCTGAGCCTGGTTCTGCAGGTTCGTTTCTCTCCTCTCTGCTTTTCATGTGGAATTGTTTGTTTAAATGGCTTGACATGACTTTGTTGTATTTGATGCTATAAAGATGAAATTAAATGGAATTGAATTTTAAAAAAGGTTGTGGTGTTACTGACTAGTTAACTGGAAAAGTGAATCAGGTGTATCAACATCCTGCGGTGACACAGTAGGGGTCCTGAACCCATCTGCAGGTCATTTCCAGTCCACAGTCCCTCCTGGTCCAGAACTTCATGCTCAAATATGTATCAAAAAATAAAATGCAATGTGGTTGGTTTCTAAAATCCTCCATGCTTTGTAAGAATGTTAGAAACAGTCCTCTGACTGACTGCTTGTGGTTTGAAATTGTGATACGATAGTTAAACTAAACTCAATGACACAGTTTGAAGAAAGATTACTTCTTTATTTTTGTACTTTTTGGACACTGAAGTCAAATCCAGTAACAGCATTTGTGTAAAACTGGAATTTCACAAAATAAGATTGTTCAAAACATTTACATTTTTTGTTGAGTAAGACTTTAAAACAGATCTTTTTGTTGGATTTTGGTTTTTATTGTTTACACTGTACAGTACACTCATATTTTGTAGTAGCGCTATCTCTATCTTTTTTCATGACAGTGATTTCTTTCGAAGATGATTGATTGTGAAAGTGACACGATTTCAGAGGCCGTGGTTCACAATAGCAGCGTTTCAGGAAAGTTGCTTCACACCATTTTCAAAAAGTTCCTCCTCTGGAGCCGTTTTCAAAAAGTTGTGTTTTCAGTGACTCTGGGCTGAATCGTCATTTTAAAGAGACGTAAAAGATGCTACCAAAGTTTTCTTTTTCACTTGAGAACATTGTCGTGTAAACACTGCCTGAGTGTCTGGTTTGGTTATATAAATCAGTTTTCTATCCATACAGAGGAGGCATAATCTGAATATATTGAAATGATAAGGCATCTAAGAGAAATCTTCTCATATCATTGAAGTATTTCATAGGTTAAATATGCGTCTTTTTTCCCTTTTTTCATGTTGTAATAAAAGTGTCTGTAATTCATATTCTACTGCAGGAAAGAGTATAACACAACATGGAAACCCTGAGCTGATCCGTTCATGGCCGCTGCATCCAGACAGAAAGACAGTCCTGGCTTTTCTATGAGGAAAAGATGTGGCCACAGGTGTTTGAGATTTCAGAATGAGGATACTGTCTGCCTTCATAATGAATTTATATTTTATTAGGTTTTGTTGTTGATGGGTTTTTTTTTTTAAGTTTACTAAGTTTATTAAATGCAAACTTTCTTTTTCAGAATGTATCCATTTTTCACTGCAATAAAAATTGGAGGGGGGGGGGGGGGTTCTATACACTTCCCCCCACTGGAAGATGAGTTGTTATTATTTCACACACACACACACACACACACACACACACACACACACACACGCACTGTGCGGTGAGAGCACTGACCACTGTCCCACTGCGTAGCCAATAATAATAATATTGTATTAGTTTGAGTAAAGTATGAGTAAAATTCAACTACTGGTAATTTAAAAAAATGCCTTGACAGAAGATACCCGTGCTAGTAGGGGGTTACTAGCCGATATCAAGGTGCCAGAGGCTGTGTGTGTGTGTGTGTGTGTGTGTGTGTGTGTGTGTGTGTGTGTGTGTGTGTGTGTGTGTGCTGAATTCTGATTCTATGTACAAGAGAATTCATGCAGATTTTATAAGTTAAATGAGGAACTGAATTAATAACCTTTGATAAGCTGAGTTTGTGTTTTTAGTCAAAAGAAATTTTTTTCTGAGATAATTTTTTTCATACAAGACAGGCTTTGAATATATTAAAAAGCTAAGTTATAAGTTATCTTAGAGTATACTTCAGATATCCCAAGGCTGGATAATTCTATTCTCGTGAGCCTGAGGTGTGGAGTTGCCATAACAACCTGTTACAATCTCAATAAAATCTCTTAGAATGAAAGGCGTGGAATGTACAGAAACATTTTGTATCTAAGAACAAAGATAATTTCAGAAAGTAAAGTTAATTTTAATGTTGTAAATTCCTCCTTTCTCTGTATACATGACTGCACTGGCGGAGCACTGACCCATCCAATATGGCGGCCACCCGACCGGTGAGGTCCGTCTCGCGAGATTTGGCCCTCACGTGACTTCCAGTGGACTGTCATGGCTGCGGCGAGGAAGTTTCGCATGTGTGCGGTGTCTCCTTCAGGGAAACAGTCCGCGTCTGTCCTCTTCCTTCACGGCTCAGGTCTGTCTGTCCTCCTCTGTCCCTCTGTCCTCACTCCTCTACCGTGAAGCAGCCTCCTTTTAGTCCACTGCGCGTTCTTTACCGCTCTCCTTCATTCTATTAAACACTTTCCCAAATCATTCCTTGTTTTATTTTTTCTAAATTTTGTTGTACTCTTAAATGGTATAATTGGATTTTCAAATCACTGAAACTAACTAACAAAAAGGAAAGTGCATTAAAGTAACAGGCTTTTGGTGTGTTCAGGATGTCAGTGAAATGAGAATTTACCAGGTTAATGGGAAAAATGTCTGAAAATACAGTTATAGTTGGTAGTTCTGGAAAACTGGTTAAGTAATGTAATTACTCAGGGAAATTTATGGGAAATCATGTTTAGAGTAAATGTATTCTGCAATAAGCAACCCCATGGATTCTATGCACAACTTCACCACTCCCTGAACTTCAGGAGGCTATTTGTTTCCAGTCTTTCATGATAGGGCGAGCTGATTAATCCAGGTGTCCCTGACCTCTGTAACCACAACAGTAATGGTCAGACACACCTGCACTAATCAGCTCGTCCAACATGAAAGGCAGGAAGCAAAGGAGCCTCCTGAAGTTCAGGAAGTGGTTGAGTTGTGCACAGAGCCCATTGCACAGGTGAAAATCGATGGAAAATATATTGTAGCGACCATGGGGGTCGCTGTGGCGCTCTGCATGCCGCAGGGCATGCTGGGAGGGGTTTATGTTGAGCCGTTCGGATTCGGGGCCGCCAAGATGTTTATTTCTGTTCGTGTTGCTTCCTTTTGTTATTAGTTATGATTATTGTCTTGTTCTTATGTGCTGTTGCCACATATGTGTTATTGTGTGTTATTGACAGTCGTCCCTGTTTCCTCCTTGCAGGTGACACTGGACGGGGTCTGAGAGCCTGGGTGAAAGATGTCCTGGGCAGAGACCTGGCCTTCAGCCACATCAGGGTTCTTTACCCCACAGCACCATCTCGGTACGTCCTAGAACCAGTTAAGAACTGTCCTGGTGTCGACAGGTTCTGGTCTTGATGGACTGAAGCCTCGTTCATCAGTCACCAAATCCCTGTGAGGGGATGGGATTAGTGGCGTTTCTACCAGATTTCTAATGCTAGCATTCATAGATGAGCAATCGAACTGGAATGAAACAGAAATTTGTGAGTATTACTTTCAGTTTAATTAATCTACCAAATGGGAAGACTCATTCAAACTCACTGCAGTTTTACTGTCTGTAGACCAAGAAGCACATCCATAAATTTGATTACAAACATCCCAGTATTGTTACAATTATACATTATTTTGTTTTTTAAACTCACAATTAATATTGACTTCAGTTATTTTCTTCATACAGCTCTAAACACGACACAGTTATCTTGACACATGTTCACAGAGTTTTCTTGCTGTGTCCTCGGGCCTGAAGTGTGCTTGTTGTCCCGATGCCTCCAGGCCGTACACTCCCATGCGAGGGGCTCTGTCCAACGTCTGGTTCGATCGCCACAAGGTCTATCAGGACTGCCCGGAGCATCTGGAGTCCATCGACGACATGTGCGCCTCTCTGGGGTCGGTCATCCAGGACGAGCTGAACGCCGGGATCCCCAAACACAGGATCGTCATCGGTGAGGACCTGCCGTCACACAGGGCCCGGTGTGGCCCGGATCAGAGTCCTGAGGGGTTTTCCTGTCGGTTTGGCCTCGCTCCTCGACTCGTTGTCGTTTTCAGGACCTTCAGAAGATGCTGCGGTGGTTTTACCTCCAGCTGCAACAGATGTTCAGGTTCAAGCAAAGACGTTTTGAAGTGACAACAGAAACCCTTCATTACATATAGTGGGCCCGTTTACAGCAGTGCTCAGAGCCACTGGAAAGCTGCTGCTTGAAAATGCTGTTTACAGCTTTTCTGCAGCACGTGTGTGCAACGATGTGTTTTCACTTGAGATGTGGTGGTGTAAACGGGGCCTAAAGGAGGACTCGCCTGATTGGAGGGCCATTTAAGGATTTCAGAACCAGTAACAGAAGTTTCCAGTGAACTCTAAAATACCCTGACACTTATATATTCTCTCATGCATACTCCAGTTACTGTAGTAACAGCAGCAGCATATTAAAATCGGGTCCTCTGGTTTGGTTTGGACACATCTTGAGCTTTGTAGAGTAGAGGAAGCAGAAAACTCCTGTTCTGGACACAGACTGTATCCGGATCTGAGAAGACTCCTCCTCCTCCTCCTCCTCCTCCTCCTCCTCCTCCTTCAAACCCTCTAACAGTGAAGATCAGACCTACACCCCCTCACCTCACTCATCTGCTCCCCTCCCACACACACACACACACACACACACACTCTCTCTCTCTCTGAGTGACACCGCAGTCCATCTTGGCAGGTCTGCTCCTCACCTCCCCCCTGTCATGATATAAACTGAGGAATGCCTCATCGGGTTACCGCGTCCTTTAAAGTGCTGCCAGCAGATAATACAAAAGGGTTTCCATCGGGGATTTTCAGGTCGCGAAAAGCTTTTTGCATCAAATACTCTGCTTATCAAGTTCACGTACAAGTAACCGTGTACTGAGAGCGCTGAGCGTTCCCACGGGACGGGCCGTGGCGTGGGAGTCCCGCCAGGCCCGACGACCCAGCATCCAGTTCCAGCGAAGGGAGGAGAGTTCTGAGCAGGAGTTGAAGAGGTGAACGCGGAGTTCACGCTCCACCACTCGATGCGATGCACCTGTAGGATGTGTGCAGTTCTTCTTGCGCACACAGGAAGCGGTGCGACCGCGGGCGCCGGAGCCTCTGCTCGTTTCCCAAATAAACCCGATTTTCGCATGAATTGCGTCGAATCCCGGACTGCAGGGTCGGATCCAGAGTAAACAGAGGAAGCAGCTGCCTGGAATGGTCATTACGGCTAACTGGATACATCCGGAGCGGCGTGCACGCGGTTTGCACGTGAGGCCACGCATGGCCTCCCTCCCCTCCCCCGCCCTCCCGCCATGTGTTTCTGATAAAGCGTCGCAGTAGCAGCGCGGTTCCAGATCAGACCTGGAAGAATGAAGCAACAAGGTGCTGGAGACAAAACGGAGCGCGGATGATTGACCCCTCAGCCCGGGTGGAGCTCGGTTTGGACCTTGGTTCACCTTTCCTCCTTTCCAAAGATCAGACACCAATCAGCCTCATGTCCGTTGGACCCACATAAGAGAGACTTCACTGAGCTGCAGCAGCACAAGTCGGCCAAACAGTAGAATCAGCTTCGTTTCCCTGCATTTAATGAGCAACATCAGGCTGAACTGGGTTTAACAGACCTGTTGGATCAACCTTTGACCGTTACCTAAAGCCTATGTGTGAGTTATACAGTAAATCCATGTCTGACCACCCAGTATCATATCTAATGTACCGTTCCTTATATTTACAATTTCACACAATTACGTTTCAGCCAGCTGTCATTTAGAAAGGTTCATCGATCCGAAGTGAGTCTCAGAAGGGGAAATGGTCAGAAATGCAGTGGTGGTCCAGAGGTTACCGGAGCTCGCAGGGTCAGATCCCACTGTGGACAGGTTGAGCAAGACCCTTGACCCTTGACCCCATTCGCTGTCATGGCTGCACCTGCACATCCCAGAAATAAGATGGATAAATGATTTTAATAATAAATTGCTATGTTTACATACAGGAGCAAGTTTCTTGCGGTGAGCTAATTTCATGTGTGCAAACCAAAAATACTTAAGTTAGCATAAAAGGAAAAAAATATGACTTTGTTTGCATTTAAAGAGAAATTAGATCAAGATTGCTTTTTAAAAATAGTCCCATGCATGAATGAAAAATACTTTGTTTTTGGCCCCTTTTACACGACAACATTCCAAGGGAAAACATGTCGTTTTTACATGGACCAGGACCAGGAGAATCTAGACGGGAGTCATGACACCCTGGAGGAAAACATGGTTCTTATTGTCCTTCTACTGAGCGTGTGCAGTAAGGGCGTTTTCAAAAACTTTCATTGGCTGGGAGCACCGCTGTAACCGGGCTCCTGAAACCCAACGACAGCTTCCTGTTTTCACTTGAAAACGCTGTCATGTAGACAGGGCCTGGTTCTTCGGTGTTATTCAGTGGAAAGGTTTCGGATGGTGGGATCACGTGGTCACGTTTCAGCCCTGAAGCGGCTCACGGGGAGCCTGATTTTCCATTTCCAGGCGGGTTTTGCCGTGTTGAGAATGGTGACGTTAGCGTGTGACTCCAGGTGATATGATGGAGATGGTGACAGTGATTGATGGCTTCCTGGTGAAAGTGCTGAACTGCAGGAAGCAGCCCAGGTGCCTCCCGGTGGACACACAGGGCCAGCCATGTGAATTCCACATGCCTTCGCTCTCCTCAGCTCCCCAGCAGGATGATGGGCACTCGCACACTTTCCCAGATGTTCGCAGTGTGCCTACATGCACCCAGATGTGTGAGATTAAAGACAGACTCATGGCTGTTTATTCCAGGGCAGAATAAAAAAAGAGCGAGACCCGATGATGTGGAACTAAGAAGTCCCATCCATCTCTCGTTTTTGAAATATTTTCCACCGCTGGCTGAATTAAATGCTCTGAGTTAGCTTAAGTTAGTGGTGCAGAGGGGAGTGCCTCCACGACGGGACCTTTATACACACTTATTCAGTGAAGCAGGACCAAAATTAAAATATAGTTGGCTACGTTTATTTGGCTTTTAAAACTGGACCCGTGGAAGTTGTTGATGTTTGTTTTTCTCTCTTGGAAGGTGGCTTTTCGATGGGCGGAGCCATGTCGTTCCACCTGGCGTGCCGGCAGCATCCCGACGTCGCGGGAGTCTTCGTCTTATCGAGCTTCCTCAACAAAGACTCGGTGGTCTACCAGGTACAGCTCCGAGTCTGGAGGAGGGAAATCGCTGCTGCCGTTCCACATTTATCTGTGAGGCAAACCTGCTGAGATGTATCAGCCTGCGATAGCCTGCCACCAGTCGTGCTTTAATGACTCACTGTCACGTTTAAATCTTAGAGAAAATCCCGAGTGGAAAAGTCTTCATGGACTTGATGAAAATGCTCTACTACCTGAACGTCACACTATTCCTGCTGAGCGACTTGTTTTATATCTTTAACCGTGTTGAAGTGGGTTTGTTTTCAAATTCAAACTTCTTCTGGCTTCAATGTTCCGTTGTAAATGTGTGTCTGCTCTCTGGATGTGCTGTCAGGTGCCACAGTGATTTCGGTTTGTGCCTTTCACGTCTCTCTTGGCATTCCCAGTGCAGATGGCGACAGATATGACTCAGACATGACAGTTCAAAGCAGAGACGGTGCAGTGAAGACGCTGCAGTCGCTCCAAACAGCCCTCGGTGGAGTCCGTCACTGGAACCATGGGACCGGCCTCAGATATACATCAGAAACAGCTGTAGATGGGGAGAGCGATAGGACTCAAACATGTTCTTTTTCAGAAAAGGGAAGAAAATTTGTTCTCGTGTTCAGACACCAGCAAGAAGCTGGAGATCAGAGAATCTCAACATGTTGATACCGAATGTAGGATTTCAGTTTGTTTCTGTAGCTTAAGCTAAAGGTTTTCTGCTGTGTGTGTGTGTGTGTGTGTGTAGGCGGTGGAGGAGCGCCTCCAGGCGGGGCGGTCGCTCCCTGAGCTGCTGCAGTGCCACGGCACCAGTGACGACCTGGTGCCCCACCAGTGGGGGGAGCAGACGTCGGCCCTGCTGAGGAGGGCCGGGATGAACGCCAGCTTCCACTCCTTCCCCGGCCTGCACCACGAACTCTGCCTGGCCGAGATGGAGCTGCTGAAGAGCTGGATACTCAGCAGACTCCCCGACACCGGCTCATCCTGATCAGAGCTGCTCGTTCCACTCAGTATTTATCAGTGAATTAATTTTGTGAAGGTGCTCTGCTGTAGTTTTTCTACCAGGCTCACCAGAGACGGGCTCCGAGGTGGGTGCAGGAACAAATCTGCTGGTTTCCCATGTATAGAGGGAGGGTGTAGTGATGCCCTGGTTCCTGGACATGGATTTGGGTTGTTAATCTCAATAAAGAGGGTTTTTTTTATCATTTCAGATATGTCCAGATACACACAAAACACATATCTCCAATGCAGGAATGAAAAGAAAACAAACACCATTTCAACTCTCTCACACAACCTTAGAGTCACTCTTCCCCTTATGATGACCAAACATCATGAGTTGTGTTTCATCTAAGTGTATAGATAGTTTAATGAAATCAAACCACTCTTTTTAATTTATTCTCTCCTGAGGTAATTTTCTCTGTGAGCTGCTCTAAACTCTCCCTGAACAGAAAGTATTTCTGTTACCAGCAAACAAGTGTTTTTGGTGTGTTTTTGAGATTTTACACTCGTCCTGAATGTACAGAATAAAAGGCGTTGGTCCCTTTGTGATCAATGGTGTGTCTGAATATTTGTTTGTAGCAGCTGTCATATTTCACAAACTCTCATATATGATCACTGATTTCAGTTATTAAAGGGCTGTATCATGCAAAATTCACTTTTTGTATATTTTAACCTTGCTATATAGTTATGTATTCCTCAAAAACACCCCAAAGCGTTTTTTTCGTCCGTGCCTGTGTGTTTGAGCTTCCCTCGTTGTGCTGCTCAGAGAGGCAGCCCCTCCCGCACCCGTGAAAACGTCACACGGTGAAGATGTTAAGAAAACTCAAAAATCCTATCTCAAAATATTAGAATATTTCCTCAGACCAAGTAAAAAAACAAAATTATAACAGCAAAACAAAATCAAACATTTGAAAATGTCCATTAATGCACTCAGTACTTGGTTGGGAATCCTTTTGCACGAATTACTGCATCAATGCGGCGTGGCATGGAGGCAGTCAGCCTGTGGCATTGCTGAGGTGTTATGGATGCCCAGGATGCTTCAATAGCGGCCTTTAGCTCGTTTGCATTGTTGGGTATGGTGTCTTTCAGCTTCTTTTTGACAATACCCCACAAATTCTCAACGGGGTTCAGGTCAGGGGAATTGGCAGGCCAATCGAGAACAGTAATGCCATGGTCAGTACACCAGTTACTGGTGGTTTTGGCACTGTGGGCAGGTGCCAGATCATGCTGGAAAATGAAATCATCTCCATAGAGCTTTTCAGCAGAAGGAAGCATGTCGTGCTCTAAAATCTCTTGGTACACAGCTGCATTTACTCTGGACTTGATGAGACACAGTGGACCAACACCAGCAGCTGACATGGCTCCCAAACCATCGCTGACTGTGGGAACTTCACTCTGGATTTCAAGCAACTTGGATTTTGCTCCTCTCCAGCCTTTCTCCAGACTCTGGCGCCTTGACTTCCAAATGAAATACAAAACTTGCTTTCGTCTGAAAAGAGGACTTTGGACCACTCTTCAACTGTCCAGTGCTTCTTTTCCACGGCCCAAGTCAGACGCTTTTTCCGTTGTCTTGAGTTCAGAAGTGGCTTGACCATGGGAATACGGCTATTGTAGCCCATTTCCCGGACACGTCTGTGAACGGTGGCTTTTGATACCTGGACTCCAGCTTCAGTCCACTGTCTTTGAAGCTCCCCCAAATTCTGGAAGCGGCTCTTCTTCACAATGCTGTTCAGCCTGCGGTCATCTCTCTTGGTTGTGCAGCGTTTCCTGCCACATTTCTCCCTTCCAACAGACTTTTTGTGAATGTGCTTTGAAACGGCACTCTGTGAACAGCCTGCTCTTTGAGAAATTTCTTTTTGTGTCTTACCCTCCTGATGGAGGGTGTCAATGCTGGTCCTGTGGACAGCAGTCAGATCAGCAGTCTTCCCCATACTTGTGATTGAGTTTACTGAACCAAGCTGAGTGTTTTTCAAGGCTCAGGAAACACTTGCAGGTGTTTCGAGTTATTTAGACGATTCAAGTGATTAGTTAAATAGCCTACTAGTATACTTTTTCATGATATTCTAATAGAGGGTTTTCACCGACGTCACGACTTGGGCGGTACCCTCGCTGCGCCGCCATATTGGAGATACTCAGTGTAAACAATCACACTGACAGTAGTCGCGATTGTGTGTTATGGAACAATTTGAGTGCGTTCAGCCATGTCGAAAACTCGTCAAAACGGACTGTAGAAGCAAAGGAATATCGGGAAGGCCTTGGGTTACAAGAGAAAGCCCGATATTTCAAGAAGCTACAGTTTATTGGTGGTAAAGATCTGTAGGAGTTGGCTCCCACCTCCTGGACCCTCACTGGGGACCAGCACTTTTGTACGGGTTGGGGTTCTAAATAATTGATTAAAACGCAAATATTACCAAGCTGATGGCTACAAATAGTGTGACAGCTGAAATATGTATTCTTTTTACATAAAATACTTTAAAAATCTAGCACAAACTGTTTTTTTTCAGGAGTAGTACATGGCTAGGGACATAAAAAATTAAACTTTCTGTAGAAGCTAAACATTTATGAATGATCAAAGTAACATATGAAGTCATTAATAAGCTTAAACTGTTGCACTCTGTTTCACTTACCTGACAAGAAACCTGACAAATTCGGATGTTGTCCAGATTTTTCCCTCGTAGATCTTGGTTAAGCTTTGCCAACCACAAGCGCCTCCGTTCCTCTGATAGTTTTAGGCATTCCTCGCCTTGGTTTTTTACAACTTTTGGAAGTCTATTCATTCATTCATTTTCTACCGCTTATCCATTTCGGGGTGGCGGGTGGCTGGAGCCGATCCCAGCTGCTGTGGGTGAAGGCGGGGTATGCCCTGGACAGGTCGCCAGTCTGTCGCTGGGCGACGTCTATATAATTCCAAATGTTTTTCTCTGTCTGACCTATTGGCACAACCAATGACACGGCAATAATTTACCATTTTTCTTGATAACGCTCTGGATCTTCCTTAGGACTTGTGCTTTGTTGTGATACGGAGTACCTCCAAGATGGTGACTTCCGGGTCGATGACACGCCTAATGACACGTCGAGAAAACCCTCTATATTTTGAGAAAGGATTTTTGAGTTTTCTTAAGCTGTAAGCCATAATCAGCAATATTAAAATAATAAAAGGCTTGAAATATCTCAGTTGATTTGTAATGAATCCAGAATGTATGACATTTTTGTTTTTTTAATTGCTTTTCAGAAAATAAAGAACTTTATCACAATATTCAAATTTTCTGAGACAGTCCTGTAAGTGACGAAAGTGGGAGTGTGTGTGTTTGTATGTGTGTACATTTGTGTGTGCCTAATAGGGCTGAAACAATTCATCGAATAATTCGATTATAAAAAAGCTTCGAATTAAATTCTGTTGCTTCGAGGATTCGTTTATTAATTGTGTACAGTGAAACTACCATGAAACCGCTGGCGTGTAGCGCCCGGAACTAAAGCGCAGCATGTTTCCGCACGAGAGTGTAAGCCGCACGGACATGTCAGAGCAAGCAGATGGAGCACAGCGCGGTAAAACGACGCGAGAAATGGAGAAAGCTGCGTCCACACCGCCAAATGCTTTCCGCGATTTTGCGTCAAAATACAATTGAAAACAAATGGGAACGCGCGTTCCACCAGCGACGACACTGGACGAGACGCGTCGCGTTGTCGCAACGCGTCCGACGCATTGTCGTGGCGCGTCGGGGCGTTGAAGAGCAGAAAGAAGAAAATGCTGGCGAAAAGGAGGAAGCACAACAAAGAAAGCGCCAGAAAATGTCAAAAGTATGGGACAACTTTAAACGAAAAAAAGGGAAGAACTCGGTGCAAAGTTTGCACTGCCGAGCGGAGCTGGCGTATTATGACAGCACCACGTCGGAAGAGAGAAAAAAAAGTGACTATTCTGAAATTGTTGTTTTGCACTCCTTTGAATGCACTTTAAAAATTTTAGGGCTGCTGTCAGTTTATAAAGGTGAATGTGCTGTGTTGGATTTTTTTACAATGAAGCTAAGGCCTTAACCCTCTGTCAGGTATTTTATTTATTTTTTATTTAAATAATTTGAGAATTTAAAGTGCAATGTTCATCCTAGCAATGAGTGTTCCTGTGCAGTTTAATAAATGTTACTGCAAGCATTAATAGTAGTTCATTTTTTTTTTGTCACCCCTGCTGGTTGGTGTTTTCCGCCCATGACCTCTTTAAGCGTAGTGGCAAGATCGCCTTGGAAATAATAGGTGAATTGTTACAAACCGTCAAACAATAGAAAGCAGCCCAAACCTCCATATCTGTTGAAAATGCATGTTAAAACTGTAAAAACTTGATTTGCATAATAAAAATAACACGTCATAAACACATGACCATTTCATCAACCCACCCGTCGGGTTCAAAAGAACCCTGAAATCCACCCAATCTGGCAACACAGAGCCGCTCTGGTCACAGAGCTTTGTTTTATGCAATTCTGGTGGTGTTTGACTTTCCTACAATGAGTAAGAACAACATCGTTCATTCTTCTAATGCATATAATGATTAGATCGCGTTGTTTGTCATACATTCTACCAGAAGAATTACAGAAAAAACAATGTGTAGGCAAAAACACGACACAGATTTTAATTTTGAAATCACTTATTTAGGAACACGGATCTACTTTCCTTCTGGCACCCGGCTTGCTTCTGTTTAGATTGACAGGGCAGGGCTCCAGCATGAGGAATAATAGGATCCTTGCTGAAAGTTTCCGGACTGCAGCTCTGTAGCGGCGCCGGACCGGACCGCAGCCACCATGGCTGCTGTGAGCCCAGTGTTACGCTCCGTGCATGGTACCTCGTCACACACACAGCAGAACCGATAAGCAGAATCGTTAAGGAGACAGCCAAACAACTCCTTGGAAGCGAGACATGAGGAACCGATTCTACAAAAGAATCGGTTCTCGATTCCCATCCTTAATGATGTCATCACTCTAGAGGACGTTGCTACCTGATGACATCGCAGGTTTTCACACCAAAAGCAAGCACTCTCTTCGACAGCTCCAACTGCTCACATTGTATCAGTTCTGTTCGCCAGCTACACACGAGTTCTGTTCGCCAGCTACACACCACACACAGCTCCAAGAACCTAGCATCCACTGACCACTAGCGGGCATCTTTTTTTTTTGTTTTTGTTTTTTGTTTTTTGTTTTTCTTTTCGAGAAGGAACCCTTTTCTTGAGAAATGACTGGAAATTTCTGTCTGAGAGACAGGAGGGGAGTTCCCAAGAACCCTTGCCTTCCTCATCAGCTGAACGTTACTCAAGAGCTTGATGAGATGCGTTCTCTTGTCAGTGAGCTCCGCCAGACTGTTAGAGACCGCGACGATGAGATCCTGATGTTGAAAAGTGAACAGAAGGAGAGTACAAAGAGGTGTGAAGAGTTTGAGGAGATTGAAGAGGATATGCAGATGAAAATTTGCCAACTGGAAGCCTTCCACCAAGAGCAGTGGGAAAACGAGGAAGTGGACAAGCTGAAGGACGAAGTCCTGTGGATGTCTCAGCAAATGCAGGCTAAAAGACAGATGATAGTCAAGGTCAAGGCAGAAAGCAGGAGCCATCTGAAGCAGATCGAAGCCCTCAAACGACAAGTGAGCAACCTGGAGTGGAAGCTCAGAAGCACGGACTGCGACACGTCTGAATACTTGGAGGAAAATGAGAGACTCCATGCAAAGCTCCAGAAAACCTCCAAACAGCTGACTGACAAAACAAGTCTGGAGCTCAAGAGAGAAGAGGAATGGAAGGCGAAGTACAGAGCTCTGGAGGAGAAGTTGGAGCAGGAGGTGGAGCTTAGAAAGAGGGTGGAGGATGAAAAGGAGGTCCTGCTGACTGCTCAGAAGACCCACCAGGATGAGGTTAAGACCCTCCAGACTGAGAGAAAGAACCTCCAGTCTGAAGTGAAGAGCCTGCAGACAGCTCAGAAGACGCTCCTGGATGAGAGAAAGACCCAGTTGGATGAGAAAGAGGTCCTGCTGACTGTTCAGAAGACCCTCCAGGATGAGGTTAAGACACTCCAGACTGAGAGAAAGAACCTCCAGGATGAGGTTGAGACCCTCCAGACAGCTCAGAAGATGCTCCTGGATGAGAGACAGACCCAGTTGGATGAGAAGGAGGTCCTGCTGACTGTTCAGAAGACCCTCCAGGATGAGGTTAAGACACTCCAGACTGAGAGAAAGAACCTCCAGGATGAGGTTGAGACCCTCCAGACAGCTCAGAAGATGCTCCTGGATGGGAAGGAGGTCCTGCTGACAGTCCAGGAGATGCTCCAAGATGAGGTGAAGATCCTCCAGACTGAGAGAAAGACCCTCCAGTCTGAGGTTAAGACCCTCCAGACAGCTCAGGAGATGCTCCAGGATGAGAGGAAGACCCTCCTGGTGGAAAATAAGAGTCTCGTGGAAGAAAGAAAGACTCTCCTGAATGACAATGAGGTCCTACTGGTTGAAAAGACCAGGTTAAAGGAGGACAACAGGTTCTTAGAGGAGACTGTCAAGACCAAGGAAAAGAAGAAAAGACGTTTCTGGAGGTTGTTGGCAAAAAAACAAAACAACAGAGAAGAGAAGGCGGCCACGAAAGCAGTGAAGGACGCCACGAAAGCAGTGAAGGACGCCACGGTGGTTGTCAATGTGGACAATGACAAGCGGCCTAAAGGTTTCTGGAGCCACTTGTTCCAGAAAAAGAAGACTGACCATGATCAGTCGTAGGAGGCTGCTGTGGGATCGGTCATTTGGACCACAACATGAAGACTCCACGGCTCCACATAGCATTTAAAAAAAAACAAACAAAAAAAGTAACACTCACCAACATATTTTGGATGCAGTGTGGAGAAAACTTGAAAACCAATAAAAGTTGAATGAAGGCACTTTGGTTTGATTCAATTATTCAGTTATATGAAGGAATAAACAGGAAGAAGAGAAACAGGCCGAGAGGTGGAAGGATGGCTTTATAGTGTATTCAGAGCAAGTTTTAGAAAACTAAGTTCATTTTTTTTGTCCGTCGTGAGATTTATGCTTGCTAAAATAAAATAAAAAGAAATGTTAAGAAAAAAAATATTTTATCCAATTAATCGATTAATCGACCAAATCGACCAGATTAATCGATTACTAAAATAATCGATAGCTGCAGCCCTAGTGCCTAACCTAACCCTACAAAGAAAAACAAAGAACAGGTAAGGATATGTGTCCATCTTTAGAACCTGTCAAGAGAGAAATTCATGCTGCCCACAACTGCTGACATTCTGCTCAAGCTCACTCATGCTAAAGTGTTTTCTCTGCCGGATGCTGCAAGTGGTTTCTGGGAAATTCCAGTAGACCCAATTGAGAGCAAAACTAACCATGTTCTCACCCATTCGGGTGGTGCAGCTTCAGTAGACTCCCGTTTGGAATCACCCTTTGGAAATTTTTTCAAGGACCTACAGGGCATTGTCTTCTACATGGATGACATTTTGATCTGCACTGAGGAAGCAGAGCTGGAGCGGCTCAAGAACAGCCTCAACACACTAGAGAAGGCAGCGGAATCACATCAAGTCTCTGTTGCAACAGTGACGTCTAAAACGACCTGGGCCACAACATTTATGAGGAGGTAATCCAGCCTGAAGTGACCAAAGTTCAAGCCATGACCCAGCTCCAGCCACTGGCCAACGCACAGGAGCTATGGAGAGTCCTCGAGATGATTGACTGCCTTGGCAGGTATCTCCCTCACCTGTCAGCAGTCACCAAGCCACTGACTGAGCTCCTCAAGCCCGAGGCAACATGGGAATGGGGCGCAGCACAAAAAATGACAGAGGCCTCTGTTTTCGTGTGTTTTGATGTAAAGAGAGACATTGTCGGCAGTGTTGATACACGTAGCTATGGACTGGGTGGGGTTGTACTGCAGGACAATGACTGATGCTGAGACAAATGCAGAAGGAGTGCCTTGCTGCAGTATGGGCTTGTGAGACGTTTTCAAGGTACTCGCATGGCCTAAACACACTTGTCTTGCAGAGCAATCATAAACCACTCATTCCACTCACTGACAGCAAAGGTCTCGATTCAGTTCCAATTAAATATCTGAGACTGTTGCTGCGCATGTGGTATATCTTAACAGCTGAGTATCGCTGGTCATCGCAGACACGCTTTCCAGACATCCCCAATCTGAGAGGATGCAGGACATCGCTGAATTGACCAGTGAGTTGGAGATATCTGAGGAAGCTGTCCGTGATACATGGCCGATCTCCCCCACAACTTTCTGGTTTTGAAGATTGTAGATTACTTTTCAAGGTACATCGAAACTGCCCACCTCACTAATATGTCAGCTCCTGCAAACATCGCTAATTTGAATATTTTCTCAAGATGGGGTCACCCAAATGAACTGATTACTGACAATGGCCTGCTGACATGTTTGATTTCAGACACACAACAACCAGCCCTCACTATGCACAGGCCAACGGGGAAGCTGAACGGGCTGTGCAGACAGCCAAACAGATCCAGATCCTCACCAAGCACCGAGCAAAGCCCAGGAATGAGCCTGTCAACGAGGCAGGTGTGTGAAAACAGGGAGAGGGAGAGAACTAAAACATGGTGGACAGGGGCTCTGCAGGAACAGGGCTGGACACCACTGTGCCAACAGAACTCAAAGAACGGGAGATGTGTTGCTGTGGAACTACTTTATGTGTGACACATCTGTGCATTGATACATGGAGAGTTGGCATGTGACAGTGTGTTCCAGTCAGTAGCAACCTCTCCTGTAATACTGTGAGTTTATTTAAATAAAGCACTTACTTTATCAGACTCTTCTGGATTATTCTCCATCCATCCAGGTCAAAGTCAGCTCCCTTCTCAACACTGATCCACATTTCAGACAAAACTAACTCTGAAAGGTTGTCTGAACTGACCAAGATAATGTTTGACTGGGTGAAAGTTTTAAGACAAGCTCTGACTGCTAAAATTTAAAATAAAGAGGTGATTGATGCTCTTTCCTTCCTGGAGTCCTGCAACATCGTCCACACAGACCTGAAGCCAAAGAACATCATGATGGGAGATCGATCCGGCCAACCACTCAGGACCAAAGTGATTGACTTTGGCCTGGCAATGGACAACGTCAAGGAGCAGACGGGTCGAGTCTGCGGCTCGTGGTGTTACATGTATGTAACCAAAACCTGATCTGCATATCTGGGAAAGCCGGGTCAACATTCCTGACATTTCTAGTCCTCTTTATGTCCTCAGGAGTCCAGAAATGCTGCTGGGAGCCCCCATGGACCAGAGTTTAGACGTCTGGTCACTGGGCTGCATCGCAGCACAAATGCTGATGGGCCGGGCTCTGTTCCAAGGCTGCAGCCGTCATATGGTAAATTTTACTCTTTATTTCTAAGACTGGATGTCATTTTACAGTGTATGGCCACAGAGTTCCAGCACTGCAATGATAAGTTATTGGTTTTTACTGAAAGCTAATGAACCCTTGTTCATGCATATGTGATAAAACTAACATTCCAATAAGTGCTTTTACCACTGTGTAGAGTTAATTTCAATGGTATAATCCAACATTATGCTGTTTCCACAGATACAACAGATCACAAAACTCTTCGGGTTGCCTCCAGATCACTTGATGAGGATCGGACGCTATACCAAGAACTACTTCGATGAAGAGTCCACAAGCGAGACGCCCATCTGGACTCTGAAGGTAAAAGTCATTGTGTCTTTTAGCTGTGCTTGATCAGTCCAGCTTGTCTTTTCTTCTTGTGTCCTCTGCATCTGGACTAAAACAAATCTTTCTGCTTGCAGCCTGATGATGGAGGACAGCTGATCGGGAGATCGCGGAGCCTTGAGGGAAGCCTGAACGATCTTCTGCTGGTGAGTAACATCTCACTGAAAACACCAGTTATTGTGAAAATATGAGAAGTTTATGTTCATTCTGTTGTTGTTTCTTCCTTCAAGGTTTCTTCTGACACGTCAGATGATCCGGAGGCTCTGGAGTGTGACCGGGCCGCCTTTGTTGACCTGGTCACCAAGATGCTCACCCTGGATCCAGCTCAGAGGATCACACCTCAACAAATGGTGCAGCATCCATTTTTCACTCTGAGCCACCTGGACCCCAGTCGCCACCACCACTAGTGAGTGAGCTCTCAGATGTTAGATGTGTTCACTGGACTCATATCATGATAGAATAAGTGCTTGAACTCAGTGTTTTTTTCTATTTTCCAGTGTGAAACGCTCAGTTGAGCTCATGGAGGTCTGTGACAAGTGGAGCTTTCAGACAGATGCTCCACAATGTTCCACAGCCTCCACCGGCAGCAGCAGCTCTGACAGCACCGGCACCGACAACACCACCAGCAGGAGCACCGCCGTGGACGACAGCAGCAGCGTCTACCGCAGTCTGGACAGTTCCACTGCCAGAAAAAGAAGTCGAGACTGTTTGGACGTCCCAGAGTGTGTCAGCAGGTATTTATTTGATTCATATTTCAACAAACAGTTGTTTTACTTTAACAAACTGACCATTTCCTGCCTGTTTTTATTCAAGATCCGCCAAACAGGAAGACGGTGAGAGGCTGCTGAGCACTCATTCAGAAGGCTCGGCTCCAAAACCAAAGAGGAGGAGACTCAACAGGCCCACCAGTAAGTGCTTTGATTCAAAACCAGCCGATGACCTGAAATCATGATTTATCAGCTGGATAGAAACGATTCTCTCCACCAACATCCACAGCTGTTCCTCTTGTAGTGAGATGACTGATTAGTCTTGGTTGAGTAAACAAACTCTATTTTACTTTTCAGTGCTGCAGATGAAGCGGCCTGCTCAAAACCGCAACGCCTGATGAGAAAACGCAAGTGTCATGTCCTCCACCTCAGCCATCGATAGGCGCAGCATTGCACTGTTTCTCCTCCTTCCCCCTCTTCTGTTCCTCAGGTGGGCGTGTCTTGGTGCGTGTGGGCAGGAGCGGCTGGGCCAGTGCAATCAGCGGACGAGCTTCACCTGTGGCAGACTGGCCTGATCAACTACACCTGGTCTTCCCCCTATTTAACCTGGCGGGTGGTGCCACTTGATGCTGGACTGTCTTTTTTTTTTTTTTGCCACATCTCAGCCAGCCTCTCCAGACCGCTTCGGAGACCCACCTTGACCGCCCACTGCTCCGCTCGACGCCTCGTGGGGACCTTCCTCCCCTCTGCCGCTTTACTGCGAACTCTGAACGTCTTCAGTTGGATTACTCCTGTTGGAGGTGAACTGATACTCTCAAGATTTCTGTAAATAAACGTCATCCTAATCTGCCAACCTGCTTCTGCTTGCTTTCCTGCACTTGAGCCTCAGATCCACACCCCGTGACAGCAAGAGAGATGATGATGATGGACCAGAGCCACAGCCCGCTTCAAAACACAAGAAAAACTAAACCCGAAACCCAGGAGACATAAACAAATCAGTTTTTTTCTTTTGTGTTTGATGAGTCCATTTGTATTTTTTGTAAATTCTGTAAATCCTTGTCAGTTCATATTTATTGTACTGTTGCTATTGAGTTATTTCTTTTTTTTAAAGGTGTAATACAACATTTTGATTTCCGGGTGGATCACAAATAATTGGTTGGTCTGTTTGTCAATCATTCTGACGAGCTGCTTTCGTAAGGTGGTTCTACGTGCTTGCGCCCAATCAGCTTCTCCCTTTTGCGCATGCGCATTCAGAGTGTTTATGTAGCCGGTGAGCTTCTGAGCTAGTACTTACCGACGGCGAGTCTGACATAATGAAACTGTAACTGTTTCGGAAAAAAAGCTTTATGAGCGAGGCGGATCACAGAAACTGTAAACAGAGCCGTGCACGCCGGAGAAGAGGAGATCGCGCTCGTACACTTCCGCGTTTCCTGGGAGAAGCAGGAGAGCCGGGCGGATGGTCTGGCGCATGCGCGTTGTTCAAAAAGTGAGTAACAAACGTGGGGCTTCGTCTTTTCGAGAAAATCGTGTATTAGACCTTTAATTCCCTCTATATTTTATACTTGTGCCCTGTAAATCTGTGTTTTCTGTTTCTGCACCTTCCACCAAAACAAATTCCTTGTATGGACTATTATACTTACCCAAAAAGCTGATTCTGAGTCTAATGTGTCTTTTCTGGTTTCTGAGCTCATCTTACCTGTGTTTAGCCCTTTCAGTACATTTATCCATTGTAGCCATATTTGCCGCTCTTTCAACTTTAGTTCACTGTTTCAGCTGTTTTCGCTGTTGCATGATACAGATACCAGTAGCGGCTACGCTTCAGCTTATATTCTGGACAGGAGTAATTTATAATCCAGAAAACATGGTAATAATACACAGCAAATTCAAAAGTGTTAATTTAATGGTGTTAGTGTTGTTCGTTGAAAATACACTGTCAAATCAACACTTGTTTAGTTTAATTCAAATATCCGAGAGTTGAATCTGAACAACTCTAAAAGCAACACTTGACAGAGTATCTCCCAGCATCTTAACGTATCTGACGTGTTTGCTTTCAGAGCAGGATGGATACTTACCTGGCAGAGACACCATGATCATGAAGGTGGTTTGCTCAGGGCGAGGTATTGCCATTGCACTTCGGCGTACTGACCTCTGATGTAATGAATGTCACCTTGTTTAATTAATAATACTCTATATGCGGTAGTTTTATTTGTGAGGATAATAGTCTAGCTGAAGCTTGTCTGCAGCTAACATAGTACCAAGGTAAGTTAGCATGATTGTTGGATGCTATTTTTGATTGATGAATTTGTGCTCCTTTTTCCACTAGAGTGTCAATGCATATACACATTTTGTTTAACCTAAAAAAGGCACATTTATATAATGTGTCATATGTAGAACGACACATTTTGGCTGAATCCCATTTCACCCCTTAGCCCTTCCCCTTGGCCCTACCCCTTGTTTTGCGCGTTCACATGGAGGGTAGCAGTGTTCCAGTTGTCATTATGACGTAGGAGTACGGGGAAGAAGGAGGGCCAGTCACCCTCCAAAAGGAGATTCTCCTGAGGCACACTCCAAACAGAGGGGTTTGATCCAGTGGCAGCTGGTGGCGAGGGGCGCTTGATTCGTCAGCCTACACCGTGAGTGGCGGGCGGGGTTAGTTCACTTCCGCATTGGCGGGAGCGATCGTTTCCACGATCCAGGCACATTCCAAACACAACAAATAGACGATCATTTTCAATAAACTGGTTTCTTCAACGATCGCCCCCGCCAATGCGGAAGTGGACTAACCCTGCCCGCCACTCACGGTGCAGGCGAACAAAACAAGCGCCCCTCACCACCGGCCGCCTAACTTAGCCGCGCTGCGTCGACGTCATCATGTAAGTTCCTCCCACTAAAAGCCGGTAGAACGCTGACCCAGGAATTTACCGGGTCGATTGCAGGGTGAACGACCCGGGTCGAAATCCCGGGTCAAACCTTTTCCCACTGCCACGACTTAGCGGGTTTAAACGGGTTTTTTGGCCAGTGGGAAAGGGGTACAAGTCACACATCCCCTGCTGTCATTTGATGCAATCATAATGAAACACCTCTGACATACCGGTGAGTTCCATCTATGTGGCTGTGTATGTATACATAAAGAATGATGTTGCTGTTCTGTTTATGCTTGAGGGGGATGATATAGTCGATCGTGTATTTCTGCGTTTACGGTTAAGCGTCTGTGTTTTTAGCAGGAGGTCTAGCTAGCCTAGTTAGCATGCAGGCCGAGCTTCGGAAGCATGTCATCGTGCTGGCTCCCACCGTCCTGGTGGCAAGTAACACTACAAATTGAAGTCATAATTAATGTCTTCTTTTTTCTTCATAGTGCATCATTCTGAAAAGAGTTCCACCTTGTCGAACAAGGAACCAAGAGCTTTTTTGAGAACACATCTCCTACTATCTCAGAGGCCACAGTGGACCTACTTGCCTTGTTCCAAAGTGCTGTAGCACTCCAGTATATTCCTTTCATTGAAGGATTCAAAGTTAGCCATTTTTCAATATCGCAGCATCACACCAAGTTCATAGTGTGAGAGGCACACCTCAGATTGTGGGGCAAAGCAATCCCATCCTCTGTTGCAGCATCCAGCACATCAATAACATCTGTGAAGGCGACCTCATCATCATCATCATCATCATCACCACTGTCATCACTATCATCTACAGGGGGCTGATACATTTTAAAGACCTTTACAAAGTTTGAGCCATTGTCTGTAACTGTGGCTGTGACCTTTGTTGACAATCCATACAGAGAATGAATATTGTCTATCTCACCAGCAATGATCATAAGTGTGACTGCCCTTAATCCGTTTACAAGCCAAAGCTGCTTTCTCGTGTTTCAAAGTAGTTGGGTTTATCCAATGAACTGTCAGTCCTAAGTAGCTCCTGTTTTGGAGGGACCCAAATGTCTGCAGTGGTCGAGATATATTGTAGATCTTCAAAAACTTTCTTGAGCTCGTTTTCCATCTTTGCGCACTCTCTCTCCAGGTAGTTGGAGAAAGTTTTCCTTCCCATCTGCCTTGTGCCACCTGTTGAATCAATAATTTAAACATGAGAGATGACACTCTACCAAGTGAGATAAAAACAATTCAAGATATTAAGATTTTAACTAAAAATATCAAAGACGGGTTGAAGCAAAAACAGACATTGTACTGCATGCATTTTTAATCACCTGCAACCAGAAATGATTGAAATGATTTAAATATTGTAAAAAGGGTGCTCTTCTGCAAGTTGATGATTGTAAATGGAACAAGGCGGTGTATGCTGAAAACTTAATTTTTGTTTTGTTCTTTTTCGTTTTCTTTTACTAAAAGCCTAACTAAGGATGGGAGGTAGAAACTTGCAATAGCTATAATCTCTGTATGCAGAACATTAGTCACATTATTTTATTTGTAATGAGTGAAAATCATAAACCTGCATTGTCCCCATTAAATAAATTAATTTAATTTAATCATAGTCAAAGTAGTATTGCTGTATGAAACAGATACATTGTTTTATTTTTACTGAAAACCATGCCTTGTAAAAAAAAAAAAAAAAAAAAAAAAAAGGAAAGGATGTTTCCCAGGGTCACACACACAGAGCACTAAAGCTAGGATCAGCGATCTTGGAAAACTAGCATGTACTTGAATGTAGCATCTCCCCAAGGCTCTGCCCAGCTCCCACCCCATTGGAGGAGCTCCCGCTGTTACGGGGGAACGCACTGGACGCGGAAGCGCTGCGCACAGAGTTTCTGATCGCCTCCCATGTTAACCTGTCTGACTGCCCACACACAACGCGTATGGCAGCCCATTAGAGACAATAATCGTCATTCACTTACTCATCAGTAAAGAGAAAAACGCCGCAAAAAACGGCCGTGCGCGCTGTGGCTCGCTGCAGCACGCCCGCTCTGCTTCGTTCTATTTTTCCCGCGAGGGGGGGGGGAGGGGGGGAGCATCTGATTGGTTTCTTAAGAGCGGTCCGCACCTTACGATTGGTCAGAGTTTTTACTGTCCTGTGGCCGCTACAATTGTCAGATTTTTTCCGCACCTTTTTCCGTACACATAATGTATTGACTTCTCCCAGAGGGCAAGGAGCATTTCACTCAGTATGACAAAAAGTGCTTTTGGACAACATTGTCTAACTGAGCTTTAACAAGTCAGAGTGTAAAAAAACAGTACTTTGGCTCCATTTAGCGGGGCGGAAGTGTAATGACAATAGTCTTCTATTATAATACAACTCAATTTTTGAGAATACAATTTCTGGAATAAAATATCTTCCTATAGTCGGACCAATACGATATGATTATTACCTGTGCACGGCACTATGCTGATTATGTTCCTGAAAGATGGGTCGTCTACCGTGGAAATCGGTAGCATGTTTTCCACCACATATCTGAGGGGGGAAATTGAAAATCTGCAACAAAAAAAAATTTTACCATTGGAGCAATAGCCTGATTGTGCTAACAGGATAGTGTTGGTGTTCCACAGCGTAGTGAATGTGCGGATTATAACGTGTCCACTAAAGTGTTTTGGGGTTGTTGGATTGTGTATTTGATGAGTTTGACGAGGGGGAACAAAAATACCATTCACTCCCATTGTGTCCGTCCCGAAAACCTTCCCCGACTCACCTCTGAGTAAACAACAGCTCGCCCAGGCCCTCACAAAAAAAGTAAGTATGCTGTTCGAAATGACTAAGGAATTGCGCTAAATGGGCCAATTTGCCAAAATGTTGAAGTATCGCTATAGACCTTCTTAAAAACTTTCTGTAAAAGGTAAAATAAGCTTTACATGTTTAAATAGAAACATACTGGCAAAAAGACAAAAAAAAAAAAAAAAAAAATCTCAATACAGTATCTTGTGATGTGTGTACATGCACAAAAAGTAGTTTTCAATCCAAACAGTATTCATGTTCATGGCCCCGATGAAGGCATAAATTGAAACATTGGCTTTGATTCAGCATACAACAACTTTGAGTTAAAGGGGCTGTATCATGCAAATTTCACTTTTTGTATGTTTTAACTTTGTTATATAGTTATTTACTCATCAAAAACACCCCCAAAGCAATTTTTTTTCTTTCGTGCCCGTGTTTGAGCTTTCCTTATTTTTCTCCTGCTCAGAGAGACAACCCCTCCCGTACCTGTGAAAACGGTCTGTCTGTTCTAGTGTCGTCACTAGCAGCAGCGCGCTCCCCTGAGCCCGCCCCTCTTCCCTTCCCCCTGCAGGCCCTCGGTCGTGAAATGGCCAAACTAATCAGCATTGCCGCTTTTTGTTTTCAATTTTTTGGGTGATTTCCGGTGGCTAAACCGGAAGTGACGCCATCGCTGTGCGTAGCGGAGATTACGGAGATAAACGTTAATCGTCTGAGAGCTGTGTGAGTACCCGATCCGTCCCGGGAACCCGATTTGTACTGTGCATGTGCAGAAAGTGCGTCACTTGTGCTTCTCGTACTTCAATGCATTTTACGGCATTTTAACACGGAAAAAAAAAAAAACCTACACAATCCATACTGCGCAAGTGCACATTTACTCCACCTTAAAAAAAAACTTTATTTAAACTATCGTTCAATTTCAGTAATGTGATGTGATGTGACAGGCTAGCTTAGCAGGAGGCATCAGGGCTAATGCCGTGGCATTCGCCAGAGTTCTTGCCCAGCGTGGTGAGACATTTTGGGCCACCGTCTCCGGCCAGTGCGCACCGCCACCCAGTCAAAATCATGGTTCTTTGACTTTTCAAAGTGTCAAGGGGGGATGCTCTGGAGGTGTGGCCGCCCATGGTACATCCTCCGCGGGCCAGGGAAAATGAAAACAAGATTTTGACCAGGTGGTGGCGCTCTCCAAGGCCTGGGGCATGTTATGTAGTGTCTGTGTGTTACCTACCTGTGCATCAATACATGCAGAATGTTATGGGTCGAAGTTGTAATGTTCTCAGGAAATGACACTGGATTGATTGCAAAAATAAAAGGGGATTTATTAATGGACAAAACATAAAAAGAAATAAACAATGGATGCTGAAATCTGAGGAACTGGTGCTATGGCGCCGGGGAAAGAAACCAAGCAGCAGGGAAGGAGCCAGCCCACAGCCTTATGCAGGTTTACACAGTCACTCAAGTTGGATTCAGATTAACTTTATTGTCCGAAAAGAGAAATGTCATGGACAAAGTGCCACATCAGATCACTGCAATTTCAACAGTCACACAATCAATTCTTACTTCCATATAACCCATCAATACATTTTCAATCCATACCTACAGTCTCATCACCACCATCTACCGTACTCAAGATAAGAACCTACAAAGCATACTTAAAACGTCATCCAAACCATATAAAAACACAATACATCATAATGTGAAAAAAAACAGTCTAATAATTAAACTTCAAAAATATTAAATATTGTAAAATGTAATAGTCTAAGATAAACACAATCAAGTATAATTAAAAAAGTCTTAAAACCTGTTGATTTGATGTTACTCCTTGTTCAGCAAGGGATAAAAGAGAATTTATAACGGTTTGTTTAATATCTAATAACTCTAAAACGCCTTCCTGATGGTAATAGGTCATATTCTGAGAAAAGGATCTGGGATGGATCAGTAACAATTTTGTGAACCAGTTGAACAACATATCACAGCACAACTTCGAACACAAGCAGTCAACATGTTCATTCCATTTAAATGACTTATCGATAAAAATGCCTAAATACTGATAGAACAGACCTGTTTAATTGAACAATCATCTATTGCTACCGGTTCATGCATACAATCACATTTAGGATCGAATATCATCTCTTTTGTTTTCCCCATATTCAAAGTAAGATGATGGTTATCACACCAAGCCTTAAAAGAATACTCCGAAGATTTTGGACCCACGCCCTATCCCTATCATTTAACAAAGTGAGATAAGCTCATAAATACCTTTTTTGTGTCTGTGCGTCCAGTGGCTGGATCCCAGCTGTTAGCATCGTAGTTAGCTTAGCTCAACGGCTGGAGGTGAAGAGGAAACAGAGCCGGACTGACGAAAGTGGACAAAATGCTCATTCCAGTGGTCCAGGGGACGGCGTATTAGCACGTGAAGTAAATCCGAATGGTTATAAAACATTTTAAAAGACGTGTTTTCTTTTCAATCCGTTAAAATAACGTTTTAATACAAACAGATCTGCACAAGCATAGTGCTCCGCGGAAGGATATACCGGCGCACAGCGGCTGAGTCTATGGCTGCTTCTGCTGTGCTCCAGTATATCCTTCCGTGGGGCACTGCGCATGTGCAGGTCTGTGTGTATCAAAACATTATTTTAACAGATTGAAAAGAAAACACGTCTTTTAAAATGTTTTATAACCATTCGGATTTACTTCACGTGCTAATACACCGTCCCCTGGACCACTGGAAGGAGGATTTTGTCCACTTTCATCAGTTCAGCTCTCCTCTTCACCTCCAGCCGTTGAGCTAAGCTAACTACGATGCTAACAGCTGGGCTCCAGCCACTTGACGAACAGACACAAAAAATGTATTTATGAGCTTATCTCACTTGTAAATGATCGGGATAGGGCGTGGGTCCAAAATCTTCACAGTATTCCTTTAAAGGCTTTGATTTCATTGTGGTAGATTGATGGACACTCACCGACACGTAAAAGACTTAAAATTGCAGTATCATCAGAAAATTTCACAGTGAAGTTATTAGATTGAGTGCTTCTATAATCATTTGTGTACAAAGTAAAAAGAAGAGAACTAACAGCTCCTTCAGGAACCCCAGTACTGAAGTTCTTAACTGTTGAAAGAACACCATTCACATTCACCTGTTGTGACCTATTAGTCAACAAAGAAAACAGCCATTTAATTATTAAGGGATTATTTTCTCATTTCAAAAGTTTTTGTACCAGGAGATGGGGACAAACTCTGTCAAATGGGATTATTAACAAATATAAAATTAAATAAAAAAAATAAATAAAAATAGCACAGAACTAACTGACTGATTGATTTTAGCACATTTGGCTGCAGAAGTGACTGCAGTAGCCTGGGTTCCTCCCCTCTGAATAGAAGGCTAGCACTTCTCCTCTTCTCCCTCTGCCAACATATCCTGTAGAAGAAACAGAACAGAAGAATGGCCTCTAAGCTCTATTCTATTCAGTGAGATTTTCAGTGTCTGTAATGACACAAATATAACATTATACAGTTAGCATACCTCTTGGCATTTCTTTATATTGCTCGCCACATTCTTGGCAGATCTCGATGGTGTACATTCTGCAGTACTCCTTTCTGTAATTTGCAGAGAATCTGCTTCACGTGCAAACACCTATGGAAAGGGAAAAAAAGTAAAAAAAAAAAAAACACATACACATAGCTCGTACATGCAGCTAGTGAAAAATATGTCACAACAGCAAAAAGTAATTGCATTTGTAATTGTAATATTTAATGAAGTACTTACTGTGAAGCCACTTAAAGTGTGCTTGCCTCCTGAAAGATTCAGTATACACAAGGTCTCTCAAAGTGGAGCACCAGAGCCAGTCTGCAGACCGCGACGTCACCTTCACTGAGGACAACTCCTTGTAATATGTCCACTAGGACACATGTTGGCAACTGTAAAATGTAGATGAGCCGACGATGATGATACAAAATTTGTACATTAAGTTGCAGAAATGTACACACTGAAAATGCGAAATGTACTGAATTGTGTTTTTCATAACAATTACTTCACTCACTACACAAGAATGTCGCTTTCTGCCCTGATGGAGCTACCTGTGGCTGTACTTACTAATTCAGTTATGTCCAGTTATGTGTTTCAAGAAAAAGGAAATTGAAAACATTACCTCCAACAAGAAGCACCTGTCAGCCTCAGCCTTTAAAGGAAAACATGAACATCATATTACAGGATCACCATCCATCCATCCATCCATCCAGTTTTTCATTTCTTGAGTGTCAACCTAAACACGATTCGGTAGAGATCATCTCCAACCCATCAGGGCGAAGTGAGTCCAGAAAGAGTATCTGTCTCTCAGCTACCAATGTAGCCTGTAATAGTTGTTGTTATCATCCATGAAAACACATCACATCAGTCTCGGTATAGATAATAAATAATCGGGACCGATATCAATGGCGTTGCTCAAGGGCAGATATCCAAATACTTACCTGTCCATTGGTTGGTAGGCACTGGAGACAGCATGTTTAATGTTCAGGGTGCTGAAAATGCAGTCATTGAGCTGCAGTGACATGAGCAGACGCAGCTTAAATACACCATATCATATCGACGTATGAAAAAAAAAAGCAAAACTTTACCTTTCTCACAAACTCGTTTCCTTGGTCAGTTATGATTTTCCTGACCATGCCAAACGTGTACAGCTTGGAGATCATGATTGCAGAGACCTCAGCTGCAGTCTTGGACTTCAGAGGTTCTGCAATTACCCACTTGGTATACAGGTCAGTCATGGTCAGGATATATTGGTTCCCTCGACCTGTTTCCGGGAGCGGTTCAATTAAATCCACCCCTTGCACCTCCCAAGGTTCTTTAACCTGCAGATCAGAGAATTTATCAAATACAAATTTAAAGCTAGCACCCCCAACTGCAGCACACAAGCTCGTTATTAGCATGACAATTAAAATTAGTCAAGAGGTTTTAAGATGTAACTTGATGGAATGTAAGGCTGGTGCTACTGTCTTAATTGGGTCATTCATCTGGCAGCGATGACAACATCTGACCTAAAATACAAATGCAGATATATGCAACATGTCGAGGATACTGAAAAGACGGTTGTAAATCCACTGCCATGGCAAGGTCAAGTGAAGGAGACTGGAGCATGTCAGACAGGACTTTGCATCCCCAAGGAGCCTTCAAAAGGTTGCAAGAAGACTGATGAAGCTTAAGTCTAGCTGAGTCAGCAAACCTCAAGCATCTACAGATCTTTCCCCACTATTTTCAGTTACAATCTCATGCAGAGCACGAAGCACAGCAGGTCATCGGTCCATTAGATTTCTGCAGGCCAGGTATCTACATGCTCATCTCATCTCGTGTCACTTCGCTTCTGTAACTCCCTTGGTGGACGTTCATACATTTCCTTTTGCACATCTAGCATTTCTGATGAACATATGATCCAGACATGCACACAAAGTTTCTGCAATAGTGCAGAAAAGCAGTCAGCCTCTGGGACTGCCTTCACAAGCACCAAATTCAGACAATGCACATTGCAGTGTACGTAAACTGCATGTTTGGCGTCACTCCAGAGTGTCTTCCACTCCTAACGGATGCTCCGTCATAGCCTTGTCCAACAAGATAGGATCTGTACTCAAGTCCATATCTCTCCAGGCAGTGGAGGATTTTGTCCTTGAGTCCCTCTGCATCCAATCGTGTGGCTTGTTGAAAGTCGAGAAAACTTTTGTGCACTGCCCCGTTATAATAGTACCGAAGTACCAGTGAAAGCTGCTCCTTTTTTTCAGGTCTTTGGTTTCATCAGCAATAACGGAGAAAACTTCACTTTCCTTCACTTTCCTTCACTTCCTGAATGATCTCCTCACGAACCATGTTTGCTCAGCAATCCAAGATTTCATTTTGTATCACACTGCTTGTCTACTTGGCATTCTGCTTTCCATTCATTTTTTTTTCTCTACCACTGGGTCATGCTTTGCAATCATTTCTCATATTTGTAAGAGGTTCGCTCTGTTTGCTGCCTCCTCTGTTTCACGGTGACCTCGTTGTGTAATGTTTTGTGTTGCAGTCAAAAGGAGTACTTCAGCAACTGTTTTAATATATTTTCGGTTCTCTAGTACTTTCTGGTTATATACTTCATTAAGGGCATCACGTAAGGAAGTATCTGTTACTGCTGCCTTCTTGTGCTCATCCCATCCAACATGGCATTGACATGACGCTTTGACTTTTCATGTCCTTTAAATCCACCATCTTTAAACATTGTCTTTTTCCCAGAGATGATGTAAATGCAGATGCCTGGGTGTTTGGCAAAGAAAATGTCTGCATGCAAAACAGTACGAAGAGTTTTGACCTTGTGAGTACTCAAGCCATGGGTACGGTTTGTACCACTCGCTTTTGAAGGACCTCTTCCTGTCGCCTTGCATGGTTTGCCGGAAAATGCTGAGATGAGGCTGTGTAGGACCTGCTGCTCTGGACTGTGAAATGTCTGTAAAATATAAAGAATCGTGATAAGGACTTACTTCAGTTTTAACTAGGTTTTATTCAGAATGGCAAGTTACAAAGTGAATATGTGATCCCTATTCCAATGTTACTTAAATAGAAGGAAGTCGTTATGTTGTGTGAACTGCAACATAAAATGTCACAACATACCGTGAGGTTCAGGCGGAGCAGCGTGAACATTAGGGGGTTCTCTGTCATCAGTGTCACCTATTGACTTGCTAGTACCTGAAGCAGTAAAACCAGTAACCATTACACACACAGACTGAATGTGGAGAATCATTTAATCAACCAGTCAGTCAATTCACTGCTAAGTATAGCTATAGCTACAATATGGAAGTGTCAACCGTGTTTAGAATTATATTTTTTATTTTTAATAGTACAATCAACACACATTGGATCTCTAACATTAATGGCATTTGAATGCAAGTTGATCTGCCTTAAATATGTGCTTAATTAAGTCCTTATTCTCTAAGAGAAAAAAAGAGTATCTTAACAGCACTTAAAACACAGCTAATACAGTGCTGGAAAAAAAGTGCTGAGACAACCTTAAATATGTAAAGAATGTCAAACCAACCAATTTACTTTTTAATGCTTGTCTTTAAGATTAGTTAGTATTTTGGTTGTGACTGTAATAAAAATAATTTGCGATTGAAGACCTAAGAATGATTTTTAATGCAATGTTTCAAAATGCGTGGTGTCCTGATAGTTTTTTTTTTCCCCCCCAGTACTGTAGCCCAGTGGTTCTCAAACTGTGGGGCGTAGTGCCATGCCCGGGGGGGCCATGCCTGATGTGTAATTGCACATCCACTCCAGTAGTTGGCAGTGGCGCTCTCATTGTCAGAGTGCGCGCAGCTCTATGGTGTAGGTTTCTTTTGCAACGAGCTGCGATGTGAAGCACAGTAAACAAACCCTGAGACAACATGAAGACATTTTTAACAGGGATGAAAAGAAAGGCTAAGAGAGGCGAAGTTAGTGAGTCAAAAGAGAATTCTGGCTGAGTGTAGAGAGGCAGGATCCACTCTCAGGGCAGAGGTCTGTGGGCATTATGCTTCCTTTAGCAACATCTCACCTTTGTGAAGCCAAACCTCGCTTTGAGAAGCTGTGCACTGCAAAACGTGCTCATTGTAGCCATTAATCCTGGCTTCTTCATTTTGATAAAAAAAAAGGAAAACAAATCAACACAAATTGTTTTATTCGGTTTTTTTTTTTTTGTAAGTTAAAGTGTTTTATATATTGTGCTCCTGAGTTAATGTTGCTGAATAGAATTTGAATTTGTTATTATTTATTGATTTTGTTTAATTTTATTTTCCAGCAGCAAATGGTACAATAAGTCTGTCAAAAATGTTTACAGTTTAAACTAGGATATTATTATTTTTTGAATTTCAGGCAAATTGATGCACTTAAAATCTTTTCTTTTTCTTTTTTGTTTTCTTTAATGTTACCAAGGATGTTATGCAGAGGTGTACCTATAACAATTTTATAGACAAATGCTATTATTTATAGTGTGTGTGTGTGTGTGTTGGGGGGGGGGGGGGGGGGGGGGCAATTGTTTTCTTCTTGCTAGGGGGGGCGTAACAGAGAAACATTGAGAACCACTGCTGTAGCCTGTTTGCTGTTAGCTACATGACTGTCATATTTCATACACTGGTTAGTGAAAAATAAAACATCAGCTTTAGATATTGAACACACACATCAGCAAAATAACCCCGGTCTTCAGTCTTGAATTGTTTCATATTAAATTTATCCTATGAACAACAACAGAAAAGCAACTGACGTTAATACTAACTTGGTTTGCTGCTGCTACACTAGCTAACTTAGTGCAGTATCGCGTCTTTTAGCCACTGCTACTTATATCACTTAATAGAAGCAGTGACAGGGTTTAAAAAAAGGTGTAAAGACATGAGGGAAACAGAGGAATTCAGTAACAAAAACCCTATCATCTCCAAAAACAAAGAGCAAAATGTGGAGATGTTCAGACATATTTAATATAGAGAAACATAGAGAAACATCACCAAAGCAGAGCCTGCTGATTTAGAAATGCGGTGAATGAAACAAAGTTAGTCGACTGTCACCGTTCTTTTTGGTGTCAGTTTAAACAACGATGCTCGAAGCCGCTGATAATGCAACTTGGTACTTTTAGGGTTTATAGTCACCATAATAACCGTCCACCCGGTCCGTCCGCCGTACGAATATCTGTGTTCTACAGTGGCGGACCGTGCATTTCACACTAAGGCCTTCAGAACAGATCCGCCTGAACCAATCCACCTCTCTCTCAACACTATTTTATGTCTGTAAAAAAAAACTCTTATTGTGCAGATATGCATATAAAGAGGTGTTGGACAGCACCTTGTGCAGCCAGAATAAATGCCTTTGCTGAAGTGCACAAGTCTCCTACTACATCTGTGCACATACAATGAGCATCAACAACTTAATAAAACAGCAATATTATTTAGGAAAAGAGGAACATTTTAATCACCAGAATCCCGATTATTTGTAAACAAAATCCATCCTCCTTTCCTTCCTCAAAAAGAGTTCAACTGCTCTGTCATATAGATTATCCGTGCGTTTCAGTTCCAGCTCGGCCTGTGGTATTTCTGGCTTAAGTTTTATTTCTCTTCAGGTCTTCTGCTTCTTCTTCTTTGGAATAATTGAGGTAGGCGACCAACAACTTAGGTGCATACCGCCCCCTACTGTATCTCTTGGTGAATGTAAATCAGAGGGCCTGGATATGCTGTTAGTGTAGCTAGCTAGAAGGAGCAGAGTCGCCAACTCGAATTCTGAATGGTTGAAGCAGCTGTCTGATTGAGGCTTCACTTTACTTCACTGCGCCATCAGGAACGAACTGTGAAGGCCTCAGGCAGATTTCTTTGACCTTAGCAACAGATGATGCCTGAAATCTGATTGGTTAAATGGTTTAATATGAAAAAAACATGTCTGGAAGCAGCGCAACCACGGGAAAACTATGAAAGGAACTGGAACATACCGTTTGGAATCATTTGTTAATTATTTATGGACAAAATATAATTTACATCAGTCTGTAATTCAGAAACTTTTTAGGCCAACAGAGAAGGCTTTGCAGGCCCTGACGGCCCACCACTGGTGTTCTACCATTGTTAATGTTTAGTGTGTTGCTCTCTGCAGCATAGTGTGTGTGGTTTCATTACAAAAACAGCAGCAGCACCACTTTTCACTGTTCCACTGTTTCTGCCAGACATCGTCCTCATATTACTGCTGTGTAAAGGTGCAACTTTGACTTTGGAAAACACAAAACTGAAGTGTTCTTACTTGAAACCCTGTCTTGTAAAAAGGGCCTTGATTGGTTTTCATACATGCGCCGTTGATAAAACAGTCTCACTAATCTAAATCCTAAAGAAAGGTAACTGTGCTGAAGTGCTGTGAGCTGATCTTTTCACCGTCTCCCCTCTGACCTGCTCTCTCCGGGTTCTTCGTTCCACAGGGGGGTGGACAATGGACACAAGTTGCTCTCCGGTTAGTCAACAGCGCTGAGATCATTTAGCGTGGGCCGGCGTGGAGGGATGGATCATGGGCTTCTGCATGAACACCGGGGGGGGGGGGGGGGGGTGAGAGACCAAGCCAAAGCAAACAGAAGGAACTCAGTTTCTCTCCTCTCAGCTGCTGATTGCTTCCAGCTACTTGTGAATAAAACCCAGTGTGGAGCGGCCAGCAGCCGGACACCCCTGGAACACCCAGCAGGGAGCTGCCAGCTCCTCGTCATGTGGGGAAAGGTCCGAGCATCCCATGGAAACAGTCCTCCTTTGAAAACCTTTGAATCGCTTTAATGCCTGTAAATGAAGGTGCTGAGCATCAGAGGAGAGCCGCTCATGGTTGACGTTCTCCAGACTGTGAGCTGGAGGTGACGAGCCGGCTCTTAAAATGAGTTGGAATTAAAGCAAACGCTGCAGGGCCGTCCTCACCCCTCTCGAGGACATTGTTCAGGGCTTTGCACGCCACGGTTCTTAAATTTCAACGTCAATCAACTGGTTCTGAACTCTTTGGAAGGTTTTGGATCAAGCTGTGTGGAAGTGAAGTCCCGTCGACCACGGTGGTCAGGTCATGTTGTTTCTGCCTCCTCAAGGCGCTAACATCCTGAGCAGAGTGGCTGAGAAGCCAACATGTTGCCTGAGCATCGGTTCCACACTTCTCTTTACCTTGTCATACAAACATATCCACTAATCAGGAGGGAAAATCCATAATTTAGTATTTTTTTTATGAAAAAAAATAATACTTGTTCAAAATCAGTGTTGGTCATGGCATAATGTTGAAGAATCCTTTTGGACTGTGAGTGTGACAATATGCAGGCAAAAATCAACACTACTTCATTCATTCATTCATCCCTGCTTTAATACAAGGTCATAAAAATACAAAAAAGAAGCCTTCACATGATTGCCCCGCCCCCTGCTCCCTCTCAGCCAATCACCTGCTAACTGACTCTGAAGGTGCATTCAGGTGACCCTATCGGGTAGGAAACCACAGAACATCGTCCAACCTGAAACAACGGTAAAATAACAGCAGAGGTGATACAAACATTTACTGTCTGGAGGCCGAGGAGGAACAGAACATGAAGGGAAAGAGGAGAGAAGGAGGAGAGGGCAGAGAAGACATCACCAATGCTAATGCTAAGCTAAGCTAGCTAATGAATTCAGTGAACAGTGAAAAAGAGGCTGTGGGGATTTACTTGGTGCTTTCAGGTCTCTGCTGAACGAGCCTCAGGAACATCATTTGACCACGTTCAGTCTCAGAGGACTTAAACAGTCGACTGTCTGCTCTGACATTTCAAACCAAGAAGAACATTTTCCGGTTTTCCAGCAAATCAACCGTGAGATATTGAATTATAGTCTTTTTTTTTTCTTTCCACCTTTTGTTTAATAAACACATAACAGATAATCAGATTTTCCATTTTTTGATTTCTAATTTCCAAAGCAGACATGGGAGACGAGCCATCCCCCGTTTTTTATGTCAGCTCATTTCCAGTTTTTGGACTTCACAAATCAAAACGAAAATGGAACGGATGAAGGTGCGCAGACCCTTCAGTCACTGTGACTTGGACTCAAGTCGAGTCTTTTGATGGCTGGAGACTTGACTTGGAAAAAAAAATATGAAAGACGAGAGACTGGACTTGAAAGTTAAAGGCTCGGGCTTTGGCTTGAGTATTGTTGATTTTGTGTTTAAAGTTTAAATATAAATATACACTCAAATACTACCCCACACTAGCAGAGGCAGAGAATGGCGTTATGATTGGATTGATTTGTAGAGTCGTGGGGAAGGGTCAAGCAGCCATAGTTATCAGTTTGTATTTGTATTTAAAAGAACAAATGTTTTGGTGGGAAATTATTTTATGTTGATTGAACATTACACAAGTTCACATTCAGATTGGCTTATTTTCTAACTTTGTCCACAGCTTTACAGTGATTTATTCATGAGCATTGATACATTTTGCACGAAATTTACTGCAAATAAAGGAGAAAAATGTGTTTTTTAATCTGTGCCTCATAAATTAGGATTTCTACACCTGTAATTTAGAACTTGTAAATGTGTCAGAGTGGTGTTGTATTTGTGGAGAGAATAAAAATTCTACAAGTACACAAATTATTGTGTGACTTGAAATTTACCGATACACACAGAAATGACTGTACACAACTCCAAAGTCACTTACAGGAGCTCAAACCTTTCTCCCTTGTAACACCTTCATGCTAAACTCCTGACAGCTGATCTGATGGAGTAACACTGGCGACGGCAGTCTGATGGTTCATATCATGATAAACAATCCCTGCACTGACTGTGAGACTCAGGTTTTCAACATGCACCTTTCATTTTCACATGCAGTGAAAACTGAATCAAGGACTGAAAAAGTCAACTTCACAACAATGAAAATGTGGTCAAAATTGAGGAAATAACGTTGTAGAGTTGAGTGAATACTGTTTGAGATGAATTAAATGAAATACTGCTTCAAAAATGGAGTAGTTTCATGTTAAAATACAACAGAAAAAACAGATATTGACATAAATATGGTTTCAAAACTGAGCAAAGCAAGTAGTTATGATATAAAATAGAATAAATATATGTTAAAACAGTACAGAAATAAGGTGACTTGACTTGCACTTAGCGTACCCAAGAAAGCATGACTTGAGACTTGTGTATGTGTCTTGGTCCCAAATCTACCATTTAATCATTTGCAATTAAAAATGGAAACTTCCCTCTTTACTTTTCTCGCTTTTGTTGATCATGATGTTTAGGCCAATGTCAACCTTATCTTATGATATGATTTTATGTTTGGTTTAAATTTTCTGATAGAAAAGATTGAGTCTGTTGTCATGAACCCAAATGCAGACTCCCACAGAGAACTGGATTCACAGGGGTCAATGAAGTCCAGGCACAGGTGCACCAAAGCATTAACCAGAAACAGGCCAGGGCAAAGAACAGACTCCAAACTAGAAACACAACGACGCAGAGACGGGAGGACACTGACCACCGAGCACAGAAACATGAGGGCAGAAGGCCAGTGTACACGAGGAGGAGGAGACAGAGACGATTGGACAACATAACTGACAGGTTGAAGCAGTGAGGTGAGGCGAGGGAACCGGGGGAAGGCAAGGCGAGAGAGTCCTGACTTCTGTTAATTTAAAAAATATGATATATTTAAAGGTGCTGTAGGCAGGATTCCGCATCTCCGCCATCTTGCTTAGGGTTACCTAAGCAAGATGGCGATTTGACCCATCTAAGATGGCCATTTGAAACCCAGCACAGCCAATCCTGTACTGTTTTCTCTGACATCACGCCCTTACGCAAGTTAAGCCCCTCCCACAAGAACGTGCGACGAACGCGTCTCGACCAATCACGGTTAGAGCCTCAGGGGCTCTTCTGATTGGTCAAAGATACCTGGAGCTGTCCAGATTCCTTTTCAGCTCAGAACAGAGACAGATGGAAACGCTGCGCCCTCGCGGTAGTGCAATTATGCTACACTCCTAAAGGATTATCAATGGATACTCTAACATTTAATCCAAAGAAAACACAGAAAAATTAGCACTGACTAGCAAAATCCTGCCTACAGCACCTTTAACTCATGAACAGATTGTAGCTCTTATTATCAGGTTATTTATGGATCAAGCAGCCAGGCCAACTTTCCTGTTGGTTGAGGATTTTCAGACTCGGACCAGTGATGTAAACTCATTTTAAAGTTTTTCTTTGAGTATACATTCTTAAAATATCCAACCAAACAACTCCTACAGAAAATGACTACGGATTGATTTTGACCCCCAGGCCTTATGTTTGACACCCCCGATCTAATTGCTAAAATCCTGATTACTAGTGAATGCACATCAACTCTTCCTATGAGGACACTTTATTAGTCAGGCATAGTTCATTCACTTTTTCCAGCACAACAAAAAGATTTTGACGGCTATATTTAATCATAATAATCACGTGTTCTTGTGGTTTTGGTTGAGGCCAGACTTTTGAAGCCTTTATGAACAAACGAGCTGTTTTGTGATTTTTAACCAAATACAATATTTCTGGAACATGCTAATTGTCTTGAATGTTTTTTAAATATCTTTCACTTGACACTGCATTCATGAAGTGAAAAATTTCACACATTCTAGCTATTTGTAGCCGCTTCACATTTTCTAAAGGTTAGTATCTTTTTAGCTATATTAGCAATTTTAATCCTTTTTTGACTGTTTTGAATTATTCTATCAGTGTGATTTTAGCTGGGTGCTTTCTGTTTGTTTGGCTCTGCTGTGTTTTGTTGAGAAGCTTTATCAATTTTCCACTCATCCATCTGTGATCCCTGTTTTCTACAAGTGAAGTTTGTAGGGATGAACTCGATGCTGCAACCTGACCGCTCCATGTAAAATACGGGAAGATTTTCCAAGCTCTGTCTGCACATTTAAGTGGGAAATACAGCAGTTGGAAATATTCTGGAACTCCCTTTTAATTGTATCCTTCTCACTGACTCTAAGCTTTTATCAGTGTGTTTCACTAAATTGACTGTCTCCCTTCAACTTTTCCTTTCCCACATCGTCCCCTCTAAATATCTGTGGAACATTACTCTAGTGAAGCCCCTGCTTGGGTTGGCTGCAGAGGGACTCTTTCATGTGGACTAGGGAAACCTTGTGTTTGACGTGGCAGAAATTCAACCGAGAAAAAGCCCCGTCTGACTATCTCGGGTCACGTATGGCCAGTAACAGATGCGTCTGGACCTGTGGAGAGGGTCCTGCTGCCACCGAGCTGATTTCCATGCAGACCTGTCATGGCCGCCGGCAGAGGGGCCTGAAGGTCTGCAGGTGTGTGAGGGCGGACTTCTGCGGGAAAGATTTCCCAGCATGGCGAATATGAGGGATGCACAGTATTAGCTCAACAGCTGATTCAGCATAATGTTGTATTGCAATAATTATACAGCTCAAGATGATTAAACACCAGAGTGAATGATGCTGATGACTCTGTGCTGTGAGATTCATACTTCCAAACAACGGTGCTCCTTCAACCAATTTCATCCAGTTGTGCGTCTGCAGTTTTCACCAGCAGGGCTGCAGAAGGAGAGCAGTTGTTAACTTGCTTGTTTTTAGTGATATTTCCTTTCTTTTTTGTGCTTTTGTGCATGCATGCAGAGCATTATTGTACCTTTAGATATTATTTTTAGTCAATGATGGAGATGCACCGATAACGCTACCATTGTCAAGTTCTGGGTCTGATGCTGCTCAGGGTGCTTGGACTGGTAGAACAATCCCCAATACACACTAAAAAATGTTGAGTTATTTTGGTAACCCAATTTATGTGTTGCTAGTGTTGAGTTAAATTTTTTGGGTTATTTCGATAAAGAGTAACCCATTTTCTGGGTTATAGGGCTATTATTTTAACCCAATTTCTGGGTTTTCAAGGTTATGCACCATTTTCGGGTTGTTTTTCAGATGATAACTAATTTTTGGGTTAGGGGCTTTTTTTTGTTTTGTTTTGTTTTGTCTTTCAGGTCCAGTTATAGGATTTTCTCTAATGTTTGAGAATGCTTTGTGTTTTTATTTCTAGTAAAGTGACCCAATTTCTGTCAAATGTTTGACAGTTGTGCTTTGTAAAATAAATACATTTTCTTGTAAAAAATTCATTCTCATTTTTTGTTTTTATTGATTTTAAGTATATTTTTAATAAAGGAATAAAAATAATTCTGATAAGTAGTTGGGAAGTAGGACAAACCAGCAGTAAAATGTATTTATTACTGTTATTATTGGGGCGACAGTAGCTCAGTTGGTAGAGCAGGTCGTCTCATAACCGGAAGGTTGGCGGTTTGATTTCCGCTCCTGCAGGAGCAGTAAAGCTGTCGTTGTGTCCTTGGGCAAGACACTTCACCCATGTATGAAAGTTGTGAGAGTGAATGGTTGGTGGTGGTCGGAGGGGCCGATGGCGTCAGTCTGCCCCAGGGCAGCTGTGGCTACAGCAGCAGCTTACCACCACCCAGTATGGAGAGAATGAATAATGCAATGTAAAGTGTCTTTGAGTGTCCAGAAAAGCGCTGTATAAAACCAATGCATTATTATTACAATTATTTTAACCCAACTATTGGGGGCGCTAAATTGCGCAACTCAATAGTTGGGTAAGCAATAACCCAACATTGTAGTTAGCATAACCCAACTTTTGGGTTAAATAATTCAACCCAAAAATTGGGTTGAAAAAAAAGAACCCAACCTGTTGGGTTAAAATAACCCAAAAAAGGGGTCCGTCCTTTTCTGAACCAGCAGTTGGGTTAAAATTGGGTTATTTTTTAACCCAACTGTTTTTAGTGTGTACAACCCAGCAGGTGTCAGCAACATGAGCAGCAGGTGGAGGACGAGTGATGTCCGCCATGTGGAGATTCTTTCATGTTGGTAAAATATCAAGATGGAGTAGTTGGTATAACACCAGAAGCTAACTCAGCAGAGACACTCAGCTGTGGATCCGGGAGGATTTTACTCTGAACCATGCTACATGCTACATGCTAAAGAATTTCAGGCTTCACACACCAGCGATGTTACATCAATCAATCAATTTATTTTTGTATAGCCCAGTATCACAACAACAGTTGCCTCAGAGGGCTTTAAGATGTTACATTGGTCGGTAACAATCATGCTAAACATGATTAAAGTCAGACCAATGTTGAACCGAACCGAACCGAAAAGCTTTCATATAGGGATGAAATGGGCAAAGTATTGTCTGTTTTTGTAATGTGTACAGCACAACAGAAACATCTGTCCTGTCTGTTACTTTTCAAGGGTCAAGGTTGTAACATATATGGCAAAAACTGTCTTTGTCATGACAGTCTGCCTGTTACTTCTTGCTTTGTCATCCCCGAATCCCGAACCAGGAACTGAATCGCTCCCCACAATCCGCAAACCGACTTTATGACAGTCTGTTTGGTGCTTGTTGCTCTCTGTCTCTGTCCTCCCTTCTCTCCCTTTCTATCCCTGACTCCACCTGAAACCGTGGAGGGTCTGGTCCTGCAGGTCTCTTCCTGTTAAAGGGAGTTTTCCCTCTCCTACATCTCCTCTACCTGCCCGTGTGGAATTGTTGTTTTTCATGTACAAGTGTCATAGAAATGAAATTAAACTGAATGGAACCAAGACGTTAGAGTAGACTTATAAACACTCACTGGAACAACAAGGCAAGGACTAATCAAGTACTAATCTCCTGTACGAAAGAAATGTACAGGACCACATGAGGACACCAGTATGAAGCAATGAGAAGGGGGTACCGGAATGTAGGAAGATGATGACATCCACAGACCGGTGGCGATCCAGGCTCTCAGAGAAAACTTGTCAGCATCGCTTCTTGTCGGCGGTGTTCAGTAATATTGTGTAAACGATGTCTTAGGGCGTTTCCACATCAACGCTGTTTGATCTGCACCAGAATCCACTTCAGGGACTTTCAGTAAAAGTCTGTTTCATTTGGGAACATGTTGAAGCTCCCCCGAATTCTGAGCTGGATCAAACAAGCAAACTTTGGTCTCCTTGAAAATGTCGGCCTCGGTTCACTTCTCAAGCGGACTTTCCAGCAGCTGTAGCGAGAGGACGTGACTGGGAAAGCAATGCATTTTGGGTAGTAAACAAACAAACCCATTGGCGTGAATTAGAAGAAGGGATGAGGATGTGCAGGCACTGATTTCTATCTGATCAGACGATTTCATATTGCAGTTGCTTGTGGCAATCTACTGGGGCAGGATTTCTGCTTTCGCTCCAGACCAATCAATGAGCTGGGTTTCTTCTTCAAGAGGCTTTACTTCCTCTCTGGTCAGTGTTTGTTTCTGGTGACAGTGCCCCAGATGAGCAGCCGTTGTTGACCTTGTCCAGGCGTTTGGTCCGCTTTCACACCTGGTGGTTTGATGCTGCATGGAAAAACCAAATGAGTCGAGTTCTGGACTGTCCTGCTGTGAAAGCAGCTGTAGATCCTCAGATTCACAGAATCATGACAGGGACAAAGGTGAGCTGGAGCTATCTTTCTTCACTCCTGCAGCCATGACGTCCTGCAGCCTGGCCCAATGCTTCATGATAATTCACAAGGAAAAACAAGTCGTTTAAAAAATCACCTTTATGAATGCCTGATGAACAGAAGTGTTCACACTGGGAAGCTTTTGTACAGACTACGTCAACATGAGGATCAAAACTTAATATCTATTATGATACCAAGTTACATTTTGCCAAGAGACAAAGAAATACCAGTGAATCTAGAAGTTTCTCAAGTTAGAAACAAGCCAGGAAGAGAGACAATACAGACCATACAGAAAATCAAAGCTAGAAACAGGAACAATGCTGTTTTCAGTTGCCTCCGGTTTTGGAACTCTGTGAGGATTACCACAGTAATCTGAATGTAAACTGTGGGAAACTTCCATGACCGCAAATTTAGTCTCAAGCACATCTGTCCATAATGCGACATGTTGGATTTACCAGTGTGTTATTGTTGTTCTGACAGAAGCTTTTCGACCTGAACAGCTGAAAGGCAGCCAGAATTCAAGGAAAGTGATGTTTCTGTTTGTACTCTGAAGGAGCTAGCACAAGAACAGCTTTCAGAAACACATCCGTGATACACTGCAATGCTATAACCCGGGTTTTTCCCAAGGAAATGACCCAATTCGAAGTCAGGAATTCCGCAGAAACAGGAAAGCAGCTTTAATATGGGGGTTCAGATGATGGCATGACGACAGCACACACTTCATTTGCAAAGGGAAAAGTAGAGTCTGAATGTCGGTGGTGGACTCCAGGTTGTATTCTCATGATGCCTCACTGAAATCACGCACGAGTCCGCTGGATCAACGCCGACCTCGGGATGCCCTGACTGCCTCGCTGCTCCAGACCTTGACCATCGTCTCCATCAGGAGCCGACCTGCGGTGCCACCGTTCCCTCGGAGTCCCACCCGGCCCTGGAGCCAGAGGAATATCTGCTCACTGAAAAGTCACTGAGGTTGTTTCTTTCTTTGGCTGTCAGTTTGCAGCGTGCAGGACTTTCCGTGTGGTGCCGCTCCAGAGTGGCCGGGGTACAGAGGGAACATCCCGGCCCAGGGAGCCCGAGTGCCGACAGCTTCCAGATTGCTCCCCTGAGCCTGGCTGTCTTTTTTTCTGTCACAATAGCACTAATACCCTGTAAGTCATTTTGGTATTATCCTTTACTCCCGGTGTTGTGATTGAGGCCGAATGTTTTCCACGGTGAACCTTGACCATACTTTCACTGGGCTTCTGTTTGTATTAAGAATATCAGAAATGAAAACACCGAAAGGAAAACTCCGGGGAAAAAGCACACAGAAGGCCGTCCTGTCGGAGCGTGATTGGATCAGCCGGGGCACATCTGGAAGCGGTCTGGCTCGCGCAGCGTTCAGACGGCAGCCAGGTGTAAATAACATCGGTCGGGGATGTTGGGTGGAAAAGTCCATCGTCCAAGTTGGAAGGTCACTCTGCTCACCCCCCTGCCTTTGATTACCTTCCTCGTAAGTGATATTAAACTAGATGCAAAGGACTCTGAAAGCTGAACATAAATTCCTTCTCCGGAGACGTTTCCTTTCGGGTCAGGACCGTCTTCTTTACAAACAGAGATCCGATCCTTCGGAGGAAAAATGCTGACATTAATGCCAGATGAAAAACGGAGAGGCGTTGAGATGAATTCTTCTATAACATACACAGGTCACATGTTGAAACTAAGCAGAAGTGAAAAGTCTAACTTTTTATATATTAGTTCATCAGTCTTTATGCAAACTGCAAATATGTTGAATGTTCAGCTCTCAGAAAGAGGAACATGTTTTGTATTCATTCATGAACAAGAGAAAGAGGTTGTGTTTTTGTTGCAGGTTCAAATGCAGAAACACTTCCTGCTGCAGAATAAGACATTTTCAGAATGGAGCTTCTACATGTAGTTCTAAATACTCATCATGAACATCGATCATTTCAGCCCAAGTACGGTAGGTCTGTTAAACAAGACGTTTCAAGAGCCTGGTCTTGGCTAAATATTTTCAGCATTGGAAGTGAAAGAAGGACTCAAATACACACATTTCAAAACTGAAGCACTCTTTAATTAAGACGAATCCCAAAAAAAGGTCTTGTAAATGTGAATAAAAAGAAAAAATCTATTAATAGAGAAAAAACAAAAACTTAAAACAGATAAAACAAGATAATTCCAGACAGACAGCAACCTGCCTTCACTGGGTCAGAATCTGTGTCCTCAGTCTGGGTCCTGACAGTTTTTATCGTTTATGTTTTGAGGGTCTTCATATGGACAGAACACCAAGTTGGGTTATTATTACAGAGACTGTCAACTCGAGAACTAGCAGGACCAGGAGAATCTGGACTGGAACCAGGACCAGGACCAGGAGAATCTGGGCTGGGAGTCATGACACTGTGGAGGAAAACATGGTTCTTATCGTCCATGAGCAGAAGAAGTGTTTACTCCAGCTGTGGCGTTCATGCACAGTAGCAGCGTTTCCTCCGTCTCTATGGAGAAGGCTCAGGTGTTTTCAGAATGTTGAGTTTTCCTCGGTTTTCAGAAAGTTACACTTTGGGAGCGTGGTCAGTGGCTTTAAGCGCTGTTGTGTGAATTACTACCAAAATAGCAACGTAACTTTTCAGTTTAACGTCATGTCAGTGGAGCTGAACTCTCTTTCCTGCCGTCTGGGCCTCTTCACATCAGTGGGTTAGCTTGTTTTTTGATAACAGTTTGTTTCATTGCTTGTTGCTCCGATGCTTCTCCCCGTGTGTGTGGGTTCCCTCCGGGTACATCCACGGTCCAAAAACATGCATGAGAGGTTAACTGGTGATCCTAAACGGATCCTCGGTGTGAGAGTGAACTAAAAGATGGATTTAGAGAAAAATAAAGGACAATAAAGAAACTAAACAATAAAAACAGCAGAACATGACAGACTTGCTTCCTCCTGCTGTCTGCTGACTCAGCATGTTGATACTTCTACGTATCGATCCTTCAGAATATATCCGAGAGCTGATTTCACTCAGAAGATCAGCAGGAAAAAAAACCCATATTTGAAATTTCCTTGCGTATTTTTAAAGTTGTTTTTTCCTCTCACCCTCCTGTCATATTGTGCTGAAAGCAGCTCCAGCAGACTCTGGAGGAATCAGCCTTAATGAGATGGCAGCTGGAGGCGAGCAGCGGACCAGCAGCAGCTCAGACTGCTGGACCACCCCGGCGTTCAAAGGGAGTCCGTCTTATGTTTCACTCGTTCTGCGACGCTTTCCAAAAAGCATCAAATGCAGGGCTAAATGAAGGCATGAAAACATTTAGGCTGTTTAACCGCGGGGGCAGCTCACACACACACACACATACACACACACACACACACCAGCTTCTACTCCACCACTGTGAATTATGATTTCCCAAAACCACAGCCTGTCCACCACCTCCGCCGAAGCATCTCTGCTTCAGCCTGCAAACCACAGCGCCAGTGAGCGGCGTTTCAGCCGAGATCATCAGAAACGGCGTCATTCAGCTTCCTCTCGCCTGAGGACAACACCGTGGGACTGATACAGCGTTAACAAGGTCTTAAAATCCCTCTCGTTTGATGTTCTCATGCAAATACAAGGAGCTGTTAATCCCTTCACATGCTTATTCTTGTTCCATCATGTTTTCACCACATTAGACGAGGCCAGGAACTCTTGTCGCATTACTTCACATTTCTGTCAGTATGTCAGACCTCTTTTATGCTAAAGCATTAAATTGCGATACATGTCTGCTATTAACCAGCTTTTATCACTTTTACACAAACTGGAAATACATGGAGCGTCCCAAGGACTATAATATGAGAAATGAACTCAGAGTCAGGGTCAGACCCTGGGATCAAACGTATACACACTGTGGTTATATATAGCATTTATTGACTGATTATGAAATAAAAAAAAAAAAAAACACGACAGGTGTTTTCTGTTTTCTGTGACAAATCTTGCAACAGCAACTTTAAAATATGAGGCACTGTCCAGAGGAATGTTTTAGCTGTGGTCAAACACACATTGTTGACAGAAAGTATCTGTAAAAGCAGAAACAGCGACCTACACAACAACTGTTCCAGTTCAGTTAGTCTCTGCAATGACAGGAAGATAAACTCTGTTAACAGGAAGAAACCTGCAGAACCAGACTCAGAGGAGACTTTCTGTAAAACTGGTTAGAGACGAGACGATGGGAGGAGAAACTGAGTCATTATAGGGTTATTGTCATGAGTCCACTGGCTGCAGACATGATGGAGGCTCAGACCGAGAACTTTCATTTCTACTGAGTCATGTATTAGGACCCTACTGGGGTAGTTTACTGGTTGATTAGCCATTCATCCATCTTCTGTCTCTTTTATGTGTTTCGTGGAACAGTCCCAGCTGCCATGGGTGGAGGTATACCTGCAGAACATCCGTCCACACACACGAACAACTTATAAACGCTACGGAGAAACATCTTGAAGCGACTCACCGCCTGATTACTTAGAGTTTCATGAATGGCGTTCCTCTATGGGAGACTGTGATACTGTGTTGGTGATGGAGTGAAGCTTGCAGTCTTCTGCAGCGTGTCCACAGCCAGCTGCTGCTGCTGATCGCTTTTCCTGTGATTGGAAAAGCAGCTGCTCGCATCCAGCGGAGGAAGGAGGCGTGTTGACTCGGGGGCCCTGTGGGGGCACCCTTGTTTTCCTGAGCTGTTTGGGGCCTTGGCTGCTCAACTACTCGGGGTGACAGAGACTCACTCAGTCTCTTGAACCATGCGGCCCTGTATCTGAGCTGGTTTGGATCTTTGTTGCCAGAGAAAACCTTTCAGAAGCACGGAGTGGAGTCCCAACACAGAATAAACACCAGCCCCCTCCAATCACAATACGCTGCTACCCAGCCCTGTTTATTTTGAAGAGGGATCATGCTCAAATTTACTTCTATTACCATTTCAAAGTATCGAACCCCCACCCCTGTCCACACAGACTCACAGTGTATTTCCAAGTCACACATGACTGCTGATGAAAAGTGAAAGCATGGAACCCGAACACTGGAGGAAATCTAATTTTATGTAGCTTATTGTTCTCAATCTCCCCTTTCATCTGTCACCCAGATTGAATTCAGGTTTTTTCTAAATGGCCTTTGACTTCAGAGAAAGACACTAAGTAGTATCAGGCTTATACAACTGGCCCGAGTGGGCCCCATCTAAAAGCGTGGGCTTTGGTCCAGTGTATATATTATTCTAACTTTCTTACTGCCTTGAGACAGTGGCTCTTCTATGCTTTCAGAGTCCATAGATGGCCCTCCCACTCGGCAGCGCTCTACTCCTGAGCCAGATGATCTGCCAGAAACTGCTTCTTAATGACTACCAAAACAGTGCCGTGTGTCCCCAGTGCACCGTGAGTGCTTAGACATGCAGGTCTGAAGACATCCTTTGGCCTTCCCCAACATGACCCGATGTGAGGAAAGAACTCCACCTGGGCTGTGACCAGATGGTCCACAGTTCGCACTCCGTCCAGCAGTCTTACCTCTGGCGTCACATTCTGAAAGATCAACAAGTCCATTAAAGCTAAACGTGCTCCTTCCAGCCAGAGTGTTAGCTTCACTTAGCGAGCAGCGGGTTGAACTTCTACACCCCTACATCTGAATTCATTCCTGGAAGCAGAGATACAACAAGGTGTCGGAAACATCCCTCTGAGATTATCACAGACATGAAAACAGCACACGACCTGCTGCACATCCCTGATGCAAACCTCCTGGTCCACCACATCCCAACACAGCTGTGTTGGACTCAGACCTGTTGGCCTTGGAGTGTGTTTTAGTGCAGTCACCTCAGATCCTGCATACAGCCCATCTTCCAGTGAAAATGCAGAACTTTGGTTGCATTTTGGTGGTTCGTTAACATGACAAGGGTGCTCACAACCACTGAAAACCCAACACTGTGAAAACACCCTGACTGTGTCTCTGTTTAAACAGAGGAAAACACAACTTTTTCACAAGCCAACTGTTTTGGTGGTCGGAGCCCTGCGTGAACTACAGTATGTCAGCACGTCCGTGACGACCTCCACACTGATAGGCTGTCCTGGCGCGAATTTGCTTAAAAAGTTCAATTATTTCAACTCGAGCGACAAGCGTTGAGCGATGAAGCTGCAGGCGGAGGGTGGTGGCAAATTTTCGCTTTAAACACTCGCCGCTTGTTGCTCGCCACATCATTGCTAGCTGCTTGACGCACGCCGCTCAAGATTGAGTGACAATCACGTCATTACATTGACTTTGTATGTAATCTCATTGCGTGAAAAATTCACGTCGCATCCGATGGAAACACGGAGTAAGGGAGCACCCAACCACCCTACGGAGGAAGATCATTTCAGCCGCTTGTATCCGGGATCTCAGTGGCGGTTTTTTTTGCACAGGCCAACTAGGCGGTCGCCTAAACTGAAGGGGGTGGCATGATGAAGGGGGAAAAAATCATTAAATACAAGCTGCATAAGCTGCTTATGAAGGGAATTGTATTCAATGTATTTAATGTCCGGGTGGGGCACCGTGACCGTACAAGAGGCGCCCTGACGCTCCGTGCCCCGTGTGCCCTGCTCTGCAGCACTCCAACACACTGCCCGGCACTGCTCGGCATTACTCCACATTACTCGGCACTACACCGCCAGCCCCCCCCCCCCCCCCACACTCTCGGGACCGCTCAGCAACCCACTCCGACGGGGCGCTCGTCTCGGGCTCGCCTAGGGCGCCTGACAAGCCAGGGCCGGCCCTGCGGGATCTTGTCCTTTCGGTCATGACCCAAAGCTCATGACCATAGGTGAGGGTAAGAGTGCAGATTGACCAGTAAATTGAGAACTTCACCTTTTGACTCACCTCCTTCTTCACCACAGCGACCACCTCACTGCAGACGCTGCACCGATCCGCCTGTCAGTCTCACGCTCCATCCATCCCCCACTCGTGAACAAAACCCCAAGATACTTGAACTCCTCCAGCGACCTTCTCCAGGGAAACGCTGCTCACTGGAAACCATCTCAGTTTCATGCCTTTGTCTGGAAACCTTAGAGCAGGGGTGTCAAACTGAATCCTAAAAGGGCCGGCACCCTGCAAGTTTTTGCTCTCTCCCTGCTGCAGCGCACCTGAATCTCATGTTGATGACGACCTCAGACGTGTAGAAAAGCCCAATCATTGCAATCAGCTGTGTTACAACTCGGACAGATCTAAAACATGTAGGGTCACCGGCCCCCGGGACTGGAGTTTGACACATGTGCCTTATAGTCATCTGAAACTCCAACTTACCCCACTCACCTCTTCTGTTGATGCTCAGTTCGACCCTCAGCTGTTCCACTTTATGTCTCCATGTTTGGATGCTTTGGGGTTGTTGTCCTTCCACAATATTACTGTTAACAAGACATCACACCTTTGGCTCTAATGTTGTGGCTGATAGGTGTTAGTAAGAAGAGCTTTTGCAGATGTTTATCTTCAATGTATCCACTATGTTTTAAACATGCCAAAAAACAAGGTTCCTGAAAAAGTCATTAATTTGTCCTGAAGATTGGACTTAAAATATTTTTAATCTACATCTTTCTCCTTTATGAGATGCTGAATGTTCACTTTGTCATATTTGGAAGAATGATCTGATTTTGTTTGTGTGTGTGTGTGTGTGTGTGTGTGTGTGTGTGTGTGTGTGTGTGTGTGTGTGTGTGTGTGTTCTCGTATTTCTATCCTTGTTGGGGCCAAATGTCCCCACAAGGATAGCAAAACGTGAAACGACGTGCCTTGTGGGGACCTTTTTCCGGTCCTAAGTAGGAGAAACAGTGTTTTCTTGACCATGTTGTTGTTACTGAAAAAAGTAAAAGTGCAAAAACATTTCTTTAGGGTTAGGCTTTGTTGTGGTGTGGGTTAGGGTTAGGGTAAGGGTCAGGGTTAGGGGCTAGACATGAATGGGAGTCAATGGAAGGTCCCCACAAGGATAGAAATACGAGACTGTGTGTGTGTGTGTGTGTGTGTGTGTGTGTGTGTGTGTGTGTGTGTGTGTGTGTGTGTGTGTCCACTAAAGGCAAAGATGCACTCACAGCTGGATATGTGGATTAGGGTTTCAGCGCCATCTAGTGGATTAATCCTCCACTTCTGAATCCTCCAGTCCAGTCTGAGGTAGGTCCAGATGATGGTTCAAGTCCATCCCAGAAGCCTCTGAGCAGGTTTGATCTGTCAGTCAGTCGGTCTGGTCCAGCCCACCACATATTATTATTGGATGGTCAGTTATGTTTCCAGACTTGCTAAACCTCCATATAGGTAAGACATGGATCGGTTTCCTGTGTGATCCAGATGTCCTGCCTTGCTGCCTTGTCTTTTTGTGAAGTCTGTACAGTGGTTGCAGGGAGGTTTGTCAGATTTGTTCAATCAACCTGGCTCCAATGCAAAGTGTGACTTTAGCACTTTAATATATTTATGTATTTATCTATTATCACACTCAAATGTATTCTATACGCTCTTTGTCTGAACCTGATGGACCTTTACTCTTAATTGAATAGCCAAACAACATTAATTCAGTTTTGTTCATATTCAGCCATAATTGATTTCAATAAAACATTGCTTTCATTTAATTTGTTTCTTTAACAGCTCTTGCAGATTTTTCCCACAGCTGAAATATCTGAAAGTAAAACACATTTTTCATCTTTTTGACACCTTACCAGTGTAATTTATGAATATAAGATAAAGAATTTGGGAACCAAAACCGACTCCTGCGGGACTCAACAGGTGATGTTGGCCATGTCTTCAGCCATCGTTAGCCGGGATTGTTCGGATTCTTTCGAATGGAAGATGAATGTTCGGATATTCAGTTAAAATGCTGAATCATGACAATTGGTCCATCTCCAAAGCAGGACCTTCTTAAAATAAACATTAAAAACAAACACTATCTTATGGAGGAGAAAGTCAGAATGAGCATGTAGTTCTACACTGATAGGGCTTAGTTATACATATAGACATTAAACAAGTGATAATAGGGATATATTCCTAAGAATATAGATAATTTCATCAAGTACACTCTGCACCACAATAAAAACAAAGTTTAAGTTTAAAGGTTATTATGACTCCGTTTTACCAATGAGCTTCATTCAAGATGAAACTGGACTGAACTAAAATGTCTTTGACATGGTTTCGTGTTAAACTTTAGATTTCAATACGGAATGTGACCTGAATTAAATGTAAATCAAGAAAATTATGTGAAATTTGGAGAGTTCGACCAGAAATGGCCCAAACACAGAAAATCACACTCTTTCCCTCTCTGAACACATACATGGTGAGCTCAGTGCACATCTCAGTCGGCCTGACTCGCCATGGTTTGTGGTTCTCACGCAGTCAGTAAATCACACACACACACACACACACACACACACACACACACACATACACACACTGGTGACATCACTCTCTCCACTGCAGTTGAAATTATACGTCTCGGCAGCCCGGGGCAGACAGCATGATTCAGAGATGTATAGTTTGAATCCCTGCCTCAGTGCCAGGAGCAGGGCTCCTCCGCAGTAAAGCTGGGTGGGCTGCAGTGATGAGAAGCAGGGATGCAGGCCTGTTGCAGACCATCAATGGAAGCAAAGAGGCTGTTTGTAGACGCTGAAATGCAAACTCAGCTTGGCTGCTAATTTGTGCACACTGTGTGGTGAGCGAGACACTCATTGCTCTGATTACCTGTTTAGTAATGATGAAAGCTTCAAAAGAACGATTCCTGAGGACATGTGGACACTAATGGAAACTGACATACACTGTTTGAGAAAACCAGGGTGTGCTATCTTAGAGCTTTCTCTTTGAAATATTTGGAAACTACAACACTGAGAAGTTGAAACAAACACACATATCGACATTCACACCCACTAGGGAGTCTGGTTCTACAGAAAATCTCCTCTGAGTCTGGTTCTGCAGGTTTCTGCTAGAATTTTTCCTTTCCACCATCTCCTCTGGTTGCTCGTGTTGAATTGCTGTCAACCTTTAAACCCAGCTGTACTGTGGAGCAGTGGTTAGCACTCTTGACTCATGAGAATGTCATTAGGGTTGAACACTGGTCAAGACCTTTCAAAATTAATTTATGTGACTCATATCGTGGCTTGCCTCACACAGTCCCAAAAACACCCCACTCTTGATTGATCTCAAACTGTGTACCAAAAATATGTATATTCTTCATTTTCAAAGTAAAATAAACTGACTCTTTACCAAAATTTACATTATCTCCTTAAAGTAGAAGTAAACAAGCAAAGTTTCTGAAAAGTACAAATAGGCTAAATGTTTTTTTTGTTTTTTTTTAGCATCTTGAACTTTCAGTTAGTGTGCTCATGTCTCTCTCTCTGTGCACATCTGTCTGTATGAGTATGTCTGTGTGTATGCCTCTCCCTCTCTCTCTCTGTCTCTCTCTCTCTCTCTCTCTCTCTCTCTCTCTCTCTCTGCATGTGTATGAATTGAAGGAACTTTATTTAAAAACACGTTTTACTGAAACACTTTCAGAGTCAATGAAGCACGCTTTTTTGAAATGTGATATATATTTATTCATAGACATATTGTCAGTATCTTGATAATAGTATTCCCTTTAAATGTAAAGAAAATCATTATTAAAGGGTTAAACTTTAAAATGTGGGCGCTAACCTCGAGCGGATTGTATTTTCCTGCTCTCTCATTGGGCAATGTTCAACATCACGTGACTTCCTCGCCCCAATCCGCTCGCCGCCGTTGCCCGGGTGATGTCGCGGGAACTGACTGAAGTAGAGACACTTTTACATCGTTTAATCTGATGGAACCTTCGATAACTGCCTTTTAACGTCAGGTAGGTCAGCACAGCGCCGGTACACGTTCACAAACAGACACGGAACCCCAACATTTCGTCTGAAAAGCAGCAGCTTTCACGTCGCCAGTATTATTAGCTTAAGTTGGTAAAGTGCTAGTTAGCGGCTGTAGTAAACAGGAAGCGGGTTGCCTTTTCTTCACAGTAAAATAAATGCTTAAATCCACTCTCAATCCAACGTTTTCGCGTGGGATTTTTAATTTGTGTCATATTGATTCACAAATGGTACTAAATTTCGTGTTCAGAAAACTTTTGTTTTCTTTCTTATGAAGTCAACACGTCTATGTATTGACTGATGCCGCCTTATTTTGACTGTTTTCACCGGAAGTTGTGCTGTGTAGACGCATGCATGCAATCCCCCAGTCTAAGTATGTCAAACTATCGTCTGTCAGCATTCTGCTTTAACAATCTGTGTAGTTTAAACTACACGAAAAGTACGGGGTGTTTGGCTTCCCGTTACAATGATGATATACCACGGAAGTAGAGCATTTAGGCAGAATCATGCCATTCTGGTTTCTTCCTCCTTCATCTTTATTTGAGCAAAAGCCAACAGCAGGGGAGGGTAAACGACAACACATGATATCAGTGTCTTAATAACTTGTCATGTGCCCTTGGGCGTAGATTACAGCTTGACAACTTGGTCTCCTGGTGTTCACTTAGCCGCTTAGCTGATCCCAGAGGCTTTCTATGGATTCAGGTCTGGAGAAAGTGCAAGTCCCTCCATTTGAGGGCAGGGCGCTCTCCTTTACTTCTCCAGTGTATGGACTTTAATCATTCCCTCAGAGAACAGCACTGAGCCCTACTGGTCTCTAGTCCAGCTACTCCCTGGTCCATTAAGATTATGATGCCGGTGCCTGGTGGTGTTTTCAGGGACATTACAGATGGTCTAACATGCAGATCACGCTGATGGAAGCGGTTCCCGATGATCTGACACTTCGAGCCTCCTTCAATGTGTCCTCCATCATCCGGTCCACAGGGCTCTGTTCTTCAGTATAGCATGTGGACAGAAGACAATGTCCACTTCATTGTCTTTCTGGGACTCTTCCAGTCTCTCTGGATCTCAGTCCAACCTGCAGACACTTTGAGCTCAGTGGACTCTCCAACCTGTCGATCAGCTGTTCGGTGTGGTTTTGGTCTCATGAGATCAAAATGTGGACAGCATGATGAGGAGGGCTGTTTCAGTACTGAACCAGGACAGTTATTGGTCCATTCATGGATCTTTTCATTAAGCTCCTTGTTAGAGAACAGCAAGTTGTACAAAAAGTCCTGAAACAGAAGGGTCAGATTTTCAAAAGATTAGAGAAGGTCACATGAAGGTCACCTGGAAAAGTCGGAGTCCATATTATCATCTGCCAAACTGCCATTAGTTTTATTTATCTGTGTAGTTTCACATCACTATCCATTAATATGTTCACAGGTATCTTTCTACTTCCTACAGTTAGAGACTCTCAGAGCTGAACCTACTCTGTTGTTGGATTTGTAAACTCACACGTGGACTCTATAAAATAAAGAGAAAATCAAGTCTGTAAAATAGATTGTTTAGACGGAGAAAAGAGAAACAACACTCAGAAACAAATCTCATTTTATCTCTTAGTGTGCAGACTCACTTTTCTCTATGGAAAAAAAAACCCAACCAGCTTTCTGCTTTCTTTCAATTTCCAGCAGCTGATGGAGGAAACACCGTCAGCATGTCTCACCGACTGACCAAAGAAGAGCTGGATGCTCAGTTCGAACAGTTCCTGAAAGAGGTAAAACAGCCAGACGGGGAAGATGCAGCGACATGCAGATCTTATGAAGTCACATTTTGCTCCTTCGGTCAGTTGGTTCAGTTTATCATTTGGTGTATTCATCAATTGGAATTCATCACATCTCCACCAGACTGCAGGAATGTCTGTTTAGTGTATGTTTGTTTCAAACCTTTTACACTCACCAAGTCATCAGAGGGGCCAGATTGTTAATCCTAAGCACTGTTTCCTCTTAAACCATCCTGATTTGTCTGAAACTGTTGACTTCTGAAACTGACTTGACTTTACAAATAATTCTGATTAAAGATAAACTGAACCTTCTCCTCGTTACATGGACAATAGAGTTCCTGAAAGACTCTGATGGGGCTTGTTTCCTTCTCAGTCTGTCTCAGACGACTCGTTGGATTTTGGTGGTCCTGACAAGCAGCTCGTCTCTGCGTCCAGCCAGAAATCAGCTCCGAAAGCAGCGGCGTCGTGGTGGCAAGATGAGCAGCACAGCAGCGGAGAAGCAGAGAGAGGTGACGATGCGTGAACGTGACGGAGTCTTTCAGATCAGGGGTCTCGAACCACGGTCCTCGAGGGCCGGCGTCCTGCAGGTTTTAGGTCTCAGAAGACGTCAGATGTACTGAGAGTGGGGTGGATCCATGCAGATTCAGTGTCGTTTTCCACCCAAAAGCACTCTCCAGCTCCTATCCTTTCATGGTTTTAGATTCAGACAGCAGTCAGGAGGAGCAGAGACGAGTTCCTCACGTCCTGAAGGTCTGAGCTCGACGCTAGCTTCAAAGATTCAAGGAAGAAAAACGTGAAACCATGTCGTCCCTCATGGTTTCTGCTCCTGGTTATTGTAGAGCAGCTGTGGAAGTTTAAATCTCAGCCTGAAGCAGCTCAGAGCAACACTCTAGCTTCCTGGTACTTTCCTCATTGTGAACATCAGATCAGCCTCTTCATGTATTTAAAACATTGTTCTCTCTCAGACTCACTGATCTGTCCACTTTCTTCTGTTTACTACTGAATCCTTCTTTAGTTTCTTCCCGTGGTTTTCTCAGAAGACAGTGCATGAACACTGCAGACCTCTCTGAGCTCTACTGACTTCATCTAGTTTCCCAGCTCTGCTCATGTTGGTCTCCTGTCTCTACTTTCTCCTTTTCTCTGTTTCTCTGTTTCTCACCTTCACCTGCAGAGGCGACCAAACGCAGGTTTCTCAAAGCCAAAAAGACTCAGCCGGAAGAAAACCAGGGTGAGAGCTGCTGCTGAAACGTGTTTTCACTCCGTCCACATGAAATCTGTCCTGGTTCTTCACACTCTGAGTTAAACTTAGCTGATCTTCGCTTGTGACCAGACATTAACTCCTCATGGATTAGCAGAAGGTGGGCATGTTTAGCAGCCTTGTGTGGAAACCAGAGCAGCTGTTGGCTCTGGCCTGGGCGTGCACACGCCACATCAAAAGTAGTGTTTCCCCGTTTCTGTGTCGAGGTCTGATCCAGGTCTGCGTTGGCTCAACCTGGAAAACGCCTCCAAATGATCAACCTTCTGTTTTTTCCTTTCCTGCTGCGTGAAGACGTGAATGTGGAGACGTTAGATAAACCCGTCCCCAGACCGGGCTGCGTGGCCCCGGACGAGCCGGTCCAGTCTCCCTCAGACTGGAAGTCTAAGAGCCGGAGAGCCTCGTCCGAAGAGTCGGACAGAGGGAGCGTCCCCTCTCAGGACGGGGACGGGGACGGGAGCCCCGGGCAGACCAGTGGACGTCCTCCAGCCGGCTCTGGCAGCGGTCCTGATGGTAACTGATGGTAGTGTAGTCCCCGAGCTCAGCTGGGTCCTCACTTCCTGCTCGCTTCATGTCTGACACATCAACCCGCCAAACCCGAGGCCTGTGGGTCGAATCCGGCACCTGAGAACTTTAAACCCACGTGGTGGTTCTTTAATAGCCCAGAAATAACAGTGAACTGCATTTATCCCAATACATGCTGAGTTTGTGCCCATCGATAAGACGCTGTCCTTCCTGCAGATTAAAACGACTCCATATGACGAAGCTGAAACCAGACAAAACGATACCAACGTACACGACGAAGAGCTTTTTCTTTAAGTATAAAATACTGCCATCGATCATTTTGTGCACTGGAGGCTTCAAACACAACACAACTGAAGACGCAGCGCCCCCTGTCTGAAGGCAGAGGACCTGCATGTTTAAAGACAACCTGTGAGAAACTAGTTTCATCTCCTCAACTGAAATCTGTTCCCACGGCTCTGGAAGCAGAATGAGGTCAGATTCAGACTGTGAGAACCTGCAGGCTGCAGGGCTGCTGCAGATGGAGAAGTGACTGCATTTTCACTGAAAGCTGTAAAACTAAGTAGTAGCTCAGCTTTTGGAGCCTCTGGTGGAGTAAAGGTTCGCAGTACCCACAATTCCATGTTTTCTGTGCCGTCCTGCTGGGTCAGAGGAGGTGAAGCAGAGTTCACAGCCTTCAGTTTGGTTTCTGCGTTCAGTGTGTTTCCAGCTGATGATCTCTGCTCTGATTGGCCGGTGAGGCGTCCATGTTTCTCAGGTGATCAGTAATGTCTCTGCGCTTGTGTCAGGACTGGGAAAGACCTTCAGGAAGTCTCTGAGGAAGACTCCGCCGATCCGAGAGGAGGAAGAAGATCCAGGAGAATCCAGCCTGGAGGCAGCGTTCCTCACCAGAGAAACCGACGGTGGGTCACCTGATACCCGGGTCTCTGCAGTTTCATCCTTTTCCTGCTTGTGTTGGTTTTCGAACCTGCAGCAGTTTATTGTTTATAAAGTTATAGCTACGTTATAGTTATAGTTACGGAGGATCGTCAAACACGGTGTGAGTCTGACTGTGACCTGCGGCCGTCCTGAACCTCCCGATCCATCCTGCAGACTCGGCGGCGGCTCTGAAGAGGGGCAGCGTGGGTCCAGACACTCTGGAGGAGGAGGAGGAGAAGGCCCGGTTCTTCTCCCAGCTGGAGGCCGGAGCCTCGTCCACCATAGATTACTCCAGACTGAACAGAGGCCTGGACTCCACCGGCTCCACCGGCAACCTCAGGCAAAGCAGCGGGGTCACGGCGGGGTCACGGCGGGGTTCTTCACCTCACACACTCCCCTCTGACCTTAACCTTCTGGCCCCTCAGGAAGGCAGAGGAAGCAGAGCAGCGGAGCGGGGAGGCTGCAGCTCCGGACAGCAGCAGACCGTCTTCAGGTGAGTCTCAGACCCCGACCAGCTCAGACCCCCTGCTGCCCTTCACCTGCCCCCCTCTCCGGCCTCCACAGGCTCGCCTCACTACAGCGAGGACTTTGAAGACGAGGAGACAGTGAAAGAGCCAGAGGACCAGGTCTGTGCTCCTCTGTCAGGTTTTTAATTCATTCCATCCCGTTTCCTGTCAGTCCGGTTTCTGAGTCCAGGTTCTGGACTCTGGCTCTCGTTTCTGCATGAGTGTTATTTTTGTGTAAACTGAGGTCAGTCTGTGTGTGTTTGTGTATTTCAGTCCACTCCTCTGTGTCTTTAAGCTTTGTCTGTGATACTTCACTGTTTGCTACATGTTTCTCTAATTCCTGCTTTGTTTTCTTCTTCTTTTCCCCCAGAAGCTCAAAACGTTTCCTAATCTTGCCAGAGGTGAGAGCATGGGGGCGACGCTGATCACTCTCCACCGCCGCTCTGTGATTCCTTTGGTTTTAATTCACATCCTCGTCTCAGTTTCTCTTCATGACTCTCTGGAGAGTCCGGGTGCAGAGGACAGACGGAAGGACACGGCAGCGTCTGTGGACAAAGGTCTCAACAGCAACACACCTTTTCCACCTTTTCCGCTTTTTCTGGTTTTACATTCGATGTTTGTCTCACTGTTCAGTAATGACAAATCAGACCGGGTCAGTTGTTGAGGTTCCACCTGCAATGATCAATAAGCTAACTGTGTGTGGACGAGTTTATTTGTCTTCACAGCTGGTTTACCTCTGAGTTTGATATGTGGAAGTAGAATTAGCAAAGAAGGAAAAGTTTAAAATTGCCCAACTCAACATGATAAAATGGTTAAAAGCGGTTTTCAACCGTTCCTCATTGAAGTTAAATGTAAAACTGAAGCTTCCCATCGTCTCCAGACTGTCCTCAGTCTGAGTGTCTCGTGTCTTCTGCTGAGCTGGAAGCAGCTGCTGTTAACCCTTCCCCGTCTGCTCCGACCCGCTGCAGCTCCGTCCTACGTGCAGAGCGGCGGCTCGGAGATGGAGGCGCTTCAGGAGGCGTACCGGCAGCTCCACCGGGCGGAGGCCTCAGAGGAGAGGGACTCCGCCCGCCGGGCGGACGCCTCAGAGGAGAGGGACTCCGCCCACCGGGCGGACGCTTCAGAGGAGAGGGACTCCGCCCGCCGGGCGCCGTCTTCTCCGTCCTCTCCTCGACACACCCAGCAGGCTCTTCAGCCGGCTTCCACCAGCGAGTCGGGTCAGGCGAAGCCACGTTTAACACGACACACACGGTTACTGTATCGGTGGAGATGAGCTGTGAGAGGTTTACACACTCTGTGTGTGTGTGTGTGTGTGTGTGTGTGTGTGTGTGTGTGTGTGTGTGTGTGTGTGTGTGTGTGTGTGTGTGTGTGTGTGTGTGTGTGTGTGTGTGTGTGTGTGTGTGTGTGTGTGTGTGCGTGTGTGTGTGTGTGTGTGTGTTCAGAGTTTCCCACCGCGGAGGAGCTGATGAAGCGCGTCAGACTGGAGGACGAGCCGAGCCGGGGCTTCAGTGTGCGGCCGCCCAGGTCTGAACGCTCGGCTCCGGGGGGGGACACGCTGTGGAAGCAGCAGCTCAGACAGAAGCTCTGTCTTCAGTTCATGGATTTTCTCTCAAACCCTCAAACGTTGCTGAACTTTCCACTGACAGTTCAGATCAGTCACAGGAATCGACTGGTTATCACTCACAGTGATCTGTGTGTGTGTTTGCAGCTCTGTGGGGCTCGACCAGGACCAGGACCAGGACCAGGACCAGGACCAGACTCCTCTTCCACTGAGAGAGACTTTCTCAGGCGGAGCTCTGTCCCAGTCCGGACTGGCGAAGCCACCGGGACAGGCCGGCCTCGCTGCGAGGCTCCTGGACACCGGGGGAGCCCCGGGACCCGGATCCCGGTCTCCGGAGCCTCTGAGCCGGGACCTGACGTGGAGCATCCGGCAGGAGGTGGAGCGGCTGATGCAGGACCAGACCGGCTCTCCTGAGGCGGCGGCTCCCGGCGGCAGAGCGAAGAGGCAGCCGGTGAGGCTGAAGACCAGGGTTCAGGTTCAGGTTCAGGTCAGTGTCCACTTTAAAAAGTCAATATCAGTGTCCTCCTCGCAGGCGTCCACGGTTTCCCGCCCCAGCTCCTCTTCGGCGAGGAAACCCGGCGTAAGAGGACGGCCGGAGGACTGGAGACCAGCAGCTCCGGCACAGAAAACCCAGAAAACCCAGAAAACCCAGGCCTGTGTTTCCCCACGAGTCCAGCAGCGGCCGCAAAGAACCAGAGCCTCACCCGGCAGAGAAACCCAGCAGGCTGCAGGTGGGACACACACACACACACACACACACACACACACACACATCAAACCTCAACTTGCTGCTCATTAAATATCATTAAACTGGGCGTGATGTTTTCACTCTGTTGGCGCCGTGGCTGTGTTTCCTCTGACTGTCAGATGTGGATCTGAGGGCGAGCAGCGAGCTGGTGGCGTCCGTCCAGTCCTTAGTGAGCGTCCTGCAGCAGCAGATTGAGGCCGTGCAGCCGGCCGGTCCTCCAGCGAGCAGCGTGAGTTCATCTGGAGACGCTGCAGACACGACCGTCACACTCAACACACCCTCACCTCCACACTCTGCAACCTTGGATGATGACCGATCTCATCCTGGACTCTTTCCAGAGGGACGTGGCGGAGGAGCTGAGAGTCCAGCTGGCTCTGAAGGAGGAGGAGCTGCAGAGCAGCAGAGCAGCAGAGCAGGAGCTCCAGTCGCTCAGACAGCAGAACTTCCTGCTGCAGAGTCAAGTGTGTTCACCTCAAACAACAAACACGTCAACCCTGAACTCATCTTCACAGTGAACAGTTAGTTGTTATTTGACACCAGCCTCATATTCTTGACATTTGTAGGGGTCTTCTTTCAGGATTAGTGTCCAGCGGCTTGTTGATTTAACATGTCTTACATTTTATTTGCTGTTGCAGTTTTCAACACTGTTGTACAGTTTCAGAAATTATTCACATGCAACTTAAAGGCACTGTCATTTGACACCAGCTTCACTTGAGTGAGCTAGATTATGTTTAACTGCTTTATGTTGCTCTTCTTACTGTGCTAGCATATTTACCTCTTGTCTGCTGAGCTGGCTCCCGTGGAGAAACTGCTCCGTTACAGCTGTCAGAGCCGAGTGACACAGTGGAGGGTCGGCGCGCAGCTCGCCTCTTTCCTCAGGACCTGGAGTCACGTGCACGATGCCACGTGCACGGTGCCAGCGAGTGTGTTCTGTCTCCTCAGCTCCGCGGTGCAGAGGAGGCCCGTCAGAAGCAGAGGCTGCAGGCTGCAGATCCGGCTGCAGAGCAGCGGCTGCAGCAGCTGGACGGAGAGCTGAGACAGCAGGAGGCGCTCATCAGAGGATACCAGCAGGTGGGCCTCGCCGGTCCGTCCGGAGCAGAGAGCATCATGGGACGGACTCAGACAGCCTGCGTGTCTTCCAGGAGAACGAGAAGCTGTACCTGCAGATGAAGGCTCAGCAGCAGAGGAGCAGGGCCACCGAGGACGCCATGTTCAGGGAGAACCAGCGGCTGCTCGGCGAGCTGGCCTCGGCCAGGTAGGGGTCTGGTGGGGGTCTGGTGGGGGTCCGTGGGGGCGGGGTCTGCTCGGCCCGGGCCCTCCTCCCACTGCGGGTGTGTTTGTGAGCAGGGAGCAGCTGAAGAGGAGCTGGAGGCCTCCGGGGAGTGTGTGTCTCCTGGACCACACTCAGCGCATCGCCGAGCTGCTGGATCAGATCCAGACCCTGCAGGTCGGCGTCAGGTCTCCCACACTCCCCCCACGATCCAGATCCACTCCCTCACACACTCCCCTGTCTCCGTGTGTGTGTGTGTGCAGACCAACGAGGCCAAGCTGTCCCGGGACCTCCACAGCCTGCAGGTGGAGAAGCGAGCTCTGGAGGTGGAGCTGCAGCTGGTGAAGAGGGAGAGGGAGCTGGCTCAGGTCCAGACCGCCTCAGGTCAGATTCGGAACGGCAGCGGTCCAGCACCGGACGCTTCCCAGAGCCAGGCTGTGAACCTGTCCCCCCTGGACGCCAGGTGACCGCGGTCTGGAGGCGAGGCACCAGGAAGAGGTGGAGGCCCTGAAGAAGAAGCTGCAGTGGTTCACCGAGAACCAGGAGCTGCTGGACCGGGACGCCGGCAGGCTGAAGGCCGCCACCGCCGAGGTCCTGCAGCTCCGGGAGCAGGTCAGACCGCACCACCCACCTGTCCCCCTCAGTCCTGGACCCTCAGAGTCCACCGAGGAGTCCTGGACCTCCAGGGTCTGTGATTTGATTCCAGGTGGAGAAGCTGAAGGAGGAGGTGGGGAGGAGCAGCGAGCAGCAGAGGCGGAGCCGAGTGAAAGGCGTGGACAGCAGGAGGCTGCAGGAGCTGCAGAAACAGGTCCGCCCCCGCCCTGTGAACCCTGACCACCCCCCCCCCAGCAGCTCTAACAGCCGCCCGTCTCCAGGTGAAGGAGCTGGAGCTCATCCTCCGCAGCAGGAACCCCAGCTCGCTGCCCGCCCTCATCTACGCCGCGGCGTCCGCCGGCCGGGAGGAGGCGGGGGTCACGGCGCTGCTGGAGCGCCGGGTTCAGCGCCTGGAGGCGGAGCTGGAGAGCCACGACGAGGAGGCCAAGCGCAGCCTGCGCAGCATGGAGCAGCAGTTCGACAGGATCAAGGTGAGGCTCGGAGCCCCTCCCCCCTCCACCGTCCCGCCGGCGCCGCTTCGCTCTCAGCTGCTGATCTCCTCTGTGCAGCTGCGGTACGAGCAGGAGATCTGCGAGCTGGAGCAGAAGCTGCAGCAGCAGCAGGAGGGAGCAGCAGCAGCAGCCGGGTCCGGGTCCGGGTCCGGGTCCGGGTCCGGGTCCGGGTCCTGGGCTTCAAAGCTTCAAGCTGCTGAAGAAAAGCTGCAGCTGCAAAAACAGAAGCATGAGGAGAAAGAGCGGCGTCTCCGGGAGCAGCTGGAGTCGCTCCAGCAGCAGCTGAAGCTCAGGGTGGGTGTCGAGGACGGAGGAGCCCCGGCAGCCCGCCGGTCTTCTTCAAACCCCCCCTCCGCTCCGCCCTGCTCTCTGCAGCCTCCGCCCAGCCCCAGCAGACACCAGCGCCACGCCCAGCAGGCCTTCGCCGCCCGCCTGGAGCGCCTCAACCAGCAGCTGGGCGTCAAGACGCGCTGCGTCCAGGAGCTGCAGCGCACCGTGGAGCGGCTGCAGAGGGAGCGCCGCAGCATGCTGTCCGGGCCCCGGAGGGAGCCCGGCCCCCCCGCCGCACCCTGCGCCCCCGCGCCACCGCAGGACGCCTTCCCCTCCGCCGAGTACCTCAAGGCCTACCAGCCCACGGTCTTCACAGGTGGGTGCAGCGCCGCAGAGCCTCTGCAGCGGGGGCAGACCTGGATCCCAGCAGGGGGTCTCCTGTGTCCGCAGGCAGCCACGTCTCGGAGGTGCTGCAGGAGAAGGAGGCGCTGCAGCAGCAGCTGGAGCAGGAGCAAGAGGCCCGCCGGGCCGAAGCCCAGCGAGCCCAGGACGAGCTGAGCAGGTAGGAAGCCCTCCCCGGACGGCCGCCCGATCCGCCCGCAGCGCTGACAGGAAGTCTGACCCTCCAGGATGAAGGAGCAGATGTCCTCCATGAGGGCGGAGCACCAGAGGGCCCTGGACCACCTGCGGACCGCCCACGCCGTGCAGCACTCGTCCTCCAGGCTGGCAGAGCTCTCCAACCAGCTGAGCGCTCAGGAGGTGACGGCCCAGCAGGAGTCCGTCCGCCACCAGAGGAGGAGTCTGGGAATGACCGCTGCTTCCTGTCTGCAGATCGCCATGGCTCACCTGCAGGAGCAGCTGACGGAGCTGCGGGGCGTCCGAGAGGCCCTGGCGGTGTCCCGGACCCGGGAGGAGGCCCTGCAGCAGCAGGTGAGCAGGAGAACGTTCCGCCGCCCGTGGTCTGGAACGCCGGAGCTCCTGACGCCTCCCGGCTCCCCGCAGGTCGGCCGGCTGATGCAGCAGCTGAAGGACGCGGCGGACGCCCAGAGCCCCGAGGGCCGCCTGCTGTGCGGCCTGGAGAGGAAGATCGTCTGCATGGAGCTCCGACACCGGCAGCGGGAGAAGGAGCTGCAGCAGGTAGGACATGAAGACACTCCTCCGTCCACCAGGTCCAGAGCAGCAGCAGGACAGAGACGGCTGATCTGCTCCACTTCCTGTCCCCCCTCCGCACCACTTCCTGTTTCCTTCCTCCACTTCCTGTCCAGGTGATCGGGGGCTCCAGGCAGACGGCGGCTGGCCACCAGTCGGAGGCGGAGCGCTGGCAGCATGTGGCTGAGCAGAAGAGCAGAGAGATCGAAGCTTTCCGGCTGGAGCTGGACTCCATCCTGGACATCCTGAGACACCTGCAGAGACAGGGGGGCGTCGGCCACGGTCCTCAGTCCGTCCCCCAGAGGAGCTGATCCCACCTCTTTATGTTTGATGATCAGACTGTAATGAACTGAAGACTCTCAGGGACTTCCTACATATTTATTGAAGGAGAGGAAATAAACTCACCAGCAGCTTTGAAAACACTCCATTCCAGAGATCCGAAGAGCTCATGTCAGGATCAGAAATGGTTTTCAGTGTAAAGTGAAAGTACGTTTTTGTAAAGTTTTGGGAGAATTAAATAAATGAAACTGTTCCTCAGTTTGTGGGAAAAGGTCAAAGGTCAGCAGTTCTTCCAGTTATTTCTTCCGATTCACGTCCAGTGAAGCTGGAAATGATCCAGAAGTGAAGAGCTGGAGGTTAAAAAGCTCTTCCAGGATGTTCAGAAGTAACACGTTTGTAAATGTGTGGAAACTCAAATCAAACAAAAACCCCCAGAAGTCATCCACTGCAGTTTAAAGGTTTTAATGTGTTCAGTCGGTGAAACATGACACCTGGTCTCTGCGGCACGGCAGTCACACACAGGCTGGAGCTGATGTGCATTTTACCAACGCCTCTCGTCGCGTTGCAGCAGGCTTCGTTCTCTCCTGGTCGCAGCAGGAGCTCGGAGTTCTGCTGCGGTCCAGTTCATAAAAACACGGCGAGATTCTGAGTTTCTCGGAGAAAGCGGGTAACAGTGAAGATGTTCTGCTCTTCCTCAATCACATTAGATTTCATTTGGTTTGAAGAAGGCAGAAGTTAATAGCAGGCCTGATTATTCCTGTTCGGTGAAGTGATCCAGAACGATCGGCACATTCCCATTTTCAAGACTGTAAGTTTCAGTTTCTCTAGTGACGTATAATAAAGATGCTGTTTAAATATGAGCATATAACTGTACGTACCACGCTGGACCACTAGGTGTCACTGTACGACAACAGAACATCCAAGACGACTTGATTGACGGCAAGAAAAAAAAAAATCAGAAAGAAAAAGCTACTCAATATTTTCACAAGGCAGTTTGTTTTTCAGCAGTTGTAACTTGAAGGTTCTGGTCGTGTGGTTTTATGGATCCAGCTCAGCTGAGACCAGATCCTCCAGAAGCAGCCTGAGACACCTGGCAGGCGGCGCCGCCCCTGAGCTGGATCACACCGGGCTTCAATCGTCTTGCATTTCATGAGAAGTTTGATGTCTGGCAGCTGGAACACAAGCGGCGTCTGAAGACTGACGTGAGACTGCATAAAGTTCAGAACAGGAGCCTCCAGATCCCGTTTCCCCCCGGAGGCAGTGGCAGTCCTGCACGGTGCCGGCGGTGCATAGAAAGACCCTCTGAGGGCGGCTTCAGCCCTGGAAGGCGTGGACCTCCTCCTCACTGAGGCCCAGCTGCTTCAACAGCCTGACACACACACACACACACACACACACACACACACACAGAGGACCCTGTCTCATTAAAAATGCTCCTTTGGGTCATTTTCGGGTCAGAGGTTAAACTCACTCCATGGTCAGCTGTGTGAAGGCCGCCGGGCCGCACACACACACGAAGCAGCGGGCGCCGTCGGGCCGCTCCAGGAAGTCCGTCAGCATGGACCGGTCCACCCGGCCCCGCCTGCCGCTCCAGCTCTCCGACGGCTCGGACAGAACGTGCTCCACCTGGAAACTGAGCCGTCATGGCCGACACGTCACACTTCCTCCCATCAGGGTGAAGACAACCCGACACACACACACACACACACACACACACACACACACACACACACACACACACACACACACACACACACACACACACACACACAGCTCGTACCTCTCGCACTCGGCTGCCAGCTGGTCCAGTTGGCTGCGCCACAGGATGTCCTCCTCCCGGCGGTTAAAGAACAGCAGCCCGGTTCTCCTGCCGACACCGAGGAACATTTAAAACAGGCAAAGCAACCAGGTGGAACAGTAAAGACAAAGGTCAAATGTCACCGTTAAATATGATTAATACTGTCCAGAGTGTGTGTGTGTGTGGTTTCATTATGCTATGCTAACTGGATCATTTTCAGCGTTTCTGTCATTTTCATGGAAACAGACAGTTTTGAAGACACAAGACTTCTCTGAAACGACGATGTGGAGACTAGAAACACTTCAGCCTTCAGCTGTTTGACAGACGACAGGTTCTCAAACTGTGGGGCTATGAGAGCTCCCTCTAGTGGGAAGAGGGGAAACTCCTGGTCTCCAAATCACACGTCGTCTCCACTCACTCAGTCAGGACCTAGTCTGCACTTGGGGACTGGGTGTGGGAGCTGACCTGCCGGGCGGGGCCTCCTGCAGACTCAGGCCGATGATCCGGGCCATGGGGGTGAGGCCTGTTCCTGCAGCCAGCAGGTACAGGTGTGTGATGTCTCTGAGCGCCCGCACGCTGAACGTCCCCTCCGGCCCGCTGACGGACAGGCGATCTCCTGGACAGCACAACATCCGGTCAGTGCATCCGGCTGGGCTCAAACATAGGGCCCGGGGGCTGAAACCGGCCCAGCGGAGGGTCCGATCAGGGCCGCACGATCAGTTTGTCAAGTGCAGAAAATAAAAACTACGTTTATGATGCTCATAGTTAACACACAGCTTCCCTCACTGGCAGAGGAGAGACAGATCTCCCAGAATGCCGAGCCTCACCGACGTGCAGGCTGTTGAGATGTGGGGTGAGCGCTCCGTCGGGGTACACCTTGATCATCAGGTACAGGTCCGAGTCCTGGGCCGGGACCTGGGGGGCCGCCGACAGGGTCTGATCCACTGGAGTGTACGGCCGCACCACCTCGGTGTCTGAAACACAGCAGGGGGTGGGGCAGGAGGAGCAGGAGCAGGAGGAGCAGGAGGTCATCACTCATCTCTGAATCAGATGGATCTACTGACAGTGGAGGTTCTGAGGTTCTACCCTGAACGAGCGCTTTGAGGTAGACGTGTTTTCCGACAGGCACGTTCATGACGGCTCCTCTGGGCAGCCGCAGTCTGAACAGGTGTGTGTTGTAGTTGACCTCCGTCCTGGACTGCAGGACGCAGTCCCGATAGAAGACCGCTGTGAGGGGACAGGTGAATGAGGACCAGGAAGCCGCGCCGTCCTCAGAGAACCGGCCTCCCCGCAGGCCTCACCTCGGTCTTTCTGCCGCAGAAAGGTATTGTGGGAGTCCAGCGGCTGCCCCAGGCTCGTCCACTTCCCCTTGGCCTGCTTCCGGATGCTGACCTGGATCTTCCCCACCGAGTGAGCGGTGTGGACTGAGAGACAGGAAGCAGCGCTTAGAGGAAGAACCCGGACCGGGCCGGTTCAGACGGGTCTGCACTGACCTGCGACGCTCCCCTCCACCTCCTCAGAGAGACCTGCAAGAGCAGGAAACCGCTTTCTACACCGAGACGGCACATTGGGAGAACGTACGTGTGTGTGTGTGTGTGTGTGTGTGTGTGTGTGTGGTTTCACCACTAAAACCCACGTAAGTGAATCAAGTAGGACATCTTCCCGAGCTGCACCTCCAGCCGCAGAGCCCCGGCCTCCAGGTCCGCCACGGTGCAGCCGGAGCTGGGAATCTGCCGGGAGACAAGACGCCGGTTTAGCTTCCGCCGTCCAGCTGACGGAGGACCTGAGGGACGCTCTGATCCGTCACCTTCCTCTTGGCGTAGACCACCAGGTGGACGCTCACGTCGGTCTGGAACCAGTCGTACCTGCACGGCAGCAGACGCGACAGTTTACAGCAGGGGGTCAAACATGAGGCCCGCAGACCAAAGCAGGCCCACCTGTCTGGTCGAGGGCTGACTGAGCACCATTTAAAGGAAAGACGTCAGTCTAAGGCTGTGTTCACACCAAAGCATTTGGCTCGACATAAATGACGTGGTGGAGCCGGTACCGACAGTGTGAACACGTTTTTCACGTTGGAGCGACCTACTTTCGGGTGGAGCCGGGGCCGCTTGGAGGAGGAGGTCCGAGGTCGGCACCGGCTCGATCTACATGCGGTGAGAACACGGTCGCGCCCCGGGTCCAGCCAACTTTCCTCGTTTGCCACACTTTTGTCCGTGTGAGGCTTCCGTAACGCACGACACGGACTGTTATTCTGAGCGCGCACGTCGAGCATGACAGAGAGTCTGTGCTTCCTTCTGAAAGTCGGCGATTTGTATGGTCTGCAGAAAAATCATGTACAACAGAACAACCGTTCTTCTGGCTGCGTTGCGTCTGCAGAACGGAATCACCGCAGCACCGTCTGCGGTGTGTCTGCAGTCCGCTGGATGAGGTTGCCAGATATGTCGATCTGGTGCCATAAACCCGTTTAACTCAATAGAAAGCAGCCCAAACTGCCATCTCGGTTGAAAATGCACGTTAAAACCGTATTTGTATAATTAAAAAAAACACTTCATAAACACATAATCGTTTCATCAACCCGTCTGACGTGTTCAAAAAAGAAGCTTGATTTGGCGGAAACCCGTCCAATCTGGCAACACAGCCGCTCTGGTCAGAGAGCTGTTTTGTGCAATTTTGGAGCTGTTTGACTTTCCTGCAGTGACGAGGTACAAAACCGTTCATTCTTCTGAAGTGTATAATAACTACATCATGCTGTTTGTTCTGTGTTCTACCAGAAGAAGTAAAAAATAGAATATTAAGGCAAAAACACGACACAGCTTTTATTTTGAAGTCACTTATTTTGGAACAAGTATCGCGTTTCCTTCCGGCACCCGACTTGCTTCTGTCTAGTTTGACACCCCTTCGGTTCGACGCCGGTGAGAACACGATTCAGTTATTTATGAGGAGGCTGATTTACAAATTCACACTTCACAAAAGGGGTCCTGGCTCGACTCAATTCGGTGTGAACACAGCCTAAGTAACCATCAGTGAGAGACATTCAGAACTGATCAATCCAGAAGTTTCATCAATTCTTCAGTACTTTGCAGTTGAGTTTGTGTCTTTTTCCAGGTAGCATCACCTTGGCCGAGAGTCTTTTTCTGGGGGCGGAGCCAGTGAAGTGGGTGGAGCCAGGCTGGTCGGTGAGGGAGGAGCCAGGGCAGCTGAAGGAGGAACAGAAACACAATCCAGAGGTCCCCGTTAGTGAAGGACCGGCTTTGGTTTCTGAGGCTTTAAGATGATTTTATGGAAATTGCTCCACATCCAGGTGTGTCAGGAGTGTGTCGTTATGCAAGCGGCCATTTTGAAATCTTTCTGAGGTTTCAAGTTTTCAAGAAACGTTCAACCAATAAATCACCAACACGTGCGGATCTGACCAAGCAGCCAGCAGACAAGCTCGGACCGACGCGTTCGGCCAGCAGGAGCAACATGACGCTGTACCTTTCAGAGCGGCGGCGGGCTTCGTGGCCATCCGGCCCACCAGGCATTCTTTCAACATGGACTCGTAGTTGACCCAGCGATGCACCTGCACACAAACAGAGCCTCAGCCCTGCATCTCCACTGCGCCACAGCAGGCCTAACGACGGAGCCTGAAGCGCCGTCCTGCACACCTGATCGAAGAGCTCGGTGCCGTCGATGCCCGCCGCCTTCATCAGCTCCTCCTCTCCGCCGGGGTGGTAGTCCATGTACGGGCTCACGTTGTAGACCATACCTGAGAGGATTCACACACAAAACACAGCAGTTCCACACCGTCAAAGACTGCTTCATACACAGCAGTTAAGATTACACAAACTAAAATAAAAGTCTAACAGGAGACAACACGACTGTCCGGCCACATCCTGAAAGAAAAACAGTGCCAGGAACACAGCGTGACGAGCTTCATGGCTGAAGAGATAAAAGATGCAAGGCAAGGCTGACGATGAATCCTGTGAAGAAATGAAGCCGGTCAGCTTCCTTACTGCAGCTGCAGCACAGCTTTTACATGTACAGCCTTATAATGACCACCTGAGAGGCTTTTCATACAGTTATCATCGTTTCGGCAGCTGTCAGAATAGAAAATGCTTATTTAACCCAACGATATTCACAATGTGAACCTAAACCAGGCACTGATACATTAAAGCCCGTCTCCACAGCAAAGCTCTCCAGAGAAAACACACAGCTTTCATATCATTGTGGTCGTCTGGTCACATAACAACGCTGCTCGGGGCCTCTAACAAGCTAACGTTTTGGAAACTGCTCCAAAGGTGGAAATTTTCAAAACACGCTCCTACTCGTCATGTAAACGGGGGAAAAAGAGACTTTTTAGAAATGCTCTGGGGTTTTAGAGTGTACAGTCACCGTAAGAACAATCCAACATGGCCGTCTGTCCATATGAATGTCTGTGTTCTCCACTGTTCACATTTAGTGTGTTGTTCTCTGAGTGTGTGTCTAATTTCATCAGAAAAACAAACAACAGTGCCCACTAGTGGCCCCGACATAAAAGCTACATCATTTTCAGTGTTTCTGCTGTCGCCTTGTAAACAGACATGGTCATCAAAACATTGTCTTGTAAATGCAAAACTCCTCTGAAACGAAAACACAAAACTGATGAGTTCTCACTGGAAGCAGTCGTGTAAATGGTTCTTGAGAAGCAACTGTGAAGTCAAGTCCTCCTCCAATCAACAGACCTTTGTATTCAAATCGAGGAGAGGAACATAAATCGTCTTGCTTGAATGTTGTTCCCTCTGAAAACTGACAGCAGCAGAGGGAAGTTAAACTGATGTATGTTGTTCATCACCAAGTGAACAGCTTCATGAGGAGGGAAAGAAAACACTAAATAAAACCATTCACTGAAGAGCAGGAAGGACTTGACTTTTATTTCCTTGTGTATTAATACCAGACACGTTTGAGCCGAACCAGAGCTGCAGATATAAAACCCGAGCCCCGCTATCCGGAACACGGCGGCCGCAGGAGGCGGAGTGGGAGTGGAGCATCATGGAGCAGACCGCCGCTCTCCTCACCTCGGATGCAGGTCCAGCAGTCCTCTCTCGTGTTGTGTTTCTGCAGCTCTTCCTCGGTGACCTCGATCAGGCGCCCTCGCAGCCCGGTCAGATCCTTGCCGCTCTTGGCGAAGCGGATCCAATCCATCAGACTGTGGCCGGGCTTCAAGGCCACCTGGAGAGAGAAGCAGGGCGTGAAGCAACTCTGAAAGCAGGTTCGTCCTCTTACTGTCACGATGTTCAGTGGAGTCCGTGTTTGTTAACAGAGAGAAAACCTGACGTGTGTTTAAAACATTCTCTGGACTCGTGGAGGGACTGTCTTGTGACAGACAGGTGAGCTGTTCAGGGTCAACCTGCAGCCCTGAACTGGACACAGCATCATGGTCTGAGGAGTGAGGCATTACTTTGTGTATTTAGATTCTCCACACAGAAGAGGAATTATTTCTGCTATGATTTAATCCCACCTATTTTTGACAGGAGTTGTCCCACAGAAACACAGATATCTGATCTAAATCTATACTGTTTCCAAGCAAGAAAGTAATCAGGAGAACTTGGCGAAATTAAACAACTGGTAGAAATCTCCTCAATGGAAAATTAATTCAGCACATACTCAGAAGCACAGCTGGAAGAAATTGAGAAAATTGGCTGAAAAAAAAAAACATTTTGGGACAGAGCAGACTACATGTCCTACCAACAATGGGAAAAACTAGTTCCCACATCATTTTTATGCGTGTCTTCGTCATCTTAAATCATACAACATTAGGATTCCTGGTCGCCTTGTTTTATTTCCTTTCTCTCTTTGTGAAACACTGTGAGTCGCCTTGCGTCTGAGTGGTGTTACATAAATAAACTTCCCTTTTCTTACCTTGTTCCTGCCGGACTGTCCGGAGGGAGCGACCCGCTGCTGGGAGCTGGGAGCCGGGAAGGACTGGGTGGGGATGTTCAGCATGTTGTTCACGCTCCGGAGGCAGCGCCAGGGAAGAAACAGACCTGTTGAAGCAGCGACAGTTCAGCACAGCGGCCCCGGGGAGTGTCCCCCGCAGACTCCGTCCTTGTTGGGAAACATCTTGTTGAGCAACGCCGCTCAGTTACACCACGAAGCTAAGCTAGGCTAACGAAACATGTCGGCTGACGACCCGGGACGCGAAACGAGAACACACCCTCCAATACACAGCCACGGCGGCGGAGAGCATTCAATACACTGATTAAATATTCATCGATAAATATCGAACAATTTCCTGGTTTTCTGGTTTTCACTCTTCTGACACTTCCATATCTGTCGCGCCCACTGACGTCATCGTCAACAAATGATGTCATCATCATGCGACAACCTCGAGTTCCCCTGTGGGCAGTCACGACTCTACTTTCACTGTAATATCTCCAAATATTTGTTGTTTTAAGGCATTCTGTTGTTTTATTTTTGTTTTCTTTACGGTGAGGACTCATGGAGAGCTCTGACTGACGACGGGACCAATGCAGTGCCTGATCTGCAATTGTTTTTGTTTTAAATTTGCTTTGTGATTTCTTTTGTTTGACATGAGCCCATTCAGTGAATATGTCCATGAATATGCCCATTCAATGAATTATCTCCCTGTGACAGTTTTGTAGAATTATTCCGTTAATAATAAAGACTATGTATTTATTTATTTGTCTGTTTGTTTGCTTGTTTATTCGACAAATCGACGCTCACATACTTCTCTGTGTCTAAACACAAACTACTGCCACAGAAACCCAGTGGAAGTTCAGTCATAGAGGCAATGAATTAAAAAATGTGTGTGTGTGTGTGTGTGTGTGTGTGTGTGTGTGTGTGTGTGTGTGTGTGTGTGTGTGTGTGTGTGTGTGTGTGTGTGTGTGTGTGTGTGTGTCATGAACCGACCTGAAATGAAGCTGTTGAGGAATGCTGTGAGGGACGAGGTGATTCTCCCCCCACTCGACTCTTCATCACTGTCTTCATCGTCGCCGTCCTCTGAGTCTCTGTGGTTTCCAGCTGACATGGTGACAACATGGTTCCTGTCAGAGCTCTGCTGTCCACCGGTGTATCTGCTCTCCTGGTTTTCCTTTCAGAGTTAATCTGCTAAGAGGATTGTGGGACAGGAGCTCTGCTCAGACCTGCAAGCAGCAAGTCAAAGCTGGGAGGTGTAACACCATGTCTGCCAGATCTCAGTCTGAGATCCAAACAATATAAATGGATTGAATTGTCAGTATTACAAGTAACACAATTAGAAGCTTTCAGCCAAAAGAAGAGTTCTGTACTTACTTAAGTGATTGCATAATGAAGAGAATAACATATTTTAAAAGGACAGACTGGAAGTCTACGGGGATATTCGTTCATACCGTACATCAGCGACATTTGCGAAGTATCTGAAATTGTGAAATTTGTATTATTTGAAGATGACACACATATATGGTTGGAACTGGTGAGAATTAACAGCAACGTTTGGATTTAGTCACTTTGGGGTTGGAAAAAATTAAATTATGATTTGATAAAAACAAGTTATCTTTAAATCTATGTAAAAAAATGATTTTTGGAAAATATAACTAATCATTTAAATGTACAGATAGAGTGGATAAACATAGAAAGGGTGAATGAAAACAAATTCCTAGGAGTCATAACTGAAGATGAGATTTGCTGGAAGTATTCAAATAATTAAACAAAGCAAAGGATCTTTTATTACCACAGAAATTGTTCTGTGAAAGAAGGAGACGTTTCCATCTGAAGAGAGAGTTTCAGTTTAAAGTTCAAAAAGTCCAAACCTCCCTGAAGCGTTTCTGTGTCACAATACATGCAGTAAAATTATGGAATAAACTACATGTGACAAGTCTCCAATGTGAATTTAAAGGGAACGGATTCTGGCGAGATACAGACTTCTGTGATGACAGGAGGGTCGTTTGTTTACGGTGTTGCACTGAGTGACGGCTGTTGTTTAACTGGAGATTGTTGGTTCATGGATTCACTGAAATTGTTGAAATGACAAAGATGGAATGGGGGTAGTGTAAGGGGAACATAGGCTACCCCCCCCCCCCCCCCCCCCCCCCATATTACCATATTATTATTATCTTTACTTTTATTTAATTGTTCCCATTGTAATTGGTTTTATTCCCCAAAACTATAACCCCATCCCCATAACACAGCACTGACACACATGCTGTTCCCCGGCTTCACCACCAGAGGGAGTATCCCCTAAAGTGAGCAGGGTTCGACAGAGACCTGTCTGGGAACGATCATGTGAAACACGCCCTGAGACAGATGTGACAGTTGTGTGTTATGTGTCTTACAGAAACTCATTTTCAGAAACACTCACACGGGTCGGATCATCCCTTCAGGTGCTCAACAGTAGGATTCAATAAGCTTTGGACTTCTTCCTGCTCCCTTTCAGACAAGACTTACCACACGTTTGGATGTCCTTCTTTCTTTTGTGTATTTCTTTTACTTTCCTTGTTCATTATTCTTGGTTTGATTTGTGTTTACATGTACGAAAGTCTAAAGTCTAAAAGAAAAACGGAAACCATTTGATGATTTCAAAAGCAGTGACGCTGTAGAAGAGTTTCTAAAAGATTAAAACCTAGAAAGTGGCATTTAAAGGCCAGAGAGAACAGACGCCTGTGCAGGTGAAGGGTGAGTGGAGGAGAAATGAGAGAAACAGTGAGAACTGGAGCCAGAGCCGTGAAGCTGTGGCTCAGTGGAGTGGCTGTTTCTCAATCAGAAGGTTAAAGCGATACTTCGACATTTTGGAAAATTGGTCCATTTAGCGCAATTCCTTAGTCATTTCGAACAGCATACTTACTTTTTTTGTGAGGGCGAGCTGTTGTTTATTCAGAGGTGAGTCGGGGAAGGTTTTCGGGACGGACACAATGGAAGTGGATGGTATTTTTGTTCCCCCTCGTCAAACTCATCAAATACACAATCCAACAACCCCAAAACACTTTGGTGGACACGTTATAATCCACACATTCACTACGCTGTGGAACACCAACAAATAATATTGTAGCGTTACGACACTGAAGCAAATACTGGGAACTACTTTTTCTTTTGAAATCACTACGCCCATACGCCATGTTTAGTAAGTAGTTCCGTCTTAGCAATCTTCGCATAAACAACTCAATCTGGTAATTTTGCATTAATATTTCACAGCGTAGTGAATGTGCGGATTATAACGTGTCCACCAAAGTGTTTTGGGGTTGTTGGATTGTGTATTTTATGAGTTTGACGAGGGGGAACAAAAATACCATTCACTCCCATTGTGTCCGTCCTGAAAACCTTCCCCGACTCACCTCTGAATAAACAACAGCTCGCCCTCACAAAAACAGTAAGTATGCTGTTCGAAATGACTAAGGAATTGCGCTAAATGGGCCAATTTGCCAAAATGTTGACGTATCGCTTTAAGTTTGATCTTATTAATGTGACCAGTGTGAAACTTTTCTGGAAAGAAAAAATTAATAAACGATACATTTTCACTTGAATCGTTGTCATGTAAATGGGGCCATAGTTTGACACACACACATAATTAGCACAAATTTCAGAGTGATGATGTATTTGTTTTATTTATTTGGGTTTTTTTTTTTGCATGTTGAAGAATGATCAGGACTGTTGTTACTGCCTCCATGTGCAGAGATCCTTCTTTTCAATGCAAGCAAAAAAAAAAAAACAACAACAAAAAACTGCTCTGAAACGCCAAGCATTGAAAACAGTGACCAGAGTACAGAATTCACAGTTTACCACCAGATGGCAGCACAAGTCAACAGTCCGGACACACACACACACACACACACACACACACACACACACACACACACACACACACACCTTCATTGAATTCAGTGTAAAAGTGTGATTTGAGTCCTTCTTGCCTCTGTGTTTCCTGATGTTTAACTGAATGAATAAAAGTTACCATTTGGCGTGTGTTGCGCCCCCCCCTCTCTTTTGTCCCTCCACCCACCTCTTCCTGTCCTCCAGCAGATCCAGCTGAGGGCCACATAATTACAATTTCAAAACCATTTGCCAGATCATTACCAGCTAATCCCGTGTTTGGTCTGATGAGTCACGCGCCTCATTTGCCACGGTTCGGTGCGGCTCGGGGCCCTTTCTCAAACACCGGCCGAGGACCCCCGCCACCCTGCGGGGGCCCCAGGCTGCGGTGGGGGTGTGGCTGCAGGGCAGTCGGGGGTCCCAGTGTGAAATAGAAATCCTGCAGTGTTACATTCTAGCCTGAGAGGACTGTTTCTGTTCTTGAAGCAAACCATTTTTTCCTGCATAGTCAGAACATTAATTATTACTCATTGCCCGTCTTTTTTTTTTTTTTATCATGCTATTACATTGTATTTTATATTGTCATGTTTTTATCTTGGTATTTTAGTACATACATTATGAATCATGGTGCTTTCTCAAACTGAATCCTCACCTGGTGCAAGATAGTCTAACCAAACACTGAGGGCAGTTTGGGGTACACCGTTCTGCTCAAACACACTTTGACAGATGGTGCTAATGTGGCAGTTGCTGGTTCGATTCCCCATATCCCCTTGTTCACATGGTGTCCTTGAGCAAGACACCCAGACTGCTGAATGCAGGGTCTGAGCGCCTGGTTCGAGTCCTCCTCAAGAGGTGGAAAACCTCTGCGTGAAATCCGTTTAAATACTGTTTAGAGCAAATAGCATTAGTGAGAAAGACAATGAGGCTGGTGTCAAATTACATACTCTTTAATGTTTTTCAAGCCAGCTTATCTGGATTCCCTTTTATATCAACAGTAAAATCAAACTGACAGAATTCCCAAAGTCAACAGCAGTCAGGAAGCGCAGTCAAAATGTCAAATTGATAAACAGAATATTTCCAAATGATTGAATGAGTTATTGAGTCATGACAAATATTTCATCACTTTTTCTACTTTGGTCATTTGCTTCAGAAACAGCTGCAAGACAATGAGGCTGGTGCCAAATAACAGGCCCTGGATGCCACTCAGCTGCTTGCCTTCGGAGGCCAATCAGTTATTTGAATAAACTTGCTGTTCTTGGTCAATAAAGCCCATGAGTCTTCTACTCTTGAAAACATCAATGAAAATATGGGGAATAAATACAATGCTGTTGCTGAAACAGACCTCAAAGCCTCAAGTTTGATCATGTTTCTCTTGTTTCGTGATATTTCACTTGTTTTTAACTACTTTTTGATTGCAGTTCAGCTTCAAAAACAAGGCGCCTGGTCAGTGAAGCTCATCCTGAGGAACCTTATGCTCTGCAACATACAAACATTCATAAACATTCATTGGCCATAGAGTTTGTTTTCTTCCAACAGCACCCCCCAAAAACAATTTACAACAACAGGAGGATCACACACACACACACACACACACACACCCACACACACACACACACAGTGCCTGGCACTGGCTCCGTCTTCACATCGATTGTGAAAACAAGATGCTGGAAGCAGAAGCTGCTGCCAGGGCTGGTTTCCTGTGTCCATCTGTCCATCTGTGGCTGGACTTTACGTTGCAGCTGTGAAGACGAGCAGCATGAGAAACACTTGGTTCTGAGCAAAAACCGCCCTATTTAGACCCCGATGTCCATCTGCTGCGTCCTCGCGGCGCCGGCCGTGTTTGCCAGAGTCGTCTCGTAAACATTCGCACTCAATGGACTGTTTGCTGTTGTTGTTGACAGTCATGTCCCGGTGGCGCTCGCTCGCTCGCTCTCTCGCTCTATCTGGCTGCTGGAGCGTCTCCCTTCAGTGGGTCGGCTGACCGAGACATCCCATGATGCCACGGCACAGAGGGTTTCCATGGCAACCCCAGAGGCCACTTTTGGCGGACCAGCAGACAGCTTTGGCAGTGGTTTCTCCCAGCATGCTCTGCTGCTGATGTTTACCAGGAAATATCCCTTCTTATGGTTTGTTTGCAGACATTTGTGTTTTCATCTGTTACATGGTCGTCTTTCTTCCTGTTTCGGTGAAAACTTTCCCCTTTGCTGCAGCGCCGGCGCTACAGTTACAGACGGAAACTGAAGATCTGAATGGTTTGATCAAAATGTGTGAGAAGTGCTAAATAATTAGCTTCAGGGTGATCTCTGCAGGAGATGAGACGATTAGAGCAGAAGTTTAAGATTCACCAAAATCACAGTTCTGTGTCTCTGTTCTTAAAAAGAAAACTTTTATCCACAGGCGTTTGATTATCTGGTTTTGTGTTTTATTGCTTCATGCTCATCCAGATCAGGGGCGTCAAACACTTCAGTCCAGCGACATGTTGTCCAGTTTCATGATGAGGGGAAATAGAGTCAGAAGAACCTTGAAATCTGCACTTTGAAGTGTTTCCTTGATATGATGCAGAGTGTAAGTGATGGAAACTTTGATACAATCACTGCAGAAAAAGACTAGAATCTCCACATAAAACCAATTTTAATGAAGCCTTGTGGTGTAGCATGAGGTGGAATGTCCTCAAAAAGCAACGTTTTCTTCAAACTTTGTCCCTTTTCCCTGGTGGTTTGACTGGATTAGAGCCTCTTGCTGGCCAGTTTCTGCCCTAAAACTTTATTTTTCTCACCCCTCATCAAAAGTAAGGGTGAGGGTTGGTTTTCACTGATCATTGGTGTACAGTCTGTCAGACGGACATGTCAGCACAGCCCCATCGTTGACCGGTGTTTTCAGTCTCACTGATGTTCGCTGCGGTCATCAGTGCTGGGTTTGGTCTCCTCCAGCCCTCTGGAGGTCACTCCGTTCCCTCACCACCTGGAAGGTAACTAGTTCTACCAGCAAGTCGTTAACTTCTTGCTGATCTTCAGTTTCCACATCCAGAAGAGTCAGAACAGCCAGGCCCTTCTATCTTGGAACACCAAGATAACTCTCGTCTGTACATCAAAAGGCCTCTGAAGGAGTTTCTGGAAATTCTAGAAGTTGTGAGAATGGACTTGTTTTCCGGTGAATCACAGGTCAGGCACAGAGGCTGGGTCTCACATTAACACCTCCAGGAGAGAGCACCAGTTATCCTCCAACGCTCGACTGAGGACGGAGAGCGGACTGGAGCCGATCGGCCTCCGGCTCCTCCGCCGTCCACGGCGCCGCTCTTCAGCGGCCCGGTGGCGATGGCGGTCCTGAGGAGAAGTGGTGAATTTTTTACGTTTCAGGGACTCTTTCCATTTTGTACCACATGTTCTTTCATATTAAACGCACCAGTTTATGAGCTGGTGCACCTTTTTTTAGGGTGCTTTCACACCTACAGCATTTGGTCTGCTTGAAGCGGACTAGAGTCCCCAACTCCTGCAGGTTCGGTTCGTACGCGCTGGTGTGAAAGCAGACCAGTTAGTTTTGGTCCGGGACAAAGAAACGTACCGAGACCTCCTCGAGGAGGCGGTCTCGGTATGGTCCGCTGCTGGTGTGAACGTTGACCGGCCTCGGTCCTGTCCGCTCTGTTGTGGAGAAGGCTTTTTAGTCGGTGGAGGCTTCTGCAGCAAGCCGCGCTGCGCATCACGTCACACATGCTGGCCAATCAGGGTTCACTTCCGTCACCCAAAACTACGGTTGCACCGATACCATTTTTTGGTCGCCGATACCAATTCCGATACCTGGCTGTGTAGCATCGGCCGATACCGATACCCTGCCGATACCACGCTTCTTCTCATTGTCAGGAACTGTCACTCCTCTGTCTCGGCCACCACGTGGGGGCAGTGCTGCTGCTTTTCCTCCTTCTCCTCGTTTCTGTTCTCCCCATTTACTACACACCGTGTTTTGTGGGCCACAAGACCACTGGAATATGAAAATGTAACATCCAGCAGCATGAAAGGAAGACGAGTTGGATTCTTAATGCTAGTTTATTAAGCTTCAGAACTTACTGTGGTTGTAACCACGGCAAAACTACAGCAAAACATCCATCCATCCATCCATCACTTCTGGACAGGGTCTCAAAACAACAGTCTTAAGAAAAAACAGCTGAGAGGCGGCTCTCTCCATTTTTCCAACACGTGCACACTGCTGGCTTCCTGGCCCCGCCCCCTGCTCCCTCCCAGCCACTCACGCCACGGCGGTGCATTCAGGTTACTTGAAAACATAGGAACTCACAGAACTCAATATACCGGTTAAAAAATAAGAACTACATCAAAGATGCTACAAAAGTAAGTCCATAATTAAATAATAATGCGAATTAAGCAACGTCATTGTGGGATCCTCCTCCTTTGTTGTTTTTCGGCAGCTTGTGTTCCAGTGGTGTCACTACGGCCTCTTTATGCTACCATCGACCACACTGCAGGCTCCTGACTCCCGCGGCTGCGCGGTTCATACAGAAAGCGCAGCGCAGAGGATGTGTAATGATGCTGATTGATTAAAAAAGCAACGTATTTACTGCGTACGGCAGAGCGGAACGACACACATTATGTGGAATGTGGCAGTCAGCCTGGACCTGTACCTCCAGTTAGCTCCTGTTGCCGCCTCAGCCGCTCGCCGCTCCGCCGGACCTGCTCCTGGAGCCCGGCTGGTTTCCTCACTTCACCGGGGGACTGGGTTAAACTCCAGACTCAGTCTGCTCCTGCGGCTGGAGACCAGCTTCATCTCTCAAAGACTCACGATACTAATAAAACTCATTTTCTGCTCTTCAGACTCAGATCCACGTTCTGTAACAAGACCTGCATCCTCACTGGGATGTAAAGTCACTGCTACCATTCTGAACACACAGATCACACAGAATGAATCCACACGGCGGTGCGTTCAAGTGCAATACGAAAGTCGGAAAATGGCATCGGCGTGTTATTTGTTAGTACCGATGTCGGTGCAACCCTACCAAAAACACACTATTGTGTGAACAGCACCGCCTGGAGGGTGGAGGCTGGAGGGTCTTAGTGGATAGTTCGTCTGGAAAAACAAGTGGTGTGAATGCGAACCGAACTAGTTGACCGCTGCGACGTTTATGAATAATTTATGTCCAAACCGAACCACTCTAGCGGACTAGTAGGTGTGAAAGCACCCTCAGTTTTAGATCTTCAATTTAGAGGTTTTCTTTTGTGCTTTTTTTAGAGCCCAGATAGTTTTTTCATATTATTTTCATTCTTATGGCACAGCAGCTTTTTATGTTTCATGCAGTTTTTGTGATGAGACTAAATGAAACTTTCTTTATTCTCACAATCATTTTATTTTCAAGGGAAAAGGCGCCATTTTTGATTTTTTGTTTCAGAAAACTTTCATGTCAACACGGTGATCTGTAGTTTCGATGATGCCAAAAACGCAACAAATGTTTTCTGTTTTCACTTAAAAACGTGAAAAAGACTGTAAGACTTCGGGATCAGCACAAACTCAGGTCGTCCTGCTGGCACGTCTTCGACCAAAGCCTTCTCATGTTCGGGAGAGAGGATGACTCCGCTCAGCGTTCCTGCTTCTCGCTCACAGGCTCGCCGACCCTTGACCTCTGACCCTACTCAGGCGCTCACACAACTCAGCCAGTGGACTCAGCTCACCTTTTGAAGTGAGTCTGGTCAAGGCTGATCCGTGTGTGAGGGGTCAGCGGCCATAAATCACTCTGAAAGCTGAGCGAGGGTCGAAGATTCAGTGGAAGACAAACTTTACTGATATAATAAACAAACTTTATTGTTTTGTGTTACTTTTGTGTTTGGATTCCAAACATTGAGACTACATGCAGTAGCTTAGACTGCAAATCTGTTGTTCATTTAGTGTCTTTACTGTGGAGGAGACTGGATATGTGGAGATAATGTTCAGTCTGATGCAAACTTCATCCATCAAACGGCAGCTAAAGTCCAGGAATGTGTCTGCATGTGTCTCCAGAGGCCCAAAGATGTCAGTACAACCTCAGTGCCGTGGCAGCAGGTCCACTGCAGAGCGGCAGCAGGAGGAGGAGGAGGGGGACGGGCTACACCAGTATCCCCCGTTGAGAAACTCTCAGCAGGACAAAGTCAACTGAGAGCCCATTACATCTGTGGGAGGCCGCGGTCTGTCAGTCAGAGCAGGCTTCTGTTTCAGGAAGGCCGAGGAGCTCAAAAATAAATCATCAGCTTCTGCCGCAGCGCAGCGGGCGCTGAGAAATGACTGTAAGTACAAAATATATACCAACTGACAAATGTATGCGTTTAATAAAACAACCAAAAAGGATGGATGTAAGCAAACTGATGGAAAAATGAACAATAAAAACAAAAACTCCAGTGAAAAAACAGAACTAACCAGTTCACCCACAGCTCCTGATCCTGTCATGATAGACGTGGTGTTTACTGTATACTGCAATCGCTGTAGTGTGATTAGACATCATGTATATCCTTGAAAATGTGTTTGAAGGCAAAAATGCAGTTTTCCTGAACCTGCTGAGGGAACCTGGTACACATCAGCTCGTTCTTACTGATAATTCAATCATTCGCCAACCAGCGACCCGACATGAAAACTACACCGTTTTCAGCATTTCTGGTGTTTCTGTGAAAACAGACATTGTTTTCAAAACGTGGAACCTCTCTATAAACGCAGTCTGAAACAATTTTGACCCCTTCCTGTTGCTTTACAGCCAGTGACCATAAACGTCATTCAGACTGTGGTTCTGATGCTCCAGACTCAGCAGCTCCATCAGCTGCAGTTTCTCTGAACATCTTCTCAAGATTTTATGAGGCATCTATTCATATTAACCAGGAACACACAGCATTCTGTCATTAATATAACCATGCCCCCAAAACAAACAAACTAACACACCCCTGCTTTTTTCACACAATAGTTTCAAGAAAACCCAGACGTGAAGCCATATGTCGAGTCTTCATGGAAAACATTATGTTGTGTAATTATTGAAACGTCAGAGCCAGTTCTCCCTCTGGACCACTCTGAGGATCCAGGAGAGAAACTGATGAGTCCAGCAGCTGCTCACAGCTCGCTCGCTTTCTCTCTCTCTCTCTCTCTCCCCCTCTCTCTCCCCCCTGCTTAGACCAACTTTACAGAGAATCAGACGCTACGGTGTTTGGTGATCGCCATGTTTAAAGAAAATATCGTAATGACACATAGAAAATAAAAAAATAACAGTTAATGTATGAACTAAATGAACAATATCTCGAGGTAAACCACAACCAATCGGCCCAGTTTAGAGGTTCAGTCACAAATCTGATGAACGTCAACAAATTCTGTCATCAAATTCACAGCTCTGAGTTTATCCATTGACGTACCAGTATGGCTGCCATCTTGGATAGGTCCCCTGGTTTGGTCTCACTCAACTCACCACTAACCCGTTTTCATTGTTTTGTTTTGTTTTATTTGCTTGATATAACAAATCTTTATTTGTAATTTAGGCTGCATTAACATTATCATCTCTCTCTCTCTCTCTCTCTCTCTCTCTCTCTCTCTCTCTCTCTCTCTCAGAGGTTGAATTGAAGTATTTTAACTCATTCTTATCATGCTGGTCTGACAGAGCACAATGCAACCTTTCTGGTAGGAGGAGTTGTTTGCTGTCAGATCACATCATTGAGTGTAGCTTGTTGGCAGGCTCAGTAAAATCCTGTCTATCTGTCAGAAGTTTAGCCTTAAAGGTCTAATACAGGATGTTCTCGAAAAGACGAAGCCAAACGTCCGTTACTCACTTTTTGAACAACGCCATGCTCCAGACCATCCGCCCGGCTCTCCTGCTTCTCCCAGGAAACGCGGAAGCGTGCGAGCGCGACCTCCTCTTCTCCGGACGTGCACGGCTCTGTTTACAGTTTCTGCGATCGGCCTCGCTCATACATAAAGCTTTTTTTCCGAAACAGTTACAGTTTCATTATGTCAGACTCGCCATCGGTAAGTACTAGCTCAGAAGCTCACCGGCTACATAAACACTCTGAATGTGCATGTGCAAAAGGGAGAAGCTGATTGGGCGCAAGCACGTAGAACCGCCTTACGAAACCAGCTCGTCAGAATGATTGACAAACAGACCCACCAATTATTTAGGTGATCCACCCGGAAATCAAAATGTTGTATTACACCTTTAAAGGATAAGTTCGGCTTAAACAGCTTTCACGTTGTTTTTAGAATGAAGTAGAACAATATCCTCACCCAGAAGGATTTTCTGATCCGAACAGAGCTTCGGGAGAAATTTAGATCCAAAGTCAAGCGGCGGACATCCGTACAGGTCTAGCAGACGGGGCATCGGTGACGCCGCTCCTAAAACGGCTTTAATCGTCCAAAAACTCATTAGTTTCACCAATATTTCATCATGGTCCGCTCACGCCTCTCCTCCACGACAGATATTCGTCCATTTTGCACTAAACTGGAAGAAGAAAGTTGTTGTGCAGCCTCAGGTAGCCCCTGAAACAACGAGCCGTACTGCGCATGGCGCAGCAGCCGTACACAGAGCTTTCAGTTCAGGTCAGCAAAACCACAGCATGTATCTTGTAATATGTTCGAATTAAGTCCTGAGGCGTTTGGCAGCGTGAGGATGTTGTTTCCCGAGAGCAGGTATCAGACACCTGCGTCAGCATGTAATGAGTTTTGGGACGATTAAAGCCATTTTAGGAGCGGCGTTACCGATGTCCCGTCTGCTAGCCGCATACAGACGTCCGCCGCTCGATTTTGGATCTAAATTTCTCCCGAAGCACTGTTGGGATCAGAAAAGCCTTCTGGGTGAGGATATTGTTCTACTTCATTCTATAAACAACGTGAAAGCTGTTTAAATCGAACTTATCCTTTAAGAGTACCTGTATGTTCCCAGATGTTTCTAGAAAGAACCCACTCTCCACCGCCTCCGGGTTAGTAGCTCCAGTCACAGTTATTACAGTTTCTGTTTGGGTTCTTCGATGCTGCTGGAACAAAGCTGGAAGCAGGCCGATCAGAAGAACACTGGCAGAGAGGCCGGAGACGACAATGAGCCGAGGGACTCCTTTTTAATTTTTTTTTTTTTTTTAACTATTTTAATACAATGTGCAGAAGACAATGGAGGTGACTGTCCTCCGTAATGAGTCTGACCTCCGGCGGCCTCTCAAATGTTTTGCACTTGTAGTAATTAAAGGAAGCAGCATGCTGGCTCTAATTGCTTCGTGTCTGGTCGCTGACAGAACCAATAAAACGGAACGGGGTTTATTAATTACCGCTTACTGGCTGTTAATGATATCACACAAAGCCTGGAAGGGTCAGGTGGTCCAGGCAGCGCTGGACAGGTGAGGGTCTGCTGCTGTCTCCAGACCAGCCTCACCCGGCTTGGTTTAAGTGAGGACAGGTCTCAGGAGGAGACGCTGGACGTCCAGGGAGAAATGCTGACTGATTTAACTGTCACATGATGGTGATACTCTGCTGGTTGTCCACTTTATAAAGAGTTTATATCTTAGCTAAGTTGGCCTAAAACCAGCAGAACAGGGGCCCTGCAGGAGAACTTGACCTGGACGACGCCTCACTTGGACGTGGATCACCAAACGGATCCGATCGGGTCAGAATCGTCCAGTGAATGGGTGAAAATGAGGCTTTTCATTCCAGTGAACACAATGCGCCATGTGCAGCTATCCACAGCACACGCAGCATTATTTCTTCCCGTTCAGAGGGAGATGCTTTGAGCTGCAGCTTTTCATCCTGCTGGGCTTCGATAACCAGCGGCGTCTGTGTTTACTGCCGAGCGGCGGCCAAACTTCCCACCTTTCCAAGGTAAATATGTACTCTCCCACACCTCGCTATCTCAGGGGGAGATAAAGAGGTGGGGAAAGAGAAACTGATAATGACTTTAAGGGAGAGCGAAGGGGGAGGCCGGGTTTGGGGTGTAAACACAGGCTGAGTGAGCCGGGGGTGTGAGCACAGCTGAGAGTGTTTACGTGGCGCTGTCTCCCTCCGTAGGTCCCGCATTGTTCTCCTCTGCCTCCGGCTGCGGTTCACAGCCTAATTAGAGCTTATTTCAGGTGAAAATTCGCCCACGTGCTGCACATACTGTCCGTACCGCCACTCGGCGCCCAGTTCCTCCCTCTCTCCGCCGCTCGGCCCTCATGCGGCTTCGTTTCCTGTAATCGCTCCTACATGTTCACAGTGTGGAGGGCACGGCTGACTCCCTTCTGCTTCTTCTTCAGGACGAAGCTGTGACTCTGCTCACAGAGAAGTTTATATGTCTCGCTAAAGCCAAAATGACAAGAGAAAATTAGTTGTTTTTGATAAATTAAAAGCAATAATACAACATTGTGGTAGAAGTTATCATGTTTCAACTGGCGAAGCCTCTCAACGTGCTTCGTTTTATTGTAAACTTTGTAACAGCAACAAAAAAGAAATATTTAGCAAAATACAAGAACTCATGGTTAATATTGCGATCCAGGTGAATCCCAACCCCTCTACCTGAACCACGGTTTGAATCCCTCCCCACATTCTGTATGTCTGCCCCATACTGACCTCTCTTTAGAGGCTGGTGAGAGAGAGAAAGATAAAGAGAAATAGACGTTCATAATATTTTATTAAACTTCCTTGTCACTGTTTGGATGAGTGCTTGTTGACTGGGGCTGAAGCAGCTGGTGGATTTTCTAGTCTTCGTCTTGTAATAAAACTTTAAGAAATGGTTGGAGCTATCTGGAACAGATAAGGCGGGCTGCCAGCGGAGGCTAAGCTAATGCTGAGCGTCCCGTGTGAGGCCTCCTCCACCCAGACTTCCAGAACCCTCTCAGACCCCGGGGCAGCAAATTGGATGACGGGACTTAAATCAGCTCTTCTGAGAGCAGCCTGTCATTCTGAGAGAGCATCAGCTGGATGAGTTAAGACTATCATCCCGGGATGACAGTGTGTACGGAAAACATTACAGCGCCTCAGACTGCGGCACACATCTTTAAATATTAACATCCCAATGAGAGCTAATGAACCCCGTCCAGCTCCCTAAAGCCAGAGCTGGGTCACAGCAGAAGCTACAGCCATGACGAGATTTCATTATTATGCAGGGATGTCACGCCTTCAGTTCAGTTTTTAAGATTCCACTGGGATCTTTAATCTGAAAGAATGTTTAGCAATGAAACAAAAGTGATCAACGAGAAACCTCAGCCTGGTGAAAAGCCTTTTTTTTATCAGTAGCAGGTCATGATGGACGGATGGACGGATTATTTTATGACTGAAAGACATGCTCTCATTTCACATTTCGATTCAGTGGGAACGAAGATGGTCCATGGATGGATGGATAACCATCCATAAGAAAACTGTACAGTGTAGAAAATCCAACACTTTACAGACTACAGTGCTTGTGTTCAAGAGAAAAAATATTTTTCCATTAATATTGATTTTTCTGTTGTTTTTTCATTACTTCATTGTTTGTATGTTAAAAAAATGTGATTTTTGTGATCTTGTATAATTACTTCTGCTGTGATATTCTGTATGAATTTTCTGCCTTTGAAATGTATTTATTTCTTAATGATTTTAGAAAACTTTCCAGCTCATTCTGTATTTCGGTGTCTGTTCCTCTGATTCCTTCATCTTCAGTGCTCTTCTGATAGTTATATTTCCACTGAGGAACTGGAGATTTCGATGTTGAGACCAGTCAGAATGTCCAAAATAAAAGACTGTCATGTCTTGAGGAGTCACCAGACAGCAGTGGCTGATCGTCTTTCTGAACACCTCGCTGGTTTCTGGGCCGCCGTGGCTTCAGGCCAACCGGCTAAACAAACCATCTGCTGGGTCTCAGAGAACAGGTTCATCTCCATCATCAAACATTTCCCAGCAGCCCCAGCAGCTCCTCTCGCCATTATGTTCAGCGCTGTAAATGTCAGTATCAAAGAGGGTTAACAGATGATTTCAGACACACACACACACACACACACACACACACACACACACACACACACACACACACACACACATCAGCAGCGGCAGCCTCATGCTTTACTAATCAGCCCAGCATTCTCTCGCCGTGTCTCTCGCCCCACTTGTAGTGTAGGATTGATATCTGATTATGTCGGGTCACTCATCCAGATGGACCTGCATTCAGACACCCGCCCGCCCCACCCTACACCACACCTGACCCCCTGACCTCCCGCCGGGTTGCCTTGGAAACCTGTTTGGCGGAGATGAGGAGGGCGGGGAGCGCCCTGGAGGAGGAGGTAGCTGTGTTTGGTATTCCGGGCCGATCTCACGGCTGGTTAAGCTCCATGAATACAGAGCGATCTGGCCGTGAACGCCCCCCCCCCATCACCCCCCCTCCGCTCCCTCAACACATCTTTTCTTGGGTACACCTCTGACTTCGGCTCCCGTCTCGGCTCTCCCCTCTTCTGACTCTTTTCTCTGCTCCGGTGCCAGACAGATGGTTCAGACAACAAACATTTGTCTGAAGTTGGGCGAGCGACCCTGACGGCTGGAGGAAGAGAGCGGAGGAAGCAGGAGATTCTGTAAATAAGACATGCAGATGCACTGCTTCATCACCGGACAGCCTAAAGCAGCACACTGGACTGCTGATCCCACTTTAGTTTGAATATCTGTGAGATAGCAGAGTAAAACCATCTTCTGAAACAAAACAGAATAAAAAGGTTGATGCTCGAAAAAATTCAGACTTCTGGATGCCTCGGTTCATCTTTTATCTCTTTTTTCTCTTGCCTCACAGCGGTAAGGTCATGGGTTCACATCCTGTCTGGACCTTTCTGTGTGGAGTTTGCATGGGAAACATTCATGTGACGTCAAGGATTGGCCTAAAGTGTGTGTGTTTGTCCTGTGAGGGAGTGGCCAGTGGCCACACCTGCTGCAGAGAACAATCCACTCTAATGGAGAACACGGAGAACTATCCACTCTAAACATCAACAGTGGAGAACTCTGACATTCATATGGACAGAACACCAAGCTGGATCGATATTATGGTGACTTTTAGCTATTTTTCCCAATATTATTTTTCCCTTTTTTTGAATCCCTTTTGAACCGAGGGTGACGAATCATTTTGAATAGTGGTGTTGTTTGTCACTGTAATGAAAATGAGTTCAATATTCATTCACATTATTGTGAAAGCTTTGTTCAGTCACTACAGAGGGACCAAAGAGCCACATGTGGCTCCAGAGCCGCAGGTTGAACACCCCTGTTCTAGAGAATCGTCAAACCTGTGTGAAAATGGTTCCTAAGATGTAAATGTAAAGGTTTTAAAAAGCTTTAGAGTTATTAAAAACTCTGCATTTCAGTTTAAAACCTTAAACGTTGCCTCTAGAGATGTCTTCTGGAAGCTGCTTCTTCTGGTACGGAGGTGCAGTGTGACTCGGTGCTGGGACGACCTGTCCTGGTCATTAGTCGTGTGGTTGTTGCCCCGCATCCTTTCAGTCATTGATTAGAAGGCAGGCTGAAGTTCTCCGAAGCCTTTCAAGAGACAGTAAACACAGATTCTCTGTAACAACATGTAAGATATATGTTTGCCTGACCCAGATTTGCTGATCCAGATGAAAGCTTTGGGAAAACCACAGTAAACTCGTGTGTGTTAGCGAGCTAATGCGCCGCTCTTTCCCCCGTTCTCTGTCTGTAATCTAGAGGAAGACGGATCGCTCTCAGATGTGGGCGCTCACGTCCAAAACCCACCAGTTGCTCACGTTTTGTGCCTTTACTGGATGCAGCCACTAAGTATGCTTCACATGTAATCAATTACACACTCCAGTCCTTAGAAAAAAAACACACACACACACACACACACCTCAAAAGCTGACAGTTTTACTTACATGTTGTTTTTTTTTTTTTTTAAAAAAAAAGATAATTATATCTCTAGAGATGGAGACTTTAATGGGATTCTTTGCAGAGATCTGTGTAAACAGCTTTAACACAGTTGTGTCTCTGTCCTTGTGTCCATTTCTCACTGGATTAAGACGCTGAGGGGGCGTTTTAAAACTAATACAAAACAAGTAGCAGTCTCAATAAAATCCATTTAAAATCATCTTTTTTGTGTAGAAAGACCACCAAGCTGGATTGTTATTATAGTGACTGTGAACTCTAAAACTTCAACTGTAAAGCAAAATTTTTGAACTCTTAAATTTTCAAAAAGTTACTTTCCAGTGGCTCTGAGTTCATGTAGACCAGTGTTTCCTCACTCTGGTCCACAAGCCAACTGTCCAACATGTTTAGATGTTTCTAAACATGCTCTGCAGAACGTGTTGGAGGAGGGAACCGTCGGAAACATGTTGGACAGGAGGCCTGAGGACCAGAACTGAGAAACACTGCTGGAAACAAGCCCAAAACACTGAAGGTTTTCCAGTCTCACGAGAAAACATTGTTCTGTAAATGAGGCCTCAGTGTTTTTATGGATGACAAAACATTTGCAATAAAGAATGCATTGTGAAGAATAATTGTGCAATTTGTAATAATAATAATAATAAGAAGAATGCATTGTATCTGTGTGGCACTTTTCAAAATACTCACACACTTCACAATGTGAAGTTTCCATTGTCCCATTCAACACTGTAAAAAGCACAGTTTAACTTTCAAATATTAAATAATGATAAACCCAATGGTGCAATCCACTGCCAGGTTCAGAGACCCCACAAAGAGGGTAAAAATAGTTCTCTGCCACACACACACACACACACACACACACACACACACACACACACACACACACACACAGGCTAACAGTAACAGAGAAGTGGTGACAGCAGCCTCCTCGGTAAATATTGAATTTAGCCAAGCAGGCTCAGTCTAATCTCCCAGCATGCACTGGGCTGATGCTCACTTATCCAGATGGGCAGCTTTGCTGGGAGTTATTTAGTAAACAGCTCTCATATGTTCTGCTATGTTGCAATCCGGACAAATACGTCAATAACAAGGCCAGGAAGTGGAGCCAGCGCCGTCTCTCCTCAAGTCGCGTGGATGAAATCTTCACTTCACTTCGGTTTTAGATGTATTTTAGTAAAAGAATAATCTTCACCGACATCCGGCTGAGCTTCATTTACTGCTGATACAGATGCAGAGCCATGCTGTCTAATCGAGATTCGTTCAGATTCTAGTCTGAGAGATTTTTATTTCATCTATAACTGCTGATAATTATGCAGAAGGTTCTGGAAGGTTCCCTCCCCCTCCTGCTCGCCTCAATCCCATAATGCCTCAACTGGTCACTCATATCAATAACCAGTGGAAGGAAGAAGAGTCCCTTGATGTATCACAGACTTGTGCATGTAAGTGTGGAGTACCCCAAGGTTCTGTTCTCGGGCCCTTTTGTGTGTGTAATCCCCCCCTCCCCTCTTTTTAAAGGCTTTTCTTAAAGCAGTCGAGTTTGTTTTGCTGTTTGATGTTTGTTTTTATGTCTGTTTCAGTTTTTCTCCATGCTTTCTTTACCTCCTGGCTGTGAATCACACTGCGCTGCGTTGTGTACGTCGTGTTGTGCAGGAATGAAGGGCGACGTGTTCGTTCGTCCACACACATTTTGGAAAGCAACGCTGTTTATTCAACTTGAGGAGACTGTTGTTTACTGGCTGTAATTTCAAAAAAAAAGAGAGAGAAAAGGAACAGAAACATCAAACTGCATGAAGTAAAACAGTAATAGTGATCTGGCCGGCTCACCGCTCGCTCTGGGTTGAGAGAAAAGCAGCAGCAGCAGCATTATGTACTGCCTCATGGACATTCCTGCCAAGGTTGAAATTTCCATTGCTAATATGAACTTTGCATAAGTGCTTATAATGGTGGCGTTGATTCAGCCTGGTTATTGTTTTTCCACTAAAGTAAAGCAAAGCTGAGAAAATTCCTGGGTAAATATAAACTTTGCTTAAGTACTTATATGGCTGTTTTCTCTCTCCCATATGGCGGCCAAAGGCACAAAGCCTGGCGGGGAATACCAAGCAGCTCCGCTAAGCTCCGTCCACATCCACCAGACAAAGAGAGCAGCTCTTCAAAGCAGCGCCGGGCCTTTAAACAGTTAGCAGCAGCCAGCGCCTCGAAACGTGACAGTGTTTGACAATACTTTGCACGACTAAACCCTCGAAGATCTCCCACACTCCAGATCGCTGCCTTCACGGGAGGAAACCGACCAGATGAACCCAGCCTCCTCTCCAACGCCAACGCCTCGTCTTCCTCATTTAAATGTTGAGAAAGAGCCTTTTAGCAAGAGAAAAATCACCAAACCTTCAGTTCTGGGATAAGATTATATAACATGAATAACTTTATATGATATAAATTTGATTTAACTTCAAAATCAATTGTTTGGATGCGACTGGAGCTTATCGGCTCTTTTTTATTAAAATCCTAAATTTAAAAGCTTCCCTGCTACTGGCAACGGCATTACTGTAATGACTGAACTTTGTCGGACTTTTCACAGACTTCACTGTTACTGACATTGATGTCCACTTTTCACTCATTACTGTTTTATTATGATATATATGTAATTTCTCATTATAATGTTGGGAAATCCATGTATTTTTTTATTTCGTTACAATCAGAAAATATATTTAAATTATTTGTGCAATTTCATAATCAGAATCTTTCACAGGCAGTGCCGTAATAAAGTGTGATAAAACCATCGACTTCCATTAATTTTAAAGCTCAAAGATAATGAAATTAAAAACACTGAACTGAACTGAGACTCAAAACAGTTTTATTTTAGACATACAATGAAATAATCCCGGCTTTCCATTGATTTCCTCCATACGTGTTATCCTCACTTCATCCTAGATTGTATTTGTAATAATTATTAGAGAACTCATTCACTTTCCCTGCATTTATACAATCAAGACCCACTTAGTCACACTGTGTGATTTATGATTTATGGATTATTTTTTATATACGTCCAACTTTACAATCATTAGCAGTGTTGTATTTTACAATATGAAAAGCCATTGACTTCCATTTAATGAAAAACTGAGGATCTCATGTGTAATACCAACGACATCCAATGCAAACAGGTGATTCATTTATATTATTATATTATTCTATATGCAGCACATCAGCTGTTTCATTAATGCAGGGTTTCCCATTGACTTCCATCCTTCACTTAATCTCAGCATGAAAAATACTCAATGATCACTTGTGAATTTTTTTGACCTGAATATTAATATTGAGCTTATGCACAAAGCACTTAAATTACATTAACCTGGTTGACTTCCTCTGAATTTTTTAAATTTTAATTTAGAACGTGATTTAAAGCTTTTTGTGCAGTGATGTATTTTTGGGACTAATGTGGCCCATTAACTCATTTATTGATTAATTCTGCACATAATCTCTTCAATGATCAGTCAATAAACATAAAAGCAGAATTATTTTTTGAGTTTGTACCTATAGCAGATTAAGATCAATCAGACTGCAGTATAAATCCAGTGAATTACTGTTTTTAAACGCGCCCATTGACTCCCACAGCATTTCCAGCTTAACCACTTTAGAAAGTACATCTATGAACGCAACAGCTGCCGCTCCTGAGTTTTGTTTTGCTTTTTTTTTTTGTTTTTTGTTTTTTCCACTGCCATAAAGTCTTTCATGTGATTATAAAGTCATGCCAATCTGCATCTGTGGCCTTATTGAGGAAATCCTCTGCATACCTTTTTAAAGTGCGGCAGTAATTGGATTTCTCATTAGATTTACATTTGCTGGAATGTCGATAGCATGGAAGAACGTGTGTGTGTGTGTGTGTGTGTGTGTGTGTGTGTGTGTGTGTGTGTGTGTGGTGCAGACAGAAGTTGCTGTTTATGTGTAGGAATAATTAGAGTGAGCTGCAGTGAGCTTTCAGAGTCGGCCCTGCTGCTGCTGCTGCTGCTGCTGCTGCTGCTGCACGTCTTGACGGCGCCGGCGTGAAGTGTTATCATTAGTAATGTGATTAACACCTTCTCTGCAGGGGCGGCCGGGGCCAACGCTTTGTGTGAGGGCGTGTGTGTGTGTGTGTAGATAAAAAAAAAAGGAGATAATTTTCTGCTTCCTTTCGAGTGTACTGGTGTGTGTGTGTGTGTGTGTGTGTGTGTGTGTGTGTGTGTGTTAAGAGGAATATCTTTTGTTGTTCTGATTCCAGCCGCTGATATCAAAGAAACCACGGCCTGCCATATTTGTCGCAGCAAATTCCGCTCTCGCACGGCGCCATAATTACCTTGTTAATATATTAGCAGCCGCCATTGATTACCTGGCTAATCCGATCACACCGCCCGCCATTGATCCCTCTGCAAGCAGCCCGGCATTAAGCACTCTGAGCAAAGAGACGCTCAATAGCACATTCACAATTGGCTCTCTCGCCGCTTAATTGGCTGAAACAAGCCAAACATTTTGGTTTCCCTCTCAACAGCCGGATCAATGGAGGGAATGAGGCCTGAATCCAGATCACTTTCTTAACAAGCCCCGGCCGTCTCCCTCCCCTCCCCCACCGCCTCCTCCTCCTCATGATTTGATCCATTTTAGAGAGATTGGTCTTCTGGCCGTCCACGAGGCAGGGAGGGATGACTGGACGTCACACAACAGCACCGGACATGTTTGATGACGCTCCAAATACATGTTTGGTGTGTTTTCACTGGCTTTTAGCTGGATACGTCATGCTTTCAGAGCCGTTTTTATAAAGTGAACAGCTGAATATTTGACAGTCTTTACAAGACAGACTCTTCAAGAGAATCCACCAAGCCTTCGTAGCATTAGGAGTCTGTTTACCTGGCAGTGGTGCTCAGGGTTACAGAAAACGCAACTACTCTGCTTCCGTGGAAACGTAGGAAAACTTTTGAAACTTTTCAGTGTAAACTTGAAACACTTCTGAAACAGAAATGATGAGCTTTCACTTGAAACGTGTTTCTCTGCAAAAGGTTGAAGCAGTTTACACATCCCATTCAAACACTTTAAAAACTGATGCAACGAGAAACAACACAAACGTGTGTGTGAGCGGTTCCAGTAGAAGAAGCACAGCAACGACTGGGGCTGCAGGATTTATTGAAACTTATGATATATTGACATTTTAATGAAATTCAGTATCATTTACATCGATGTAGCTTTTTTCATCCAGGTTTTAAGAATCACTGTTTCCCTCTCATGCACGCCCCTGCATCCCACATCATCTTCTGGAGAATTCCAGTGTTTGTTTTGTGCAGCTGGGGGTAAATAGAAGTGCCTGTGCTTCACCCAGAATCGTGTTCATGGTAAAACTTTGAGGAAAACTATGACTTTGCGGCTGTTTTTCACAGCCCCAGTGAAAACACTGACACTCTAACCATGTTGTTTTCAGGGTTTCTGTCGTTTCCATGTAAATAAACGTCATTTTCAAACCATTGCTGTGTCAACTTGAAGGTTTTCAGAAACAAAATGCTAAAACAGTTCGCTTTCATTTGAAACATCGTCCTGTGATTGAGGCCTCAGACTGAGCTGATTTATAAATCACGCTGCGCATTCCACAATAAAATATCATCCTAACCTGAAAACACATGACAGGAATTCCATGTTTGCGGAGGCGAACCTGGTGAATCGATCGTGTGTCGGACTCAGTCCTCGGTGAATCCCGTCACTACATCAGTTTACACCGGTGTGTGAGTCCAGCTTCACGTCTCACTGCCAGGCCCAACATTCCACTGAATCACAGTCCTTCACTCTTTATACTGACTCCTCCTCATCCAGGATCGCTTTCAACCAGAAGTAGTTTGGATGAAAAGATTCAGTTTTTCTTTTTGTCTGAATTCTGAAATCCTCTCCAGTCCAGGATGCACCTCTGTTCTGCTCTCGCTCTCTCTCTCTCTCTCTCTCTCGTCCTGCCGGAGGGCCAGCTGGCGGCTGACGGCAGCTGAGGACCATAAATCAGGCCCGGAGTCAGAATTCCGTACGCCATGTTGGCATTCACTTTGTCAGCCATGAAATAAAGATGTAGCGGAGCAGGAGGTCAGAGCGCCGGGACGCCGCCCCCCCCCGGAGCAACAACAACCCTCACAGAAAACTTTATCCTTTCTCCGCAGGTAGCTGCTCTCCTCGCCTCTTCATTTGTGTGGTCTGGAGGTGATTTACGGCCGCCGGACCGTTCCTGATAGCTGAATTTCTAGGAGTCTGTGTCCGCGTCAGAATATTTCTCTGTATACGTTTCCGTCTCTCCAGATGACCAACAGTAGCTTCATGATGTCTTCTCGGTTCCTGTGCAAGACTTTGATCTGTGGAATTCTTAGAAATGATCTCTTAAGTCTTCCTGAATGTGGAAAAATAAAGAATAAACTCTGCCAGGCTGCAAAAAATGACACTTATGAGCAGTATTTTTGATTGTTACTTGTCAATATTTACTCACTTTTGCACGTTCAGTTGTTGAAGGTTCCCAGAGTTCACACACGTGGCAGCCTTGGTTTGATTTTCATTTTAACTTAGAAAATAGAACAGGATGAGTCTGGGCCTTCATTTTAGACTGCTGTCACACACAAACAGTCTTCAGTCACTTTGACTTTCCAAGTTTAAAAAAAAAGATGAAGGTTTGCAAAGAAAAAAGAGTACAGAGGAAAAGAAAACAAAGCAGAAGAACGGAGATCCTCGGAATAGGGAGGCAAACCAGTGAAAACCAGACCGATGGAAGGTTCACAGGCAGGCTGTGGGCCTGGTGTATGGTGGACAGCAGAGGGCCGTGGCTTTTATCAGTAAATATAGGCTTTATTACTGTTTCTACCTGTTTAACTGTTGCATATTGAGCTTTTTGCTGTGAGATATTTTAAGTCTTTTCAGTGTTTAGCTGTTTAGCTCCCAATTTCTCTCCACATATCAAACATACATGAGACGCTGCAGACCCTGCTGCTGATTATTGTAGAACTGACAGTCCATGTCCAGGGCTGACAGCCATGTCCCGTGTCCTCACAGCGTGACGGAAGCTGACGGCCGGCGGAGGACCGGAGCCGCTCACTCTCACTGCTTGGCCGAGTCACTGCAGGAATTTACAAGTCTATAATCACCTGATCCGACACGGCAGCGTGTCGTCGGACACAAACACAGACTGAAGTCAGCGTCGGCCTGGACGGTGACAACAGAAGGAAGATGAAAAACCACCCTGAGCGTGTCTCTGCTGCTCTAACTGAAGGGACATGGACGTCTTTAGCTCTTCCTTCACACAGTCTGGACAGTTGCACTTAAAACACACATGTTCTGCGTGCGCGCGCACACACACACACACACACACACACACACACACACACACACACACACACACACACACACACACACACACACACACACACTGGGAGACACAGTGCTTCACTTCCTGGTTTGAAAGAGCCCATTGTTGCGGCCCACCTGTCCGGCCTCCGTCAGGACAGCAGCAGCATAACGGAATCTCGAGTCGGATTTGGCCTTAATCCTCGTCCTGCTTGTTCCTGCATTAGTCTGCGTGTCACAGCGACATGCAGCCGGGGGCGACGCATGTCAATGTATATACCACATGTAACACACACACACACACACACACACACACACACACACGGAGCAGCGGGGGACAGGAGTGTGTGAGGATGGATCGAGGTTCATGTATTGTGTGTTTACAGACAGTTTGATATTTTGATCTTGTCAGCTCACAGTTAAAATTCAACACAAATGTGATGGCAGACGAAAATAAACTCAGTCTGTCATTAAAATAGGATCAAATAATCCTACCAGTGAAATAATGATTTATCCTAATCCCATACAGCCACAGTTATATTTCATATTTACAATTATACTAATAATAAAAGCCTTTCTGATTAATTTGCATGTATTTTTTGTCAGGAAATATTCCTTATGTGTTATTATTGCTACTACTGAGGGTTGCTTTATGTAATATTCTGATGGATTTATTTTCTTTGTATTATTTTTGACTTTTTTGTAGTTGGTGATGAAAAAGTTTCCCGATAATTTTGTTTTATTGTTATTTTTTTAACGCCTGCGATGTTTCGGTTTTGTTTCGAAAGGAAAACTGAAATTAAATCAAGTTGTCTTCCGACAGCAAACCTCCACAGATCAACACACTGTGCTTCACCTTGAAGGACGTGCAGGACATTAATGCTCTGCACGTCCGTTCTTCACATTTTACTTCATTATTTCACCACAACGTGTTTCAAAAAGCACAAAAATGAAGGATAAATGACCAAAAAATCCCAAATCAACAAACTCCTGGGCTTCTGAAAGACTGCCAGCTGTGATTTAATAAATAAAGGGAAATAAAGCAGGTGCAGTCGTTTCAGCTTGAAAATGGATCCAAGAAGAGAAAGAAGCACAAAACATAAAGACATCAACAACTTCACTTTTGGTTGATTGGTCTCATTCCAGAAACAATTCTCAACATGTCCACCTGCTTCATGTGCTAAAAGATTCTTCTTCTTCTTCTTTTTTTTTTTTTTTTTTTTAATCAAGTGCTTTGAGAGATTTGGCTCACTGGACTGGTTTCCTCTCTTTTTCCATATTCTAATGTTCTGCATCAAATTTGATTGAAATGTACCTGAAAGTGGTGACTGAAGCCCGTCTGGTCGACTCGGCACGGTGAAAATATCTACTTCAACAGGAACAAATCATATTCACTACATCAGGGGTGTCAAACATGAGGCTTGAGGACCTAAATCAGTCCACAAGGGACTCCAATCTGGCCAAAAAACAAGAAAATTGTCAAAATGTCAAAGAAATAGTTGATTTTTTTAACAGATTTCTCGATGGGAGCTGAGATATCAGTGAAGCTGCCATACAGCGGCCTGGTTGCTCGAAGCGGAGCTATCAGGGCGCTCCATTTACAGCCTCAGCGTGACAGTTTGCTGATGCCAGGCTGAGAGACGCTCCCGGGAAAGACCCGGAACATCAGACATGTTGGGCTTTTCTTTGCAGGGCCATCGTGGAGGGTTTGAGCGGTCAGCACCTCACAGCGGCTCTCAGCCAGGCCCACCCTCATCCCTCTCTGTCAGCGGTCCGGGTGGGGTCGAAGGTTACGGGGACGGCGTCACTCCGTCACAGGACCGCCTCAGTCTGGCCTCACAGACACAAGCAGTAAAACCCAGCAGCGGAGCGTCCATCCGGCCGCAGAGCGCCGGTAATGGACTGTGGATACTGCTCTCTGTGGGTCTGCTCCCCCCTGGCTGAGCTCCGACTGTAAAACCCGAGGTGGATATTTCCCTTTCAAAGGTCCTTTGAAGAGGAACAAAGGGCCGAGCCTGTCGTGGAGATTATCCTGTTAGTCTGTGCCGCCTCGCCCACCCAGCACGGCCGCAGACGGTCCGGAGCTGGTCCTCCACCCACACAGACCTCCCCGCCGGTCCAGAGCCGCCGCCCCGGCCTCTCCCAGGTGTCAGGTCACAGGAGGAAGAAGCAGAACACAAGACCGTTATAACAACGTCTGTTCATGAATGTCTTAATCTCTGGTCTCAAACTTTGACGCTAGTCTGTGTGAGAATGCTTCACTCCATATCATGACTGTGTGGACGCCGCTGGAGGGTCATGTGACAGCCGGGGGTGTCGTCACTTTCAACCACGGGTTCCGGTTCCCAGAATCTTGCATTTGAAGTGGACTGATGACTTTAGGGTGGACGTCTAACCTGTCTGTATCGTCCTGAATTGACCTAATTGGTTAAAGCTACCGCTTTGGGATAAAAAGGAGATGAATGAATGATTTTTTTGTCATTCTTTAAAAGACTGTGGAGCCGTCCCGGATTCTCGGAGAAATTCTGAGAAGATAAAAAACTTACAGTAAAGGCCAACACTCACAAACCTACAAAAGCTGGAACTTTACTAATGCGAACAATAAGACAGCATCACCATTCAGCTCTCTTTATACATTATCATCGGTCAAGGTCAAGGTCAAGGTCATTTGCGGTGGATGAAGCCGTGGTCCTGGGGAGCCGGAGCAGGCTGGCATCCCGCCCCGCCGGTACCGCCACAGAAAGAAGGGCGTCTGATCTGAGCTGTGGCCGTTAATATGAGTAATCTGTGTGTGTGGAGGAGAGCGGCGTGTGTGAGAGGATACACGCTGGCAGCGGCGCACCAGTTGACAAGATGAGGATGTGTCCGTCTTGCTGCTTGTCTCATGGAAATTTAAGATGTGTGGAAACGTCCCGAGCGGGGAATGCGGACGATAATACGCCTGTGACAGTTTTATTGTGATCCGGGAGCATCCTTAGCCAAGACATCAGTCAGCCGGCCGGCAGGCCCTCGCAGCTGCTGTTATTCAGACGACAATTCACCGCCGCCGCACCGCCAGAGAGATCTGATCTGACTGGCTGCTGCGAGCGGGAGGGGGGCCGAGCGCAACATAAATAACAGAGTTTAATGAGCACCATGATTTTAATATCTCCAGGCTTTAAACTTCACATCTGTGAGCCTGAAACAACACAGCTTGGTTTACTGGCGACACGCTGAGTCGCACACAGTCACGCCGGAGCGGCATCGGGCGTCAGGCGGGACGGCGGCGGCCTGGCCGACTCACTGGTGACAACTTGAGAGGCTGGCTCGGAACCAGACCTGCTTAAGGCCTCATTCGTGTCGATCTGCGTCTTGTTGAATGATGAAAGGAGCATTTGTGGAGTAATCCCAGCCTGCGGTCGACCGGACAACATCCACGACTCTCTGCCCAGCGTCAGCAGGAAGTCACTCTGGAACTGCAGCAATGAAGGTTACAGCCACCAGTTTCACCCACAGAGGGCCAGACCTAGTCTAGGGTTCAACCCGTCCATTCACCTTCTGTAACTCTTCATCAGATTAGCAGGACGCTGCAGAATAACGTGGCGAACACGGAGCGACGGCTGGTCACCAAACACAGAGAACCACATCCATCAATACTGACTGTTCAAAAGTGAAAATGTGAAACTTAGACTGCTGTTTGGGGCTTGGTTCGCATGACAGCAGTGCTGAGTCACTGAGAAGACAACTTTTTGAAAATCTTGTTCATGTTTGAAGAGATGTCCTCATTCTGAGAACAGAAAAGCAGCTCTTATTGTTCTGGAGCCCAAAACCTTCACTTGCAGAGGATCTATTGTCAGATAAATTCCTTATTGATCCTCCTGGATGTTGTTGTTTATTCTCAGGTCTTATTATTCCTCCTGCGTTGTCTTCTGATCATCTCCCATCCTGCTGTTTTTCAGTGGCGGTCTGGAGGTTTGAGAGGAGGACTTGAGATCACAGATCCTGATCCTGATCCTGATCCTTGATCAGTCCCTGCAGACCGATGAGTCAATACAACCGAAAGGAATTTCCTCAAGGGGATCAATAAAGTATGAATATTTTATTACAAAATGTTTGTTAATCAATACAACTCTTACATCACATACTTACTTTATCATGTTTTCTTATCTTAGAACAAGAAGAAACCATTGATATTAGGAGGAGGTTATTTATGAGGATTTGTGTTGGAAGTTGTCATGGTTCATCTTCTGTCTTGTGTGTGTGTGTGTTTTTTTTTTTTTGAGCGTCTGTCAAAAATAAGAATTTCCACAAACCCATATGAAAAACTTGCCTCGTAAAGCAGCCCCGCCCACTCCTCAGTCTGGTAGGAGCCCACAGAAGGGGATTTCACTCAGTCGTGAAACGGCCGAGCCAATCAGTGTTGCCACTTTTTGTTTTCAAATTTTTTTGGGCGAATTCCGGTGGCTAAACCGGAAGTGACACCATCACTGCGTGTAGCCGACATTACAGACTTTAACTTTAACCATCGTCTGAAAGCTGCAATAAGGAAAGTTAGAGCCAAAATACCAAGAATTACAACAATCAAGCAAGAGCAAGAGTCTGGCCTGGTGAGTTTCTGACAGGAAAAGATGTTTTTGCGTGTCTTTGCATGTAGAGAAGCTAGCGCTAATGAGCTAAAGCTAACTCTTAGAGAAGCTAACGCATTTTGATGACGTATTTGTTTTGAAGCACTGATTGGCTGAAGTGCGCTGTCAGTCAAAGGAGGAACCAACGCCCCCTTGCAAGAAGTTTCTATGGGCTCCTATCCAGACTGAGCTTAACTCCAAATCCAAATGTGGATGAGGAGTGGGCGGGGCTGGTTTATGAGGCTAATGAAAACCTGGCAGAGAGCTGCTATGAGCATGACAAACCAATAGGGGGCAGTGTGACGAAAAGCTTCAAGACAGGCTAACCAATCACAGTCTTGGAAAAAAAAAATGACAAAAGGCACAAATGACTTCCTGTTCCAGTGATGGTGAGAGGGTGGGTTGTTTGTACCAGCGGAGAAGCAGAGCTCCTCCTACAGGTGACATTGGAGCACAAAACGAGTTGAACAAAATAAAATACTGACCGGGGAACCATGTCCATCAAAATATGGAGACATACTGACTGTTTTTAGAAGAGAGACTGTAAACACCGGTCACACAGCTGGGGCCTGAGTCTGGTACAGGGCTGCTCCACACACCTTGATTTAAACGTTCTCACCTTTTCTTCTTCTTCAGGTACTTTGTATGAATTTATCAGCTGTTCTCCAGAAAAATGTACATTTACACACAGTGGAGAACATTTCCTGCATAAATCATTCAGGAAACAAGGATGGTTTAAAAGTGCTTGAATATTTACAATTTTTTTTTTCCGAAATGAAAATGGAAACACATGAAGTTTCCAGTCAATCACTGTCAATCACAAAAAAGACATTTTACCCTCCAACTTTACTGTTTTAATGCTTATTTCCTTCTTTTCATGGATTCAGCCATTCAACATGAAGAGGAAGACATGTACAGTATTATTCGGTATCAGGAGCGGACGCAGTGACTCCGCCTCTTAGCGGTTTATGGCGAACGGCTCGTGTTAAGAAGAGAATAGCCTGAGCATGTAAACACAGCACTGATACGATGACAGATGGCCGAGAGTCTGACAGAGCAGGAGAAACGCAATCTCCACACGCCCAGAATAGACGCTCAGCGCCGCTAAATTAGTGTCTCCTTTCTCCACCTGACTGTCCACACACCGCATGTGTCAATCTCCTCACCCTCCGGCATCTCCTGCCCTCCGGTAACCCAAGGCCGGGGAGAAATAACCAGGCCTGAAGGTGAAATATCCACTTACGTGTCCCCCTGTGACAGGACAAATATGACAAGTCCTCATGTATTCGCCTGACCGGAGCGCCAATCAATCAGAAACCGAAGCTCTGCGCGAGGCTTCGGGTTCCTGTGAGAAAACCGAAGGAGGCCAGGCTGGAGGAGGGCAGCGATGAATACAGCTGGATCCAGGCCGGAATTAGACCCGTAAGTCTGGGTCTGAGAGCGCAGCCAGTCTGGAGCAAAAGAAAACCACCTCAGAAGATCACGTTCTCGAAGTGAGGGTGGGAACGACAGCGACGGTCTGTTAATGATCGGTCAGAATCACTCATCAGCAATCAATCAGTCTGCATCGGTTTGGACGATAAGTGGAGCTGTGCTCCATACAAGGTCATACAGGCCACTGGGTCTCGGCTGGACTGGATTTAGGACCTACTCTCACCCCTTAATGGCAGGCTGAGAGCGAGAGGAGACAAGCACTGACCGTCTTGAAGAGCCTGAACACACAGCCAGACTTCAGTTTTCATTCTATCTTCTTTTTTTCACCCCGGGTAGAAAATGCAAACCAGAACCCCCCTTTCTGCCACCAGCCTTACGTTGAGAATCACGGGCATCATTAGTTAAATTGTTTTTGACTTGTGCAGCATGTTTCCTGGTTTGCCCATTATTAGATGGTTTGATGGTTTCATATTTAGCAAAGCAGTAAGTTGGAAGAATAGACAAGAAAAAGAAATAGCTTCTAGGTAAATACTGGCTGCGATTTCTACTGATAAGTAGTAGAGAGAGTTTTTTGGAAAGTACAAATAACTTGGAAATGTAACGATAATGTTGTTTTTGACTGTTTTCAGTCGGGGACGGTGCCTCTGGATTGGCAGACCGGGGTGGTGGTCCCCTTGTTTAAAAAGGGGGACCGGAGGGTGTGCTCCAACTATATGGGGGTCACACTCCTCAGCCTCCCCGGGAAAGTCTATTCCAGGGTACTGGAGAGGAGGATCCGACCGATAGTCGAACCTCGGATTCAGGATGAACAATGCGGTTTTCGTTGTGGTCATGGAACACTGGACCAGTTCTACACCCTCCATAGGGTGCTCGAGGGTTCGTGGGAGTTTGCCCAACCAGTCCACATGTGTTTTGTGGACTTGGAGAAGGCGTTCGACCGCGTCCCTCGTGGTGTCTTGTGGGGGGTGCTCCGGGAATACGGAGTCCAGGGCCCCTTGTTAAGGGCCATCCGGTCTCTGTAGGACCGGAGCAGGAGTCTGGTTCACATTGCCGGCAGTAAGTCGGACCTGTTCCCGGTGCATGTTGGACTCCGGCAGGGCTGCCCTTTGTCACCGGTTCTGTTCATAATCTTTATGGACAGAATTTCTAGGTGCAGCCAGGGTTCGGAGGGGATCCGGTTTGGGAACCACAGGATTTCATCTCTGCTTTTTGCAGATGATGTTGTCCTGTTGGCTTCATCAAACCAGGACCTACAGCATGCACTGGGGCGGTTCGCAGCTGAGTGTGAAGCGACAGGGATGAGGATCAGCACCTCCAAATCTGAGGCCATGGTCCTCAACCGGAGGAAGGTGGCTTGCCCCCTCCAGGTCGGTGGAGAGACTCTGGCCCAAGTGGAGGAGTTTAAGTATCTTGGGGTCTTGTTCACAGTGGGGGGCGGATGGAGCGTGAGATTGACAGGCGGATCGGTGCAGCGGCTGCAGTGATGCGGTCGTTGTATCGGTCCGTCGTGGTGAAGAGGGAGCTGAGCCGAAAGGCGAAGCTCTCGATTTACCGGTCAATCTACGTTCCCACCCTCACCTATGGTCATGAGCTTTGGGTCATGACCGAAAGGACAAGATCCCGGATACAAGCGGCTGAAATGAGCTTCCTCCGTAGGGTGGCTGGGCGCTCCCTCAGAGATAGGGTGAGGAGCTCAGTCACCAGGGAGGAGCTCGGAGTAGAGCCGCTACTCCTCCACATCGAGAGGAACCAGCTGAGGTGGCTCAGGCATCTGTTCAGGACGCCTCCTGGACGCCTCCCTGGGGAGGTGTTCCGGGCATGTCCCACTGGGAGGAGACCCCGGGGAAGACCCAGGGCGCGCTGGAGCGACTATGTCTCTCGGCTGACCTGGGAACGCCTTGGGATCCTCCCTGAGGAGCTGGAGGAAGTGTCTGGGGACAGGGAAGTCTGGGCATCCCTGCTGAGACTGCTGCCCCCGCGACCCGGCCCCGGATAAGTGGTAGAAAATAGATGGATGGATGGATGGATGGATGGATGGATGGATGTTTTCACCAGTGGCTTTTTTCAATCCTTGAACTCTGATGTGTCGTTGTAGCTGTCAGTGCTGTGTGGTTCATTTACACCTCATTAGCTTCGCCGACGTTACATCAGTAGGAGGAAGATGCTCTATAATCTGGATGTTACAGGAGGAAGGTAATCTGTCTTCTTTAGCATTTATGAAGTGGAACAGTAACAAAAGCTTAAACTGTGGTGACTGTATATCGTTTCACTTTTCCCAATCTGACAGCAGTGTAATGCTGCCGTAACATCACACAAAACCATCCAGCCAGAATGTTCAGATATTGTGTACCGTCAGGTTAAATCATTCATTTCATGGCTGGAGATTCTGCTCTCCGAGCTGAGAGTGAAATCGCAGCCCGTCCATGAAGCCATGAATACTAACTACAGTAAGAGGTACGGCTGGAGTTTACTGCCACGTGCAGCTGGCTGCCGTATGATATGGTAATGATTTTCCACTGAGACTTTATACAGCACAGAGTGAGGCGGTGGAGGGGTGGAGGAGGGGTGGTGGAGGGGTGGGGAAAGAGTTATAAAACCTGTTTACAGATAATGTCACATTTGCATATTTTCAGAAAACTCATAATGGTGGCAGGGCTTTTCTCAGGAGGAACTTCAGTTTGAACTAAATTTACACATTATGAAGGGAGAAAACTACATCTCATCAAAATGGCATCACAACAAAAATGACATTTCATTGGTTTTAAAGCTTCGAATGGCCGAACACCGCGAGGGTTAATCACCCAACTGGCTTCAAATGGTAAATCATCTAAAACTGCAAAAACTGCAAAGATCAGACAAATATTTAAAGCTTCAAGCCTCATTTACATTACGTTTCAAGAAAACACATCGTTTTTGTGTTTTTGTTGTAGAAATCAGTACATGTTAGAGGTGCATTAAGGAGTTTTTCAACTTTAGAAATACTTATTTTCCACCATAAATATGTTACACATTTTTAATGATGTGTACAATGTGCCCTGACATATTCATTGCAAGTACCTCTAACAGCCCTAAATTGTCACTTGAAAGTTGCAGTGCCGGTCCGGCACCAGCATTTTTTTGGGGGAGAATTTGAAAGGAATGACGTAATGCACGCTCCGGCTGGCCTGCTTTAGTTAAATTTCATTTTGTCCGCCATTACTCCGCCAGATGCTTAGTGAGCAACAACTGAGCAGGAGCTTCCAGAAAGTAAGAAAAGACTGGCTTCTAGCACTGCCACAGCTCCACACAGACTCCACCAGGTAAAAGAAACTTAAATCTTACTCAAGCGCTACTCAAAGAGCGAGGAAGGAGTTCCTCTCTTCTGTGCACGCGAGCCACAGGCACGAGTTTTTCACTAAGCTGCATTACGCCCAAGGCCTGCAGGGGGTGCTGTTTCGCATAAAATGTGGAAACTCCTTAAGGCACCTTTAAACATGAACAAACAAGCACAGACAGAACACCAAGTTGGAGCGTGAGCAGAAGAACTCTACTCCACCCTTGTGCTGTTTCCATGGAGACGGAGTTCAAGCCTTTTCGAAATGTTCCACCTTGGGAGCAGTTTTCAAAACAGTGCATTTTCAGCCGCTCACCTGAGTCTGCAAACGGTCTCCCCAATGCAAGTTTTTATTTTCACTTTAAAGCAGTGTCATGTTCAGTCAATGGGGCCTGAAACACATGAAGCAATGAGGAACAGTTCAAATGGACAGCTAACAAAAAAAAAAGGAATGAGTTATTGATTTTTCTTGAATTTTGTTCACCATAAGAAACATTTGTTTCTTGAGATCAGTTCAGTTTGATGGAAATTTATACAAAACAGTTTCGTCATGAAGTTTCCAAACGCCTGGAGGAAACAGATCATAAAAATAATGGAAGACATTTCTGTCAGCGTCTGACGTCCTGCTGTTGATCGGTTAGGGTGAGTTTGTCTTCAGCTATGTGACTGCAGGACAGAGTGAGAGCGGTCAGAATATTCCTGCCCGGCCTGCTGATAAGTGGCTCCTATATAAAAAGCCACATGTTGATTTGTGAACATGAGCGAGGCGTCTTCCCGCCGCCGCACACAGTCGGCGTTAGCGCTCAGTGAGACGTTAGCACCCCGTCCCCGAGCGCCGGTGCCAGGCGGCCACTTGACCGCAGTGTGAGGACTGCTGTTGATTGTTGCGGGGCAGGTGACGCGGTGTGGCGGCGGCGGCGGCGGCGGCCCGACCTCGTACTGCAGCGCTGGATAAGTGGAGGTGTCAGTGACTGGCTGATGTCTATATCCACGGGCAAGAATTTGTCGAGTCCTCCACCCAAAAGGAACGTGGAGCAGCGACAACCTCCCGCCATTTCAATGTCCTTGTCCACACACACACACACACACACACAGACACACACACACACACACACACACAGCTGTCCACTCAGCCCGGCTCAGAGGGCACACACTAATGGAGTGTGTGAATGTGATTTTTCTCCACTTCTTTATTTACTCTCAGAATTTATGCTGAACTATTTCCCTCACACACCACGTGCATGCCTGCCATGCCTGTGCACTGTTACCACATATGTGTGTTTGTTATTTTAAAATGCAGCAGGTGGATCAGTGTACACTTGTGTGTGTGTGAGAGTGTGTGTGGAGCCGGTGCTTCCTGGCTCCTGCGCCGTGCCCAGTAATGCAGACAGGCAGTCTGAAGGCGGCCCCCCGCCCCCTGTCAGAGGCCAGCCCTTGCTCTGCTCTGACCTTTTTAACACCTCCAGCCCCCTGCAGCAGACACACTCACCTTTTTCTGTTTTCACAGTCCGTTCAGCAGCGGCAGCATGTTGAGGAAGTCACCTCTGTGTGTCATTTCGGTTTTCATGCATTTGAAGGGGATCAATCAGAAACCTGTTGATACGACATTTTCAGGTGAAAACAGAAAACTTTCACAGCGTCAATGATGTTGGAGACACTGAAAATGAAACTTTTTCAAACGGTTCCAAATGTGGAACTTTTGAAAACACTTCTCCTCTGTCACCATGGAAACCGTTTGTATAAAACTCAACAAAACCCAGATTTTTTACACTATATGCGTCTCTACTGGATCATGTTTAGGGTTAGATTCCAAATTGTCAATAATCTTCAAACTATTTTTTTCAACATGCTCACTGACTCCTGTGCTGAAGGTGTCAGAGCAGCCCCACTGCATGATGGTACCTCCACCATGCTTTACAGTGAAGCATCATTTGAAGGCCTGCAATCAGACCACAACTCGAGCCTGCTTCAGTTAGGATGTCCAAAGCCAACTTTAATACAATGTGAAAGATAAACGTTTAGTGGAAGTTAAACCACAGCGGGCCGGGGGATCCTCAGGAACAGCTTTACCCCTGCAGCTGAAGCAGGTTCATGCATGACGGAAAACATCTGCTCGCTGGGTTTCATGGGCTTTTTATTGAGAATATACAACATTTGCACTGCGAACTGAGTGAAGGTGAATCCACTCACCCGTTCACTGAACTGTCATCAGGTTCTGGGTGCACAAGGACCAATAAACCCCGGAAGAAAGAAAGGCAATGCATTCAGGGAGAAGGGGAGACTTCTCTCTTCGTTCCCCTTCAGCTCCAGACTCTCATGGTGATCCAGCCTCCTGGAGCTGCAGGTTGACCTGCTGGAGACCTGTAGAGGTGCTGGGGCTCATGTGATGGCAACAAATGTAGGTGCTGGATTAACTTAGTATGGCGTTGTGTCTAGAGTGATTTACAGTAATAAATCATCTGCTAAATTGTTGTAAAAGTCTGCTAAATTGCATTTTCTTTAGTTTAAGTGTGTGTGTGTGTGTGTGTGTGTGTGTGTGTGTGTGTGTGTGTGTGTGTGTGTGTGTGGCTGTAGAGTGTCAGGGGATCCCTGCAGGTCTTGTTAGCACAATGAGAAGCAGTCAGGGACAGTGTTTGTGCAGGTGGAAGCCCCTGCTGTCAGGCTGAGCATAAATCTGCCAGGGGAAGGAGCCCATGTGTAACCCGCTCCTCTGCCAGGACGGCATGTTTAACTGCCACTGACCACACCGAGCCGGTGTGTGTGTGTGTGTGTGTGTGTGTGTGTGTCAGAGGTTAAACTGTCTGATTGACCTCGTCCCTGCTCAACAGGTTCACTTCTGTTCCTCGATACGAAACACACCAGCAAACCGCTCAACACACATTTATGTTTTAATGTTGCCATTTCTGACATTTGAGGGTTAGAAATCATTAAAAAAGATCATTTATCGAAGACAAGAATCAGAAACAGCATAAAAATGCATCTCAGTGTGAACGCAACGAAGACACGGTCAAACTAACACGAAGTTCAAAAAACCACTAATCATCACAAACTGTCTTTATAAATCAGTCTTAACCACAAATTCACCCATTTTCAACTTAAATTAGTGACTTATTCATAGCCAGGGTTAAAATAATGTAAATGAAAAACCCCGATGTAGTGCCACAAATGGACAGATGGAGGGTTTTCTATCAAGGACATGATTGAACTATCTATTCATCCACACGGGAAATTCAATTTCCAATAGTATCCTCAGATTAAAGAGGAAAACAGTAAATACTGAGTCTGAGTACAGTACAGCAGTGAACAGCTCGGATCAGGACCAAAAATGTCCTGAAAATATTCAGGATGTCCTTTAAGCCGTTTCAAATCTTAAGCCATGAGAAAAACACACTAAAATGAGGAATATCTCCAAAAAGTTAACCAGGAGGAAGATGAACTGTGGACAAAGCTCCACCTAAACATGAATCCCTCTGATAACCGGTTTGATTCCATCTGATGTTTTAAATGAACCACCTCGTCTGGAGGTGTTTGTTTTGGTGTGTTTTAAGGCAAGGGTTTCCCCACGTTAGTCTTTTGTTAGTCTCATTTACAAACAACATTTTCACTGAGTCACTGAAAACACAACTTCCTGAAATCGCTCCGGTTCTGTCTCTGTGTAAACGGAGGAAACGCTGCTCCTGGTCCTGCTCACGCCGTCCTGGTGAAGACTTCTCATCATGCTCAGTAGATGGACAATAAAACAAGGTTTTTCTCCAGAGAGTCAAGAAAACCACATCTTATTTAGCGTTTCTGCTGTTTCCGTGTAAACAGACATTGTTTTCAAAAGATAGCAGTACATATGAAACTTTTCTGAGACAACATGCAGAAACGATGCCTTTTCATTTGAAACGCTGTCATGTCAACAGCGTCTAAGAATCAGTAAAGCCTCGTATCGGTGTCCTGTTAGCATCGTCCACAGCAGCGTTGCTGTATTTGTTTTATTTTTGACAAGTGGCTGAACTGCTTCCTTCATCTCATGTCATGATCTTCACTCTTTAGTCCAGAGGTTCTCCAATCATCTGGCTTTGATTGATAACTTTTCCAACACATGGAATTAAAACATGATACAGTTGAACAGCCAATGGGGAAGAAAAGAAGGGAAACAATCCATTCATGCTCAGTTAGCTACACCTGGATTAAAACCAAGTCCCCGATATAAACCGAGAGTGGTGTGAAGATGGGCAGAACTGATGGATATCCATGAGTCTGGAGATCAGAGCACAAGAAGTGATGTTTAAATGAGTGGCTTTCTAAACGCAGTGTTGAAAAATGGCCCTCGGGGGTCTGCTGGTGTGGAAAGTTCCCACAGAGCTCAGAGGAAAACCTCCACGTCAATGTTTGACTGAATAACGTGCTGGCTGTAATCACTCAGTCACACATCCAGCCTGCGTTTGCAGCTCCATTAACACATGTCCGGATCACAGCAAAATGTTTAACTGACCGCTCAAACATGTAATAATGAGTGTTCGGTGGCGTCCAGTCAGGGCAGGCTGCCGCCGGTTAACGTTTAACTGCTTCACTGCTGAGTTTCCGTCCAGTCAGCTCAGAGCCTGGAGGCGAATCCTCACCAGCTACTTCTCAGACGCACAAAATGCAACAAAAGCGTTCCGTCTTCATGTGAAAACGTTGCCGCGTAGGCCCGGTGAGGGACCGGCGACCTGTCCAGGGTGGAGCCTGCCCTCGCCCATGAGCAGCTGGAATTGGCTCCAACACCCTGAGACATGGAAGATGAGTGGATGGGAGGTACCAGTGTCTATGGGAAACAGGTTTCAGTACAGTATGACATTCTGAATGCTCTATCGTAGAAGATGGGTGAGTGTTGGTATGGTCCTCTCTGCTCTCTGAACACACAGCTGTTACCAGGGTGTGAAACAACCCCGCAGCACTCCCGCCTCACACACTCACTCCTCTCCGCTGCCATTTTCTGGGTTTTCTTTCAGATCGGACGGTTGTGTGTACGACAAACAGCTGGCCTCACATCTGGAAAGGCTCTGCTCAAAGCCCTAATTGACTTACAAACACGCTGTTTGCCTTTGTGACGAATCCCCTCCTCAGGGACTCCAACCACTGACAACACACCATCCCTACCGTGGATAAACCTTCTCCTGGCAGAAACAGCCTCGATATGCTCCGTCTGATGCAAACCTCACTCATCAATAACGTCCGACGGAGAGACTTCAGCAGTCTCAAGGCCTGATATAACGTCAATCACATTCACCCGTACACTCTCATACAGGCACACCATGCTCAGGGTCTTCCCCAAAAACATTTGGACCTGCAAAAATGAGGAATCGACACCACAAAATTTCTACTGAAAAGCAGCCGGCTCTACAAACAGATCCACACCCAGCTTGAAGAGATGTGAGATGCCAGCTGTGTCCATTCCCTTTCTGCCAATAGAGTTCATGTTACTGTAGTTCACGCGCTTACAGTTAAATCTCTTGCAACACTGACAAACTGTCCACTTGCTTTGTTTGTAAATCTGTCACGGGCACTTTCAAAGCTTGCTTCATTTCTATAATGAGCTGTTTGGCTCTTCAGAGCATATCTCCAGGTCTCATGAATTACAGTGCTGCGTTACAATCCAACCATTGATCACTGGAGCGTGGTGTCCACCTGTGGGTTGGAGTAAATTCTTCTCACAGCCAGAAAACATGCCTCTGAGGCTGACTTGCCTAACCACATTGCCTGTGGGTGTGAGAGTGAGTGTGTGTAACTGGAATTGTGTTCTGGACTGGTGGTTTGTCCGGGGCGTACCGAGCCTGCGGCTGAGTGACCCTCACCCGGATGAAGCATTGTGGACGGATGACTAACTCATGCTAACAACTTTCAATCCACCCCTCCTGTTTATTTCCCCTTGATTAGCCCAGGAAGAAAAGAACGATGCTCGATTAAGTTGTTGAAGGTCTCGAGCGGAGATGAAGGAGTGCCGGACTTCACTCAGCCTCTCCTTGCGGAGGTTTCCCGGTGTGAGCGGCTGATTGTGTGCTGCTGATGCGCTGCGCAGTAACAAGCTGGAGTGGCTGCTTGGCTCGTCCCCATGAGAACCACCTGCTTCAGAGGGATGTTAAAGTGTAATCCGGCCTGCCTCTCCACACCCTGACAAAGGAAGCAGTGTGGAGTAATCTCCAGCGCAGTGCCTAATCTCTGACCTTAATCACAGGGACTCGGTGCGAAGAAGAAAAAGGAAAATAAAAGGCCACAGTCTTTTTGATACAGGCGCCGCCAAATGGTGTGTGCAATTAATCTCCAATTCAGCTGCACAAAACAGCCAATTTGTATGTTAAAGAAGGATGCTGGAGGCAGAACAGGACGCTGGTGGTTGGACACTCCGGTCGGAACGTTTGTGGCCTCCTTCTGCCGCCCGGTGAATGGTGGCGTTTTGATGGCTCGCCATGTGGCGGGACAGTGGAGGCCCTTTCTGGAGGTTTGAGATGGATGCAGAGGGGTGGACGGAGGAGGGAGGGGGTCGTAGGGTGGGATGGGTGCATGTAGAGGCTGGAGGTCACCATGAGACATGAGGCAGGGTGGCTTCTTCTTTGTTCCCCATTATCTCCTTAAACACACAACGAGTCGTGGTACACTGCTGTCACACACTCTGCCATGGTGGTCCCAGCAGCAGACAGATGGCCACTGCAGCCACACACACACACACACACACACACACACACACACGCTCAAACACACACACACACACACACACACACACACACACACACACACACTTCTTTCTTCTCGCCAATGGGCAACAACACTGCAGACATGTAGTTAAACGTCAGTGACGACTTAATCAACTGTCTTTTAATGTTGAAATATTACAGAGCGGTGATTTAGCCACAGTGGCCACAGTCTTCAGAGCCGATCAGTGCTGCTGGAAACCTGTATCCTGGAAAGCTGTAAGCTGTAAAGCAACACCAAAAGTAATCTAATTACTTTACTGTTTTAACAAACAAAAAAAGACAAGCCACACCCCAAGCCTGAAGGCCTGAACTTTCTTTCTTGTAATTTTCTCCTGGTGACTTTCAATAAACCTTCAGACACAAACTATCTGAAGATAAAGTCACTTTGAGGAACTTTGGATTCATCTTTTTTATAAGTTTTCAGTCGATTCAGAATTCAAGCACAGAATCAGACCGTTACTTTTGTTTGAACTACCACTGTACCACCACGTCAGGGCAAGGGGACTTTAGATGTATGGCCCATTTCAGACATTTCAATGTACAGCCAACGACAGCAAAAGCAAAAGCAATGACAGAAGAATAAAAAACTTTGAAAGAAAAATGCAATAATATGAATGTAACCAAAAATTTAATCAAGAAGAAGACACTCAAAACCGTGCATGCCCCAGCCGGATGAGGATCAAGATGATTTGAAATTAAACCACGTCTTCCTGGCCCCATTATCTGTTGGCATGTCTTAAGAAAAAAAAAAAAATTAAAATCAAAATCCATCCGTCGAGGTTTTTACTTTCTCAGTTAACCAATTAATTAACCCACCAACTCATCAACCAACCAACCAACCCATCAAACTAATCTACCATCTAATCTACTTGTGAAACGGCCAACCAACCAACCACCCGACCAACCACCCGACCAACCAATTGACCAACAACCCATCAAGCTAACCCTCCAAATAATCGACAAATTGACCAACCAACCTATCGATCAACTGACCTATCAACCAACAAACCAACCACCATTAAGTCAACAATCCAACCAATCAACTGACCAACCCACTGAACAACCAATCATCTACTTGACCAACCAACCAACCAACCAACCAATTAACCGACCAACCACCCAACTGACTGATCAACGAACAAAGCATCAAGCTAACCTCCCAACAAATCTATGAATAAAATTAACAACCAACCAACCTATCGACCGAGTGACCCATCAACCAATAAACCAACCACCATTAGGACAACAATCCAACCAGTCAACTTACCAACCAACTGACAAACCAACCAACCAAACAACGGACCAAATGACTGAACAAGCAATCAACTAATTAACCACCAACCAACCTGACCAACCACCCAGCAGCCGTGAAAACAGGCTGTTGGGTTGTAGTTTTCAGGGAGTTTGTTCCAAACATTCGGAGGATTAAAACTGATGGCAGTGTTTCCATGTTTGGTTGTGAGTCTGTAACAAACAAGCAGTTTGATCCAGACAATCGTAGAGATGAATGACCTTGAATGGGTCATAACATTAAAGGGATTCTGAAATGTATTTTGGGCTCAAACCATGCAGAGTTTTGTAGAGCAGTATTTTATTTTGAAATGTATTACTTGTGTTCAGAATGTTATTGCCGAGACCCGAGAACCGAATGTGAAGCATAAATCAAGTCCCAAAAAGACGTGTCTTCCAGTCTGTTTTCCACAAATCACACAATAAAAAACTAGTGAAAGAATTGGTGTGTCTCACCTGCAAATTAGAGCTTTACTTCGGAGCTTTAGCTAACAGACTGCTGATGTTCATGTTGACTGAGCGTCACAATGTTTCTGTTGTTTCTCTCTCACCTTGACATCGGCATGCACCGAAGTTGGTCAGTGAGCCACTTAACAGGCAAAAACAATCAGAGCAGCCATCTCCAGCCGAGATGAGCTGTGGAAAGCGCCGTTTCCTCGTAATTGGCCATCAGTTGTTGAGTGGTGTGAGCCTGATTGGCAGGAGGCACCAGCACACACCGAAACGTAGACACAGGAACGATCAGGCTCGAGAAACAGCGCAGGCATGTCTTCTTCTAATTGGATTAAGGAGTGTTGTGAATTGAGGATTTGTGTTTACAGCTTGTGGATGCAGATTGAAAGGTTGTGTCCTTTCAGTGAGGTGTGCGACAAAGTTTCTGCAGTGAAGACCTAAAGAGTGAGAGAAAGATGACCATCAATACAAACAGAAACAAGCTCAACCGTAATCTGTTCAGACTTCATGCAATTTATTTTTATTTTTTTCATATAAAAGAGACGGAAGATTTTGTATCAAGTGTTGAAATTGAGGCTTTTTGTTTGTCATTTTGAAATTTCAAAAAGTTGTCTTTTTCTCATTCTGTCACCTCAGAGAATGTATCCATGTGAAAGGAGAATATATATATGTGTGTAAGCATGAGAATATATGTATGTGCAAGGAGAATATATGTGTGTGAAAGGAGAATATGTGTGTGTGCAAGTAGAATATATGTGTGTATAAGCATGAGAATATATGTGTGTGAGAGGGCCAGAATGAATTATGTCTTGTACAGCCCCTCTTACATTTTCTTATGTTTTACTGTGTGCCTCTTAATGAGTTACTGATGATTTTTTTTCAAGTTTAATTGCAGTATTTTTCATTGCTTCTGTGGACGTTGCATTCGGCCTCATAGGCCGTCAGATGACTACGATTACTGTTTCATCTCACTCTGACCAACGGGGACCACGTGATCTTTAGCGCTTAAAAAAAAAAAAGATCTCTTTAGCATCCCGTGAAAGAACAGCCACTGACTTGAATGGGGCTGTTTGTTGCACCTGGCAGTGAAATGCCAGCCACATGGGTTTAAATGTATCTGCATAAGTCATTTATCAGAATGGGATGCTGGAAATTGATGAATACAGTGGACACGAACCATCAGTGAGGCTGAATCTTGCTCCTACGTCTTCTTAAAACCTGTCATGTGATTTTGACGCAGTGTCATCCATTGATCCTGAACAGTATTGGTATTGACATCGGTAATCTGCCATATTCTAAGCAAAAATATCAGCAGATATGATATTGACACATATCTAATGTCATGTATCTCAGTGCATATATCAATTATTATGATTTTTTGGTAGAAAGATGAAATATTGGTGAAATTGTAACTGCAAACAACATTAAAATAAAAAAGACAGCTCAGAGAAGAGAACATGTCGGCTCTGAAGGTAGACAGATTCATGTGATTTCCAGGCGGGTGTGTGAGCAGCCTGACACTCAGCCTGATGTTTCTTGTTCCCGCCTCCTTTGTGTCTGCTCTACCTGGAGCTCAGCTGTGGAAAGAGCAGCGAGTCTGCCGTATTGATCCCTGAAAAGCAGGCGACAGACTTCACTGTTAGTTTTTGGGATTATCTCAATTCTCCATCCAGCCGAGGTATTCCCATCCCGTTTGAGATGTGAGGCCATATGCTCAAATGTCAGAAAATGTCACTGCAATCAGCACAGCGGGGCTCAGCGCTGCTGCCGAGAGGAAAAAAAATAACACAAACACGGCACTGTTGACCAGACTGCAATGCCTCGGAGGACACAGAGCACACAGTGTCTGCAGGTACTGTAAACCTGACGGGTCGGCAGACACGTGCCTTCAATGCACAAACACTCTGCAGCCGAGCAGCGCTGCTGCAGCTGCGTGAAGGACGGCTTCCTGTCAGGATGTCTGACGGACAAGTCAAAAGCTACATGCAATAATTATATAACAAACGCAAGAAAAACCCTGAAGCCTCCAGCAGGTCAGTGGATTTCGTGATGAGTTTTTCTGAGCTGCTGTCTCTCCTCTGAGGGAGAACAGGAAGGACTTGCAGCAGGTGGTGAGGGAGCATCACATCACGTCATGAAACACTCAGGCGATAAAGAAGATAGCTGTGCTTTCAATCACACGACAAAGTCATCCGTCAGTCCCAGAATTAGTCTCAGTCTCAGTGGACAAGCTTTCTGAAGATGAGTGTCTTCACCGGCAGGCGCTGCTTTCGCTGTTTTGCCTTTGAGAAAAAAATTATAATGCAAAGAAATAAGTGAAGATTTAATCAAATAACAAGCTGCATCACACAGGAAAAAGCTTCCAACCACCCCAGAAACACTTCTGTTGTCCTCAGATCCCAATAACCATGAACCACAGTGAATATCGGATATTTGAATATTAGGAAATCTGGCGTTCCATTCTGAGATGTAACGGTCTGATTCCGGCTTTAGGAGGGGCGGTGGGTGTCGTCAGGCCACACCCCGAGAAGCCCTGATACCTGAACTGATTCCAGTTCCACGGAAGAGACACTTTGAAGATGTGGCGAAGGTCGTATCACTGCTGTGTTCCTGTCGTCATGCTGCAGGCCGCCTCTGCTTTTCTCATTACCATCAGCGGAGAGTAAGAGGAGATGGTCTCTATCCATCTCACACACACACACACACACACACACACACACACACACACACACACACACACACACACAGACATACCTCTGTGAAGTGGTGTGGGGGGGTTTGTGGGGGCTGATGGGCCCTAATGCTCTTTTTACAGTCCCATTAATCCCTCTGTTCACGATTTCACGCACAGCTTGGGCCTGGGTGTTATTTTCACAACCTTTCACCACTAATTCCTGTGGATCCTGAAACAGAACACCGTCCCGGTCCTCCTCCGGCCGCATGCGTGTCTCTGCTCTCTGGGAAGAGACGGCTTCATCTCCCGTCCTCCTCATCAAAGCCGGGCTGAAGGCGGAAAGAGGAGAGGAAGAAGAAAAGAGAGGGGAGCCCGGCGGGCCGGCCGGCGTCTCGGGGTGTGGGCCGCATGTTTACGAGGCCCCGGGGCCCGGCAGCCGCCCCGGGCACTGTGCGATAATGTCTGGCCCGCCTGTTGCTGGAGGCTAACTGAGGCATGTTGACAGCGGAGCGGAGACGGACTCCGGCTTCTGCTGGAATGACTAACGGCCCCATATGGCCAGGAATTGTTCCCAACATGTGACGACCGCGGCAGAATAATCAGCTCATAAATCATCTCTGCTATTAATCCTTTTCTCACAAAGATGGTCGTCGTGTTTTAATTCTGTCTCGTTTCTTCTGAAAACTAGTTCACGAAAACACAGAAAACATGAAGACGGTTTAAATTGGTGCTGTCCTCCAAAGATTTTTCAAAATTTGTGTGAAGAGTGAGAAAGAAGGACACTTTCTCAGATCTTCCAGTTGGATCCTGGTTCTAAGTTGACCTGTATCCTGATGTCCTGATGTCCTGATGTTCTGATGTCCTGATGTCCTGATGTCCTGATGTCCTGATGTTCTGATGCCCTGATGTTCTGATGTTCTGATGTTCTGATGTCCTGATGTCCTGATGTCCTGATGTTCTGATGTCCTGATGTTCTGATGCCCTGATGTTCTGATGCCCTGATGTTCTGATGTTCTGATGTCCTGATGTTCTGATGTCCTGATGTCCTGATGTTCTGATGTTCTGATGCCCTGATGTTCTGATGTCCTGATGTTCTGATGTTCTGATGTCCTGATGTTCTGATGCCCTGATGTTCTGATGTTCTGATGTCCTGATGTTCTGATGTTCTGATGTCCTGATGTTCTGATGTTCTGATGTCCTGATGTTCTGATGTTCTGATGTCCTGATGTTCTGATGCCCTGATGTTCTGATGTTCTGATGTCCTGATGTTCTGATGTTCTGATGTCCTGATGTTCTGATGTTCTGATGTCCTGATGTTCTGATGTTCTGATGTTCTGACAGCGCGTCTAAACTCAGGAGGATTGAAACAACTGGAGACGTTCTTCAGCCTCTTCAGGGTTTTTCCTTTCCTAAAATTGTGCAATTAACCAGACAAATATTTACACAAACACACTGGTCCTGACACATCTGTCATTGGAACACACACACACACACACACACACACACACACACATTATTACTGTGGAAGCAGAACATTTCAGATAACATGAGTACAGTTTTCAGATGAGACGATGCGACCTGATGGTATTGAGACCCTCAAACATTTCAAGACTGCTCTCGGGTACAGCAGCACTAACTGACCCTCGCCCAGGTGGAGAGGTGAAGAAACTCAGAAAAGTTTTTCTACAGACAAGTTTTTGAATTGTAGAAGTTCATAGCTGTAATTATGGGATTACTAAACAGCCTCAGCCAGACGCGATGTCCTCCTCTGAGCATCCAGGCAGCTCTGGCTTCGTCTCAGCGTGTTTCCAGTAATCCCATGAGTGAACGTTATAACCTGAGCAGCATCATTCACAGCACTGTCAGTGAATTTCAGCTGAAGAGAGGAAGGTTTAGCTCACCGCTGGACTTCCTAATGGATTCCACATTAGAAGACAATGCTGTTCATGGTGCTGACATTCCAGCCCTACTTGAAAAACTATAGTGAGTCTGTAAATAAAACTTGTGCCTGTCACACACGATACACTCAGCTTTACACTTCCGGTCATCTTATCACTCAAACTGAATCTTTATTCATTTGAAAAGTTTATATTCCAGTCAAAACGACTGGATTAAAGAAAAATACAAATTCTATGGTCTTTTTGAAATTAATTATCTGCGATACGCAGCTCAGTCTTTGATATAAGAACCACTTTTAATTAAACTCATTCTGACGGCTTTATGAATCATTAAATGGACATCTGAAGTGGAGTGTTTCTTCTTTACAGTTTTTCAGTGGAAACGTTCCTCTGTTTCACCCTCACATCGGTGAGCTGATAAACACTCTGTCAGAACCACACCAGCACACCTGACCGCTGACTCCCAGCTCATTCTCCCGCTCCCTCAAACACTCCAGACCCTGGAGACCAGGGCTCTGCAGCCACATGTGGCTCTTCAGTCCCTCTGCAGCGGCTCCACGAAGCTTTTACAATATGAAATGTGAATGACCGTTAAACTTGTTTTTATTATGGTTACACACCACAGTACGATTCAAATAAAGGTACGAGTAAAATTAAGAAAACTAGCTAAAACTACAAGAAATGGGGAATAAAATAATAGAGCATCTTAAAAAATGTGAAATGTCTAGAATTTCTAAAAGAAGAACATAAATATGGTTGGAAAAAAGCTTGAAAAACTAATTAAAAGGAGGTAAAAATACTAAGATTTCATAATTTTCAACAAAAAATGCTTGAAAATAGTAGTAAAACTGTTGAAACCAAGTACAAAAATAGGTTTAATTAAATAAATGTTCACTCTGACTTCATAAATCCAACATAAGATCTAGTTTTTGTTTCTGCATCAAAACTATATGAAGCTTCCTGAGCTGCATTCGCCTCATTGTAAAGGTTAAATGTGTTTTGCGGTTGCAGAGCCCTGTTCCAGACCCTCTAGACTCTCGACCAGATCAGTGGAATCTACATCCAGTATAATAGAATAAAACAATGAAAACAATTTACAGAACAGATTTACTACAGGCTGGTTGGATCAACTGATAGGAACTTCCTCAGGTACACCGACAAACATGAAAGAAATGGGGAGTGTGGAGCGTGAGTGTGGAGTGTGTGTGCGAGTGTGTGTGTGTGTACCCCGCCTCCACCCTCTCTCAGCTGCCTCCAGGACCCCGACGCCCCCTGATTCGGACAAAGCGGAGCGGAGGATGGATGGTAACAGTCAGAAAATAAACTCTTTGGACACATGCTTCCTTCAGTCAGCCTAATGAGCAGTTGGCCGCCACAAACACAAACACACACACACACACACGCACACACACACACAGCCAGCAGAAGAATGGAGGCGGTGTGCTTTCAGGGAGGACTGGGGGATTTGATGGAGGATCCTGTGGTTTCCCCTCAACGTTCAGAGAGACAATAGTCCCATCAAATAATACATCAAAGTGCCTTCTGCTGCTCAGTTAGTCCACGTTTGATTAATCAGTGACAACTGTGAGCGTCCGCAGCGAGCAGACGGACCTTCAGCAGGGACGACCCAGAGGACGCTGCTGGGACGCAGGGGAAAGACAAACAGCATGAAGCGGACTCAGTCACAGAAAACCGTAGTGAGCTACACGTCTATCTGAAGGTCGGGGGTCGACCTCAGGTCAGCAGGGTTCAGTGCTGGTCCACCTCGCTCCTTCCCTCCCGGCGCTGTGTTTCCTGCCGTTACATGCCTGTTAGCCGAGCTGAGCTGAAAAGCATCTGTAAATGATTCGTCGCGAGGCGTCGGCGATGATGGCGGAGAACAAACGGGAGCTGAAGTTAACCTCCATTAGACATGCACGGCCGCCCTGGCTGCAGCGGGCTGCAGCGGGCCGCAGGCCGTGCACGACACGCAGCACAGCTCGTCCAATCAGAGCAACCAGCCGACGGAGAGCAGCGGCCCGGGGCCGGGGCCGGGGCCGGGGCCGGGGCCGGGGCCGGGGGCCGGGGCCGGGGGCCGGGGCCGGGGCCGGGGGCCGGGGGCCGGGGGCCGGGGCCGGGGCCGGGGGAAGGGGGCCGGGGGCCGGGGGCCGGGGGCCGGGGCCGCCACCTCCCCTCTGAGGGTTCCTGAGGTACCGAGGGCTGCATACAGAGGGTCACGACCTGAGGAGAGACCTGCACACAACACGGGCCCTGAGCAGAATGAGGCTGGAAGAGACACTTCACCATCGTACAGCGATTACACACACACACACACACACACACACACACACACACACACACACACACACACACACACACACACTGGACATGGAGAAGATCCGCATGCAGAGGGGAGAACATGCAAACTCAGTAGCTTTGAACCAAACACACAAACACATGATTTCTGTTGAAAGAAAAACGTTTTTACGTGGTTTATAGCGTTTTCCAGTATCAACTTCTCTAAAATGCTCAGATACTGTCTCCATGGAAACGCTGCCGCTGCGCATGCTGCGGCTGTAGTAAAGACTCCCTCTGCACATGCTCTGTAGATGGACAATAGAAACAATGTTTTCCTCCACACACACACATATACATATATATTTATATACATACATACATACAAGGATACTGACAACAGAAGTGACCCTTTGTGATTTCTGTTCTTTTTGGCAGGGTCTCTTTGTATCTCATAGATCTGCAGCACATGTTGCAGGCTTAACCTCGGCTCACTTCCCAGCTCACCTTGCTTCTCAGCGCCGGTTTCTTAGCAACACCTAATGGGCAGAGGTGGATCAGAGCGGCTGACAGCCCCAGAAGGAGAAACGCCGAGCTGTTAAAAGAGGCATAACTAGGCTGATGGAAGGCTGTAATGTGGAGGTAATAGGTGAGGCAGAGGCCTGCAAAGCAAACAGCGAGCGGCGGCGAGCGGCCCTCCTCTCTGACCTCCACCAACACACTCTTCTGCAGCCTTAATTGGAGATTTGGCCGTATCGATTTCCATCAGTGCTCTTTGTTTGCTGGTGCAGCCACACCTAACCTGTGTAAATCTTAGTGTGCTTACAGCGACAAATGGAAAAAAATTAAATCTTCAAAGTCATCAGAGTGAATCACAGAGCAGTGGTGGAAATTCAAGCTGCTCCTGCAGCGTTTCACTGCAGAATGCTGTATGGAAGCTGCACGAGGCACACTTACCCATGTTAGCATGTACAGCCAACCGACATGAAATTTTGTATTGTCATAAAATATAATGTCATAATTCAGTATTTTTTCATATCAACATTTTTCAAATGTGTTTGTGTTTTTTCATGTGCTATTTCACAGTTAGTATCTCGTCACCCAGCTTCCCTGATTCCTAAAAGGTTTTGACACTGTGGTCAATTTTAACAAATCCAGAGTGCGTTGGTTTGCTCATCATATTCTATTTCCAACATACAGTCAGAAGTCTGAGAAATGTCCTGAGTCCATATGAGCCTGGTCAGGAAAAAGCAGCTGGATGCAGAAAGCAGGTTCAGACCGTCAGCAGGAAAGACGGAGTCGACAAAAGACATTCAGAAAACATTCTGAGCTGCATTTTACAGGAGCAAATCAAAGAGAGGCCAGAGAAACAGATGTGAACAGCTGTTTGTCGTCACTGATGAAGAATGCAGAAAGCTGTACCACTAGTGATTCATGTTGAAATATTAAATTTGCAGAGCTTCATGTTATCAGCAGAGCTAAAGGTTTATTAGCCGCTACACGGTGGAAGGCGGGTTTCTTCACTGGGGTTCAACACGAAGTTTGTCGTTACAATTTTGAATCGTGATGGAAAAACTCCATGAATAAAGACAGTTTTTTAATCCATATTGAAGCTGTCAGAGAATCCAGCTGTAGCAGAAAACCTACTGGAGGAGTGGGGACTGCAGGAAGAGCAGAACAATTAACGGGGCTGAGGTGGAGACGGTGCCAGACTTCAGGTTCCCGGATCAGTGAAGACCTCACCCAGACTGCTAACTCCACCCCCGCCCTGAGGAAGGCACGGCAGACTCTCCCTCCTGGTGTCCTTGTGGCGCTGCTCGGTGGACTCAGTGGAGAGCCAGGGCATCTCGCTGTGGTTCTCCAGCAGCGACAGACAGGAAGAAGCTCCAGAGCGTCATGAACACAGTCCAGAACCCGACCGGCTGCCCCCCCTCCCATCTCTGGAGGAGCTCTACCACTGCAGAGCCTGCAGCATCAGCAGAGGCTCCTCACACCCCGGTCACTGCTGTTTGAACTCCGACCCTCAGGGAGACTTAGGGACAGCCTGCCATACTGTAGAGGCTTTTGAAACCTTCATCAAACAACAAACTACATTTTAGGCTCCGTCCAGCCGTTGATTAAAGCAGTACAGTCACCAAACGTTGATCTTATGGCTGCATGACTGGTGGCTCGGGACATCTCTATGATAAGGAACGAGGAGGCCTTCAGGAAATGTTTGAAAAGTCAGCAGAACTCGTCAGCTCCATTGGTGCTGTTAAAACAGTGCGAGAGAACGCGAGAAGGCAGCTTCAGTCAGCTGAGGATCATTACAGGCTCGATGTCTTGTCTCCTTTTATCGACCATGTGAGCGGCCAGTGAAACGCCAGGTGCGTGGAGGACCCTGGTCCAGCTCTGCTTGCTTCAGGCCTGGTACCAAACAGAAGAAAAACCGATGGAGCCAGGGTACAGGCAAGACCTTCCTCTGCCAGACTCAGTCAACCAGGAGATTCACAGACGGGAGGTAAAGACCCGGCCCAGCAGGACTGCCTTCAACAGCCAGAGACACATCCGGACAGATGGACCAACAGTTCTACCCAAACATCCACTGGATCCTGTCCGTCTCCCACTGACCACTGGCTCACGACGGCTGAAGACCTGGCCCCGGTCCCGAATGACCGGCTGTCAGGACTCGCAACGAACATTTGATCCAGAGCAAGTCCTGAGGTGCTGGGATGCCTCTGGATGCAGGAGGATCTGTCTGGATCTTGATTTTAAATGTGGCACTCATGTGTCAATCTGGTATGTTTTGAAAGTGAAACTAATTCATGTCGTTTCAATGAGTGTTAATGGTGGAACTCTGAGTCCAGCTGCTTCACATGATGTGAGTTCCATGGATTCACACACATATTCACCTCATATACACACTGAAAGCAACAGTTTTAAATAAATGCTCCCATTTTAACAAGATCATTTGTTCTTCATTTTGGTCTCGACTTTGTTAATAATGTTTAGTGAACCTCAGTAATTGTAAAACCCTGGCTATGTTGGAGTGTTTTAACCTGCCTTTAAAGCATGGAAATACCGTTCAATGTGCCCTCTTGCCTCAGATTCAGGTGCTGTGGGTTCAACTCCAGACGTTTGTCTGTGGAGTTTGCATGTTCTTCCACATGTGGTTCCAGAGCTGCTATAGAACATGGATGCAAAATGTATTTCCAGAGTCTGCAGCAAGAAAACTACTTCTCTCAGCAAAGTCAGAAACGGATGTTTGTAGATGTTGTCTTTCTTCTCCTCATCTCGTGTCCAGCCTCTCTCTCTGTGTATGAAGGCACAAAGAAGACACCGATCTCTGCAAAACGACTTTATTCAGTCTTCTTTTCGCATTGGCTTCAGTCAAAAACACTCCATGAACAAGCAGTTAGACTGGATCTGATTGCAGCTATAATTCAAACTCATGAACAAACATTTATTCAATAAATACAAGGTTTTTTTAATGCCTGTGTGCTCAAACGTGGTGCTGCTCTTCTGTTTTTTTCCCCCCTTTCACAACCGTATTTACAGAACACCATAAATAACTTTGAAGAAATGAAGCACGTTTCAGGCTTTGGCAGAACAAAACGTAACAAAATCCAAACGTGTATAAATATAGGTTCATCTAAAGGCTGCAGGAGGCCGGAGGAAACTGGACTCTGGTCGTACAAACACGTCCGAGGAACAGGAACCAGGAGTTTCTGCCGGTGAGTGGATTAAGCTGCCTGAGCTGGCATCCCAACAAATTGCATATGGCCACCAGTGTCGACCTTCCAAGCATCGGAACATGTCGCTGTTCACACGTTCACTGTATATGCCGGCCCGTCCGCCGCGTCCGGCCGGGACAGTTCATTTCCCCCAGAGTGTCGGCTTCTTCCACCACAGAGCTCAAAGTCAAAGACGGTTTTGCATATTATTCGGCGGGGGCTTGAAACGATCGCTTTCTGCACAGAAGCTGGACTCTGTCGGCGCCACGTGCGCCGAGCCCGCAGGAAGTGAGGGGCGAGCGCCGTCTCCACGGGAACGCCGTCTCTCATAGTGCAAAAGGTCACACAGCTCAGGGGGCAGGCGGCGGAGGCGGGTCGGAGAGACGCACAAAGAGAAACACAAGTTCTTCTGATTTCCCATCATGCCGATCAATTCTGACCACCTGAACTCACATCAGTCACGACAACATGGCTGTGTTTCAGGATGCTTCTCTCTCTCTCTTTAAGATGTGAAAGATGCATTTTCAAGGCCTAAAACAAATTCATAAAGGGTTTTGCACATTTCGTTTCACAAGCTTTATTTGAGATGAGAGATGAAATGTGCTGAAGATTCTTGATGGTTTGTTTTCTGATGTTGCTCCAAGCTCAGAGCACAGCAATAAGAAAACTTCTGAAATCTGGTTAAAATCACAATGAATGTTTTTAAAGTGACGATCAGGTAGTTTGATGCTAAAGATTCATTTCAGCAGTAAAGTCGGGGATTTAAGGAGTCATTGTTTTCCTGCTCACAGCTTGTTAGAAATCAGTTTGTTTGATTTTCCTCATAACTAATAAATGAACAATTTGATTTGAGTGTTCAGTAATCAGTAAGTGTTGGTTTCAATGTGTGTTGCAGGTAATTAACTGAGAACAACACTGAACAATAATGCTCAAATGAGAGCTTTGAGATTATCGACTCCCTCAAACATGAAACATTTGGTGGAGACAGTTAACAAATACCTCCGATGGATTACTACAGGAAATAACTCTGATTTGGGAGAAAAGAACTTACCAAAAAAACATAACAAATATCCAATCAGAAAGTCCTACAGTAAAAGTCGTGTGGGGCCAGATGAGGAAACGCTTCTCACCACCAGAAGAACGGTCACATCTTTGTGAATCGCACGGAAGTGTTTGTAAAGTGAAAACTCGTCCTCTGTTGCATTTTAATTTCGGAAATATGAAGTCTGTTTCCACGGCAACAGCAGAAACACTGCAAACACATCATTTTCATGTTGGCCACTAGTAGGTGCTGCTGTTTTTGAAATGAAGTCACACACACGCACGCACACGTGTGACTGTCAACCCTAAAACGACCAGGACCAGGAGAATCTGGACCTGGACCAGTGGCTCTGACCACCGCTGCCGTGCAAACAGACACCCTAAGTGCATCTACCGTGTTCCATTTCCACTTGAAAATGCTGTGGCGTGAACGGGGACTTACATCAATCGAACATAACTGAATTCCAGTAGATTCCATATTTATGGAGTGAAATGTTCAGTGCATCCCATTAATTAATCAGCTCCCAAAAGTTGAATATTTCAGTGGATCCAGTGAAACTGTGAGCTCCAGAAGCTGGACAAATTTGAACAACATGTACTATTATTACTACTATTATTATTATGTAACAAAAGATGAACATTAATGATCAATATCTTCTTCAAAAAACTACAACAGTGATCAGAGCTGATCCGGATGATGGACAAACCAAAGTGACAATGGCTTCCTGTGGGGTGTGTGTGTGTGTGTGTGTGTGTGTGTGTGTGTGTGTGTGTGTGTGTGTGTGTGTGTGTGTGTTAGCTCCCGTTGGAGATAATGACCGAGGTGCCTTTGTGTGTGGGGGTCTGCTCGGGCTGCAGGCGGAAGTGGTCGTAGGGGGCGGGGCCTGTGTTGTAGCCTCGCAGGCTCTCCGGGTCACAGAGGTGCTCCAGGGCGTAGCCCGTCAGGGAGTACGCCGCGTGCTTGTCCAAGTAGGGCCGCGGGTGGGGGTGAGAGGGGTAGAGGGCCGGGGCCGGGGTCGGGGAGGCCGAGCAGGGCCCCGGCCGGCCCAGCGGGTGGTGCAGCTGCAAAGAGATGGGGGACAGGTCCGTCTGGAGGTAGTCTTTGGGCTTGTGGGCCCGCTCAGAACCCGGACTGCTGAGCCGGGACAAGGGGGCGGGGCTCGGCGCCGGGCTGATCACCTGACTCAAACCTCGACACACCACAGTGTGCATGGGCAGGGGTCCTTGAGTGTAATCTGCGGTGAAGCAGGGCCCGTGGCCCTTGGGCAGGCCGTTGGCGGGCCCCAGCGGGCCGTCCTGAGGGCCTCTGCGGAGCTGCAGCCGGCTCTCCTCCTCTTTGATCATCTGCTGCGTGGCTCGGATCAGCGTCTCGATCTTGCTGGGCTCCTGCGGGCTGCAGCGGTAGTGGTCGGCCCGGTACCGGTCCCCCGAGTCGCTGGCCGAGCCGCCGTCTGGAGAGCTGACCACGCTGTCCTCGTCCCAGTGGCTCCGCCCTGCAGGACCACGACACACACACACCTTCACGTATAAACACACAACAACCGCTCCGGGACGCGTCACACTCTCCCAGCATTGCCCTGAACAGCACTAAGGCTGCAGAAGGGTTTCACATTTTTCTGTGGATTTGGACAAAGACAAACTTCATTTTAGATTCAAGATGTCAGAAAAAGAAAGTTGGCACCAAAAACATGTTTTACCAATGATTAGCCATCACTAAATGGGATTAAGTTGAAACTGTAAATATTCTTCTTTGAAATTTGTACTTTTGCAGGTTTAAAAAAAAAAAAAGATTTTTTATTCAAACTTTCACATGCAGGAAGTAGATTCTAACTCTCTTTAAAGACGAGCAGTTCAATGTAGATCAGAACTCATTTCAGGTGGCAGTCGTCCATCTTTTCTACTCTTCTACTCAAAGACACAAGAACTTCGCCTCAAATCCAGTTTTCTGACATTGCACAACAATTTTCTCTCTGTAATGTGGTGATGAACTGATTTCATAAGTTCTTCGAAGGCAGCCCCACAGCGTGATGGTACTCTACCGTGTTTCACAGCAGCTTTGTTTATGGGCTTTATTTGGTGATCTGACAACAAACTGAAACATTCCCAAAGAACTCAGTGTTGGTTTTGTGAGCGTTATCCCAAAGAAAATCCATCTCTGAAACCAGAGTCACTCTATATGATGAGCTATGAAACCTTTTGGTAGAAAGATAGAGTGGAATGTCATCTGCATAGCAAGGGAATTGTATATTGTATTTATAGAAAACATGGCCAAGGAAGACTTGGACGGAAGGAGGCAGATAACGAAGAGGATGGGGCCCAGGACAGAGCCCTGGGGGACACCTGACCAGACAGATGACATCTATAGGGTTTTAACTGAATAAACTGTGTGAGACCAGAGAGCTATGATTTGACTGGCTGTACTCAGAAGAGTTCTCTTTTCTTTTAAAGGCTGCAAAATTAGAAGTTTAAAAGTTTCTTCTCTACAGACCTGAGCTGAAGCGTTCGGGCTCTGCAGAGAGGCAGAGTTCCTCCTCACCGTGGTAGCTGTGGATGGCGGTGATGTGAGGCACGATGCCCTCGTATCCCTCATGGTTCTCCAGGGAGCTCTTGCTCAGGGGCAGGATGGAGCGGGCGGCGCCCCACCACGCCTCTCTGCCGGGCGGAGGCGCTCCGAGGAAGTACCGGCCGGCCTCGCACCGCCCCCGCTCGCAGCTCTGCCCCTGGCCGTGGGCGTGGCCGTCGGCGGCGGCGTGGTGCTGCTCCTCCGCCAGGCTGTAGCAGAGCGAGCGGGAGTCTGGGAGCTGCCTGTAGCCACAGGAGGCGTCCGGGCCGTCGCCGTGCTCCAGCAGCTGGGGGGAGGCGGAGTCGGTGAGGGGGCTGCTGCCCCACGGACTGCCCTGCTCCGACTCCGAGCGCTCGGGCTGGAAGCTGGAATACTGCAGCCAGAGAGAGCGACAAGCAAGAACAGCAAGAGCACAGGTCACATGCTGACTTTTGATTCCGTGATGCAGAACAAATCTTTTTATTATTTTATTTTATCAGTTAAAATCAGAACTTTCGTCAGTTTTCCAGAGAAAATTCCGTCCAGTTCTCCACACAGTGATCAAACTGTAGCCATTTCAGTTCAATGTTTTCAGTATTCCTTCAGTTTATTAACTGATATGGAATATTAAACACAGTTTCCATTGATTTGGTTGAGGGTCTAGATCTGGGATGTCAAATTCATTTCAGTTCAGGAGAAACATTCAGCCCAGTTCCATCTTGAGTGTGCCTGAATGGTAAAACAGTCATAATAGCCATTAAATACAAACCTTTTCTTTGTTTTAGTGCATATAGGTGATGGAAATTTTCACAAAACCAAACAATCAGTACAGAAAATGACGAATATCCCAGTTAAAGCCATTTTTAATGAAACCTTCTGGTGTAAAATAAAGTGAAATATCCAGTTCAATATTAATGTTGAACCAGAAGCATGTCTGCAGGATACACAAAGTCAAACTAATCAAAATATGTAGCAGGAAAAGAAAAAATGTCACCTCTAGGCAAAGTGAAAGACAAATCATGCCAAAATGTAAAAATATAAATAAATAAAAACTGGGTGCCAAGAGGGTTACGTATAATGTGGCTTTATAATGGACACCAAACACCATGAGGCAAGAAAGACAAGAAAGAAAGTCATTGTTACAAACTAAAATAAACAAAACTGTATTTCATCTACGGTACCTTGAGGTTCCTTCATTTGGGTCAAAACAGTTTTCAATGGTAAAAACGTTTGTCCCTTAAGAAGAAGGTCATGAACGGTCAGACTCAGCATGGGTCCAGAGAATAAGTGTCCTGAGGTGATGAAGTGAGGAGGTCCTACCTGGGTGTACGGGGACAGTCTGGCTTTGGTCTTGGGCCGGGGTATCCTGCTCTTGGGGGTCTTGCAGTTGTCCGCCAGGCTGCTGCTGCTGCTGTAGGGGAAGGAGGACTTGGACGTGGCCTGGTCCAGGGACAGCTGCAGGCCTTTGTATTCTGTGTCCCTGCAGACAAAGGAAGCCTGAGCGTGGCGCCTTCACAGGAACATCCCAGGTTATCAAACAGCGTGTGTTTGTACCTGCCTGTTTGGTTTTTCTGGAAGTGCAAAAAACCCCATTAACATGTGTTTAACAGTGAGAGGCTGGCGGTGATGGAGGGAGCAGCGGCTCATGGCGCGTGTTGGAGTGGGAGGGGGCTGAGGCTGCAGTGGCTGCTGGGACGCTTGTTTCACCAGAAGGATTGCAGCAAAGGCCTTCAACAAACACTCAACTGAGGAAAAGCTGTCCAATCAAATACACCAGGAGATTAAAGGCTATGTCTGGCTAAATCAGGCCCATCGGAGAGGCTTGGACGTCTCACTACTGGGAAATGGGAATTGATTTCTCGCTAAAGTGTTCTCGCTGCGGATGATGAATCAAGTTTGAGACAACAGGAAAGCTGGACAGGGTTTACTGCAGACAAATAGAGATCCGTCCTCCGCGGACGCCTCCCGCTCTGCCTCAATCTCTCGCCACACAAACACCCGGGCAGACATGCGGGTGGACACATTTCAGCGGATTTGCATCAGTTACCATTAAATCTGAGAATATCTGCTGCATTAAGCACTGCTGCTCCGACCGCGCCGTCTGAAGCCCAAATATTAGCTATTCCTTAATCGTGAGGATGGATCCTCCGAGAGAGGAGCTCTCCAAGACCAAAGACAAAACAAATGGTGCATTTTGTTTCTGCTTTGTTCTAATGACAGCATTAACTCAAAACTCCATCGTGTTCATCAAACCAATGAGAGGATCTCACAACACGCACAAAACGCCGGACGGTTTGATTCAAAGGAGCGGCTGTTCATAATTTGTCCACCGATGGTTGAACTGTTTCAGTTAACAGAGGGAAGAGATCCACAGCACGACATGGCACGGCAGCATTTTGAAAACGATGTCGGTTTACAGAGCAGCTGTGCTCGATGGGGCGCCCGAGGCCAGAGATTAGACGGCTCCACCGCCATCAGCGGTTCATGCACACTAACTAAAGTAATCAAATAGTTTCTACCACTGAATTAAATTCACAAGCTAACAATGTACCCAATCTACATGCTGAAGTGACGAATAAGTAAAGTTCCACCTTGGGAGTCAGTTTGAAAAGTTGCGCTGTGGTGTGAACAGACGTGTGAACAGACGTGTGAACAGACGTGTGAACGCGGCCTCAGAGCTCCTCCTCACTTCAGTTCTCGTCAGAAACGGAGTCAGTGGGTCCAGAACGGTTCCTCCAGATGTTTGCAGCTGTTCTACTGAGGCATTGCTGCTGTCACTCCAGTGCTCTTATAGCTTATTCAGGCTTTTCACTCTCCTGACATATTTCCTTATACACAAGGAGAATAGTTTTCTCTTCAGCACCTGATGGACACTTTTAAATAGGAATATTTGTTATGATTTTTCACTGATAAGATTCATTTTTGTGACTGAATGAAGTTAAAAGCAGCTGAATTTAGATTTCCTATCTGTTTTACAATAGTTCTAGCTGAATTAAATTTCAGGAAGTATTCACTGTAGATGTTTGATTGCTGTTTATTGAACCTATTCTTGTGGAAATAAGGAAAATCTCAGTATCTGAATCAGGATCACAGTAAGCAAACACTTTACAACTGGAGCAGAAGTTAAAACTTTCTGATTACACCTTAAATTCACAGAATAGCTTTTTGTTTTAAAATAATTCAAGTCAGTTCAGCTTTATTTACACAGCGCCAGGTAAAATGGTCGTTTCCAGGATCTAACATGATGTGAAGATGTGGTGATGAGAAAGTGAACTGAACAAGGAGCAGAAAGCAGAAGTGTTGGAGCTCTGGAAGTTTCCAGCAGTGTTCAGATGCATCCAGAGCAGTTTGGAGAACTGGGTTTGTTTTAGCTTCTAATGTTCCATGTGTGAGAAAAAAAACAGGTGAAATCAGGTCAGGAGGAAACTGAAAATCAGGCAGAAATTAATCTGATTATATTCCAGCCAGCGTGTCTTTGTTTGTCTGTTGGAGATAATTTAATCTGTTTCAAAAGGCCACCGATGGACGAGATGCGTTGTCTTCAGTCTAATGTAATTCTAATCTACGCACACACACACACACACACACACACACACACACACACACAGACACACACACACACGATCTGAAAGTTTTTCTAAAGTTCAAAATCTTTCTGAAAACTCAAAATTAGTTCATTTGCTTTAGAAAACAAAACTATTGATATACTTAAAAATCACACTGCTTCTTTATCTGTCAGATTATCAGTGAGATTACTGAGACCGGCTGGGGGTGTTTGATTCTCTCATCCTCCTCTCGTAAGAGATGCTCAGGTCTCACTCCCGCAGAGAATGTGTGGTGTGTGTAAAGTGTGTGTGCTGTGTGTGAGGCCACACAGCCTCCAGCCTGGTTGGGTGAAGCCTGGTGTTCGGTACTCGGTGTTCAGTTTCCAAGAAATGCATCAATATAAAAGTATTATTACATTATCAGCTGCAGTTAAAGCTGGGGTCGGCGATCTTGGAAAACTAGCATGTATTCGAATGTGGCATCTCCTCAAGGCTCCGCCCAGCTCCGCCCAGTTCCCACCCCTTTGGAGGGATGCACCCGCTTACATGCACGGGGGGAACGCACTGGAGGGAGTGTGTGATCGCCTCCAGTGTTATTAACCTTTCTGACTGCCGCACACAACGTGCAGGGGAGCGCAGCGCGCCGCTCCGCTTTGTTCTACTTTTCACGTGAGCCGCGAGCGCCGAGAGCACCTTGGCAACGCGCTCTGAACCAGGGCCAGTGCACGCCATTGAAATGAACGCGCAGGGGGCTGGTAGAACAGCGAAGGGATTTGATTGGTTTCTTAAAATCGGTCCGCGCCTTACGATTGGTCGGAGTTTTTACTATCCTTTGGCCGCTACAGTTGTCAGATTTTTTCCGCACCCTTTTCCGTCCACATAATGTATTGACTTCTCCCAGAGGGCGAGGAGCATTTCACTCAGTGTGACAAGAAGTGCTTTTGGACAACATCGTCTACCCGAGCTTTAAGAATTTTTTTTTAATGCTACTTCAATCATGTAATAACTTATTACATTATTGGTCAGTTATTACAAATGATGGGTTTTATTTCAAGAAAAAAAAGGCTAAACTTCTTACAATATTGGCTGTGACGGGGAATATATTAATTTATTTAGCATCATTTCCTTTTTATTTAATTTTTATGTGAAAATGTGACAGTTGCTCTGAGGAGGGCCAAAAGAAAAGAGGTGAAAGAAGTGAAAAGCAATCTCAACAAGTCACAAAATCCATGGTTTTATTCAAGCATTCTCAGAACGCCATCAACTCAGTGTTCTACAGGAAAACAAAGGAACAAGACAGTGAGTAAATAATGTCCACCTGAAAAGTGACATGATGCTAGAGGCATTGATAAGATTGAAATGACTGAAAGGCCGTAAACACAGAGCTGAGGAGGGTTTGACGTGTTGAGTAAAGCAGATTTCTGCCTCTGAACGACGCCGTGCCGCTCAATGAAAGCTTTCATTGATTCAGTCAGTATGTTGTTCATCTGTGAAAAACTCACATCAGAGACATAAAATAAAGAGAAGCAGGTGAACTCAGGGCTCTGACCTCAGTGAGAATCATTTCTCAGCATTAGCCTTTATTTCTTAAATAAATAAAAAATAATTCCAGTTTGGGGCATTTTTTTAGTACTGCTAATTTAGTATTGTTGGTATTCCAGAGAACGATGAGCATCTTTTATTTGCTTTGTTTATAGAACCTGGAAAATCTGAAATTCATAAACTATGAGGAGTTCAGCATTTCCTTAAAATCCCTCAAAATACATTTCACTACATTCCATCTCAGCATGTGTAATGTGTAACCTGGTGGCAGTATTTTGCGGTCTTCATGCATGTTTTTATTTCCACCCTCAGAATGAAGCTTTCAGGATGAAGATGAGTAAACCTCAATCCCACTGAAGCTGATGGACACAGTTCATCCAGTCAGGACTGTCTTTGTTGATTCATTCATGAATGAGCTTGCAGAGCAGTTGTACATCTGATGAATACATACTGGAACATAAGAACATTTGAAAGGGTGCAACAAGTATTTCTATGGCTTCAGAAGCTGGAACAGAGCAGCTTTGATTCCCACAGCTGATTAATCATGGTCATTCACTGAACTGAGGTGGCTCAAATTAAAAAAAAAAATCAAGAAAGTTGTAAAGAAATAATTTGACATCAAATAAAAGTCAGATGTAGGACAGCATTCTTTATGTCATGGCTCCACAGCATTAGTTAAACATGTGATAAAGTGTTGACGTGCAGTGGTCACCATTAAGGAGTAAATGATGTTAAAGTTTCTCTGCTTCTGGATCTATAATTCCAAATATTCAAATTTTAAGAAAAGACATGTTAGTTGTTCATTGTCTTGTTTTAGTTCTCCTCTGTCCTCCTGCGCCGCCTCCAACACGACATTGGTATCACTGGCACCGCTCTCCAATGATTCCACTCAGTGTACCTCACAGGAAGGGCTGAGTTCGTAGCCCTGGGGGACGCTAAGTCCCGCCCCCACAGTGTCCCCTGTGGGGTCCCCCAGGGCTCTGTCCTCGGTCCAACCCTCTTCACCATCTACATGCTCCCCCTCGGCCGAGTCGTCAGCAGGCAGGAATACAACTCCACTGCTATGCTGACGACACTCAACTCTACCTCAGGGCTCCACAGACGGTGGATTCTTTCAAAAGAGGGCTGAAAACCTTTTTATTTCGTATCGCCTTCCCTGATTGATTTTACTGCTGTTTGTTTTAACTGTATTTACTGTATTTATTGTTTATGCTGTCCTACTGCTTTTTATTGTCTTTATCATTGTTTTTATTGTCTTCCTGATTGTGCACATTGACATTTGCCTACAGATGTAATGTGCATTACACATAAAATCCATTATTATTATTATTATTATTAGTTTGTTTTTTCTTGATTTCTGTGCTTCTGACCCTCCTGTCTTCATCAGATTGGATTCAATGTTGAAGTCATGGAGTGAAAGATGATCGGTTGTTAGGACAGTGTAGAAGAACGCAGTGGAGGAAACACTGAAATGTTTTCATATTTCACACGATATTCAGGCGAAGACGCCGAATCAGAGGTGTGTTTGGCTCGGGGTCGCTCAGAGGACGAGGATCCTCTGCTGCAGGAGTCCAACACGGTCCAGACCGTTCTCATCAGGAACCAGCAGAGAACAGAACGCCGATACAGCCGGATCAGAACAGAGAGGGATCAGCTGGGAAACCGCTCACCAGCAGACGGAGAAGAGAAGACGTCGATCTCAGTGTTTAAGAAGATTATTTAAGTTTTAAAGTTAAACTTATCTATAAGGTACACTGCACAAAAGGCTAAAATCTCCTCACAGTAATTAAATCCACACAGCAGACAAAACACATTAAACAGATGTATTTAATTATCAAAGAATAGAAGGAGGAGCAGTTTTCATCCAGCAGGAGTTAAACTCATTTTCCACCTGGTTAATTCTGTTTATGTTCATGTTTGACTTCTTCATGCTTTTTCATGGGAAAGGATGAAAAGTCTAACAGGGTCAATTGTTAATGTTGTATCTTTGATTTAGCTCCTGTCAGCATTTCAAAATAAGACTGCTCAGACTTATTATTATCAAGTGTGTGATACACACATCACAAAAGATAAAGATGTTTCTCTGCACGGTCAATTCAGGCTCTGTTAGTACTAAATGACAAAAAAGAAAAAGAAAAAACATTAATCCACCAAACCTGCAAACTATTTGACTGGCACTCAAGAATTTCAAACCTGGCGATCAAAGTCAAAAGTACAAAAATCCAGAAAAAAGGACAAAACAAAAGAACCCAAAAACTTTCTCTTCTAGAACTCTGCTGGTTGAAACTAGACAGGAAGAATAAGAAAAGAGAAAGAGCACTGCTGTTTGTAGGTCCGAATCCCAAAGCACAAAGACATCAGCGTCACCTGAAAAAGTTCATCTTGATAGATTTTCTCAATTTATTAGGTCTTTACCCCTCAAATAAAGAATAAGAAATAAACAGTTTATTTCCAGCAGAAGACATTACCTCATGTTTGACTGACGTCCTTGTTTAAACAGTCTTCATTAAAAACAGTACGGTCATCTGCAAAATGTGTTTCAATCACATTAATATCGGCTGTTCCTTCTAATTACCAGAGATCGCTCTGGACATATTCCCCTGGATGCCACAGTCTGGATAATAAATCAGGATCTGAGCTGTATTCTAAGATCAGCACTTTGTTCTTGGTTGAAATCTTGATAAGCTGGACCCAAAAATAGAATCTTAGGCTACAATCGCTGAGGGAGTTTTAAATAAACTCAACAGGAGACAGGTAACACACACCCTTATCAAACTCAGGAACAAACGGCAGGTTCTGATAAACGAGCATGAAAGAGAGCGGATCTACCGATAAGACAGGAATGTCTGCTTCATCTGATGGAAGTCTGAGTCTTCCTTCCTCGAACTAACCTCCCTCCTTCTGTGTGGAACTCAGACAGAAACAATACTGACGGGGAAGCTCTTGTTATATTGGCAGATTGGACGATCCCCGCTTTAACAAACACGTGTCATCTTTCCAATTAACCTCCAGTTAATTGCTTCAGAGCAACTGTTTGCGTAAATCTGGAGAGCCAATACTCATTATCTTATCAAAGCAGAGAGTGACAGCGCAGCAGAGATGTGAGACGACCCTCTCTGCCCCGGCGCTGTCGCTTTACGCCAAACACACCTGCAGAGTGGCCCCCATCCACAAACAGAACCAAAAATACACCTCCGAGAGGAGAGGAGAAGAAAAAGTTTGGTTTTGTCATCCTTGAAATTCAGCTTGAGACGTTCTGGAGCAACTAGTAGCTTTCAGTGTGAAGTATTTCTGGTGAGGAAAATTGTGGAACTAGGATGAAGATGATTTAAAGGGATCTGATTACAGCTGAGTTTCAAAATATGAGCATACAGCATTTGTTTCAGTATTCAATCAGAGGTTGGTCTTTAAGACGAATATTTCTGAGTCGTAAAGCGTCACAAAAATGACTAGAAATGGTTAAATTCTTCAAAAGAACTTGAACTGGATCACAGAGAGTTTCTTTACCCGACCAGATCACTCTCAAAACCAAATCACTTCCTCTGAAAGACAACCCACCCACCCAACCAATTAACCAACCAACTGACTGACGGACCAACCAACAACCCATGCCCCCAACCAATTAACCCCGCAACTGACCAACCAACCAGCCAACCAACGACTCAACCAAGCAACCAACCAGCCAACAACAAAACTAACCAACAACCCACCCACCCAACCAATTACCAACCGACTGAACAACCACCCAACCAACCAACCAACCAACCACTCAGCCAACCAACAACTCAACCAACCAGCTAACCAATCAACCAACCAACGACTCTTTTGTAGGATTATCTTTAATCTGCTGATTTCATCCTGAGTTGAGCTTCGCTGGAGGGAAGCGGTGAGAGGTTCGGCAGTGCAGCAGCGTGAAGCATCACGGTGACGGGATCGGCACAGCTGTCGGCCACCCCGACAGCCACGCACGGCTCAGACTCACGTGAGGACGTAGTTGACGCTGACGATGCAGTGAGGCCGAGACGAGCGGCTGTTGTGTACGATGGTGGCGTAGCTCTGAACCCAGACCCAGCCGCCGTGTTTGGTCAGGAAGCGGTAGTACTTGGTGGTGACCTGACCCTTCACCAGCACTGCAGGACGAGAAGACAGAGTTTCACTGAGGGAGGAATCCATCAGACTGATCAAACTGAACTCTTCATTCATCCTTTACACCGAGCTGTGATGTGGTCCGTCCTGCAGGATAACTGGAGCTTCATGTTCTGGAGCTCCTCTGTAGAGAATCAGTGAATCTATCTGGAAATAACAGCTTGATTATCTATATAGTTCTTACAAAGGTATTTTTTTAAAGAAGTTAAATACCTAAAACTGCTAAAATGGCTAAAACTCCTTCTTTAATACTGAAAAAAATACTGTATAAATGCAATACTTTTGTTTTTCCTCCCAGTTTTCATGAGTTGAACTCAGAAGATCTGATCATTTTAATATGCACACAAAAGACACATTTCTCTCAAATATTGTTGACAAATGTGTCTAAATGTGTGCGAGTGGACCACCCCTCCACCTCACAGGGAGCAGATCAACATGCTGACTAACACAGGTGAGCCTCAGGTGGGACACGATCACAGGACACTCAGAAGTGTGTAGTTTCATCACATTTTGGCAGAGGGTCCGTCCGTCCTGCAGGAATGTCCTCCACAGCTGTCTCTGAACTGAACCTTCATTTCTCCACAACAACTCCAACGGTGTTTCAGAGAATCAGCACGTCCAGCCGTCCTCACAACCACATCCAGTCCAGGACCTCCACACACACTGACCGGCTTTCTGAGACCCCCAGATCCCAAAATAAAACAAAACTGCACATTTTAGCCAGTCCTATATTGTGCCTACCCTGAGAAACACCTGTGCAACAGTCCTGCTGTCTAACCAGCATTTTGACCCGCTTCACCGGTGAGCTGCAGGGAGAGGACTCATCAACACACACATTTCAGAGGAATGGGAGTTGAGGGAAAGTGACTTCAACTCATGACAAAACTGTTGCCTCTATGTGTTTGTTCAGTGTATTTCCAAGACCAAATCTATCTTAAAGTGGAGTCAGTCCAATGGTTCTGGAATGAGACGACTTATTCTGCTGGAATAAAACATTAAAGTCGTGTCACAGACTAATAACTGCTTTTATTGTCTGATTCTTTTCAATTTCAGCCGAGATTTCTAAGAAATATTTTAACTGCTCCTTCAATCTTGTTTCTCTTGAAGAATTATTAGACTGATAATACACAATATATAACATTATGTTTAATTGTTACTAATTCCACCAATTTAAATGAAATAACTTATTTTGAGAGACAAAGTAATGTCAAATAATATAAATGTGTTAACCGACACTTAAATCCACTGGTTTAATGTGGGGTTATAAACAAAAAGAAATGTTGAAAACAGTCACAGCGTCACCGACTCAGGCTGTTTCCACTGTGGGGCGTCCTGCTGTCATAAACGACAGGAAACTGATGGAACTGACGCGACTCAGCTGTGTTATCTGCCTCTGGGAGGGTTTCTTTTGTAGTTTCACGTGTACTGTGAGGTGTGTGTGTGTGTGTGTGTGTGTGTGTGTGTGTGTGTGTGTGTGTGTGTGTGTGTGGAGAATCTGTAGGAAGGTAAAACAAACCTAACTCACACAAGTGATGAGCGCAGCGCAGGTGGAAGGAGTCACAGCTGTGGACGTGATGATAGAGAGTCTTCTCTATCAGATCCTGAGGCTCGTAACCTGTCAGCTCTGCCACTCTGTGACACACACACACACATACATACACACACACACAGGCCATCAGAAGGCGCCGCTCCCTGCAGTGGTTGCTGCTCCGTGCGGTCAGGTGTGTTTCGTGTTTCACCGTGAGTCGAGGAAGATGAGCTTCATGTCCAGACTGGCTCTGAACATGAACATGTTGCTGTGCAGCTTGATCTCGGTGACGGCGCTGGGCGGCAGGGAGTGGCCCACCGCCACCAGCCCCACGTTCTGGTAGCAGCCGTCGAAAGGAGACATGTCCAGGCTGTACTGCCGGATCTTCAGGTAGCCGCTGCAGTGGATCACCTGGGCCCAGAGGATCATACATTAACACGACACAGCATCTCTCTCCTCAGGAGTCTCCACTGGTCTCAACACTGCAGAATCCCCAGCGATGGACGACGAAACCTGAAATGTTTTTACTGGAAGAATGCTCCACCACGCAGAGGCAGAAAGGACTTGATAATGTGTAAATATGACCAATAAGATCAGGCTGTGGTTCTGTTCAATAAATGGAGACCTGTAGACCAGTTCATCAGGAGGAGGGACCTTAATATAACTCATGACAGCCTTATTGAAATGTTCAGAAATAACAGATTTTTATTTAACATTATCCTACAATGATACAAAGAAGCATTTTCACCTGAAGCATCGTGTAAAAAGGGTTAAAGCGTCAAGATCACATCCAAAGTTGTCTGTTTTTGGGGAAATCAAAATATGGTCCATCTGTCCACCAATAATGAAAATCTGCAGCCACCAAAGTGATTCATGGTTAAAGACTCATCTCCAGGTTCCAGAGGGGGTCTTACTGAGGGTTTCTTTGAAATGTGCCACTGAAGGTTGACAGTCTCACAGTATTCGATGTCCTCATAGAAACCATTCAAAGCCTTTCTACCCCCCCGCCCCAGACTGACTTCCTTTACAAAGAGGCGTCTACCCCTCTGGCACCTCAGAGCTCTCCCTGTTTTCCTGTGGGAACGTCAGAGTGTGTTTGGAGAATCAGTCTGAAACCAGCTTCATCGTTCGGACACGGGTAAACTCTCAGACTTTCAGGGTTTCTGCTCAGATTTGTTTGGATCAAATTCGTCCGGGAGTCGGACCCACCTTGTAGCCTCCACAGGTCAGACCGGCGTTCCTCTTAGCCAGGACGCACTTCATCCTCAGGAAAAAGGAGCGCTCCATCTCGTACTCTGCACAGAGACGACAGCAGAACTCCCATCATGCCCTGCTGCGTGCCGGCGGCCCGCCGGCCGGGGAGGCGGAGTCTCGGTCTCACCTTGGACGAAGTGGGAGTGGTACGGCTGGTGAGCCGTGAGCACGGCCGTCATCTCGTCGTGGTCGGCCGGGTGGATGTACTCGTAGATGCTGTTTCCCGTCAACTCTACCTGTTGGAGAAGACGTTCCGCTCAGAGCCGGGGAGGGGGGAGGGGGACCCCACCCCCACCCCAGACCAGCTCCACCCACCTGCGACAGGCCCAGGTGGACCGAGGCCGTCTCTGAGATGTACATGATCTTCCCATCTGGAGCCACCACGAAAATGAAGCCGTCTAACGTCTGGAACAGAAAACGTGTTCGATCAGTACGGCGTGTTCGATCCACCAGACCACCAAGCAGACTGAAGACACTTCGAAGAAAACACTGATTTGTTTGTTTTTTTAAACACAGTTCTTCAGAGTCGCAGAGGCGCTGAGAGCCGAGCCGCTGTGGACGACAGAAACCAGAACGTCCAAGCTGCAGGGTAAGAAACACGCTTTAAAAAAAAAAAATCAATAAATCAGTGTTTTCTTTGAAATGTTTATCATTCGCTTGGTGGGTTGGCCGCATTAGAGCCTCTTGTGGGCTGGTTTTGGTCCACAGGCCTTAGGTTTGACCACCCCGGTCCAAACCAAGCACAAGTCGAAGCCAACAGGCCTGATGTGACCCCAGTCTCTATTCTCTGAACCCACAAGCCAGTGTTTAAAAATGATAAATCACTGGATTCACTGATTATGAATAGAAAAAAAAAAAAACATTTTTTAACCCCATTTGATCCTCATTTCAACTTTACATTCTCCACAATTACAGCAATAAATCATACAACAGAAACATTTAGCAGCATGTTCCACCCTCCAGCAGGAGGCTGACGGTCTTCAGGAAAGTTTCTGTTCTTTAAAACCATCTATATTTTTATGTTTCTAATGTGTTTCAGAGGTAAATAAATTCAGAGTGTTTGTGTGTGTGTGTGTGTGTGTGTGTGTGTGTGTGTGTGTGTGTGTGTGTGTGTGAGGAAGGAAGCAGACAGAGCAGTGACCAGAGCTCACAGTCCACCAGACACAACAACAACACCAGTGATGTGTTTATTTTCTAATTTTTTTGAAGAAATCCTGAAAAAGGAATAAATATCTGATAAAACCATGAATAACGGCACTAAAACACTGATTATTTTAATTTCGGAAGAGGCTGTAGGTGTAATAGAGAGTAATTAAATTATAAAACATGCTTATTAAATATTACATATAAGATACTGTGAATTCTTTGTCTTTCTCACTGGGATTATAATGATTCTGCACAAAAACTGAATTGTGTCAACAGTTGCTGATTAGATGTAAGTTTAATAATAAATATTTTAAATAGAAAAGCCTCTCACAAACCCAGAGACGTTTCTGTTGCTTGTGGACCTAAATCATTGACACAAATTAATGAATAAATAAATAAATAAAATAAAATAAAATGACAGGAGAACCTCTAATGGGACTTCAACAGAATAACATCATTTCCTTCTATTACAACACACACACACACACACACACACACACACACACACACACGCACACACACACACACACACACACACACACACACACACACACACACTTGATGAGGCAGTGAGGAAACTTTACCTGGAGGAGGTGAGAGCCCAACTCCTGACTGACTCCATCCAGAGAGCTGCGACTCACATGACCCCAGGACTCCCCGAGGCCTGGAAACACACACACACACACACACACACACACACACACACACACACACACACACACACACACACACACACACACACACACAGAGAGAGAGAGAGAGAGAGAGAGAGAGAGAGAGAGAGAGAGAAACATTATCACACACAGAAATACTTTTCACACAAAAACACTTTTCTCTCTTAACACACACAGAAAAACAATCACAGCACAGACCCGCTCTTGAGACAGAGTCTTATATGCACGCGAACAGAAATACTCTATACACACGCGCACACACACACACACACACACACACACACACACACACACACACACACACACACACACACACACACACACACTCCTCACAAAGAGGCTAAAAAAAAAACTGTATTATCCCACATTTCCCATGATGCAGCTTGATCTCCAGGTTCATCAACTCTACTTTACTTTAAACCAGAGAGGCGGAAGCGGACTGGTGGGATGCTGAGCAGTCTGGGGAGAGGAGCAGGACGGACTTTCTGACACATTATTCCAATTAAACTTCTTCCTGGAATATTTAAGATAATCAAAGATAAAAGCTCCACACTGCATGAAATATATCAAACATACGAACGTAGTGCGTTAATAATCCCAGTGGAAAATATTTTGAAGAATTGCTCCACACATAATAAATCAAAAGAAGGATTTAACCACTAATCACATCTGGGAGGAATGATCCGCCGTCAGCAGAAATTAGATTTCATTTGCGCTTTAAGAAATCCCATTTCGAGGAGCAGCAATATGGATAATCCGTTATCGATCAGCTCCTAAAACACTCTTAAGACTATTTGTGGCGAAGCAGCCGGTCGCAGGCCCACCGGGTCCCAGACGTCCCTCCTGCTGCGGCTCTGACCGTCACGCGCACAACCGAGCGTCCAACAACGTGCTAACGTGCCCCGCGCAAAGCCGCGCGCTTCTCCAGTCTGCTTCTCTGCAGATGTGCGGCAGCGTGAAAACGCTTCCATGAGCCCCTCACGCGCCCTCACGACCGGAGGACACGAGGCCCCGCCGCGCGTATGAGAGCGGAGGGCGCGCGAGCGCAGGAGCGCACTCACATGCAAATCCCGCTGAGCGGAGCAAACAGGCGGCGTGCAGCGCGGAGCACGAGGCGCAAAAAGACACGACCTGCCGCCGCACGAGAAACAAACAACAACAACAACAACAACCCGGCCTGGAGAAAAACAACAAGACAAACAAACAAACAGAGACGAGCGAGAAGATCTGATCATCTCACATCAATACAACAACAGTAATAATAATAATAATAATAATAATAATAATAATAAACGTTTCTCTTGGTTCAAAAAAGTATGTAATAATTTACAGCCGTGAACAAAAATATTTTAATAATTGAATCCCATCTCTTAACTCATAAATATCAAGTCAAATGTTAAAAATACGATTGCCTGCATGTGTGAAGGATTACCAGCAGCATTGGCTCGTTTGGATTATCATTTACGAACGAGATTAAATATTAATTCTTACCGCTCTATAAATAAATAGGTATTACAGGGTTTTTTTTTAATAATTGAGTTTTATCTTCTATTAATTTTCCCAAACAGTAAATCTCACACTGATTTATGCTACAGTTAACCATCAAAATGCCCCGTTTTAATAGTCTGAAAAGTAAAATGCTGATTTTTTTTCCTAAAGAAAACAATCAGATTAATAATATTTTAATACTTACAGGCGAGAATATGTTAAAGATTTTTAATCACAATAAACATGAAGGAGGGATGAGTCGGGGCAAAAATAGTAAAATATGAAAGAAAACATTTAAAGCAAGGTTCTGAAAGGAAGAGGAGACAGGAGGAAAGAAAGAAAGAAAGAAAGAAAGACAGAAAGAAAGAAAGAAAGAAAGAAAGACAGAAAGAAAGAAAGAAAGCGCTTTGACGAAATGAATTAGAATTTTAAATACAGCACAAATTAATATTTAAAAAAATCTCAGGTAGAGACTGTAATAATGATTAAAACACAAACAGAAGACAAAAAAATTATACTCATGGACAATGAAATAATAATAATAATAATAATACTAATAATAATAATAATAATAATAATGATTAAACGATCTCGGGTTTGAACTCGGATCACTGAACCTTTAAGCATAAACTCACCAAATGCTTTGAGTTTATTTTAAAATACATCATTTGCTCATTTAAATTCTCCTGGTGTGTTTTGATATTAGAGATAATTACAGAACATTTGGTTTTTAGCGCCATGCTGAGTCTGCTGACTCCTGCGGCTCAGAGACTCTGGATTATTTCTCCAGTTTCGATTCGAGTCGTAAAGACAGAAAAACGGGAACATTTTTTAAACCCTACTTCTGATCTCTGTTTTCAATACCTGGAGTTACAGAAATAACATTTATTTAACGAATACAGGGAGTCAAATTAAATAATAATAAAAAAAAAAAACAGTCAAACAAACAGGATGTGATGTTATTTAAAATACTGCTGAACGAGCTTCGACTGGAATTCAATCCATGGAACGAATAATATTGATGGAGACCAGTTTCTGTTTTCGGTGCAGGAAGAAAAAAAACGTTTTGTCAGGCTGCAACTGATGGAGCTTCAGAAAGACGCTGCCCCGACTCCGGGACCCGGGTTCGATCCCAGGCGGTCTGATACACACTTCAGAATGAAAGTATTAAAGAAAAGAGTGGAGACATCTTTAAAATCTAAAGTTTTCTGTGAGATTTCACCGATTTCATGTTCTGTTGTAGATTTAAGGGAATTGAAAAGTTTGAAGAAAGAGGCGGAGATGCAGAGCAGCAGAGCAGCAGAGCAGCAGAGAGCTAAAGTACAGCAGAGCTGCAGAGCCGCAGCGTCCGTCCAGACGTCAGCAGTCTGCAGTGTAATTCAACCCCAGGACGGAGAACATGTCAGAGGTCAGAGGTCAGGCCGCCTCGCTGACCCTCCAGGCCGTCAGTGGGACTGACCTCTGCAGACCGAACTCCTAAAAATAACCAGACTTTCCCCGTTTCTGCTGCTGCTCCGAGCTTCAGCTGGACCCCAGAACACGGAGGAGCTTTTAGAGGACTGCAGCCTTTTGCGGCCCAATTTTGGCCCTTGGGCCTTATATTTGACACCCCTGTTCTGAGGCCTGAACCAGACTCTCCTGCATGTTCATCATATGAACAGAAGTCAAGGCTGAAAAATAGATTTTAATCTGAATGTAGCTTTTATGGTTTTTAGTTTGTGCAGTGATGCTGGGGAAAGCCCCCCCCCCCCCCCCCCCCCCCCCCCCCCCCCCCCCCCCCAACCCCCCAACCCCCCAAGCCAGTTAACAAAGTGAGCGTGAAAGCAGTGAAAGCTGCGGTCCGTGTCCCCCCCGGGTCTCAGCTGGCCCCTCAACACGGCCGCTCGCTGCTACAAGCTGCTCCATATGTGGAGGATCAGAGCTGCTGATATCCAGAGCAGAGCAGCAGGCACGCACACACACACACACGCACACACACACACACACACACACACACACACACACACACACACACACACACACACACACACACACACACACACACACACACACACACACACACAACTGTGATTTCTGCTGTTTTCATAAAAAAAATCCAAAGAAAAAGAGTATTTTGAATAATCTGAGATGAAATTCTCTAATTCTTCATGACATGATTCTGTCTTGTTTCATCTCATCTTAATCATCCAAATTAAAAAAAAAAAACACTGACCTGTCCAGGATTTACTGAAGCTTTATTTTGAAAGTGCTCCCTGCAGTAATAACTCGGTTAAAACTGTTGGATCAATTCTGACTTTCTGAAATTCAAACAATCCTTTTCAAAATAAGATACAGCCAAAGGGCGATCTTTGGAACAACAAATGCAAAAAAAGGTTTTATATTATTTACCATGCAGTTCTCATTTCATCTGATTTCCTGTTTGTATTTTAACTGCTTTTAAAACATGAAATATTAAATGATTCCTAAATTTTATTTTTAATTTTTTGTAAATTTGACTCATCAAAATGAAATTAAATTTGTTTCTATATTTTACAACAGAATAAACCACAATCACATAAAAACATTTAACAACAAAAAGGTCTCAGTATTAAATGAAAAAGCTATAATTTGAAATTATTATGATTACAGACTCAAAGGCTCAAAATTGAGTGAAAACAATTATTTGTTGTGAAGGCAGCAAATGGAGTAAAAATAAAACATATAATCCAGTTATTATATTATATTCTTCAATAATTAAAGCGCCGCCAGTGTTATTGTCAGTTAATTATAGAGAAGAAAATAAGACTGAAGAGAACAACTGAGTTAAAATTAATTATTAACTATTAAACCAAAGCATATATATTTTAAAACAAACAAAGCTATATTAGTAATGGAGTATTTTCTCTTCTACTGGAAGCTTTTCATGGAAAGAAATAAACTCCCGAAGGTTTAAAAACAGAAGAAATGAAGCAGCTGAAGAAATCCTGAAGGAGTTGATGTTTAGATCACAGAGAAACCGGAGAAACCCGGTGCTGCCCGGTGCCCGGTGCCCGCGGTGCCCGGTGCTTCCCGGTGTTCCGGTTCCCGGTCCTACCTTCGGGGAAGACCAGCCTCATCTTCAGGTAGCTGGTGGTCAGCCGGATGATGGACGCCTTGTCCAGCTGGGAGGTGATGGCGGAGGGCAGCGGCAGCAGCTTGGCCAGCTCGTAGAACTCGCTGTTCTCCTTCTCCCGCCGCGTCCGGGCCGCGTTCTTAGACTTCTCCTTCATGTCTGGCTCCGGGGGGCCGCCGGGCCGCCGCCGGGGGGCCGCCGGGGGGCCCCGGGCCGCCGGGGCTGGGGGACGGGCCGGCGCTCAGGCTGCGCCCGGCAGGTGCCTCATGGCGCACGGCCGCCCTGCGCGCTGCGCTCCGCTGCGGGGCTCCGGGGCTCCGGGGCTCTGGGGCTCCTCTCCGGCCCTCCCCGGTCCTCTCCCGGCTCGGCCTCAGACGGAGCTCCAGCTGCAGCCCGGACACAGCCTCATAATCCAGATGACTCTGAATGATCCGGGATTATTTCAGGATCAATAATAAAAGCGGATCAGGAGCACGCGCCGAGCTCAGAGGACTGACGGACCCATCAGAACCGGACCAGGACCAGGACCAGGACCAGGACCAGGACCAGGACCAGCACCGCAGGCCTGCAGGACCACACACACACACAGACATGCACACACACTGATCAGTCCTTCTCTCCCGGACATGCAGCGGACTCCGTGCCACCTGTCCGTCTCACCTGCGGCCTCAGCGTCCCCGCAGGCCGTCACAGCGCGCGCTCAGCCCGGCAGAAACACCCGCACGCCCCCCGCACATCTTCATCCTCTGCTCCTGCGTGCGGAGCCTCCACAGACCCGCAGCTCCAGGCCCCGCCCCCTTTCACACCGCTCCACTCCGATTGGTCCGGAGAAGATCCGGCGCGGCCCCTGATTGGCTGCGCTCTGACATTAGGACAACTTTGGAGAACGATGATTGGCTGAGGGGGAGAGTTCACCTCTGGCCTCGGAAAGCCTCCTTTTCAAAGGTTTCATCACACTGATACTGTCAACTATGAGGAGGCGAAACGTCTGGACCGCGGACATGCTGGGGCCCAGCTGGTCACTCTGAAAAAACACACTGAAATAATTCACTGATAACCTGATCCGTGAAAAGTCGACTGAGAACATTCAATAAAACCCTGAACCAACACCTTTAACATCCTCGTGGAGTTTAAAGAAAGAACAGACAAGTTTACCTTGATCCATCTGGGGCCCCTGCAGGCTGAGGGCCCCTGGAGGCTGAGGGCCCTGCAGGCTGAGGGCCCTGCAGGCTGAGGGCCCCTGCAGGCTGGGGGCCCCTGGAGGCTGAGGGCCCCTGCAGGCTGGGGGCCCCTGGAGGCTGAGGGCCCCTGCAGGCTGGGGGCCCCTGGAGGCTGAGGGCCCCTGCAGGCTGAGGGCCCCTGCAGGCTAAGGGCCCTGCAGGCTGAGGGCCCCTGCAGGCTGGAGGCTGAGGGCCCCTGCAGGCTGAGGGCCCCTGCAGGCTGGAGGCTGAGGGCCCTGCAGGCTGAGGGCCCCTGCAGGCTGAGGGCCCCTGCAGGCTGGAGGCTGAGGGCCCCTGCAGGCTGAGGGCCCCTGCAGGCTGGAGGCTGAGGGCCCTGCAGGCTGAGGGCCCCTGGAGGCTGGGGGCCCTGGAGGCTGAGGGCCCTGCAGGCTGAGGGCCCCTGCAGGCTGAGGGCCCCTGGAGGCTGGGGGCCCTGGAGGCTGGGGGCCCCTGGAGGCTGGGGGCCCCTGCAGGCTGAGGGCCCCTGGAGGCTGGGGGCCCTGGAATGAACCTGAACTGACCGGAGCCTGCAGGAGGATGAACTGCTGGATTATCACTGAATTAGTTTCTTTCAGCCGTGAAGCTGTGAGCTGACAGTCTGGAGGTCCGCAGTAATCCAGAGCTCCTGAACACAAGCTGTAAAACACACTGATCAATGAATCAGACACACATTTTTCTACCTTTGTCGTTGCTCTCAGAGCTCAACAGATTCAATCCAATAGGATTGTTTTTTTGTTTTATTTCTACTAAATTGTTAATTTCTTTTCCCAGGTAACCTTTAAGTATTTGATGTAAAATGTATATATTTTATATGTAGATTCAAAGCAAAAGCATTTTGTCTTGACTTGGTACAGGGGTGGAGCTGCAGAACTCACCCTAAAAACATCTCCAGGTAACCTGCTGCAAAAATGTATTCACTTCAATGTGAATCAAATGCTTCAGCAAACTAGAACACTGCAACAGTTTGTGTATTATTTTAAAGCTTAATCATCTTTTCCCTTTGTACCAACGAGACGTTTCACACTAAAAAGAGAAAAAAACCTTTCTTTTTGCAGCAACATGAAACATCTGGATCCTTCCAATTTTCTGTTTGCTTCACTCAATCAAGTTCTAATAAATCAGTTCAATTCATCAATAAAGCATAAAAAAGGCAGTTGTGGAGATAAAATTACATGGTTACAAATTCTTTCATTTAAAACTTTGAAAAGATAAAGCTTTGGTCTGAAACAAGTGAATTTAATTAAAGTGGATGAAATAAAATGAGTTGATGATTCATGATTGTGACATTTCCTGCTGATCGACTCAGCTTCATGGAGTCTGGTGTCTTAGATGCGGAAAAAAAAATTAACACAAACGCTAAAAACATAAGTGCTGCAGTGGATTAAACAGTTTGGATTGTTGGAAAAGCTAAAAAAGTGGAACCCCCCCCCCCCAAAAAAAAAAAAAAAAAAAAATTTAAAAAAGAAGAAAATTGTTAAAAATATGGACAAAAACATGGTTTAAAACAGCTGAATGAAAAAATAAAGCAATGGCATCAAAAATGGTTAAGAAAATTCTATTTAATATAGTTCTGAATTTGAAAAAAGTTGCAGATGTTTACAATGTAGAGAAAAATTGGTGAGCTATTTTTCTAATTTTACAGATTGAGGTTATTTTTTGTGGTCCAGGATTCCATTTATTTGGGATAAACTGGCAAAAACCTCAAAGATCTCTCTAGGAGCAGCAGAGACTCTCTATCTTTCTGTCCAAACTTTGAGTTGAGCGGAGGCTCAGTCTTTACGTCGATAAATAACGACTCAGCTTATCGAAATTTGGTTAAAAGTACCAAAACAGCCTAATCTGACGTGACGTGACCTCCAATATTGATCCGACTGAGACGAAACAACAGTCATGAATTCTTTTTCAAAGGAAACATTCAACTCATCCTGGTTCATTTAGTCCTGCAATTCCAGTTTTCACCACCAGATGGTGCATTGAGTCACTGGAATGTTTTATTACAGAAAGATTCACTGAACAAGACTTTCTGGACTTTGAAAATCTTTATGAATGCAGCCAAATGAAAAAACTTTGTTTATTGTGCTGCTATAACAAATAATGGAAAAATCAATTTTTTTTTTTTTTTTAGAGCATTTCAGTCAAATTTCATGATTTGTTCAGATACAAACAAAATAAAATACTACTTAATCTAGTTACTTAATCTGGTCAGTTTCCACTTCTCAAAGTTTTTCTGCCTTTTCTCTTCAAAATACAGGTTTATTCTAAAGAGGCAACGGAAACAGGTTGGACTGAGGGAATCGAACCGTGTTCCTCACAGTCCTGCCCTGCTGAACATCAGCTGTACTCTGTCACACACGTTTCACTGGTATCTGGACTTCACTGAGGAGTTATTTCTGTGATGATCTCCTCCACTGGAACTTGGCATTTTGATCTTGGAGTCTTCATGTTCTACCATGTTTTTTTTTTTTGTTTTTTTTGTTTGTCTACAGCCTGACAGGAGTCAGCGACTCAGAACCGCTATGAAACTGAACATGACTGAATGTGGTTCAGAGAGCTCATGAATGTTGCAGATCCAGACAAACACCAGGAAAATGTCAAAAACATTCCTGAAAAGTTGATTAAAAAAGGAGAACTATCGAGTTTAAGAGATTAAAACTTCAAGATAAACATCAGACTCTGAAGAGGCCGATTCCAGAGCAGTTAAAACATCTGGCTTCAAGGCCTGTTCACACGACAGCATCTCCAAGTGAAAACAGAAAACCTCTGTTGTGTTTTGATGCTTGTTTTACACGCAGAGAAAACAACTTTTTGAAAGCAGTTTCCACGGAAACGAAGGAAACGCAACTTCAACATTTCACTAAAATAAAAGTGCTGTTCCTTCTTAACAAAATAAAACATCAAGGCAGTTGGTAATCAATCTTTTTTTTGGTGCAAAATGTTTCCAGACGTCATTCCTGTTAGATCACCTTTTATTTTTTTTATTTCGAAATCTTGTAACCGACTGAAATGCTGAATCCATCCTGAACAGAAACTTCTTCCTGAAAGGAATCAGAGGCTTCACAGTTTAGCAGTGGAGCTGTGATCGCTGAGCGGTAAAAAGAAAAGGCGAGCTCCGCCTCCTCCGCCTCAAACCACTGCAGAGCAAACGAGACGCAAAAACTGGAAGTCATGGAGGAAACAGGCTTTGATCCGACCCGGAAGAGGAGAAATGACTCAGAACGCCTTCAGTTTGAACCGAATTTATTCTCTGAGAGCAGAAATGATTCAGGAAGAAGAAAAAACCCAGAGTGAAGCAGAGTCAGAATGAAACACAGAAGAGCTCAAAACCCGCTGCAGGTCCGGACAGAGAGAAAATCAGAAAATCAGAACAAAGTCCAGCCCGCTTTTCTTTTTAAACAATTCTGGCAGAAAGAACATTTCAATCAAAAATCAGATTCATATGCAATCCTCGTCCCAGGACCAGGACCAGCACCAGGACCAGGACCAGGACCAGGACTGCAGGGACCAGGACCGGCGTCCCGGGGCTCCTCAGCTGGGCGCCACCTCGCTGTTGACCTGCGCGGCGATGCTGGCGGGCGTCACGTTGAGGCGGACGTCGTACTGCTGGTCCAGGCCCAGGTAGCTGTCACTCATCAGGTACACGGTGTAGATGCACCTGCCGGGGTCAGAGGTCAACACGCTCATGTTCGACTCCACACAGGACTCTGAAAGAAGTGAAGTGAAGTGAAGTGAAGGCAGACTGACTTCCCGGTGCGCTCCGGCGTGTAGAACGCCACCGACACGGCGCTCTGGTTCCGCACGAAGCCGACCCGCTTGACGGCCAGCAGCTCCCGGCGCTCCACCTCCCCGAGGATGACGAACCAGCCTTCATCCTTCACCTTGGGGAACCGGGGAGCCTGGGCCTTACTGTCCTGCTTCCTCTGAGAGGACACACACACACAGACACACACACACAGACACGTGAGGTTCATCTTCCTGTCCAGGATGTCCACTTCCTGTCCCTTGCTCGCTCACCCTCTGCTGGCCCTGGTTGACGCGGCGCAGCGCCACCTGCAGGACGTACTCCTGGTCGGCGTGGACGTCCGTCCAGCTGCCGTCGTCCCTCAGGCCCCCGGCGGCGGCGGGGAGGCGGCGCTCCGTCTGCTCGCCGCTGTCCTCCCACCAGCCCTTCACACTGAGAGACACGTCCAGGACGGGCAGGTGGCTGAGGAAGGCCCAGGCCTGCACGGCGACCGGGGGGGGGCAGGAAGAGTCACAGAGCCATGATTCAGACCAGGGTCTCCCAACCCTGGTCCTCGGGACCACTGTCCCCCATGTTTTGGATGTTTCCCTCTTCCAACACACCTGATTCACTTGACCAGCTCGTCATCAAGCTCTGCAGAAGCCTGATAACAGTCCTGGTCATTTGAATCAGGTGTGTTGGAAGAGGGAAACATCCAAAACATGGGGGACAGTGGTCCCGAGGACCAGGGTTGGGAGACCCTGATTTAGACGACGTGCTGCAGAGTCTGTGTCCTCAGTGAATCAATATTCTGATCAACCTCTCTGATAAACTAACTGCACAACACCTGCAAGAAATCCTTTGATTTCCAGTCAGTGCAGCCACATTCAAGCTAATCCAGCTGTGGTCTCTTGTCCAGATGTTCCTCCTTCTGTCCTGAAGACACCAGGTGGAAAAATCCAGCGATTCAAGTCGTCGACTGGATTTATTTCAACCCGTCTCTTTTCTTCTCATGGTTAAACTCCGTCATTCTGAATCCACAGAGATGGAGATCAGTCAGAGTTCACCTGATCGCTGTGGATATGAACACTGAAGGAGAGGAGGAGGAGGAGGAGGAGGAGGAGGAGGAGGAAGAGGAGAAGGAGGAGGAAGAGGAGGAGGAGGAGGAAGAGGAGGAGGAGGAGGAGGAGGGGGAGGAGGAGGAGGAGGAGGAGGAAGAGGAGAAGGAGGAGGAGAGGGGAGAGGAGGAGGAGGAGGAGGAGGAGAGGAGGAGGAAGAGGAGAAGGAGGAGGAGAGGGGAGAGGAGGAGGAGGAGGAGGAGGAGAGGAGGAGGAAGAGGAGAAGGAGGAGGAGAGGGGGAGGAAGAGGAGAAGGAGGAGGAGAGGGGGAGGAGGAGGAGGTGGAGGAAGAGGAGAAGGAGGGGGAGGAGGAAGAAGAAGAGGAGGAGGAGGGGGAGGAGAGGAGGAGGAGGAAGAGGAGGAGGAGGAGGAGGAAGAGGAGGAGGAGGAGGAGGAGGAGGAGGAGGAGGAGGAGAGGAGGAGGAGGAGGAGGAGGAGGAGAGGAGGAGGAGGAGGAGGAAGAGGAGGAGGAGGAGGAGGAGGAGGAGGAGGAGGAAGAGGAGGAGGAGGAGGAGGAGGAGGAGGAGGAAGAGGAGGAGGAGGAGGAGAGGAGGAGGAGGAAGAGGAGGAGGAGGAGGAGGAGGAGGAGGAGGAAGAGGAGGAGGAGGAGGAGGAGAGGAGGAGGAGGAGTGTGTTTTTATGACTGATGGAGCAGAGCAGCGTCTCCGATTCGCCCGGTCAAAGCTATTTATGTGAGGATTACTCTCCCCGAGCCGGTCAGACAGGAACGCCGCTGCACATCTAATTATTTAATTAGAAAGGCCGGCGCCCGGCGGGGGGCGGCGGGGGCGTGCGGGTGGAGGGGGATGATTGGGTGGAGGCCACGGGGCCTGCCGCGCTGCCCGGACACTCTCATTACTGCTGCAATTAGCACTTAAAGTGGAGCCGCAAACCAGATCTGAGCCGCCGTAATTGGGGATCCTGCAGGTCTGTGGGACCACGGATAATGGTGTGTGTGTGTGTGTGTGTGTGTGAGAGGGAGAGGGAGAAACAGATCCACACACACCTCGTGTGAGCCCACTATGTAAATGTGACGGCAGACGGACAGTAGACGGTTCCTTCGTCCCTCTCTCTCTAACCCACGGTCATGGTGAGTGTCGGCGCCGTGTCGGCCGTCCTCACCTGAGCGATCTGTCCAGACTGCAGCTCCTGGCCCACCATGGCGCTGAAGACGCTCTCTCTGCCCCCGCAGGCGGCCATCAGCTCCGGGAGCCCCTCGACGGGGCCGCTGTAGCCCCCCGGCTCGCTCCGGCCCCGCCTGCCGGGCCACTTCCTGTGGAGGCGGCGGAGAGACGGTGAGGCCTCGGAACGCTCCGGGTCCCGCGGCCGAGCGGTGCGAGCGGGGAGCGGCGCTACCTGAACAGGTGGAGGTGCTGCTGCTGCAGGTGGGGCAGCGTCAGCAGGGAGGAGTCGTGCAGCCAGCGGCCCTGGACCAGCATCTGGACCAGGTGGCAGATGCTGAGGGACGTGACCAGCCAGCCTTCGTTAGCCGCCACGTCCAGCATGGCCTGCGGAGGAGGAGGGAGAGGGTTTCAGCCGCGGCGGGGCGGAGCGCTACACTGCTCCACCGCGGCGGGGAACCGGGGAACATGGCTGCACTGATGCTGCTGCAGAATCTTCATGTTAACATGTTAAGTCATTTTTCCTGTTTCATTTTTCTGGTGAAATGGCCATTTTTAAGCCTGTTTTTTTTTTTTTTAATGTAAACAAATAAATAAAACCCTCCTCATATTGGGTGAAACTCTGAGGGAGCCTCTCCAGTGAGGCTGACCAGACCTCCTAGTTAAACCAAGAGGAAACTCTTCCTGCTGTTTCAACACTCCTCGCCTGTTCGGCTGTTCAAACGCTCCAGCTGGTTTCACTCCGACCCTGAGGAGGACGACTGCAGGACAACAACTGAAACAGGGGAAGGTCTTTTCTTAACGTGTGAACGAAGCTCTGTCCTGGTGATCAACGTCACGGCGGCCCGGAGGGTCTGCTGCACCAGGAGAGCTCACACTGCCTGACTATGAGTCCACCAGAGCAGAACAGAAGGAAGAGCAGCTGCAGAACCAGGGCATGACGGGTTTGTGGCGGTTCAGCTTCACTTCCTGTTTAGCAGGTGACTCTCCAACAAACTCCTCTCATCCAGGAGTCATTTCTCCACAGGTTCCCAGAGTCCAGCCAGCTGAGCTAATTAGCATGCTAATGCTAAGCAAATGAACCCAGAGGCTGCTCCAGAACACGACAGAATCCACCGTTTGCTTCCAGCCTGAACAGCAACAGGACTCAATCATGAGAATCACAGCAAGTTCATTCAGATTGAAGACACTCCGAGGACTGCTGGAGGCAGGACTGGACAGAAGCTGGAAAAGAGGAAGCCTTTCATTCAGAGACAGTGGAAACCCAGCTGGACCCCGGCTGGACAGGACCGGGTCCGACCGGCTCTGAGGGTCTGAGGAGTCACCGGCGGCTCTGCGTTCCTCACTGTCAGTGTGACTTCAGCCCCTCGTCTGACAGCAGCCACAGCTAACAGATGGTTCATCAGCTTCATGTACATTTCTGAGTGGCTGCGCCGGGTTTGGCTGTTCCTCCGAGTTCCCCGTCTGAAGGAAGAGAGGCGGGGTCGAGGACTGAGACGAGTCCATTAAGACAGAAAGCCGTGTCCGATCGCTGCATTCGCCTCCCGTGTTCGGCGAGAAGTATCAATAAAAATTTACATCTACCCAATAAAAACAGCCGTAAAACCAGTGAAAGGCAGAACGGCAGGAGGACGAGGAGAGGAAACATCCAGCGGCTCAGCATGGAGAATCACAAGCACATGGACACACACACACACACACACACACACACACACACACACACACACACACACACACACACACACACACACACACTTCAAACAGAAATGAAAGCAACGCAGCTGAAACAACCTGCTAACAGGACCTGATGGATAACCCCGCCAAGCCGCCGGTACCTCCACACCTCGCCGTGGAGGCTGGACCAGCTGGACCAGCTGGACCGGGTCAGACCTGAGACTCCCTCTGAGGCGGGTCGGTTCGTAACGTCAGTACAGTACAGTGCTTTATTCTCAAAATGTTGAAATAGAGCTGGTTAAACTTACTGATTACACTGAAACCCGCTCACCTCTGGACTCTTCTGATATTCATTTGTTATTCTTAGAAAGATAATCTATGATATATTTATTCATAATGTAAAGAGGTTATCTGTGGAACTTGTCACCTTTTCTTGTGAATACACTTCAAGTTTCTGACATTCCAGAGGCGAGGCTCGCTGACGGCAGCTGACGGCAGCACCTCATCCCTCTGCTGGAGCAACGCCAATCACCAGGTCCTCACTAACTCTGAGCCAGTGTGTAGACGATACCCAGACCCCCCCACACACACACACACACACACACACACACCTGATGCGTGCCTCAGAGCGAGGACTGGCTGAAAACACATCCGAGCCTGATCGCCTCCTTGTCTCATGTCAAACATCTCATCCGGCTTCAGACCGGAACCCAAACCAAAACATGCCAGTCTGGCTCCCAGGAACCCAGGAACCCAGACCGCTTTAACCAGCGCAAAACCCCTCAGAGAACCTTCAACCAGCCAATCAATGACACCGCACGCACGCACGCACGCACGCACGCACGCACGCACGCACGCACGCACGCACGCACGCACGCACGCACGCACGCACACACACACACACACACACACACACACACACACACACACACACACACACAGCTGGAGGTGGATTCTTCATCTGAGCCTCATGTCACTTCTGTAAAGTCTAAAAATACACTGCTTTCCCACTGTCTTCACAGCGCGCACACACACACACACACACACACACACACACACACACACACACACACACACACACACACACCCTGCTCTCAATAGTTCTGCTGACTGCTGACTTCACTTTTTCCATGTTTGAGTCTAACTTCGTGCTGGGCAGTGTGGCCTCGAACTTCAGCAGGTGACTGATCTGATGTGATTAACGCACAGAGCTGAGAAGTTTCTTTACATTCACCATCTCATAAGGTGACACACGATCATAACGATACATACTCAAAAAAGGAAGCAAAACGCTTATAAACCATGTTTTCGGGAGGGTTCAGGTCTGATTCAGGGGGGGCTGATGCTGCTCTGAATTCTCCCTGATGCTTATTTTAGCATTTCTATTTTCAATTCTGCTCTTTTCCGAGACCTTTATCATTCCGTCAGTCAGCTCCAGTCCTAATGGAGGTTTCATTCTCCATTCATGTACTGTAGCTGCTTTCTGTGGTCACACAGTGACCTCTAGTGGTCACAGACGGTATGCAACACTACGGTTTCATATGTGTGCTTCTTTTTAGAAGCTAAATGACCAGCCGGATGTCTGAAAAAAGGGAATACGTGTGATAGTTATTGAAGATTAAAGGCTTCACAACGTTCTGAGGACACACAACATACATTTGTCAAATTTCCGTTAATTCTCGGTGGTTTTTGTGTGTTTTTTTTAGATTACTCAACTGGCCTTCAGTTCCATTTTTGTTTTTCTGACCCAGAACTGAGTAATCACTCCAAAAGCAGATTGTTTCTGACTGGATTTCTGCGGGACCAGATAGCAACACTCTGCGAAATTCAGAACACCTCGTGCAGCACGACACGAATAAATCAACAACCGCCTGGCTCGACACTGCCACCCTGTGGCGGCACGCGGCGTCACCTGGCAGATCCGGATGGCGTTGTCCAGCACGGTCTTGGTGTCGGTGGTGTAGTCGCTGCAGGGCAGCGGGGCGTGGCTGAAGTGGGCCTGCAGCAGCAGGTGGGTCTTGGTGTGGGCGCTGTCGTAGGAGTGGGGGTTGACCTGCAGGGGGAGCTGCTGAGCCAGCTGGCTGTTCAGCTGGTCCTCGTTGTGTCTGACGGGCAGCTCGGCGTACTCCTCCGCATCCTGCAGGAGATCAAGAGTCGGACCTCAACATCTGTCCTGCAGCAGCTGCTGTCCAGGAGCAGAGCGTCCGGCGTCCCCCCCCCACAAAAAAAACAACATTCCAACGGTCCACTCATTGATCCTGATCTCAGGTGAGACGAGCCTGAGGTCAACGTCACCTCAGGCAGTGAGGGATGCAGACACTCTCAGCTGAAACACAGTTTGGTCTAATGTAGGCGCTGCTGGAGGCCATCTGTCGCCCCCCCACCCCCACCCCACCCCCCACACTGTTTCCAGCCTCCATCCATCAGCGGGCGGATTCCTGTCTGACTGACGGATTCGAGGATGAGGGCTGGAGACGGAGACTACACACGGAGGACGGGGGTCCAACCAGTGGCTCCCGGGCCACGTGTGGCTCTGCAGCCCCTCTGGAGCGGCTCCAGGAAGCTAAATGTGAAGAAACGCTTCCATTCTGTTTTCACAACAGCGACACTCTGAGACGCTTAGAACGCAAAGACAACATTCTGACTCCACGGGGGGGGGGGGGGGGGGGGGGGGGGGGGGGGCAAAACAGGGCAAAAGACAACTTCAGGAAAACTGCAGTTAAATCAAATCACATTCAGTGATTTCACATGGGACTTTTTATTCCTCTTTAAATCGGAATATCAGAATAAAGCCTAATTCTGCTCTGAAATGGCCATGTAAACGCCTGAAAACTTTGTTCAGATTTGTTTGAATTCGAACAGAGCAGCAGGTTTATTCTCCTCTGGAAGCAGAATTATATGCTAATCAGGCGACTTCACTCTGGTCGTTCTGCTCCGTACTGATGACACAACATTCCAAGATGGCGGCCTGCGTCTCGCATTTCGACTCATATGGAGACGATTTATTAAACGGCAGTTTTAAAAAGAATTGAACATAATGAAATGAGCGGACCGACGGGCGGTTAATAACACGGACATTTTCAAAGCTGGAGCGTCAAAGTTAATCCAGAAAGAACGAAGAGAAAAACGCTGTTTACTTCCTGGAGACGTCAGTACGCCACGGCCCCCTCGTCCAATCAGAACGCTTCACAGCCCCCGGCGTGAGAGAGGAGCTAATCCTTCGTTTTCCCTGTGTTAACGCGACGCTCATGAATATAATTCTGAATTACCTAATTCAGAATAAACCAATTCCGAATTAAATTTTGAAGGACTGAAATCTCCAGGAAAAACCAAACCTGTTTACAGAAATACTTCAATGGTCCGATGAGGGAGTTTTTGTGACACGGCTCCACACAGAAAGGAAAACAGAAGAAGTAGAACAGAAGTTAAAATGTCAATATAAGTACATAGTGAGGATGCTGCAGCAGGACGCTGTAACCTTTACGCCCTAACTACCACTTTAGACTATCCAACCAAATAAACCTAGCAAAAAGCAGCGGAGCATGTTTATGAGCTTCAAGTTAAATATAAGGCTCGCTATACGTGCGGGAAACTATCGCAGGATGTATTTATGAAGCTCAGCGACTGTAATTTGGAACAGCAGAAATTTCATTCAATTAAAAGCTGTTTTGCAGTCTTCTCTGTTTCTGGCAATTTTCAGTATATTTAGCAGCTTCAAGTTTTTCATTTAGTTGTTGGAGCTCTTTTTTCTTTTTTTTTAGTGTTGCCATTTCACCTGTTTTAGCCACTCTTCAGTCATTTGAGGTCCCTTTGCATTTTAGCCTTGTCATTCTGAAACTCGTTTCTTGCATTATTTTTCACGTTTTCAATCGAGTCAGACGTTTCTGTATTTGGAAGCATCAGCAGGGCTGAGGAGTCACATGTGGCTGCAGAGCGGCTTGACGATCTCTGAGTTAACCGCAGGGAGAGCCGAGCTGCATGTGAATGACTGTGATCTAGGAACTGGTTAATTTCACCAAAATACTGACATTTACACTCTGTGCCACAACAAATAAAAAACATTAAAATTAAAATGTGAGGTTATCACAGCGCTATTTTATCATTCCAAATAACTCAAGGTGAGTGTTCGTGGGCCCTGAACTGAACTGTCTGGAACTTTCAGCTCTTAAACTTCGGTTCTGTATTGAAAACGTTCCTCTCTGCTGCTCATCCCACAAATGCATGTTTTAATACAAATGTGTTCCAGTTTGAGCAGAAATTCATGTTTCCAGCGGCAGCGGAATAATGACCAAGAGATGGAACAGAAGGTAAATAACGTGACACGCCACACGAAGACACAATGAGGAGAGCAGAGAGAAAGCGTGTGAACGAGGGGGGTCGAGGGGGGGTGTCGCTCATTAGCAGCCACGCTACAGCAATTAGGTTCAACTGGAGGAGCTCCCTGGTGCTTCAGGGTGTGTGTGCGTGTGTGTGTGTGTAGGAGGCACATGCCCCCCCCATCTAGACCCTGAACTCTACGAAGCTGTGCAGAAGACAGAGCTGACGGCTGAATGGATCGAACCCGGTGAAGCCACATCCATCAGGAGAGACTCTGGTGACGTTCGATTCCTTTGTTGAGGAAATCAGCAGATTCTAACTCAAGATTCCGCTTCTGAAATCTTTGATTACCTTGCTTTTGTTTTTGTTCTCAGCGAGATGATCCGTTACGGTTCAGAGAAGCATCTGTCTCAGTTTAACCAAACCAACATGCTGAAACGGACATAATGAAAAGAGCGGAGGATGGATGGAAGCAAAGCAAGGTGGACCGTTTTAAAGCTGTAACATCACAGTTAATCCAGAAAGAGAGAAAAGAAGCAGGACGTAGAGTTGGTTTATTTTCTGTAGACGTCAACACGTCACTTCCTGCTCCTGTCCAATCAGAACTCTTCACTACATCCAGAGTTAAAGAGGAAATAAATGACGGAGAATAAACATGTTTTCCATGTAAACCTTCATTTGGAATCACTATTCCAATGTAAACACAAAGCAAAATACTTTAATCCTGAGTAATTTAATTGGAGATAATTTATTCTGAATTAAAATAAAATGATATGACCGAGACCACTGAAAGCTCCAAGGTCAGCAGAGGTCACCCACTGAACAAAACGCTCTGAGAAAACGTCTGAATCAACATTTTGAAATAACCTGAAGTTGAATTGCTTCAGAAAAAGATCCAACTGCACGTTCTCTACTCATTATTTGAAAAGAGGAAGGTGTAAAAACCATCATTCTCCGGTTGACTCCAGCAGTCAGAGGGGTCAGAGGTCAGCTGGGAGGAGGAGGAGTCAGGATAAAGGAAGCTAATGAAGCTCAGGCAGAGGTGCTAATTTGACAGGATGGACTTAAAGGTGCAAAAAGTAAGACATTTACTATAAAAACAATTAAAATCACTCCCATGCTTCCCCTGTCACTGACGAAACGTTCCCTTTCTGTGTGTGTGCAGCAGAGGGAGACTCACGGTGAGGACAGACAGCAGCTCGTGGACGGGCAGCTCGGCTCGCAGCCGCTCCTTGAAGGTGCGGATGGTCTGGTGCTTCAGGTAGTAATAGGACGAGATGCGGCCGTAAGTCAGCGGCTCGATGGTCCGGTCGTCCTGAAGAGTCAACACAACGTTCACATCACAGTCCACAAGCTTCCAGCACTCTGTAGACGACACACTGAACACACACACACACACACACACACCTCTTGTATCTCAATGCAGTAGGAGCACTCCAGGTCCCTCAGGCTCCTCTCCACCAGGCCGGACAGGTACTTATTGATGGACTCGGGGCTGATGTCTTCCAGGCTGTAATAACTGAACAACACAGAGAACACGTGAACACAGAGACAGGCCAGTCTGCACAGCAAACCCTGAACCGTCAAACACACCTGAATGTCAGGATAAAGCAAACAGCTCTGAATGCAGAGTTTCAGCTCCTGAGGTTTGGGTCTGAATGGAGGAAATACGTCCAGAAAGGACACGCATGCTGAGGATTAACGACTCATTTCCTGCACTGCTGAGTTCAGGAGCTCTGACTTCGTTTCACTGTCATATACAGTACAGTGAATATATTTCACATCCATGTCTCCACCACTGACAGCTGAGACGGGGATTCTTAAAAGCAGCACCACCAGCACCCTGGTGAGGTGGAGCTGTTCAGCCAATCAGGGAGGTTTATCAGGAGGGCGTGGTCAGGTCGGCTCTGATCGGCTCCTCTCTCAGCTCCACACACACCAGATCTCTGATCGCAGACATTAAATATGTTCATCATCTACAATCTCCCCTTCTGGCGCCTCCTGAGCGGCTCCGACCGGAGAAAATCTCTCTGAACACACCGAACACCACGGGAACACCGGGCACCGTCTCACCTGCACACAACTGAACCATGAATGGACCGTCTGGGCTGCTTCTGGTTCGGTGTGCTGCTGAGTCACACTGGGAGGTTTGGACCTATCTGGATCTAACGCCCCCGTTTACATGACAGCGTTTAGTCCAGATTCTCCTGGTCCTGGTCTCAGTCCAGATTCTCCTGGTCATGGTAGTTTTAGAGCTGACAGTCACCATAAGAATCTACCTTGGTGTTCTCTCTGTTTAGAGTGTACTGTTCTTTCTACCGAGTGTGGTTTCTTTATAAAAACAAACAGCGCCAACTTATGGCCTGAAATGCAAACTACATCCTTTTCAGAAGCTTGCTGTGTGAAGGCGAAACCTTTCTGAAATGGGAATCGTTGACAAAATGATTCATTATAAACAGTTTTTTCTCCTCTGATTAAATGAAGACTTCCTGTCCAATTAGCACCTCTGCCTGAGCTTTATTAGCTTTCTTTATCCTGGCTCCGCCTCCTCCTCCCAGCTGACCTTTGACCCCTCTGACTGGAGTCAGCCTGAGAATGATGGTTTTTACACCTCCCTCTGGGGGCGGGGGCGGGGGGGTTGGGGGTGGGTGTCTCCTCCTATGGACTGTACTGTGCTCACATGACCTGGTAGTTTCAGAGCTGACAGTCACCGTAGTAACGACACAGCGCGGTGTTCTGTCCATACAAACGTCCGTGTTCTCTCCGTGTTCTCCCAATGTTCCATTTCAAAAACAAACAGCACCAACTAGTGGCCTGTCATCGTAACTACATCACTTTCACTGTTTCTGTAACTTCTTAGTAAACGGAAAACATTTTCAGAACTTTAACGTTCAAACACTAAACTGATCTGAAACAACAATATAAAGACAATCCATTTTAACTTGAAACGCTGTGTATGCGTTGCCACCGTTTCATATTCAGGCGAGAGTTTGAGTTGAAAACATTAAAACGTTGTTGAATAGCGTTGAAGTGAATGTCACGACACTGATTCCCCGTCATGCTGGAAGGTTCCTGAACACCGATAGCAGCAGCAGGGTAGAAGATCGCTCCACTCTCCACTCAGTGTGGCGTTGAGAGGAAAAACGCTCCAGCCGAGGGAGAGCCGCTTCGCCTCTGCCAGGAAATGATTCCCAGGTTCCTCTGTTATTACCTGGAGCAGGACGGGCGGCGGCTGAAATGGCTTCCATGCTCGGCTCGGCTGAGTAACAGCTACCACATGAGGCTCAGTCTAATCACAGGCAATCTCCATTAGCTCCAAACACCAATATTTCAGCAGTGTGTGTGTGTGCGCACGTCGACCAACACCGCCACGGCCATGCTTTCTTGAAAAGCTCCTCAAAACACATGGCGAGACAAAAAAAGTCTTGAAAGCATCTTTTCAAATAAAACCAGCGTTTTTTTTTTTTTTTTCCCTTGTCCTGTTCGGCAGCTGGGGCGTGCAATATTGTATGATTGTAACCTTTTACTATCCGAACAGATTTTAATGTTAGCAGCAGGACGAGACTGAGTCTCCTCCTGCTGCTGCCTTTATTTAAAGCTGGCATCCGGCATGGCTGCCAGAGAGGACCGGGACGGAAATGCTCAGAGAGCAGGGACAGAAAGAGAGAAAGATAAAGAGAGGGAGAACGGAAGGGGGGGGGGGGGGGGCACAACCTATGTACAAAGTCACAATACAAAACAGTGTTGTCGACGCACCACACGCAACCTAGAACAATCCCAAACCCCCAATCTAGACAACACCAAAACAGAGCCGACAACCAACACAGAAAATTACAGAACCATACATACATTTTTTTTTTCTTCTTTTTTTCCGAACCATATTAGTGAACAGACCAGGCCACAAAAATCAAAAACCAGCGTTAATGTTACTGACAATACTTCCAGAGAAAAAAGAAGAAAGCTCTCCTTCCGGTTGCTGTGTGCACAACTACATGTTTCAGTTTCTTCAAAAGCAAGAGAGAAAGAGGCTTTCAATCCCATGATTACTCAGGAGCACTTCCACAAAACTCCATGAAGGATTGCCGTGTTCGTAAGTTTTCCAGCTGAGACGTCCTATAAACTCTGCTGCAGCGACACACAGTTGGTGATGCTGCTGCTTCTGGTTATTTTGGTTCTAAACTCCAGAGTCTGGCCATGGAGGGAGACCCGCTCCGCAGCAATCAGCAGTTATCTGTTCAGTAGTCACTAATAAGGGCGGCTGTGGATCAGTGGGGAGAGCAGTCGTCTCACAATCGGGATGTTGTTAGTTCGATTCCTGTCTGCATGTCGAAGTGTCCTCGGGCAAGACACTGAACCCCAAATTGCCCCCAGTGGATGGACTGAGCGCCTTGCATGGCGGCCACCTCCACTGGTGTGTGAAAGTGTGTGTGAATGGGTGAATGTGATAATGCAGTGTAAAGCGCTTTGGACTCTGTCAACGCAGTGTAAAAGCGCTATATAAGAGTAGTCCATTTACCATAATAAGTAAAAAGAGGAAACACTGCTGACATTAAATGAAGACGTGAAAACAAAGCAGCTGCTGGAAACAATAGAACGCATGTCGGTTTACTGAGGCACAGTTTTACAAAGTAAGACCTCTGACAGGCCGAAACATGCAGGAATGAAAAGAGCAGCAGGGATAAAACAGAAGCAGCAGTGACGGTAGAGTCCATCCGATCCTGTGGATCGTCTCTCGGCTCTCATTACACGACGTTTCAGGTGAAAATGGATTGATTTCCCGTTTTTGTTGACGGTGACTGTCGATTCTAAAACTACCAGGACCAGGAGAACCTGGACTGGGAGTCATGACCCTCTGGAGGAACATATCCTTTATCTTGACTCAGCATGAGTAGAGGAGGTATTGTCTTTACTGCAGCCATGGAGCTCATGCACTGCAGCAGCGTTTTAGAAAAGTTGTGTTTTCAGTGGCTCTGAGCACTGTGGTCGTGTATCGACACTCCCAAAGCGCTACCGAAGTTGCCTGTTTTCTCTTGAAAAATGCTTTAACAGGGTCTCAGACCATGTTGTGGTCGGACTTGAATCAAACTGCATCAAGAAGAGAATTGCTGGTCTAAGAAGAGCTTTCCTTTCTGGAAACGGACAGAACATGACTAAATGAGAAGAATCATCATCGGCCCCAACGGTGAAATCCATCAGTTCCTGCAGAGCAGAGACGTCAAAACCCTGTCCTGCATGTTCAAGTCTCTGAATCCTTCTGCTAATTCATCACAGAGCGGAGCTGTTAAAAAGCTCCAGTGAGGAAGACGATGGGAAGACAATGGTTTATCTCTGAGGCTGAGACTGTGAAGGGGAGGGGCTCTGCAGGACCCTGGTTTGAGTTCATCTAATCATGGTTTCCCATAATGCCACAGCAGTGGAGTATAGACGGCTCTTCAGGATCAGATGCTCACCCACACCCCTGATGAGTCCCCGTCAGTCTCAACCCGCCATGTTGTCTGTAAGCCTGGCTCATTTAAAGAAACTCACTTCATCCTCGCCTTCCCAGGCCTCAGGATGAAACCGGAGACTCGAGACCGCTGAGGTTTAGTGTTACCCCAACCCTCAACGGTCACAACTTCTGCCTTCTGATATTTCTTGGCATTAAAACAGTAAACAGAAGCCAAACGTAGGATCAGCATGTTGAGACAGTCTTCTCTTCAACGTCACATTCTGAGAAATTAGCCCCTTTTCCAGGAAACCCAGGTTTACTTTTTGGATAAGACCTTTATATCAATGGACGTAGGGTCTCACAATGCAACGCACCCGGCTTGAGAAGTCTCTCCTGGTCCACGCAAATGTTTGCTAACGTCTCCATGCTGAAACACGTTGACGTTTCTTTCTGTCGAACATGAAATAACCTCCCATCCAGACTGGACAGTGGTGGAGGTTACACAGTCCAGACCAGGAGACCCTGCGGTCGAGGAAGAGCCACCAATAATGGGAAAGTGTGGAGGCTGTACCCTCACTGCTGCACCAGACACCCAACTGGACGCTGGCTGGACACAACAGTGGAGGACCTGAGACGATGGAGGCTGAGAAAGTTGTGTTCGATGCAAGAAAGACAAAACCTCGAGGAGATGGACGTCTGAAGACTGAAACAAACAGTCTAACCTCTCCGAGGTTTCTAATGGATGACAAAGCAATGTAGGAAAAAAAGCAGCATTTTGGCTTTAAATATTGTCAGAAGAACTGAGCCCAAGTCTGTCAGATCAGTATTTCAGGTGGGGAAACTGCAGGAAGCTTGGCAGTCATATTTAATGTGGCATTTCCAGACATCCGCGGTGTAGCTGCCTCCATCTCTTTGCTCCAGCTGTCGGAGGCATCCAGTAACTGGCGTGAGTAACTTCAGTGTCATAGATCTGGCCCTCTTGTTGCATGTGCAGTTAAACAAAAAAAGACAAATCGACATTGAAGTTAAAAAAAAAAAAAACCTCTGAGGATGAATATCAATAAGTCCGTTAACAGGTGGAGGAGGAATATCAGATGAGCCTCATTTTTATGGTTGTCGGCAAAATGCATTAAAGGCTGAGTCCACTTTGAAAGATGGTCCACTTCTCATATTACACTAAAACAAATGATATCTTCATGACGACTCCATTGTGTGGTTTATGGTGCAGCGGGGACCTGGAGGAGGAATCCCGGGCTCGCTGCAGGCCGGGAGAAGCAGGATGGCTGAGTTTAATGCCTGTTTAATGTTAAGTATTCCTTCCGCTCGCATCGCTCCACGTGCTAACGGCGCCCGGCTCCAAGCGCTGATCGCTTTTATCACCCGACACATTTCACCGGTCTTTACCGCTGGCAGCGCCTGTCTAATTAAGTCGTAGCCATTAGCATTATCACCATTAGGCCCCTGATGGCGGCGGCGGCGGCGGGCCGCTGATGCCACCCGGGGGATTGCTGCGGGCGTGTTTGTGTGTCTGCGTTGACAGAATCAAAGCCTGAATCAGCAGTGATGGATCTGCTGCCGAGCTATAAAACACAGCGGCGCAGACGTAACGCTGTCGGGGGAAGGAGGACGTGCACATGCAGAGGCTGCATTTCACACCCCAGAGTCTCTGAGCTGCTGCATGCAGCAGGATCCCAGGGAGCGGATGCACCACTGATCGGTAACGAGCCCCCAAGAAACGCAAAGCATGTTCGTCACGCTGCCTCCAAACTGTGTCGGTTGTTTTGATTCAATGCAGACTGTCATCTGAGCACCTGCACAAAACCGGCCGGTCTGATTTCCACCTTCAACATGGATTCTTTGCAATATTTTAATCCATCAGGCAGGTTGATGAAGGTTTCCAGACATGGAGACCTCGACTTCACCTGGATCCAGGTGGAACTCAGAGCCGTTCATAAAGTCTCCTGACTGAAGAAGAACCTCTAATCTCCAGGATGCAGCAGTGTCAGTATGTTTTACATGACAGGCCACGTCAGCCGATTCAGTGTGTAAAGACTGGTGTGCACACGCACCAGGAGAGGCGGGAATCACACTCAGATCCTCCGGTGGAGAGCTGACCAGTTGGGTCAACTGATACAGATTTCTGGATGATTTTATCCACAATGATCATTTCATAAAGCAAATGTCAATGCACAGATGTGGAAGTCGTATTCATCGATCAGTCAGAGAGCAGTGCTGCAGCGTGTGGAGCTGCTGGCGAACGGCAGCGTCAATCAGTGAGGAAACGATATCAGCGGTCCGGTCCAGCTCAAACCCTGGATCACAGCGTTCTGGATCAGCCAGAGAGCCGCAGCCCGAGCTGCAGGAACACTAAATCCTCCTCATTGTTTCCCTGGAAATCCAATATCGACCCAGAATCTGCGTGTGAGATCAAACCGAGGGGCGCAGGGTTTGGGCGGGCCGCTCCGGTCCTGCTGCTAAATGTGAGCTGACAGCCGTGTAAATACCAACAGGCTGGAATGTTCTGGAAGGATCTGTGTGTACGCAGCAGATGTCTGAGCGGAGAGGTGTGTGTGTGTGCGTGAGTGTGAGTGTGAGTGCCGCTCACCTGGGGTTCATCACCAGCCGTCTGAAGAAGTAGGTCCAGGTGATGTAGTCCATGGCGTCCTGCTTGGAGGAGATGGTTCCCGCTGAGATCTCGGCGTTCAGGTGGTCCGACAGAACGCTGAGGAGGCTGGACGGACAAACACACGCGCTTTACACACAGAGGCACGGGACGGCCGGGTGTGCCAAACATGAGGCCCACGGCCCAAAACCAACACACGGCAAGCCCCCGTCCGGCCAAACCAACCAGAACAGGGTCAAACTGAACCATGTGGGAGGAAAGTTATGTTAGAACTCTTCTCCCAAAACCCTGAGAACTCCTCTGCTCTATCTGGACCTCTGAGTAATCCAGACGGATTACTGAGTAATCCCAGCTGGAGGCGAGCGTTACCTGGACTCCACGGGGAACGGCTCGTACAGGAACTTCTTGTAGAAGTCCTTCTTGATGTCGTGGACGAGGATGACGGCTTTGCCCTGGTCGTCGAACTGAGGCCGACCCGCCCGGCCCATCATCTGAAGAACATCTACACACACACACACACACACACACACACACACACACACACACACACACACACACACACGCGCACACACGCGCACACCTACTCGTTAAAGAAAACCCATCTTAGTTTGGGTAGTCAGAAAGCTGAGGTCATTTGCTCCGGGTATCCATAGAAAGCCCTCCCCAGTGGCCCCGCCCCCCGGTACCTGTGATGGGGTAGTCCACGTAGCGCCTGGACTTGCCATCGTAGTATTCGGTTCCCTTGACGACCACCAGGTGGGCGGGGAAGTTGACCCCCCAGGCCAGAGTGCTGGTGGCAATCAGAACCTGCAGAGAGACGTCACATGAGTGAAAGACGCTCACACCACTGTAAATATCCCACGGTGCTTTGCTTCGGAAGCTGTGAGGGAGCAGGAGGAGGGTTCCACTCTACCTGGATCTTACAGTTGACGAACAGCTCCTCCACCGTCTTCCTGTCCCTCTCGTGGAGGCCGGCGTGGTGCATGCCGATCCCGAAGGCCAGCGTCAGCTTCAGGTTGGAGTCCCGGACGGTGGCGATGATGGCCTCGATCTGAGGAAACAGCGGCGGCAACACAAAGACCGAGCGACAGGGGAACTTAAAACGCTACCAATGGAGAACACTGAGAACAGTACACTCTGAACATTAACAGTGGAGAACTCAGACATTCTCAGGGACAACCCTAGAACTACCAGGACCAGGAGAACCTGCACTGAGACCAGGAGAGCAGCAGAGGCGAGAAAGAGCTGCCAGGTCGAGGAGGGGTGAGGGGGGGGGGGGGGGGGGTGAAGGGGGGGTGAGGAGGGGTGAGCAGGGGTTGAAGGGGGGGTCAAACTCCTGGAGAGAGTTAAGCGGCGATCAGCAGAAACCTGTCAGTCACACGGCGGGAAGCTGAGCTGCTACACGGGCCGGGGCAGAGACGGAGCAGCTGAGGGCATATATCACACGCACGCACGCACGCACGCACGCACGCACGCACGCACGCACGCACGCACGCACGCACGCACGCACGCACGCACCTGGCTCAAAAGTGTTTTTGCAGACTCCCAGACATTCAGGAGTGTGTAGCAGCTCTTATCAGTCATGCTGAAACTGCAGCAGATCAGCGTTTCATGATCAATCCACTGGATTTAAGGGTAAAGATGACCGAGGAGAGGAGAGGACGGACGGAAAGACAGAGAGGACAGAGGCAGAGAAACAAGCCGCCGCCGCCGCCGCCGTGTCGTACCTCGCGCTCGTCCTGGTGCAGCCACTGCTTGGGGTTGTCTTCTGTAGCCAGGAAGGCGATGAGGTCCAGGGCCGTCAGACGGGTCTGCCTCCGAGACGACACGAAGATCAGCACCGGCTTGGCCGGGGAATGACTGCGGATCGCTGCACAGAGGCCGGGGTGTCAGTCATCTGGCAGCTTCAGCTTTTATTCCTGTTTCTTCCCAACAAACGACTTTATCCCAGAGCGAGGAGACGCAGCAGTGAGACTCTTTGAAATTGAAGTTGCTTGCAGGATTTTTTGAATTTGTCTCAGTAATGAAACAATACTGCATTTCTGGTTTGAACTTCTTCCCTGTGTTTTGCCATTTTGCAAAACGTCCCTTGATTAATCCTTTCTATTTGAAAAATTATGTCCCCTTTGGGCATGTTCAACACATGACATGATTGGACAGCAGGAATTAATTAATTAACGTGCCAACGACATTTTATAACAGAAATACAGTCAGAAAAGCAACTTATTTAGAATAAAAAAAAATCATGATGTATGTGCAATTTGGGTTCATTTTAAACATTTCACTGCACATTTCATGAGAAATCAGAGGGACTTCAGTATTTCAATGAGAGCCTGCCACAGACCTAAACGTCTGAAGTGGACTATTAACTGTTCTTTACATTAAATATGCAGAACCAACTAAATGAGCCTGATGTTTGGTGGTTCCTGACAACTTCCAATTTTTGAAATAATCAATTCTACCTTTGACAATCAGGGATGACAAAGTCTAAGCGATGTAGAACAGTGATCATATTTTCCTGTATAAGTCACGATTAGCCGTCTTTATCTTCTGCTACCAGTTTCAATGTTTTTCCGATGCAACTTTCACTGTTTTTCTAGACGTAATGGTGACTTTCCTGTGGTGCTGTAGCAGCTTTCTGCTGTCATACAGTGACATCTGGTGGTCAAAGATGGTATGTACCATATCTTTGAGTCTGAGTCAGATTAAAAGTATTTTTAACCAAACAGCATCACAGATTGATTTAATCAGCTCTATTTTCTTTATGTTACTGATGAGTCTTTTACTCTACATCTGAGCTGACTTCATTGTCTTTTCTTTATAATAAGACAGAGTTGTGTCATAAATTCAATCAGTCTTGTTATTGCTGCTGATCGTACAAAAAAAAAAAAAAAAGAACTGAAAGGAGATTTCTTGGAATTTTAAGACAGTTGTGTTTGAGACGTTCTTTTCGTAAACCTTCGGTTTGTCATCCTGACTCCTCCTCCTCAAAGCAGAAGAATGATTTTTGCACTTGTGGAGTTTTATTTGTGGGAATATGTCCTCCCAAGACACATAAATCTGCAGATAAAAGGCAGCGCTGAGCGGTGACCCCGCAGCAGATGTTGACCCGGCGCAGATGTTGGTACCTTGAAAGGTGGGCTTGTTCATGCTGGCCATGCGGGGGCAGTAGTGCTGTCCCGGGAAGCCGTGGATGTGGACCTCCAGGGGGACGGGGCGCACCGACGGGCGGAAGTTAAACAAACCCACCTGTTCCACAAAGGCAGGAGAAGAAAGAGGAGATTTAGTGTGAGCAGCTGGCGGCGGCGGCGGCGAAGCTCCATCTGGCTGCAACATGACCTCCGTGTCGCCGTCAAGCCGGTTCGCCGCGAGCTGAGGCGCTACGGGCTGGAGCGGAGTGGGAACAGCGGGACTCAGAGTGCGAATGCACGTCGTAAAAAGTGCGTGTTGCGATTGTTCACAGTGTTGTACGTCGGAGGCGCTGCTGCTCGTCAGCGGACGCCTCAAAGAGCCGCGAGGCTACAAATCCAGCGGCGCGGCCAGATTTATGGCTGGCAGGCCGCCAAACGCAGGCTGTGGACGGCTCTGGCAGAGGACGGAGAAGTCGAGCTGCAGCAGTGTGAAATGTGTCTGCCATGATGAAAACACGCCATTAATCCGCCGGCAGCGCCAGGATTTCAGCAGACTTTGGCCAAACAAGTAAAACAGCCTTCGCTTTGTAGTAAAGACAAATCTATTGGCGGGAGAAGCAGCTCCATGTGCAGATTCCTCCTCCTCCTCCTCCTCCACAGACGCTTTAATGTCTGAGATTTCTCACTGCAGCGGCATCGTGACAGTCGACGGATCAGAGAGCCGTCACACAGAACATGACAGACACGCTGCACAAAGCAAAGGGTCTCACAAATAAAGACGAAATACTGAAGATGAACCTGAAGCGGTTCCTATTTCTACAGAACAGTTTTCGCATGATAGGAAATTGATCGTTCTGTGTCTTTATACACTTGTTCAGGTCTAAAACCAGTCGGCCTTAAACGTGACATGAGACATCAACTGTTTCCATCCATTTCCAGACCTGGCTGATGCTGCGGCTCATGTGAGGCTCGTTGGAAACGATGATTTTTGGCATTAATGATAAAAACGCCCTTGATGAAATGAATATAAAGTGGATTTTGCGGCGGCATCCGGACACAGCCAACTGGAGAGGAGAGCGCCGGTGTTACCTCCAGGAACAATCTGTGTCTGCTTATCCTAATTGCTCCTATTAAATCCATTCAATCTGGTGCGACCGCACCGGCGGCAGATGAACCGTAAAAAAACAAAGACTGTGGTCTCTGGCCGCCGCCGCCGAGGCGGCCCTCTGTTTGAACACAGCCAATCTGGCTCTGAGTGAGAGGAGCCGGTGAAGACGATCCACGGGAGGAGAGCGGCGCTCTGAACCCTGGAGCCTGACCTGTCCGATGCCCAGCCAGTCGGCCAGGTCCCGGGCGTTGGCCAGAGCCGTGGACAGCCCCACCACCCGCACGCTCATGGAGGTGTGGGACGAGATGAAGTTGGTCCGGGAGACGATGACCTCCAGCACCGGGCCCCGGTCCTCGCCTGGAAACACACAGAGAGACCGTCCAGTCGGCGCATGAGCTGCGAACCAGGCTTCCTGTCGGGAACAGTGACATGAAGGAACCCTGACATGTTCTAAACCTCTGGCCGCTGCCTCTCACCCAGCAGGTGGATCTCGTCGATGATGAGGATGGCCACTTTCTGGACGTAGCTGCGGTTCTGCCAGCTCCTGCTCACGCCGTCCCACTTCTCGGGCGTGGTGACGATGAGGTCGGCCTGCGCGATGGCTCTCATGTCGGGGGTCACGTCCCCCGTCAGCTCCACGACCCTACGCCGGGACAGAGCAGGGACGAGGGTCAGTCAAACCCAGCCGGTCAGACCCAGTCCTCCGTCACACCCTTCTCTTACTTCTTTCCCAGTTTTTCCTCGATCCTGACCTTCCAGTCCTCGATCCTCTCTCTGACCAGGGCCTTCAGAGGAGCGATGTACACCACCTGAACACAGCAACACACTGAGCGTCCGCCCCGCCGGCGGCCCGCAGGGGGAGCCGGCGAGCCTCACCTTGGAGGAGGGGTACTGGTTGAAGACCCTGAACATGGCCATCTCGGCGGCGATGGTTTTGCCGGAGCCCGTGGGCGCCCCCAGCAGGACGTTGGTGTCGGTGTGGTACAGCGTGTGGAAGATCTGCGTCTGGATGGGGTTGAAGTGGGTGAACTTGTACAGGCTCTCGTAGCCGCGGTTACCCAGAGCCGTCACCGGCAGCGGCTGCAGGTCCAGCAGCTCTGAGGAGCAGAGGGCGGAGCAGGAAGCAGCGTCAGGGCCACACACACACACACACACACACACCACCTCCACCTCTTCACATGAAAGACTAAAGACAGCAGCTGCCTGGAATCCAGCTACACAGAGCTTCTCTAACAAACACCAATCACATCCTGGAGCGCACAGCGAAATGTGAGGATGTGATTTGGACGCGGAAGATAAAGCCAAGTCAGACTATTGTCTTCCTAATGGAAGCCAGCAGACGGCAGGACGGAGCGCCGGGACGTGATCCCTCCGCGGAGGGAGGTTTCTGCCTGATAGCGGCCCTCGCCGAGGGAAAGTGTGGTTAGCTCAAACATCCTGGTTCCTGGCAGGCTGCAGGACGCCTGAATTAGAAGCTCTGGTCGGCCTCTCTGCTCCCACTTTCCACCCTCCCAGCAGTCTGTGGCGGCCGGCTGCTGGTTCACACTGACACTAATCTGTAGTTGGTGTTTTTAGCTGAACTGTCCCCTCGCTTTGGCCAGTATTAGATTTTAATGAAGGCTTTCACTTTCAGAAAGATGCTTCATCCATCAAAGCTCTGGAGAGCCAAGTCCACAAACACACTGCAGCAAAAACAACACAACACAGAGTTCACCATGAGGCGCGTCTTCAAGAGAGAAGACAAACCATCGCAGTGTGTCAGAGGTTCATTCACACCACAACGGTGAAAACGCTTCCACTCCGTCTCCATGGAAACAGAGAAAAAGCAACTTCTCTGAAACGCTGCTCGTAAAATCAGTAATAAAAACACACACTTTCACACCAAATGTCCTATAAACAAGGCTGAAGCTGTATCATGTATTTACATGCTGTGTTTTTAGGTTAGTTTCTGAAACCTGAAAGTCAAAAATGAGAGGCCGGGTCAGGTAAACCGTCGACATACCATCAACCTGATTGTTTTAGGGCTGTCAAAAGATTATTAAGGAGATGCATTAAGGAGTTTTACAACCTTAAAAATACTTATTTTCCACCATAAATATGTTACACATTTTTAATGATGTGTACAATGTGCCCTGACATATTCATTACAAGTACCTCTAACAGCGCTAAATTGTCACTTGAAAGTCACAGTGCCGGTCCGGCTCCAGCATTTTTTTGGGGAGAATTTGAAAGGAATGACGTAATGCGCGCTCCCGCTTGTTAAGTTTCGCTTTGTCCACCATTACTCCGCCAGATGCTTAGTGAGCAACAACTGAGCTGGATCTTCCAGAAAGTAAGAACAGACTGGCTTCTAGCACTGCCACAGCTCCACACAGACTCCACCAGGGAGAAGAAACTTAAATCTTACTCAAGCGCTACTCAAAGAGCGAGGAAGGAGTCCCCCTCTTCCGTGCACGCGAGCCACAGGCACGAGTTTTTCACTAAGCTGCATTACGCCCAAGGCCTGCAGGGGGCACTGTTTCGCATAAAACGTGAAAACTCCTTAATGCACCTTTAAATCACGAATAAGCCCATATCTTCCTAGCTAAACCGATTAGAACAGCATTTTTTAAAGGTGTCGTTTTGCATCTGAAGGCCGTTTTCAGCCCAGGACGTAAAGCATTCAATCAGTCCAAAAGTTGAATTTAAAGTCATTGTTGCAGCTTCAGCATGGAGACTTCCTGCAGACACTGAATTCTGACCAGAGAATCTTCATCGGGAATCAAACACTGAGGAAGAATTTCCTGTTTCATCTTGTTGGATTTTCCTTCCAAATAAAGTGTCATGTAGACCAACTTAATGCGATGTACCCGCCTGTAGCCCATCAGGCGGACCTGGTGGACTCAGTCTGCCACTTTAACCCTTTACAGCTGAGCATTCGTCCAGACAGTCCACTGTCTGTGGGCTTCAAGGTTTCTGATTCGTTCTCCGTCTCCTCCTGTCCAGGGCCCTTGAGCAAGCATAAATCTGGTCACACTTTCCGAGCAACATGTTTTTCTATCTGGATTCTTAAATTTGCTCTCTTGACCACAGAGCGTCCATGTGGAGCGGAGGAACCGTGTTATTACCCCGCGCTGACGCTGAGAGATCCTCCACGACTCTGACATTTGGAGTAAACCGGTGCAGCTTGGGAGACGGACCCCCTGCCGAGAGGACGTGTGTTTTCCAGTCAAGTGGAGCAGCGACTGAACTGCAGCCGGCTCTTCACGTCCGACTGTTAATGACAGGCTGCAGCAGCTGGATGAACAGCTGGCAGCACTCAGCCGGGACGCGGACACACTTCGGACTTTCGGTATTTTAAGTTCAAGTGGAGTTAAGTATAAATCTGTGTTGCCACGGCTGGAATGTGTGTGTGTGTGTGTGTGTGTGTGTGTGTGTGTGTGTGTGTGTGTGTGTGTGTGTGTGTGTACCGGTGTGCGGGGGGTGCCTCTCTGGTAGAATGAGGTTCTGGAAGTTGATGATGCAGACGGCCTCGGCGCCCAGCCAGCGGTCCGACACCGCCCTGATGTAGTACTGCGACGGCAGCGGCTCGAAGATGGGGATGGTGAAGACGACGTGCTGCGGCTCTCCGCTCACCACCTGGAGGGACGAGGCAGTCAGGAGGGGCGAGCGAGCGAGCGAATGCCGCCGCTGGCGGAGACGAGGCAGAACGCACCTGCTTCTTCTGCAGCAGGAAGTACTCGGAGTGGTAGATGTGGTCGTTGATGGGGTCCTCCACCCACAGCCACCAGGGCTCTCCCACCGAGCCGTGCACCTGAGCAAGGCACACAGACGGTGCCAGGGATTATCACCTGGGATCAGGAGAACGCCGTAACGCCAGGTTATGCCAGACTTACTTTCATCACTTAACCAGTAATCGAAAGTCATTAGAATGAGTGAACAGCTAGATGTAACGCTAAACCGTCAAGGTCTGTTGCATTATGACAAAAATAACCAAAATAACCCATTAAAATGATTCTGTACGTATAAAAAAATCTAATTTTCTCTGTTTCTTGAGTGTTTTCATAAAGTGGTGACACAAACCAAAGCCGTGAACCTTCCCGGAAACAGACCGAGCTCTCAGAAAGCCGTCCATCAGCTGGTGAGGAAGGGCCGCCGTGGCTGCGGCGTATCGCGGTGAGCCGGCCGGCTCCGGTTCCTGGGGGTCTTCGGGGAGGCGGCTCATGTGTCCGTACATGTGTCTTGGCTCTGCGGCCGGATCAGGGCTAAGCCGGACCAGTGTTCCCTTACCGCTCTCCCATGATTGGAGCACGCATCGCTAATTGGACATAAACATTCGTCTTCATATTCAGCAGGGCTACAATGAGCTTCCTGTTCCACTCGGATTCCGTTACGGACTCCGTCCTGAGCTTCCCGCGATCCCCTCCGGACCCCTGGACCCCGGCCGGGACGCGGCGCCGGGGCCCGGCCGGGCCTGGAGGAGCGCCGGCTCCGAGGAGCAGATGGAGATTCCACGGCTGGAAGGGGAAGGAGTGCAGAGGAGACGCTCTTCTGGAGCCTGGCGGTGGGAGGAGGCCGAAGCTGCATGAAGCACTCCAACGCCGCTCAGCAGATGGGAGCAGAAACCTGCTGAATGCCAACAACCCAGCAACCAGTGGAAAAGAGGGAACGTCTCCCATGAAGGAAAGGGACTTTAGTTCTTCAGTCAGCACAGCTCAGCCAGACATTCAGCTCCCGCTCCGTCACCCGACGGCCGCGAGCGGAGCTAAACGCTAAAGAAAGAACGTTTGCACCTCAAATCAGCAGAAGATCCACACTCACGTTCAGGAGCGTCACAGCTCTGAGATCCCCAGCTGACTGCGTTAGAATTTAGGAGTGAGTGTGTGTGTGTGTTTTCAGTCTCTTCCTCTCATGACTTGTAATTTTCCAGAAACGCTTCGTCACGGACCATCAGCGCTCCCGTTTCATGCCGAGAAGATTTCCACGTTGATTGTTTCTCAGTCTGCACGCTGTTTCCCACTGGAGCAAGTTTCTGCTGCGAACACACACTCTCAGCACAGAGGTGTGTGTGAGGTTAACTAGCATGTCTGAGAGAGTAGCAGCGGCGTTTTCAAAAAGTTGCAGACTACTCCAGTTCCATCTGCCAAAAATGCCCAGTGAGCAGGAACAGAGCGTTTCTAAGTGGTGTGAAACCGTGTCCTCTACGACACCTTATATTTTTCAGAGTGTTTGAAGAGTATTCTACACTCAGGATTTTCTCTCTACATGAACAAACCTGCAGCATTGAAAAGAGCATCTACAGAATGAAATGATGTCTCATGAAATGATTTATGCAGGGCCGCAACAGAGAGAATTATTCTAGTGCTTCAGAGCAACGCTGTGGAGCAGCGAGGCGTCTCCACGTCCTCAGACTCTGATTTCAGAAGACCTGCCTCAAACACACACCTGAAGCTCTGCTGAGACGAACACAGACGCACAGTGAGGACAAAGACGGGTCAGAGACCAGGCTCCATAACCCAGAGACAAAACTACTACTGCAAAATGGAAGACGAAATGAAACAACAGGACTGTGTGAGTGAGGCCTAGAGGACTGGACCAGGAGGACGGGACCAGTAGGACGGGACCAGGAGGACGGGACCAGGAGGACGGGACCAGGAGGACTTGACCAGGGGGACGGGACCAGGAGGACGGGACCGGGAGGACAGGACCAGGAGGACTGGACCAGGGGGACGGGACCAGGAGGACGGGACCAGGAGGACTGGACCAGGAGGACGGGACCAGAAGGACAGGACCAGGAGGACGGGACCAGGAGGACTGGACCAGGAGGACGGGACAAGGAGGACGGGACCGGGAGGACTGGACTGGGAGGACGGGACCAGGCGAACCTATGGGTCTTCTACATGTGTCTCTAGAGAAGCTGCAGAGGGAATTGAACCCGCAGCACTAAGACACAGCTGTGAGGCAGAGCGCTGTGGTTCACTGCCGTCTCTTCCCTTCCAGAGAGTCCACTCGCCCAGCTCTGGTCCTGACGGGGTTTTAAAGGCCCCAAAGATCTTTCCTTCCTCCAGGTATCTGCTGGATGTGTGGAGAAATGTCCAGTTTCAGAGCGGAGCCGCAGACACGAGGAGGAGGCGGGCCTGCAGCAGGTGGGGAGGACGAAGACGTGAAGCAGACCCGTCCCTCCACACTGAGACGGAGCAGGGTCTGGGTCAGAACAGCAGCGGGACCAGCGCAGTGACTCCGGCGACAGGTTCACCAGGACGACGTCTGCTTCTCATTCACCCGTTTCCTGACTCACCTGGTCGCTCCAGCGGAAGTCGGGCGTGACCACGAGGCGCACTCGCAGGACGGTGCGTGTGATTGGCTGGATGCCGGCCTCCATGGAGATGGAGGGGATCTGGTGGACGCACTGTTTGACCGTCAGGCCGACGTTGACGTGATGCAGCATGTGGCCTGGGAAGGAAGACAGGATCGCTCAGACGTTTCTACTGACAGAGCAGTCAGGCAGTCGGCACAGACGACTATTGGAAACACACGTTTCACCGTGTTTTTATTTTCCTCTTTAAATGGTTTTCAACATTTTTACCATGTTTTAGTTATTTTCTGTTTGACTGACAGTTGTCTGAAGTTTGACTCTTAACAGTTTGGAGGAGTTTAGGAAAATTAATTTCAGCTGTTCAAGATTTTGATTCTTTTCAACATTTTGGCCATTTTATTTCTCACATTTTCAGGATTTCAGTCGTTTTTTTAATTTAAACATTTATACTTTCAGACATTTGGGCTGAGAGCACTTTTCATAATTTCAGTTTTTAGCTATTATACATACTTTAGATTTTTCACTTGGCTTTTCAGTTTCTTGCTATTTTTGCTATTTGAGTTTCTTTTTTGTTCTTTTCTGCCCTTTTTTTCAGGAGATAAGACTTCTTTTCATGTTCAGAGTTTAAAACAAAAGGTTTATCCAAGCCAAGCCTCAGGAAAGCTTCAGGGATTCTGTATGATTTAGGTTTCTGTTAATACTGTGATGATGTGATATTTACTGCTCACAGTTGTGACAGCGCTGGTACAAAACACTGAATAGGATAAATGAAGTATTATATTTCTGAAGAAAAACAGTAATTAGTCTTTATGTTCTTGTATTTCAGAGAGAATGAGACTTGATAGTGTCTTTTATGTAGTATAATTTCATCTGCTGTTCATCCAGGAGGTGATTTTTAAAGAGGACATGTTCTCAGGCGGTAAATTCAGGACGACAGCTGAGCTGCTGTTCACTGTAACGCCACGAAAGGCCTGCTGGGGAACTCTCAGCGATGTGGTGCGTGCAGGCCGGCCTCCGGCTGCAGTCCTTACCGATCTCGTCCTTCCTCATCTCCCTCAGCTTGTCCACGGAGAGCTTCTTCTCCTCCAGGCGGTTCAGCACCACGTGGCTCAGGGCGGGGAACTGGCGGAGCGGGTGGGCGAAGCCCCACAGCCGCTTGTCGATCACCTTGCAGAGCGTGAGCAGCCGGTAGGTCATGGCCGGCCAGCGCTTCCTCAGGGCGATCTCGAACAGCGCCCGCACGATGCGAGCGGCGTTCTGCGAGGAGCGGGAGACGTTCGTTCAGTGTGGAAACAGATCGGCGGAGGCAAGCGGCAGCTGGATACGGGGTGATTAATCATGTGAGGTGGAGGCGAGGGGGGTGGGGGGGGTGGGGGTGGCGGGGGGCTTCAGAGGTGCAGGTCGGCCACAGCTGTGCAGACGGATTTCCCCGTGCGAGCTCCTGCAGGAGAGGTCAGACGGCCCTGCGGCTCGCTGATAGACCGCTGCAGTCCGCCCTGACTGATCCAGTCAGGTGTTAATGTGACCGGCACCGGGGCCCGGCGGCGGGGAGGGGGGGGGGGGAGGGGGGGGGGGGGGGGGGGGTGTAGACTGGGAACCACTCAGTTAATCCCTCGAACACGCCGTTGCTCTGTAACTGGTCTCTACCAGCCTCGGGAAGCGTCTGCTTATCGAACTGCTGCTGCTTCCAGGTGGGCTTCAGCAAATCGACCCCAGAACAGGAAAGCAGCCTCTGGCTGCGTGGCTCCTGTGAGGAGGCGCCGGCAGCTTTAACATGGAAATAAACTTATTTCCTCGCATCCCCGACACTCTAGACATCAATCAGAGCACAAGCTGACATCAAATCAAACCATGGTTCATGTATCCTGAACTCTCTTCTGCTCATTACATTATTTTCAGATATATTTATTTCAGTGGAGAGGATCAAACAGTTCTTTTGATCAGAAATGTTAGAAAGCGTTGCTCAGAACCGTAATCTATAGTGTTAAATCACAGAACTGATCCGATGGGAGTGCTTTCACATTAAGTGAAGAAGTAACCAGTGAAACGTAGAGATGTGCGAGCGGTCGTCACCTGAGCCACGTAGGACAGGTCTGAGATGAGGGAGAAGCTGTCCACCTCGCCGCGCCCGATGTAGGTCTGCAGCAGGATGTTGACCTTCCCGTACCCGTTCTCCACGCCGCCTGCGGCCGGCAGCTCGCAGTAGTTGGCCAGCATCTGCTCCAGCTCCTCCATCTCCTCGTCCCGAACCTGGAACGCAACGCGACACGCCGCCGCCGTCATGCCTTCATGCTCTCATCCAGCCTGACGGCCACTCCGTCTGATCGGCGACGAGCGAGACCTTCACTTGCAGCCTGATTGTTATTGTGAAGAGGCATGGAGGATGGGGGTTGGTGGGGGTGTCGGGGTGGGGGAGGGGGGTCTCTCCGACCACCTCTCTGATCTCTCACCTTGAGCTGCTCGAACTCCTCGGCTTTGGACACGATGCTCAGGATGTCGGCTTCTGTCCGCTGGGAGTTGAAAAGTTCATTGAACGTCTTCACATGTGGAGCAGAGAGAGAGAGAGAGAGAGAGAGAGAGAGAGAGAGAGAGGGAGAGAGGAGGGGTGATTAATGGAGCATCAGTCAGGACAAACCCTCGGGTCAGAGGTTACAATGAGACGCAGCATGGAGGACAGCCCGGCACCTCCAGGTGGAGGAAACCACAAACTGCACACATCCCGGCGTTCTTTACTCCGGACTGGATTCACACAGTGGAAACATGAAGCGTCAGACACCGGTTTGTTTCTGCAGTTCTGAGAAGGAACTGCGAAAATCCTTGAGGCAGAAACTAAGGTATATGAGTCGAGCCGGAATTTACACTTTGAAAGAAACGGCAATAAAAGCACAATGAACCATGAAGCAGTGAAATGGAGAGGAGTTTCTACCGGACGGTGTTGAGTCCGTTCCTACCTCGATGGTGTTGTATCTGATGTAGAAGTGGCTGGCGGTCCTGCCCAGGTCGGTGGAGGCGAAGTATCCGGTCCGCTCCTCGAAGCGGATCATCCGGGCCTTGTCCAGCTTCCGGCCGGACTCCACCACCAGGTCCTTCCTGTACAGCTCCAGACCCGGATCCATCTGAAACAGAGGTAGAACAGGTCCGGTTCCGGGGCTCCAGGTGGAGGAGGGAGGGACGCGGAGCAGGAAGTGAATCCTCCCACCTGGTAGGCCTTGTGGTTGATGCCGTAGGCCAGCGGGTTGGCCCTCATGCGGACGTAGAGGTAGGTGTAGCTGAGCCACTTCACAGCCTCCTCCACGTTGGTGACCGTCCCCAGAGCGATCTGAGCAGAGGGACAGGAGGAGTCAGGCCTTCAGCATCGCTGGTCTCTGCTGCCATCTAGTGGACACTGCAGCAACGTGCACCTGGCAGAGCCCGGCCCCGGCTCTTCACCCAACGACCGCATCATTCTGGATGATTCTCATTATCCTTCAGTCCCAGCAGTCTGCACATGTTCTTTTTCCACCACCTGATGCAATCTATTGTTCACACTTATCATCTTGAGGGTTTCAGGAAGCTTTGTGACTTCTGCATGATGATCATTCACACTGCTGATTCTCAACTGACACTGTATAGAAGCTGGACGATCACATTCACTGATCTAACACAGGCTTGGATGGTCATTTTGTCCAAACTTCTTTTAAACAAACCAAACATGAAGATGCATAATTACAATCTGAAACAGGAAGTGGATTGCTTCTGCACCGAGTTCATCCACCTCTTTTCTTTTATTCAGCACATTTATCATATCTTTAATCTCTTATTTCTTATTTGTACTTATTGTATTTGCATGTATGTGTGCGTGTGCTTATTGTATATGTATGTATGTATACATATATGGGTGTTTGTATGTATATACAGCCTTCCCGTATATAATTTTTATGGATAAATGACATATTTTTACTTTCATTTGCTTGCTACTTACTGATGGTGCTGCAACCCCAGAATTTCCCAGTTTGGGATTAATAAAGTAACTCTCCACTCTGCTCTACTCATTTACACGGAATGATCAATTTTAAGCTAATTACAAACAGGAAGCCCCATTAGCACCATGGTAACACTGAGGAAGTCATGTTGAGGTCATCAAGGCAGCTCTGAGGCTCAGAGCGTCACAGACTACAGTTCATTCCTGTGTTGCATCTTTCATGAGTTCCCAGTGTTGTAGAAGTGCTTATTCCAAGATGGAAAGTAAGAAGATTGGCAAGAAAAGGTCTGGAGACCCCGAGTACTACCGAGGGGATCAGTCTCAACGTATAAAGTCCCTCCGTGAGGCGTTGTTCTATTATCAGGATTTTAGCGTTCAGCAAACGCTGAAATCTCTGAATTAAAGCATCGCCTGGCCGAGTTAGAGCAGGAGAACCAGACACAGGTGAGAGAGCTTTCTGTTTAGAACAGAAACACAAGTATACAGCTCACTGCTTAAAGAATGCCATGAACAAAACTCATTTTTATTTTTCTCTTAAACTCCAGGCGCGAGCTCTTGAGGAGCAAAAAGACGCCACCTGGAGCAGAAGCACCAGCAGCAAGTGGCCCAGCTGACTGAGGAGAAGGAGGCTCTAAACAGGAAGCTGCAGGCGTCCCACGATACCAGGAGAGAGTGTGTATCAGAGTGGGCGGAGCGCTGGCTGCTCCGGGATGAGGAGGTGGCAGCAGAGATGGCGTCTCTGAAAGAGGAGCACCGCCTGGAAAAGGAGGCTCTGATGGAGGAAGAGCAGAACCATCTCTGCAGACTCATCCAGGTAGAAACACACATTCAGTCACTGCTTTGATTCACAGCGTTTCACACAACCTCAGCTCTTCTCATTTTGTTTGGAGATGAACCGGTTTGGAACAACGAGCTCCAGGAGACAGCGAGAGGTTTAGAAAGTCCCTCAATGACCATTTTCACTCTTTTTCTTCCAGCTGACAAAGAAAAACGCAGATTGGAGGTGCACATATAAAGCTGTGGAAGCTCGACTGGAGGAGGAGGGGATGCTCAGAGAGGAGAGCTTCAGACAAAGAGGAGCTGCTCCGAGAACCAAGAGAGGCAGAGGAGAGGAGGGCGAGCATCAGGGCTCTGCTGGACAACGTCCCAGAGAGAAGAGAAGTCAGGAGGAGGCTGCTGGAGGAGCAGGGAGGAGATTTAAGGGAGGCAGCATCCAATAAGGAGGGACTAGAGGAGAGAGTGCAGATTTAAAAAAACAACAACAAAAAACAATAAATTCATTCATTTCAGTGAATTGTCCAGGCTGTCTGAGTATCAATGACTCAGTGACTTGATTAGTGATCAATATGTCATCTTCATGCTTCCAGAAGAGTTTTTTCTATTCATGCAAAATGTCTGACTTCACACTTGTCGATGAGAGTGCTTCATTATGAAATGAGCCACAGGCTTGATTGCAATCGGCAATCAGATTAAGTATATCATCATGTGTTGCACATATCACCATTTTACATATCATCAAACAAACCCTGCATTGATTGTGAGATTCACAGGCTTTCTGATTTCCTCTCTTAGTTACAGAGTGCCTGAGAGTTACAGTAAATTGTCAATTTGTATTGAATCGGATCGAATCGGACTGAACCGAATCACTGAATATCTTTAATGAATCGCCCTTGAATGGAATCGTAGCCTGTGAATCGAGATCGAATTGAACCGTTTTGTGGGTCAAAGATTCACACCCCTAATTAGCAGTATCAGCTGTTGACTCGCCAGTCGTAGGAAAGACTGCAGGTTCAGCCTTGAACTTCATTTTAATCTCCTCCACCACTATCAGGTAATGTAAGGTCTGACTGACAGCTGTGGTCAAACCACAAAGAGCAGGATGGGGAGAAACAGCAGCGCAAATTCAAAACACAAATAAACAGCAAGCTCACAACTACTGAAAGGTCAGAGAATGAAGCGGATTTATATGTCATTGTAATTTCTTACAAGCACATTAATGACAAACATTCACAATATCTATTACTTCTTTTTGAGTCACTTTTCATATTCATGACACCTTGTGGTGGAAAGTGGTATTACAGCACAGGATGTCATTGGGTTTGCTGGTCACTTGGCCTCAGGAGAAACCGTAGATCTGCAGCAGAATATTCACCTGGTGACGAAACTCTTTTCTCTTCCTTCTTTTTCTTCTTCTTGTTCATCGATTACTGTGCGTTCTGGACTATAACTTGCACTTTAATTGTGTGGCTGTTCATGCAACTTATATTTCCATTGATAAGAATCACTGACCACATCTTCAATTTGTTTGATAAAAAGTGAAAAGGTGGGGTTGTGTACACAGTCTGCACTTCAACCAGATGTGAATGAATTAGCTGTTTGAAGTGCAGACTAATTCAAAAAGATCAAAACTTCCTGTATCGATGTTTTTGGATCAGTTCTCGTGTTAAAAGTACAAAACAGGACAGCCTTCAAAATCATAATATAATACACTGTGAAACTGGAGATAAAAACAGGAGAACCTTGAGCTGCTGCGACTGAGCACGCCACTGTCTTGTTCTAAAATACTGCTGTTTATAGTACTGTTCATATTTTGATGTAAACGTGTAATTTCCATTAAATAATTGAATGGTATTTGACATTATATGAACTCTAACTCACATACATTTTACATTAAAAAGAAACATATTTATTAAAAATATTGACGCATACCATCTGTGACCACCAGATGTCACTGTATGACAATAGAAAGCTGCTGCAGCGCCACTGGAAAACCTCCATCAGGACTGATGCTAGGGTCTTTTTCTGGCTGGTGTGACGAGCTGCTGCGGTTCAGGGAGGAGGAAACGGAAGCACACCCACCTCGGCGTTGAGGTTGTCCGACAGGCTGTCCAGGAACTGGCTCTCGATGGGGTTCTGCTGCGTCAGCAGCGTCAGGTAGTGGCTCAGCTTGTCGTGGGTGGTGATGATGGTGCCCTCGCCATACTTGTCGAACTGGGGACGGCCGGCACGCCCGAAGATCTGCATGACGTCCAGGATGCCCAGATCCACCAGAGTGCCGCGCTTGGCATCGTAGATTTGAGTTCCCTGGTGTTACGGAACGAAAAGAGGACTGTTTCAGCTGTCTTATCTTTGTTTTTTAATGCGATGTGCCACGAGACGGCCGTGTTGTAACATGTAAAGAAAGTCCAGCCTTATTGCAAGAACCTCTTCATATTTTTTTTGCCTTCTCCAAAAGCTTTAAGTTTTAAAAGAGTGTTTTCGCTTTGGAATTCCATTTAGAACTTCAGACCAGCGAACTTTCACACACATGAAGGAAATCAAGACAACAAAACGCCAAAAAGAAGTCCAGGCAGGTACCAACCTTGATGATGACGGCGTGGGCCGGCAGGTTGACCCCCCAGGCCAGCGTGGCCGTGCACACCAGCACCTTGACGTGTCCTCTGGAGAACATGCTCTCCATCAGGCTGCGGTCGGACCGCAGCATGCCAGCGTGATGGATCCCAAAGCCTTCTGGGAACATCTCCTTCATCTGCTTGTTCCGGGAGCGGAGGACCTGAAAGCCGTCAGAGCAGGAGACGTCATCTGAGGAACGCCTCAGGGCTTAGCACTGAGTCCACTACTAGTTTGCTCCAACAATGTCACCACAAGAAAGTAAAAAAGACCATTTCTGTTTCTGTTTTTTGATACTTGAAGAAAAAAACCAAGTTAAATTCATCAGGGGGCAAAAATAAATATAAAATACAGGTTCAAACGACGTGACTGAGTGTGACCATTTCTGTTTCTATGCTGATGATACACATTGGATTAATAGTTTACCCTCACCATTCAACAAACTGCTCTCTTGTTATTACTGTAAGTTCCAAGTTCATGTTAGAGAAAAGCTGTTAAAGAAGTTTCCCTGCTAAACGCTGACACAGAGAGCTTGTTATTAACTTCCACAGTAATTTCCGCTGCATCTTCGTTCCTGTCTTTTCCACTGATGTCATTTTTTTTTGTTTGCTCAACATTTCCTCTCCACTCCATCGATTCCTCCTTTGTGTTGTTGTTTCGCGAGAAAAAGCAATCAGCACTTTGTTTTTACGTGTCAAACACGCAGAAAGGGAGTTCAGATCCAACATCATGCTTCAGCACAGAAAAAAATAAAACAAAAAAACAAAAAAACAAGAGCAGTCAGAGAAAGTGAGTCATAATTGTTGTTGTCTTTTGCAGAACACGACCAGGAACAAGAACAATCCAGAGCAAAACAAGGTACAGGAGCAAGTGCCAGCAGGTGCAGAAATATCGCCGAGTCGACGGAAATTCTACAGGAGCGAGCTATTAAAGTGGACCGTACATCACAAGATGGGAGGGTTAGATTGTCGAGTCCACACACACACACACCCACACACACACACACACACACACACACAGGGAGGGTGAGTCAGATGGAGATGTGTGCAGTGACTGACAGCAGGACCGTGACCTGGCCGGGCTGGAGGGGAATCCTCATCACAGGGCTTTATCTCTCTCTCCGGGCATCTAAATGGAGGTCAGCGCCCAGCAGGCCTCTGCACCGCGAAGAGAAAGCCCATTACTGCCAGCAGCCGTCTGCCGCTCACACCGCCTGTTTGGCTTGCAGTAAATGTCTGGATTTGTATGCAAACCTTGTGTGAGTGGAGGTGGCAGGACAGAGACCTGGAGAGTCCAGCTGTGCAGCAGGCCTGATGCTAGCAACTGGGAGAAACGTCACCACAGCTCCTCTTTTAACCGAAGATGACCGGTCCTTACATCCACTCACAAACAATAATCAGTCTCAAACAGAAGCAGTCAGAGTCTAACTGGAAACAAGAAGCTGTTATTGCCTTGAAGAAAAGATTTTAAGTGGAAAGTTCATTGTATTTCTGAAATATATCAACCAGGAACTGACAGAAGCGGTAAAACAGACTGGTGAGCCGTGTTTAACAACACTAGGATAAAGAACTAAAGGCAGTCACACCCTGTCACCCTAACCAGCCTGATCATGACGATAATGAGCCACGCTACGTGATTGTTTGAACCCATCATCCCTCCACTTTACCGAACACACCTCTCCTGCTGGAAGAGACTTACACATCTACCATTACAGGTGACTGCTGCACCAGCTGAGGCCTTGCATCAAAAATGGAGGTCAGTCTAGTCTTTGTGTATAAAGAAGGTCTTTTCAGCACCTTGGGCTATTTTCCTCCATGGTGTGGTACTGCTCTTCTTTTCAAAGCAAAGCTGACTCATCCAGCGCTTTATGCACTCCTGATGATTGAAGCCGACTTGTTTAACACCCAATCTATTTCATGATAAAGGAGGACCGCTTTGCACCTGCATGTCCTATTCGGAAGCTTTTGACTGTTATTTTACCATGAAAGGAAATCCAGAGTGATTTGCCTCATGGACGGAGCTGCTCGCCACCTGGACTCTTCCTGGGTCCTGGACTAAGGTAGTGCTTTAAGAATATCAGCCCACACTGTGATAACATGTTGAACTTGTCTCAAAACTGAAGCAGGACTGAAAGATTCTCTCTCAGGCATTCAGAGTGGTTAATATTTCACTGTTGGAGCTGCTCCGGCTCCTTGTAAACATGCTTGGTATGATGTCTCTCCACTTTCAGCCACTGACAGAAGAGTAATAGTAATTTGTAATGTCGATACCCTTCCAATGTCATTTCCCTGCTTTTTTTTTTTTTCAGGTCACAATTTCCTAAAAAAAATGATGCAACAGAACAAAAAGCAGCGAGCGGCGCTGCCTGGAAAGCAGGTCAGCCCGTGGCCTGGTTGGGAGTCCTCGGCGCCGCGGAGCTGCTGAAGGTGGGTAATTGAAATGCGGCGGCGGAGGCTCTGCTTTGAGGTGTCAGACTGTGTAACGGCGGCGCTCCCTGCCTCTAATTTAAGGTGAGCCGGAGCCGATGTCTGCGGCGCCAGGACTGCATTGGAGGTGGCAGTGACCTAAGCTCCCGATCGGGGCCCATTAGGGAGCCGGCCCGGGCTGCCGGCTCCACTCGCCGTCTGTCACTTGGAGAACGCCGCCTCAAATCTCCTCAGCCAGCAGCGGGTCCACATCCGGCCCACGGTTAATGTTTTTACATTTCTTCAGCGTTCCGGATCGCGGCTCCTCGGGGGAGACGGCACAGCGGCGGGTTTAGAAACGCAGCAGCGTTTCTGTGCAGCCACTTCCAGGTGGACGGTGGGCCAGAAACGATCCCAGCGCTGCGCCGGGCGGTGAAGAGTGGCGAGCAGAAGCACCGTCACCGTCACTCGACAGCCGTCTATTCCCCGGCCGTCAGCGGCGACCTGCTGATTTCCTCTCCAGGCCCTCCATGATGAGCATCATGTTTGGGGCTGAGAGACGCAGAGAGGACGGCGTCTGCTCACACCTCGCTGTTCCACCGGATGACGGGCCTGCCGCCCTCCGCACGCCGTCTGACTGAGCGTCAGTCAAAATACTCATCTTTTTGGATATTTTCTGCAATATAAATCAAAGGACTGTCAATTAACTAAAGTAGCAGGATCGATTTAAGTGAAGACGAAGGGACTGCATTATCACATATGCCTCTTTGTTGCCGTCTGTTTGGAAAGTTCTCCAAAAAACTGTTACAGGTTGTCAAAGAGCAGAAGCTCCGAGCTTTGAGTCGACCATTCTGAAACATTTAACTGGATCAATGCCAAAGGCTTTGCGTTCGTGGGCCAGCAGAAGAACAATTCAGTCTCATTTCTACTGGGCAAAAAAAAAAGATGATACAAATAAAGTTTGTATATGTATGTATGTATATATACACACACACACACACACACACACACACACACACACACATAAAAGCTTCAAAAGAGAAAAAAAGAGAACACTGGTTTCTGCATTCAGCTGTCAGCCTCAAGCACCCCCTCCTGGTGTGGATTAATGCTGAAGCTCTGTCAAAAGCAATTGTAACTTCACCACCTTTGGTCCACGGACCGCATGTTTGACATCCCTGCTTTAAACTAACTTCACTGAAAAGAAAAAAAAGAAAAAAAACATGGACTGAGTGTTCTGAAAGCTCCAGAAACACTTTGTGTTTGAGTATTTCGAACATCATGACTCTCCAGACCGACCGGGACTCTTTAATGGGTTAATAACAGAAACAGAGAGACAGCTGGAAGCAGCTCCGCCCCCTCAGAACTGACTGAGGCTGTGTTCGAAACCGCATACTGTCTACTACATCCTTACATACTCATACTATCCATCCTGCATCCTGCTTACTCAGTCCATCAAACAGTATGCGAAGCGTTTACACTACAGCATACGACATAATAACCCACAATGCATTGCACTTCTTCCATGAGCAGAAATCGATCTGCTAAAGCTGATTTCACTTTAGCTCTAAACTCGTCAAATGTACAACTTCGAGATTTTTTTTAAAATTAGGCGACAAAGTGGTCGTTTAGAGCCCGAGTGTGTCGTTTATTTGTCCGAATATCAGCCGTTTATGATTTTGTTCGGACGAATTCGGCGAAATTCAAGCCAGCTGCAGTGAGCAAGGCACTTCCGGTTATTTTCACCAAAATAAACCACCCCTTTCCCTTTCTCATGCAAAACAACCTCAGTGATAAATCTGTGCTTTTACTTTGAAAACAAGAAGGCAATCTTTCAGCAATATATGTCGCTTAACATCGCCGTTTGGACCGGTGTCCCGTTAACGGACCAGTTATGATGCCAATTATGATGCTTTACCGACGGAGAGTTTTTTCGGCTCTTCAACAAAGATCGGCTCGCCGTCTTCGGTACATCATGGTCGCTTTCAGCATGGACTTGTTCTCAGATGTAAGGGTTTTTTTTGTTTTTTTGTTTTTACTATTTTTAATCATTGTCAATCCAATCAAAAATCTCGTAATATGACATACCTACGAGCACAATGGAGGGAAGATTAAATCTAGAACCATACTCAGCTTGTTAAATGTACATCATGAAGAAACAGTCATTGTGAACTGAATAAAGTTTATTCAAATGTCCGTCGCGTTGCATCTTGGGCAATTTCAGTATGAGTAGTGAACACACGATGTATACTCAACATTTCTGGCGAATGCAGTATGCATCCGGGAACTTCTCGCATACTCAAAATTGCATACCGCCAGTGTAAACACACTGCATACTCAATAAGTTAGTATGAGTAGTAGGTAAGTATGCGGTTTCGAACACAGCCTGAGACTCTAGATCTGAGACTCTGAGTCTTTAAAGCTGGACTATTATGAACCTGACTCAGCTTTTGACCCAAACTATCTGTGGACTTCATCAACTGAACCCAGACTACGAAAACAAGTGAAATTTTCAAATGTTTTAGTTAAAGGTGGAATACAACATTTTCTCGAAAAGACGAAGCCCCACGTCTGTTACTCACTTTTTGAACAACGCCCATGCGCCAGACCATCCGCCCGGCTCTCCTGCTTCTCCCAGAAAACGCGGAAGTGTACGAGCGCGATCTCCTCTTCTCCGGCGTGCACGGCTCTGTACAGTTTCTGCGATCCGCCTCGCTCATAAATAAAGCTTTTTTTCCGAAACAGCTACAGTTTCATTATGTCAGACTCGCCATCGGTAAGTACTAGCTCAGAAGCTCACCGGCTACATAAACACTCTGAATGCGCATGCGCAAAAGGGAGAAGCTGATTGGGCGCAAGCACGTAGAACCGCCTTACGAAAGCAGCTCGTCAGAATGATTGACAAAACCTCTCAGCCGCCTTCGACACTGTTGACCACTCCATCCTCCTCCACAGACTCCAGCATTTCATTGGTCTTTCTGATACAGCGCTCCAGTGGTTCCGGTCCTACCTGACTGGTAGGGCTGAGTATGTGGCCCTTGGGGAAGCCAGGTCGAGGTCCCACGCTGTCACCTGTGGGGTTCCCCAGGGGTCAGTGCTGGGACCCAGCCTGTTTTCCATCTACATGCTCCCTTTGGGCCACATCATCAGCAGGCATGGAGTCTCCTACCATTGCTATGCTGATGATACTCAGCTCTATGTCAGGCTGGACCGGACCTCCTCCCTCTCTATTCAATCACTCACCGCCTGCCTGGAGGAGACTAAAGCATGGATGAATGACAATTTTCTCCAGCTCAACAGCTCCAAAACTGAATTTCTATTAATTGGAACTCCACATCAACTCAAGTCCTCCCCTTCCACAGTTCTATCATTTGCCGGTCACACAATCAACCCAACAACTGCCGTTACCAACCTGGGTGTCCGTTTTGACCCCACCCTCTCCTTTGACCTCCATATCCAACACATCTGTAAGACCTCATTTTTTCACCTCCGGAACATCTCCAAACTACGCCCCTCCCTCTCCCTCCCCGCTGCTGAGAAGCTGGTCCATGCTTTTGTCTCCTCCAGGCTGGACTACTGCAATGCACTCCTCATCGGGATCTCTGGAAGAAGCCTTCAACGGCTTCAGTCGATCCAGAACTGTGCTGCCAGGATCCTGATGAGGGTGCCAAAAAGACACCATATCACTCCCATTCTCCATAACCTTCACTGGCTCCCGGTTAGGTTCAGGCTGGAATACAAAATCTGCCTCCTGACCCATCAGTGTGTCTATGGTAGTGCACCAGTGTACCTTAAAGAACTTCTCTCTCCACATGACCCGACCAGACGCCTCCGCTCCGCCAACATCAATTTGCTGAAGGTCCCCAAAACCAAACTATGTTCCATGGGGGACAGGGCTTTTCAGGCTGCAGCACCCCGACTGTGGAATGCCCTACCTATCCACCTGAGGGCACCACAGTCGGTGGACTCATTTAAATCTTGCCTGAAAACGTTTTTGTTTTTGAAAGCTTTTGAATGATTTTACTGTTTTCTGTTGCATTTTATGAGTGTAAGTATGAGTGTTTTTAATGATTTAGCCTGTATTTGTTACTTTTAATCGTCACTGTTGTTTTAAATTCCATTGTAGCACTTTGAGATTTGTTTTACAAATGTAAAGTGCATGACAAATAAAATTCATTATTATTATTATTATTAAACAGACCCACCAGTTATTTAGGTGATCCACCCGGAAATCAAAATGTTGTATTACACCTTTAAAACAGCGAAAGAAAACTTTAGTTTTAGACCAGCTTCAACTACTAGGAGCTGAATCCACTTGTCTTTCAGGATGTTTCTGTATTTTTCTGGTTTTTCTACCTTTAGAAGCAATACAGAGTCAGCGATAATGAAGCATCCCTACAGCATGATGCTGCCACCGCCGTGCTTCAAAATGGGACTGGATGGGAACCGATCACCAAACCAGCTTCATCTTCGTTCCTTTAGGCCACAGAAGCCTCCTGAAGGTGACCGCTCAGAGTCCCTCAAGCCTCTGGGCAGATTTCAGAGCAGATTACTTGAAGTTTCTTTTAGCAGCGGCTATCTGTCTGCTTGCAGAGCACAGCGCGTTATTTAATCACTTATTTTAGATTATACAGCAAATAGGCAGCCGTAATAGGCAACAGCAAATCGGATCTCCGATTAGCTTCACACAGCTGAATGTTGTAAATTCTGGTCCACAGAGCTTGAATCTATTTATAAAATGTATAAAAAGGAAAGACATTCAGCGAGCCCACTCCGTTTTATAGGCGCGTTTTTAGGGCTTTTCATATATTGACATTTCAGCAGAGTATTTTCTCCGACTTCCACTGCAGTAAAAGAGCAGAGGCGTAGTTTATCTCATCATCTTACACTTCAGTGAAAAGCCGCGGGTCTGAACAGAACGCCAGTGTCGGAAATATCTGCGTGTATCTGTCAGGAGATATCACTCAACCGATTCAGCCCCACAATGGGATGAGTGACGAGACTAAAGAGGCGCTCCTGCCGTTACGAGGAATCTTAGCGGGAGGCGGCGTCTTCAATCTTAAAACCACTCCGGCTACACTGTTGCTGTAAACAGACGCAAACACACCCGAGCCAGGAAATAAGTATTTAATTGGCGATTCAATCATGCTGCAGCCGACTGAGCCTGCTGGGAGGAAGAGTCAGCGGCAGCCGAGCCGGCCGGCTTCTGCTCGGCGAGAGAGGAAGACAGACGCTGCGAGGCCACTTCCTATGGATTTACTTCAACGCTCTTCACTGAAGCTGGACCACAGCTCCAGGAGTAACACACCACTGCAGCGGTCACAGCAGTGAATGGAGAACTGGCAGCAGTACAAGTAGAGCGGCAAAGACAGAACTAGAGCGAATTAGTGAAAGAAGTAAAGAAGAAGCAGCAGGAGCAGTTTAGAAGTACTCATCAATGGTTTGAAGAAGTATTACCACGAGTACAGCACAAGCAGAAGCAGATGTAGCAGTAGGAACACCAGCAGGTGAGGAAGAAGAACTACAAGCAGCAGGAGTACAAGGTTCAGTAGAGGTCGTTTACTGGATAGGTATACTATGGGTCGGTGTAGGTATACTAGAAGGATCCACAGTAATCATGCAACACTGTGAGAGGAAATACAGGCAGTGGGAGCAGAGAAGTAGCAGTAGAAGTGGAGTGGAGCCGTGGAAGAAACGGCAGCAGGTGGAGAACTGCGACTGTGAGAAGAAGAAGAAGAAGCTGCAGAGGAAATGATACCAGTGAAAAGTTTAATAACTACACAAGAAGTTACTGGAGAAATGGAAGCAATGGCACAAGTACTGGGAGACGGAATAGGAGAATTACAAGTACAAGGAGGAGTACTACAAGTAAGAGCAGCAGCAGTTCTGGTACAGGTGGTGGTAAAACCACCAGAGCAAGAAGTCCAGATACAAGATGTAGCGGCAGAATCTGAAGCAGCAGCAGAAAGTAATTCTAACAGTGCAGGGATGAAAGAAATCAGATAAAATTAAGTAAATCAAGTCAAACTGAAGCTATTTTCTCAGAGAAAAGGTGTGTTTGAGGCTCCTGAAGCAAACAGCAGGGGGCAACAGCCATCATGTTTCTGAAGACAGACCGGAGGATGGTGGTCTGCTGACGAGCCGCTCGTCCTTCTGAGGTGTCAAAACACAGAACAGAGAGGCGGCGGCGTGACGGCGGCCCTCTTGTTAAAGGTGGCGGGTGGCTCGCTCTCCACTCAGCTGTTTTAACGCTGATGAAGAAGCAATTAAAGAGGAGAATGGGCGGGCCGCGCGGCGGCACGATGAGGTGGAAGCTGCTCCCCCGGCTCCTCTCAGTGCTCCTCAAACCCGCCCTGCCATTTCCAGGCGGCTCTTCGGGGCTTCAGCTTGCTGTGTTTTTGTCACTCCACCTTGTCAGTGTGGTTCGCCGCCGCCGCCGCCGCCGAGCCGGCGTCTCATTGTTGATCAGCTGCTCCGGCGCCGCGACGGCCCGTCACTGATCTGACAGCATGAAAGGCCGCCGCGGACCGCGCTCTTAAAAATAGCAGCACAAGAGAGAGCAGGAAGCGAGCGGCGGCCGGACGGCAACGACAGCAGCCCGCCGCCGCGGGAGTCCCTGGAGGCTCCGCGCCCGGAGGCACCGGCACGTGGAGGCCAGGGCCCACACACACTGAGGGTGGCGTCTCTCTCACACACACACACACACACACACACACACACACACACACACACACACACACACACACACACACACACCACACACACACACACACACACACACACACACACACACACACACACACACACACACACACACACCACACACACACACACACACACACACACACACACACACACACACACACACACACACACAGGTGAGGGCGTGATTCATGTAATGGGCCTCCGGGACCACAAGGTGTCTCTTCTCCTCCACGGGAGGAGCTGCCAGAGCTTGAACCACACCGCCCTGCAGTCCACACTTCCCATGAGGCACCAGGATACGTTTTGAAAATCTTTTCGAAGATGTTCATCTTCAGATGTTCTGGATCTCAGATGAAACTACACTGTTATTTATGGCATTAAGGAAAAACTGACGACAATACAATTATTATTTTATTGCAAAAATAATTAGAATTTGAACTGAAACGCTCGCAGTGCCCCTGGGGACATTTCTTTATGTTTGGAGGGAAATAAGGAAGTGTGATTTCTGACTAAAGAGCAGGGAAACCAGAGCTTGGTGAAAAAAAAAAAAAAAAAGGAACCATAAAAACAACAGTACATTAAAGTTTAGGGAGTTTTAAATCGCATTAAATTATTCCGCTGCTGCAGTTAAAACACCAAAATGGCTGCAGATTCTTTCTGACTTCCTATAAAATAAATTTGACCAGAGCCCCAAAATTTAATGAATAAATTTAAAAACAGCTGATAATAGAAGAGTAGAATTAAAAAAAACACAGAAAGGAAAACAGAACTGGTCAAATATCACATGCACTCAAATACCAAAAGCATAAAATAAATATTTATGTCTACTCGGTTTAATATATAAAAGATTGGATTGACAGGAAAAACACCACAAGACAATATTTATGGAATCAGATTATTGATCTACTTGTGCTAAATTTAGCAACTTTTTAATTCATGAAGCAGTTGTTTTTATTTTTCCATTTTACTTCTGCCAGTTCTTCCAGTCTTTTTAAGCAGTTCCGGCGGTTTCATCCAGTTCGGTCGTCTGGGTTGTTTAATAAAGCTGAGGGCGGTGAGGAGCACGGCCCCCTGCTGTGAGGCAGCTCGTCATTTATCACACTGGAACACACTCCATCATACCAGATCGTCGAGAAAAAGAACACACACCGCCTAAAAGGACTTTTTCCCGTCTCAGGAAAGAGTTAATCAAGAGAATAACAAACACATTATAATGACTAATACATAAAGCAATTCGACGTTCTGACAAACGCCGCTGGGTTTCGGTTGGCAGGCGAACTCATTTTCACTCATTTAGACTCGATTTGCTCGTTATGATTCAAAACAGGCTGCAGCGCTGCTTCTTACTGAACCCACTGAACTAGAACCTCCACTGCTTCCATCTGTAGCGTGTAATCTGGAACATTATGTAATTTCACAAGATGGATTTGCATGTTTTCCTCTTAATTTTGTATTTCTTTGGAGATGTACAATGTTTTAAAGCTTGACTCAGCCTGACCGGACCGGACCGGGGACGGAGCGGCGGGACAAACTAATCCATACACGCCTGAGGAATTAAATCTGTGGAATCAAAAACTATAGAGGGCGAAACCTGGTTTCTGAGGGCTGCGCTCCTCGATAAACGTGGCTGTGGCAGACGTCCTGCAGGCAGAGACGACGGCAGAGTTCTGGCTGTGGCCAATTCTAACGGGAAACAAAGCTTCTGAGGTCAGAAAATGAGAACGTGAGAAAATAAAGGACACCAAAACAATCTGAAAATATTACAATTAACCTTTGACGGTTTATTTAACAGATTTTCTTCATCGTTTTTTTTCTTTTTTAATTCAGTTTTTGGTTTTTGTTAAGACCAAAGATAATTTAAAGTAAAGTAAATCTGCCTCAGCTGGTGCCGTCCAGTCGCTGTTCCTGCCTCAGGAATAAAAACAAGCTGAATTGAGAAAGAAGAAAATGCAGGATTGGATTTAACATAAATAATAAAAAGATTTCAGGCACAATTTCTCTGGAAAATTTTGATGAAAAAAATCGCATCACTGTAAATGATTTCATCCCCAGATCTGACCGAAACCGGGTGACCTCTGACCTTTCGTTTCCTCACGAGTACCTCCACCTGTCACTGAGCTTTCTGGGCTGTTTGGTTTGATTTCAGCAGCCGTGGGAAGAGAAGGTCACCTGGGCGATGTGATAATGGATTTGTGACGGAGCTCAGGCTGCAGGCTGCCTGAGCTCTCTTCAGACGAGGAGGTTTCCTCATGTGGTTCTTTGTTCCGACTCACCGGCCAGCTGGACGTCAACTGCAGGTTCCCACATTTTCAAGACTTTCACTTCGCTGTTTGGCTGCTCGTGTGCTACATACCATCTGTGACCACTAGAGGTCACTGTATGACAGCAGGAAGCTGCTACAGGACCAGAGGAAATCCTTCTTCACTGGTTTATATGACGGGTTGGGGCGAGAAATGTCTCCAAAAATAAAAACGTCCACAGTAGAATTTCAAGCACAAATAGCTCAGAGTGTGAGAGAAACTTGTGAAACAGCCAGAAGTCCTGCTGAAGAGTCCGTCCTGAATGTGGAGTTTGCATGTTCTCACTGCGTATGGGTGGGTTTTTACCTCCAGCAGTCTGAACACGAGCTGGTGAGGTGAATCTGTGACTGTGAATGCAGCTCTGTGTTTGACTGGTTCCTCTGACAGCAGCAGCCGCTGCCACCCCGATCCGGAGAGGTGTGTTTGCGCGCCGCTGGTCCGTTTGTGGAGCATCCTGCATGGAGTGGCGGCGTCCCGGCTTCCAACCATCCACTTCAATTCCACCGCTTCTCAAACGCACCTTTCATTTCGGTTGACACAGCGGGTGCTGAAATGTATTTTAAGCCTTCCGTTTAAGAGTGTAACAGCTACCGCGTGTGTGTTGAACTGTACATGACAAACAGCTGCCTCACACCCACACACACACTCCTGTGTGAAACAGCGGCGGAGGGTTCATTCCATGAGCAGAACTCGGGGGAACGCCCTGCTCTGGTACGAACTTCATCGAAAAACTCCCAAAAAGTGAGTTCGGGGCGAGTGTGATCCCTGCGGACGCCTTCAGATGGGCGAGCCTGATTGACAGCCCCTCCAAGATAAAGCCAATTAAATAACACGGACAGGCGAGCCGGCAGCAGAGCCGCTCTTAACGCTGGATAAATAAACGCCAAATTATAGGACTGACCTTAAAGGGGCTTTATTTCACTGCATATGCATATTGGAGATTAAAAAACACCTATAAATATTAATGCGGGGCAATTTCCAGAGCGCAAATAAGCGGTGCATTATCTGTGTGTGGGCTCAGAGAGGAGGAGGACTGACAAACACTCAGAGACGAACTAATGGAGTGGACGGTCCTCATTATGTCTGGACACAGGGAGCGAATCCATTTACAGTGAGCGCACCGGCAGACGGGGTTCGAACCGGCGAACCGGAGCGGCGGCCGCTTTAACGGAGCCGCCGGGAAGCCTAACCAGGCCACCACGCACCATTTTTAGTCCCACGTAATCTCTTGTCTTGCATTTCCACTTTTAGAAAGCATGAAAAGCGATCTGATTTGTATACGTTTCCCGTTTAAAGAGAGAGAAGATTAGAGGCGCATCAATCCTCGCGGGGCCCCAGGGGGCCGCGGAGAAAAGGTTACTAAATTTATCACTGCGCCTTCTGCTGCGGCACATTTAAATATGTGGAGCTGGAATGTGACTGACCGTCCTCTGAGGGAGGCTGCGGCCCCGCCTCCGTGTGCGCTCACGGCACAGAGACCATTAATTACACACGTGCACGCTCCTCATCAAACGCACACACACTCGTGCGCGCGCATGGCGCTGTGAGTCCGGAACAATGAGATGAAGAAATGCAGCGGCCTCTTTTGTGCCGCCGCCTCGGTTTGCCTTTGACTCCGTTCTTCCCACGGCCCCCTGCTGTGCACGGCGGCGTGCGGATGTGGCGCTCGGGAGTCCGCACGCCGTTTGTGCTTCCGACATGAAAACACGGCGCTCTCCGGTTCTGCCGCCGTCCCTCCAGGGTGGGTTTAGCTGGTTGTAAACGTGGAGGATGATTCAAAATGCCGACTGGCTGAGAGGCGGCGAAGATGTCCGGGACTCCACCAATCAGGCCTCGATGGTCCAGACGGAGCCTCTCCTCAGTAAAAGGATCCTGAAGGACTCTGAGACCACGAGGAACCAGGTTCTCTGAACTGTTTGTTTGTTTCTGGAGCAACCCAGGCTGCTGACCACCTGGGGAACCCTGGAGAGCCCTGGAGAGCCCCATCCCTAGGGGAGGCAGCATCACGCTGCGGGGCTGGGACTGGGATCCTGGTCAGGGTGGAGGGAACAGAGACCTCCTGGATGAAACCTGCTCCAGAACGCTCAGGACCTCAGACTGGATCCACGGTTCACCTTCCAACAGGACCACGACCCGAAGAGCAAGAGAACCAAGGAGAGGCTTCAGGACCAGTCTGGGAAGGTCCAGAGCCCAGACCTGGACCCCTTAATGTGTGTGTCTGTGTGAAGCGACATTCCCCGTCTATCCCGCCAGAGATCAACTAACAACTGTAAAAGTGGTGAAAGGATTTTAAATGAAGAAACCTGAACTGACTGAAACTTCTGAAAATGATAAACCAGGAGAGAAAACATCTAAAACAGACAAACGAAACGGTGAAACGAAAAGGTGAAAATAGGCAAAGGAGCCAAAACGCCTAAAACACCTAAAATGGACAAAAACGAAAGCGTAAAAAAATAAAACCTAAAAAATGACTAAAATAACTCAAACTGCCTCAAAGGCTACAATAGTGAAAAAAACTTATATATAAATATTAGGGCTGGGCACGTTAACGCACTGCTTCCTTAACGCTGACAAATATTTTCATCGGGCGTTAAAGCCCACCCCCCCCCCCCCCACCTCCCAACACACACACACTGCGCTCCAGCTGCGCGTCAAAAAAAGCAAACACAGATGCAGCGATTTCTGCGGTGAAACACGGTCCATTCCTCATTTTTTTGCCATAACGAACTCGGCCGAATTATCAGAAAAATCGCGAGGAAAAGGCTGGTGTAAGGCACAAACTGAAACAAGGAGCGCAGATATGAAAAAAATGAAAGTGAAACTTAAATTGCGTCTTTTGCCAGTGCAACGTTTCGACCCGCTGGGCAGTCGTCTGGTGCTGAAGACATGCTATATAAAGTAAATTTCCCTTCAACACACAATCTTAATGAGGCACAAGTCAGTGTGACTGAGTTTATCCTGTCTTCTCTGTCTGAGGGTCAGAGATACAATGAAGTTTGAGGAAGTGTGCGTTCAGAATGAACTTCGTTTTTCATCTGCTCTGCTCCTGCTGGTGTGTGTGTGTGTGTGTGTGTGTGTGTGTGTGAGTGTGTGTGAGTTGGGTGGGATTGGGGGTGGCAATCTTGGTAAAGACTTGGTATTTTAAGTTACAAATCATATTTGATGACTTGCAAAATTATTATTGTAAAATTGTGCTTCTTACAGAATTCTTGCAAAAAAAACAAAATCTCTGTCCCTGGCTGGGGGCAGGATGATCATTACAAAGTACTTTTGAATTCATTATTGTATTTTGCGCATAATGCGATTAATCGCAGAAAAATTATGCGATTACTCGCGATTAAGAAATTTAATCGTTGCCAAGCACTAATATATATATATATATATATATATATATATATATATTATAATTCTAGCCAAAAGAAATAGTTGAAACTGCTTCATAAAATCTTGTAAAGGTGAAAAAAACTGCAGCTTTGGTGAATATAGTGAGAATTCATAAGATCGGAGTAAAGTATATATAAGGTGGAGATTCTGCAAAACTCGCTCTGATTCAAACAAAGCTTTAAATATCTGTAAGAAACTGAGTGACCAGTGGAGAAGTGTTGTTTTTCTGCTTCTCGGTGTTCCTGGGGGACGGGTGAGCGGTGCTGCAGGCCCTACCTGTTTCTCACACTGGCCGTAGTCCGCTCCCTGCTCCGGCTGGAAGAAGCACGTCTCCCCGTGGTTCTTCGCCATCTCGATCAGGCCCATGGCCGTCCTCACCGTGGCGTTACGAGCGTGCACGAACACCATCACCTGAGACACACACAGCTTCACGTCAGCGTCCGGCCGCAGCACAGGGACGGCCTGTAATGGCTGGATAAAGTAGTGATGGGGGGTTTTCTGTGGTCTAGTAGCAGCTCTCTGCTGCCGTTCAGTGGCATCTAGTGGTCACTGACAGTATGCACCGATATCGTTACATATATCAGTTACTTTTTAATAAAAACTGAATGAACAGCTAAATAAAAAGTGCAATCTACAGATCAGGAAATATGGTAGCTAGGCAAAATAGCATTAATTTGGAACTAAATAGAATAACAACTTCTACCTTTCATGAAAAAGGATCCATTTATCTAAAAATATGATAACTAAAGTAGTATTAATGTTCTAACACACAACCAGGTCATGGAAGTATCGATACTTCAGTATTTGTACTTTATTCATTCAAAGCTGACCCATCGCTGCCACCTGGTGGCAGGTTGGAGTCAAGACTCTCTACAATACCAGCGTTCACAAGCTTTATCAGTTCTTTAAGTCAATTAAAATGAAATGAGGTGGAGATATGGAAATGAATTCATCTGGAGCTGCTTTCTTCTGCGACTCCCCGTCAGGACAAACAGGCCGTGCTGCTGCTGGAGGGTCCGAGGAGACCGCCGCCGCAAATGTTATTTACCGAAGGTGTTTTATCAGCACCGCTGAGCTGTGTGTGGAAACCCCGTCTGCGGGCGTCCGCCAGCCTCTCGGCTTATTAAACCTCTTTCTGGCGAGCGCGCCTCCCCACCAGGAGGGCGCTGGGAAAATCATAAAGGAAATTTCATCCATCACATCCTCCCAGATGAAACTAATATATGTCACAGTCACTTCCTGACAGTTTAATATAGAGCGGAGCAGAGGAGGCCTCCGCCGCCGCCGCCGCCGCCGTGAGCCGGACCCGGCTTTGTGGCGCCCAGATGGAGGAAAAAAAAAAAAAAAAAAAAAAGAAAGTTGTCCGCGGTGCAGAATCCAGTCGGCTTACAAGTTGTGGAAGCTACAGAGACTCATATTAAGTGTGTCTCTGGGGGGAAGAATGGATGGGAGAGAGAGGGACGAGCGGTGCTCGGATGTGCGCGCACTCGCAATAAAGCGATGCAGACAGGATAACAACGGCGCTCAATGGGGAGCGGCGCCGCTGCAGCAGATGGGAGCTAAACGCTAAAGTCTGCATTCACAGCTCTGCTGTTCCCCGCGGGCCCCGAGACGAGGGGGGGGGGGGGAGATAAGGCCGAGAGAGACTTCAGATAGCAGGTGTTCGCTCAGAAATATTTACTGCAGGATTTCCTATTCATGGGAAAAAGTTGTGTGAAATGTGTTTTCCAGGAAAAGCTGAGTGACGTCTGGCGGCGCGCCGGCCCCGGCCGCCGCTTTGGTTTGGCGATTACGGCGAAGAAGAAAGGCTGAATGAGCACGGCTGGATGAATAATGAGGAGGCCAGACCGACTGGTGGACGGCTTCAGTTCTTCCTGCACCAGTTCTTCATACCGCCGGTGGTTCTGGGGAGAAGCGAGCTTCAGACGCTGTTTCAGAGCGGATAGATCTGAAGCCATTGTTAGAGCGTTCGCTACTCATTGGTTTTGTTCTACTCTGTGGTCGGTCCACAGAAGCGAGGCTTCTCTCACTCCTACCTGTCCTCCTGAGTGATCTGAAGCCTTCTCCTCTGCTTCCAGTTTATTTCAGTCTCTGTGGCAGCAGCACAGCAGAGGGCTCGAGAGGTGTGTACAGACGCATTTCGTGGTCCGTGTGTGGAAAACCTTTTGAAATGTTCTCTTCTCTGTATGGACAGAGTCCAACTGACCCACCCGGTGTGGACGGATCAGCTGATGCATCACAGCATCCTTCACATGTTGTGCTGCTAGCTTACCAGCGCTGACAGACCTGGATGCGTCACCAGTCCGTCACACAGAGAAAGACACTCACTCAATGAGTCGTGCTCATTTTTACACCCTTCATAAGAAACCGTCATCAGTGGAGAAAAGCCACCCACGCTCAGGGAGAACATGCAGAAAGGCCCTCTGAGGTGAGAGCGGACAGTCAGCAGTCTAATCCACCGGGAGTTCAGTCGAGTTGTGTCTTCATCTAAACAGTTGTATAAAGAGGTGACGGCCTGCTGCTAAACCAGACCCTGAACCCGCTACTCTGGATGGACTCTGCATGTTCTCCCTGGGCACGTATGGAGCTCCACAGTCTGGAGGGGTGTGTGTGTGTGTGTTTGCCTTGTGATGGACTCACAACATCATGTAAGGTTACCTGGAGCAAAGCACCAAGCGGTGAAGAAGATGGATGGATGAGACTCTTCACAACTTCTCAGTCACTGCCGTTAGACGTGCATCTAGTTAGTTGTGTTTCCATTTACTTATGTATCTACTACGTTGTTTCCAGTTGGTTGCACATCCAGTTAGTGTATCTAGTTGTTTGTGTTTCCAGCTAGTTGTGTTTGTCTTGCTGTGTATCCAGTGAGCTGTGTTTGTCCTGCTGCACACGGTGAACCAGTCATGTGAATAAAGCCGGTGTGTGTCCGTCCTGGTCTCCAGCCGCGGCGTCTCACCTGGTGACCTGCCTTCACCTGCTCCAGGACTTTGTTGTAGCAGACCTCCTCCATGTCGTGCATCTGCTGGATCTGAAGGACACAGAGCAGGGATTATTCCAGGCTGTCCTTACCAGAGAACTTCTTTTAGAGCTTCAGTTATTGTAAAATTCAGAGAGTCTCTAAAACTAAATGCTCGTGCCAAAATCCGTTTTATGACTCTCTGATTGGTTTTTAAAGCTTTAAATGGTCAAAGAGCAAATGATATATCCATGCTGCTTCTTCTGAGAGATTAAGACTCCTCAGGTCCTCAGGGGGATTTTTATATCTATTTTTTAAGCATGAACAAAAAAAAAATTAACAGTGAAGCTGCTTTTTATTATGAAATTTCATATTTGTGAGACATCTTTACTGAGGAACAGAGGGCGGCTGCAAGTGCTTATTTTACATTATTAACGGAAAGTCAAAAATCTCATGTTTTAATTAAAATTTCAATTTATGCTTTGCTCATTTTAGTTTTTTCACTTGATGTAACCTCCCTTCCAGTCTGACACTGGGTGTGCGATGTGGCGAGATTAGATTAGATTAGATTAGATTAGACAGTGAAGGATTAGAACGTTGACGATCTGGCAAAGCAGAGAGATCAGACTTCTCTGGATTCACGTTTTATGTAAAGCAGCGCCCCTGCAGGCCTTGGGCGTAACTGCAGCTTAGTGAAACACTCGTGCCTGTGGCTTCTATCCATGTACGTGCACGGAAGAGGGGAACTCCTTCCTCGCTCTTTGAGTAGCGCTCAAGTCAAATTAAAGTTTCTTCTGCCTGGTGGAGTCTGTGTGGAGCTGTGGCAGTGCTAGAAGCCGGTCTGTTCTTACTTTCTGGAAGATCCTGCTCAGTTGTTGCTGCTAAGCATCTGGTGGAGTAATGGCGGACAAAACGAAACCAAACTAAATCAGGTCAGTGGGAGCGTGCATTACGTCACATCATCTCAAATTCTCCCCAAAAAACTCTGGAGCCGGAGCGGCACTGCAACTTTCAAGTGACAATTTAGCGCTGTTAGAGGTACTTGTAATGAATATGTCAGGGCACATTGTACACATCATTGAATATCTGTAACATATTAATGGTGGAAAATAAGTATTTTTAAAGCTGAAAAACTCCTTAATGCACCTTTAATGGAGCTGGTTTGAGGGTTTTGTTGTGTAATGATCTGAATGTGTATTTGAGTAATTTGAGTATTTTGCACTATATTTGAAAAGTGCAACAAAAGCCTGCACTATATTGCCAAAAGTATCCGCTCGCCTGGCTTCACACACACATGAACTAGAGTTTCACGTCGTTCTTAATTCTTCGGTCTGCTGGTTTGTACAGTAGTTTGAGGTATTGATTGATAATGTGTTCAGGTTCTCTCTGCAGGGCGACCAATCACCTCAAATCAGATCATTAATGACCTGATGCAGTTTACAGAGCAGAACTCAGCAGTTCTCTGAAGCTCCGAGCCCGGCTGAGGGGTGAAAACAGCCCCCTGGTCCCGCTCAGTCACCTTGTTGGTGCTTTTGATTCCCACGAAGGTCTGGCCGAGCGGCACCGGCCTGAAGCGGCTGTCGAAGTAGAAGAGGCCGATGTAGGGGTTGACGTGCAGGAAGGTCGCCACGTCCAGGTAGTTGGGCAGGGTGGCCGACAGTCCCAGGATCCGGATCATACTCTGAGTGGACTCCACCTGACAGAACAGAGACTCCCGTTAGACCGAGCCCGACCGGGAGGAGGAGACGCTGCAGCAACATGGAGGTTAAACACTGAGACCACAGGAAGAGGAAGGGGAAGCAGCTCAGGCTCAACCTGAGCAAACCTGGAGACATGAAGAAACTAGAGAACTCCTGGGATTATTAAAGATCAGGAGCATGCCACTTCATGGTTTGATGCTAATATGAAGCGCCTGATTTCAGTTTGGAAACATTTGGGAGAGGCAGGTGATTTAATAACGAGCAGCACGACGTTCCTCCTCATTCTCCAGGTCAGGTCTGAAAACGTTCTGTCAAATTGTAATCCCTGTTTTCACTTCCAAACAAAACAATTCAGAGTTATGTTTTTTTTTGGACTTGAAACCACAAATAAAAATAACAACACTGAAATTCTCCAGATTTTCAACTTTGTGAGGTTTTTCCAAATACATCAAATTCAGATTCCAGGTATTTTTCTGCTGTAAGACAAAGGGCCAATGTTTGGAGTTGTGGTTGTTTGATTATTATGCATCATTTTACTGGTCCTGCCGTTTCCAGATCCGTCTAAGCCAGGGGTGTTCAACCTGCGGCTCTGGGGCCACATGAGGCTCTTTAGTCCCCCTGTAGCGGCTCTATGAATCTTCCCCACATGAAATGTAATAAAACATTTAAGTTACTTTACTATAGTTACACACCACAGTACTATTCAAAAGGATTTGCCAATTTTGGTTCAAACACGCTTTAAAAAAAAAAAAAAAGGTAAAAGTAAAATTTGGAAAAATAGCTAAAACCACAAGAAATGGGAAAAAGGAAGACAGAGCGGCTTAAAAAAAAACGGGAAATATCTGGATTTCTAAAAGAAAAAATAAACATGGTTGCAAAAAAACATGCAAAGCTGATGAAAAGGAAGTAAAATAGCTATAACAGCTTCATGCCAAAATTGTCAACAAAAAAAAAAGCTTAAAAAGAGCAAAACTGTTAAAATCAGGTTATAAAATTAGTTAAATGTCTTAAAAGGTTCACTATTCTGAAGTGTAGTTAAAACCACATGAATACTGAATATACTAAGACATAGCGGTTGTATGTGAATCAAAACTATATATGAAACTCCTTTAAAGGTTGAATGTGCTTCATGGCTCCAAACCAACTTGACACAGTGGAAAGTCACAAAAAATGTCTCTTTCGGTCCATAAGGTTGCAGAACCCTGGTCTAAGCAGTATGAGAGTCCTGGACTAACGTCAAGATGAGACTCGATCAGCACTCAGGCTCAGGAAGGACGGATGTGACCAGAAGGCCTGATTTTCAAGACGCTTTCAAATTAAAATGCAAAACGTTTGCTGTGTTGGGGGGTCCTGCTGACATGAAAACAGTAGTGAGAGTCACAGCATGGTTATCGGTGTAAACAAACATGGTTTCTGGTGAAGAACACCTGCTGTGATCCTCTGACCTCCACCCGGCCTGCAGCCTCTCAGGTACTGTCTTCAATATGTCTTCAAAAACTCAAAGAAAAATTCAATATGTTGTGCATCAAGGTGGGTGAGAGGAGTGAGGAAACAAGGGTGTGTGTGTGTGTGTGTGTGTGTGTGTGTGTGTGTGTGTGTGTGTGTGTGGTGGGGGGTGGGCCGCCCTATCTGTGAGCCTCCTGCTGGAAGTGACAGGGAAGATTGGTAAGGCCTTTAATGTGATGCAGTACCTGTCAAGCCTCCCATCAAGATAAGACCTAACCACCATCACTCCCCCTCCCCCCCCCCCCCCCCCCCCCCCCCCCCGGCCCCCACCACCTCACACACTCCACCGCCGAAGCTCCCCACTGCAGGAGTGCAACATGTTCAACATGCAGCCAGTCCGGCGGTGCACCGGACGCGCCCGCCGCCGTCCGGGCACGGCTGCCGACTCGTAAAAGAATTTACGGCGACATACGGGAGCGTGTGATTAACGGCCGAATTCGCCGTTACCCCGAGGACAGAGGCTAATGAGTCGGAGAAAATAAAATTAATAGGTCAGGATATGAAAATTAGACAGCGTGCTGATGTGTGAAGTCCGCTGCGGCGCCGGACACGCCGAGACGCATCCAAACGCTAATATTAAGAGAGAGGAGTCACACACGCACACACACACACACACACACACACACGAGACACAAAGCTGGATTCAACTCAGGGACAGGACTGAAGCAGCTGCCAGGGCGAATGCTCTGTATCTACATGCTAAATGGACGAACTGGAAGAACCTGACTGAGCAGAGAAGAACGAGGATCTGCATGTCAACTCGTCTGACCAATCAGGTGAGTCCTGCTGCACCACAGCCCCGCCCACCTGCCACATATTCCTTAACTATTCATTGAAGTTGCTCAGAGAAATCTGATCGAGGCAGGAAGTTGCCGTCCTGAATCCCCTGATTGTAAAATGAAAATAGAGAAAGAAATAAACAGAAAATGTCCAAAAACAAGACAACGCCAAGCTGCTCCTCCTGCTGGTGGGAACTGAACACACACACTGACGGCATCGCTGCACTCACCACAAGGCAGTTCATTATTTCAATATTCAACACTGTAACAGCTGATGGATGAGCGCCACCTGCACAGACTCCAGCCATCGATGGAGGGAGTAATTAAAGGCAGCTTAGGCTCTGTTTACATGACAACACTTAGAGTTTTATGTTTTCATTTCAGAGAAGTAGTTGGTCCACTTTTTACATAATGAACCCACCTGTGTGCTCACACAGAGAACAGTGAGCCATAAACATAGTTTTGTTCTCCTCAGGTCTGTGTGTAGAAGAGTCTCCCTGTATGCAGACGATGGTGTGATAAATGTTCCTACACGTCACGTTCATTATAACGAATGAGTGAATCCGTCTCGCATACGCTGCAGCAGTGATTTAAGATGTAATGTAACCATGGAGACGGAATGTTGGGAGCTTTTTCCAAAAAGTTGTTTTCAGAGACTCCATTGTCATGAAAATGGAGACTTAATAAAAGCCAACAATTAAAATGATGCAAAAGTTAATTTCCCAAGTAACTTGTTACTTCATATTTTCTCAAACTTGTTTTTATTCCATTACTCTTTAAAGTCGTGAGCTGCAGCGGTAATCAAGTCAGAGTTTTCAGTGACTTCCACAGCAGTTCTGATGAGAACCTCAGCTGTCAGAACCAGTGGAGATCAGTGGAACCCACTTCTCGGTCGTGTATCTTCACCGGATGGCCTCCAAATTCCTGACTTCTATCGAAACGATCAATAATAAGCCCTGTTCAGCAGCAGCAATCACTGACTGAATAATAGTTACTAAAAGGTAACTAGTGATGTGATGAGATGATCCTTCAGGATTTACGGTCATTCATTACAAAAAGTAGAAACAGTGACTTTGTGGAGTGAGGCCAAGACGTGAAAACAATTTAGAGGATTCAACAAATCTCATTTGAAATGAAAGTTTTATTTGAAACAGGTGGGTGGGTTTTTCTGAGTTGAATTTCCCATTTGAAGGACAGAGTTAATAAATATAGAGGGAAATTAATTCTGTCTCTTTTCTTTCACCCTCTAATGTCCCTGTCAAACACCACAATAAATAAATTGAAATGGAAAGCAGATTTTTGAGTAAACTGCATTGTTGATCCATTTGTTTGGGTCAACCACCCTCTTCTCTCAGTAATATTCTTTATTCTTCTTCTAAGTCCAACAGGGGTCATGTGACTACAATAAAAGCGTCAGATTGGGAACTGGAAGGACTGTAAACACCTGTCCCTGTGTTCACTGACTGGAGCTCTCCAGGTGTAAAACAAGGCGTTGAGAAGAAGCTTCTGGAAGCGTCTGACATCTCAGCAGCCCGTTGGTTCTCATCAAGCGAACAAACTCATAAAACACACGCACGCACGCACGCACGCACGCACGCACGCACGCACGCACGCACGCACGCACGCACGCACGCACGCACACACACACTTTTCAGCCATTAAAAATCACAGGAAGGCTCCTAATGCACCTAATTATCAGAGGTCTTCCTGGACTCAAACATTGCGCCGTGAAGCAGGAGTCGGGCCGCAGAGCGCCGCAGCAGAGGCTTTGTTCTGCAGGTAACTGGGACTTTAATCCAAAGCCGGGGACATAATTGGTGGCGGCGCGCCGGGCCGGCCGGACGCCGCCGCAGCCCAACAGATCCCCGGTACCAACATCAAAGCCACCAGCGGCCCGGCTCGACGGCAGCGGCAGGAAAACAGAACAAACATCACTTCGTTTACAGGGATTTCCATATTAATGTGTCTGAGGAGGCAAAGCTAAGCTACCGAGAGAGGGAGAGAGAGAGAGAGAGAGAGAGAGAGAGAGAGAGAGAGAGAGAGAGAGAGAGAGAGAGAGAGAGAGAGAGAGAGAGAGAGAGAGAGAGAGAGAGAGAGAGGAGTAGCTGCAGTGACTCTTTAGCACTATCAACCACAGACCACTGTCAGGTGAGGAAACAAGGAGGAGGAAGAGGAGGGGGATGGAGAGGAAGAGGAGGGGGAGAAGAGGAAGAGCAGGAAGAGGCATGTTGGTGTTAAATACGTTACAGTCTTCACAACTAAGTTACTCCAAAAATGACATTTTTCTGACTCAGATTGTTGAGGAGTCAAATCTGACAGAAGAATCTGATGTACTGATACTTGAAAAAAATCATTTAATAAACCTGAATTTGTTGTGCAAACATTTAAACATTGTATATATTGCTTGATTGATCCACTAGATCATTGCTCCAAACAGTGATATGTGAATAAAATGTGACGGTAGAAACCCCGCCACTAGTTTGTGTGATTTGAGGTTTAATTAAACAACAGCCTCCACGCTGTAAAACTGTCTGCTTCACTCTCTGGTTTTTATAACGACGACATCCTCAGGAAGCAGAAATACTCCAATAATAATCTCCACAGTTATTGGACACAGCTCGTAGACATGAGGCAGGAAGCGGGGAGTCTAATTATTCCTGAGCCTGTTTCTCCAAATAGCCGCTCTCAGCCTCCTGAAACTCTGCTAAAAACGCCGCAGCGCGTCTCTGGAGTCCGGACCAACAGGGTTCCATCTAATCTATCATCTTTAGCAGATCCTCCGAGCACGCAGGAGGTCGTCCACGTCTGGCTTGACCTTCACAGTGCTGTGTGAGCGCACAATGGAGCCCGATCCACGTGATTCCCCCGTGCACCGGGGCCGCACTGCAGCCAGGAGAACACAACACAACAACACACACACACACACACCTGGTGACATGCTCTGTCCTCACCGTGAACACACACACACACACACACACACACACACCGGCTGCCACACACACTAAATGTGGATTAATGAGCCACTGAAAAACAGCCCCGGCTCCTCCTGTCTGACTGGAAGAAAACAAGAAAACAAGGCTTTCTGGGATTTTAATGAACACAAACTGAAATTTGTTGTCTGCAGAATGAAAGTGACCGGATGAGGGAATTCTCTGTTTTTTCTATCAACCCTTCAAACCTGCTGCGAGCTCAGAACTGAAATAAAATCAGTGTTTTTCCTGAAAGTGACGTTTTCAGTGAGACACAGCTCACTGTGTAATTCCTCTTTTCGCCACATGGCGGTTCAGTGAGTGAAGGAGGAAGCAGCAGCGTTTACACAACCAGTGACAGGGCATCGATTTTCTGTTTCAGCTTCAGTGAAGGTTTGCGTTTACACATCAACATTCTGAAAACGCTGCGGTCTTCTCGCTGGCCATGGATTGGCGCCGTGGCTTGTTTTTCTTAATGCTTCAATTTCAGTTAATTGTGCAGCGCTGTCATGTAAACGTAGCTCTAAAAAAGCAACGACAGTTTCGTGTTTTCACTTCAAAACATCATATAAACGGCACCTGAAGTGCAAATCAAGGCTTGGAGATTCAGTTTGACACGAAGAGATGAAGGCTGAGACGCACCTTCTACTCAAACACGTTTTCTACTTCTCTGCATGTTTGGTCTCATGTTTTAAACTCTAAATCTTTCCAGAGAATTACCATAAAGCTGCTGCACTAAACGCTCGTTTCCACTTGGTTCATGTTTGAAACATCCACATGTGAGAAGAGCTTTCAAAATAAAGCTTGACTGGTTTTATTCTGCCTTCCGTTCCTCAATAACTAAATCACTGAAAACTCATAAACCTGGTAATTAATATAACTTTAAAGACACGGGACGACATAATAAAGTTCTGTATTTTTCTATTATCATTAGCGTGGTGGATTTTAATTCCATTAATGAATTGAGCTTCTCTCATAGATTTAGTTGCTAATAAAGTCTTTGAGCATGTTAGATTTTAAATGTTTTATCTTCAGCTGTACAGAGTGATCAGGCAGGTAATCTTTTGTTTTTGAACATCTAGTAGTTTTAAAAACATCCGGAGTTCAGAGCAGATCACAGGAGGCTGGATTACCTCCGTTTGTAAATCAGAGACGGTCAGTCGGAGCCGTGTGGTCAACCGTAAAACGTCTTCATTTATTTTAACACTTCTCTTAAAAAATGAAAAAAATTCACGTGGCACTTTCCCCTCGTACGTTCTTTTAAACTGAGGAGAATTGATGCTTAATTACAAAGTTCTTCAGTAATAAATTATGATAATGGCGCCGACCCTCGAGAAGTTTCAATCTGCAGGTCGGGGGAAAAATGCATTAATGCCTCTAATTAATTTTCACTCACATAATTCCTCGCGTGATAATTTATTCCACATCTTCTTGAGAGTGCACTCGTCAGTCCATTTTCCTTCATTTTATCTTCTTTATATGTCGCAGTCCAGCCATTTTCTGAAGTTTGTTACCGTGCAGTGAAGAGACGGCGTGGATTACACAGCTCCGGGTTATATTCTCAATCCACAGGATGAACTGCGGAGCTGGCCGGATGTCTGACTGAATCTAAAGTCCAAGCAGCAGACAGTCTGCTCTGGTGGATCTGTTTAGACGACCATCACGCTTTGCGGTCACACAAAGCTTCCGTGAAGAAGCAAGTCCGCTCTTTGTTCAGGAACGAGTCGTGCACAGAGCAGAGGACGGTGCTTCGCAGCACTTCTCCGCCGTCCGGCCGCAGGTCAAGGCCTCACCGAGCAGCAGCGATAAAGAAAGAGCGGAGGGAGGAAGGAGAAGTGCGCCGCTGCTTCTTTTACAGCGGCTCAGCACAAACTCAGCTCGGCGGCTGGAAAACAATTACCTGAAGGCAGAAGAGTTCACGGCCGAAACACGATGGCTTGAATGAGCGAGAGAGAACGCGCACGAGGAAAGTGTGTAAAACCGGGTTAGTTATAGCTCTGCTTCGAAAACTGAAGGATCGTGAGATAAAACCTGATTTAATGAATCAAAACTCTGAATCTCCGATGTGTCGAAGCCATGGAGGCTCCAAAAACAGAGTCAGTCCAAAAACACGAAGGTGAAGCAGGAAACCGGAGCTTCCAGTGTAGAATCCTTCGTTTCTACAGCGTTTAGCCAGAATGAAGAGTTTCTCTTCATGTTGCGGTGTTTATCCACCCAGCCCTCTCGCTGTGCTGGACGGGCGGCGTCCCTTCAGGTCACCTTCAGCTGGGGAGGAAGCGACAGACTCGTGGAGCTGTTCGGTTGTAACGGATGTCCAGGTTTCAGCTGCCGCGGTCCTCCTTCCTGCCCGCCTGCCGGAGCCGGCGCCGCTGCCGGCGACACCTCGGCGTCTGCTGGGCGGCTGCCAGCCGGCTGGCACGCAGCACAACACCTGCTCTAATACAGTGTTTTCGGGGGCGTTACCTCTGCTATTAAACAATCTGCCAAGTGCCGGATCAGGAGCGATTCATCATCCGCCGCGGCGGGGGAGCGGCGCGTTTGGACGGCCGAGAACGTTCCGACTGTTATTTGCTCAATAAATAAATAGGAAGAGAAATTCCGCGGACCGTTTTCTTCCCCTCTGCTTTGGAACAAGGCCGCCGCTTCACCACAGGGTCGACGACGGAGGTCAGAGCGGAGCCGACCGGAGGGGGAAGGCCTGATTCCGACTGCAGACACAAACCCGACATGAAGGCTCAGCACAGCCTGTGCGCCACTAAAACCTCTATCGACACATTCCATGTGGAATCGAACAGAAGGGGATGCAAGCAGGCCAGATTTCAGCCACGATGCGTCTGGAGAGCGATTGTGTCGTGAACCGATCACTTCGTGGACGCAGTGTGTTGAAGCGCCGCGGCCTCGCTGACGAAGGAAACGGCGGCGGCCAGCCTGTGAAGCCTGCTGGCAAAACGCCGCGACAGTCAAGTGGCGTCAAACGGCAGCGGCGCAGCCTCTGGAAGCCGAGGCGGATACAGTGCTCCGTCAGCTCTTCTGCGGTAATATTGTCTAAACCTGCAGATAAAGGGGCTGTGAACCGCGTAAACAGCGGTCACATGTACCGACCGCTTTTCAATTACCGAGCGGTTAACCTCGGAGGAGAGGTCGCCGCCGCCGCGCAGCACAGCGGATCGTCCCCGCCGCCGCGCTTCACCGCTCCTCTCCGGTCAGCCTCGCTCGGCTCCAGCTCGGCCTTGGATTTCTGCCTCTGCTGATAATGTTGCTCAAACACTCCAGTCGCATTTCAACGGGTCGTTTCATCCGCGTGCCGACTGCTCGCCTGTTTACCCGCTAAAACATGGATTTAAGATTTTAGTTTGAGATGTGGTGAAGTTAAAATGAGCTTAGCCATGGCCAGCCACCGAGATGAACTCTGACAGAGTGCTTTAATAAAAAGAAAAACTGCCTCAATTTGACGCCATCAAAGAACGAACTGCTGAAAAGATCCAAAACATTTGAAACTATCTTGAAGGCTAAATTCTAATTTGACTCAAACATGCTCTGATCTCTGCTAAAATCATCAGCATCTACCTGAGACTGTGTCAGACTCCTGACTGACACTGAAACAGAACTGATTCCTGCTGGGACAGCCAACCCTGCCCTGCGGCATCTGGAAACCTCTGCAGTGAGTCAGAGCTTCTGTGAGTCAGTCACCATCATGAAGCAGCTCGTCCTGATCTGGGACTAATTCCTCTGAGGCTTCAGAGTCCGGCGAAGACCTCGAGCCGTGGCAAGTTACTCAAACCAGTCCGGACATTTCAATATTTCATAGATCGGGTCAAACCTCAGCCTTCATCTTTACCATGAGGGAATCATGTACGAACTAACAGTCAGTAACATCAGTTTAAACGACCCAGACAACCATGCAGCCCCTCCGGAGGTCTTTGTTCCCACGGTTCCTGTTTGGAGAACGTGACTGCACCGGACCAGGTCGGATCAGGAGATTCTGATGGAACAGGGTCCGTTCAGATGAAAACCATCCATTGACCCACTGACTGAACGGGAGCCTGTCGATCTGATCCCTCCGGTCTTCAGATCATTCAGTCAGGAAGAATGCGGCTCTAACAACCTGTAGTCCTGCTCTGCCCGGATTTGCCATTATTGTCAGTGTCACGTGTTTGAACATGTCGGCGCTCAGTTTGATCAGCTGATCTCAAAGACTGTCGCCGATCGCTGAAAACACAGCCGTCACCAGAGGTCTGCCGCCAGACATCCCTCAGCGGACGTGAGCGCCGTTCCTCTGACCCGTGCTCCATCTGCAGGGTTGAAACCAAAAGGGTGACGCCACCCGCGGAAATATCGCCGGGTGACGATAGGATGATCACATTAAGGGCAAGATGGACAAACTCCGCTGATCTCTGACGCAACGGCACGGCGGCTCGGCTTTCATCCAGGCCTCACATCTCCACGTGAGAATCCACCTGCTCTTCACCGCTGCTGCACGATCCGCAAACATCAAGGCCGATATTTATTTTATTTCCACTTTGATTATCTAATCTCTAAAGGGTTTGATTTTAAAATAATGGTATTTCTCTGCCGGCCTTCATCCTCTCATCTATATTCTGACAGTTTGTAAACTCTTTCAGTCCCGAAGTGGAATCTTTATTTATGACGGGGATGGAGTCTGGCTGCGATGATGAGATATTACTGTCGATGATGCTTTGCAGGTCGGCCGGGTGAGTTATTAACTCTGAGAGCAGCTATAAATAAGCGCTAAAGAACGGGGGAGTCTCGGGCGAGGATGGCTGCTCCTGCCTCATTGCCATGTGATTTACACCGCCGTTACATCCTCGTCTCCACCGCCGCGCCGAGAGCGGGAGGCAGGGCAGGGTTTATCTGCAGGTTCATGTCAAATCTACACAGATTCTCCAAACAACAAGGGTTCAGACCGAGCCGCGCAGCGCAGCGCCAAGGACGGCAACAGCCAGCTCTTCTGTGGAGGAACATTTAAGCATCTAAAGGTGAACTGCAGAGACGGACGTGAGGATCTGAACCAGAGGTCTGCAACCCCTGAAGCTGCAGCTGCTCTGCAGAGAATCCAGGACGCTCCAGGAAACGACACGAAATAAATAAACATCTGCTTTCATTCTGAGTTTAGTCGCATTCTACATTGATTTTTTCAACAAGGTCTAATCTTCAGAATGAAAAGAGATAAATAAGATAGAGGGAGAAAAGGAAAAGAAAAAAAGGGAACAAAGAAAAGTGGATGGACTTGTCCTCTTGAAAGGACAAGAAAGAAGAAAAAGAAAAGGAAAAAAGAATACAAAAAGAAAAGAGAAAGTAAAAAAGAAAACAGGGAACGGAGAAAAGGGCAAAAAACAATTAGTTAAAGGAAAAACAAAAATTAGGAAAGAACAAAAACAACATAAAAAGAAAACAAAGATATTTTTCAAAAACGACAAGAAGACAGTAAAACAGAAAAGAGGAAAAGAAAAAAGGGGAAAGGAACAAAACAAACAGACAAAAGGAAAAGAAGTCAAAGGAAAAATAAAGCAAAATAAGACAAAATGGAAAATAAAATTGCAGAATAGCTAAAGTGCTAAACTCTACCTCTGACACGTCATTAAAACAGCCTTCTTCTCTCTGTATAGCGATTCTTTTCTTCATAATTAAAATGTTTTTTGTCTACAGACACATTTTATTTGGTGGTAAACCTTGGCGACGGCTCCTCTGGTCCTACAGGTTTCTGCTCTCTCCAGTCTGAAAGCCTCCGTTTGCGTCTCCTGAGCGGTTTATTAATTCGAGCCGTGTGACAGCGGTTCATCAAACAGGACGGGACACTGCGCCCCCCCCCCCCCCCCCCCCCCCCCCCCCCCCCCACCCCCCCTCCGCTCTCCGGCCCACATTTCCATGATCACTGGCTGCGAGGAATCCAGCGGCGCCGGCGCTCAGACACATGCCAGTCATCATCAGGGGCAATCAGCTGGGAGGGCGGCGCGCTGATTAATTTCCTCCTTCCAGCAGAAAGGCGCCGCCGGGACATTATCAAAGCTATGATAAGGAACGACATGAGAATGTCATCCGCTGATTATCGCGGACTGAGCTCTCCGTTCTGGGGATTGGCCTGGGTTTTTGGAGATGTGCTCATGTGATGAGTGTTTGGAAAGAAACGTGAATGGAATGTGTTTTACAAGTTTCCTGTGGCTTCAGGTTTGAAAAACGCGTTAAAACAATTCTGTAGTAAATGTGTGAACGGACTGTCTCACAAACTCACATCCAGATCAAGTTCCGTTCACACGCCAACGTTTTCCAGTGACAACAGGAAGCCTGTGCTGCGTTTTGAGAGTGTGTTGACGCAGCAGCGGTGCTCGGAGTCACTGGAAATGGGTGGAAAATGCTCCGTCTTGAAAAGGTGTGGACTCCGACTCCACGCTACGTGCACGCTATGCACACAGGAGTAGATGCACAGTAAGAAAAATGGCGGCCTCCACAGCGTAAACACATGAGCTGAGCTCGGCTCCGTGCTCGTTTGCTGAATTCCGACTGCAGCAGCCGACATCTTGATCAAATCAACAACAGTTGAACTCAACTGAAATGGATTTAATTATATAGCAACAGATCTGCTCCAGTCATCTTTTCCAGAAGAGGAACCCAGACAGTCCTCAGCACCTCAGCAGGAAGCAGTGGGGAGGGAGGGAGGGAGGGAGAGCTCCCTCGCTGGGCGGCGCCTCCTGCAGTCCTCGGCGGAGCAGCTGGGAGATCTGCTGGATAAACGTGGGGAAACGTGGCCGGTGACTGCAGCGTGACGTGCACGGCTGCTGCTCGCTGCTTCGCTTCTCTTTCAAATGTTAGAGAAGAAGAAGTGCAATTTGGCAGGAGGGATGGAAAGAGAAGGACTTTCAGCACACCGGTCTGAGTGATGAGGGGTTTTTCATCTCAACACGCTGTCGATGCTTCAAATCCGTCTGTACTTTGCCTCCAATGTGTTCAATAGCAGTGTTAACATGCAGTTTATACTGGAGGCCAATCAATGCAGAGTCCATGGTGAAGAATATCAACTGCCCTGCTTTACTGCTACTATTCCACTTCAGTTTGAGTTCAGAGTCTGCATGACTTTCCCTGAAACCCAGGAATGAGTGCTGGAATGAAAAGGTGTTGATCCTACTGGCATGTGCAGGTCGGACGCAGCTAATTTCTCAAAATCAACTCGGACGGTGAGACATTCACCACACCCGTCACCTGCAATAACACTCCTCACTTCTTAACTGGTTTGGATTTCCACTTCCTTCTCTGAGACCAAATGCAGTTTTACTGTCCATCGCTTTGACTTCTGCACTTCTCACCCGCAGGGCTTGATTTCTGTGCTTTTGACTTGTGCTTCCTGCCGGCTGCCACCGGGTAAGACGTCTGGACACAGCCGAGCAACAGGACTCCTGAGCAGCTTCAAGAAGTGTTTTGTCAAAAAAAGACACGATGTCTGCAGAATGAAGCTCCAGACGGAAACAGGAGCGAGATGCAGAGCAGGGGAGTTCAGATCAGGAGCCACGTCCAGGTGTGTCGTCTGGAGTGCAGCAGCAGAGTAGAGCCTTGGTAACCTTTGAATTTCAACTTTAAATTTGTTCTGGTTGTGATGCAGAGTCCACAAGACCACAAACCAAACCACTACTACAGAAAACCACTACAATCTCAGCATGAGGACACCTGCAGCTGTTGCATTATGGGTGTTCGTGGCTTTGAGGCTGGTTTGATAGCAGCCAGGTAAAAAAAATTGATTTTTTTAAACTTTAACCATTTGCTTGGTCGGCCGGATTAGAGCCTCCTGTGGGCCGGTTTTGATCCACAGGCCTTATGTTTGACACTGTTGATCTCTGAAGATTACGGTGAAGAAACTCTTCTTCACCCAGAATTCTCTGGGGTTTGTCGCACGCCCTTGAAAAACAGTCTTTTTATCGGGCTGATGTTCACAGCACCAGAGGAAGCCTCCTGTCGCTGAACTGATAACTCTTCAAGCAGAAGTGGAGAAAATCAGGAATGTTGGCCACGACTTTACAGAAGGATCTGCTGCACCGCCGTGAGAACGCAGAAACTTCGAAAATGGAAGAGGCCAATCTTCAAACCCAATCTTCTCTTCAAAGCCAATCTAAAGTGAAGTCTAGTCAAATCTAAAATTCCCTCTGAAGCTGTTCGAGGATGAAAATGTTGCCATGAATAAAACCTCAACATGCTGAAAACCGAGTCGCCGGGACGGTTTAGGAAATAAAGGTCGACGGCAGGACAGACCTGTCTGATGGTTCTGGCCACCAAGCTCTCCAGGACCGGCCCTCGATCCTCATGCAGCAGGTGAACCTCGTCCAGGATCAGCAGGCGCACGATCTGGGACAGAGCCACGTCGCCGACGCTCTTCCTGGTCACCACGTCCCACTTCTCTGGAGTCGTCACCAACATCTGAAACCAACAGCACACTTCATTCATTCACCCAGTTTTTTGTTTTTTTCAAATCAGAATTTAGTCTGTCTCATTAACGATAACATCAGGTGATACTTTTTGGATCAGGAAGCTTCATCCAGTAGAAGGGTACCGATACTGATGCATCAAAATAAAATACTATCCCCAACTGTCTATGCATGCTCTTATTTGTTGAGGTAGAAAGCATCTCAAAGGTCAATAACAGGACTTGGTGTCTGTCTGGAGGACTGATGAAGACCGTTTGATCAAACATCTGAATGTCTTCCATGGTTGTCCTGATTCAACTGGACCAAAAGGAGCATTTTTTTTTAATCAGCATGAAAGAATAGAAAGGCGAGCGTAACAACGAAGAACACAACTTGTTTGTCACAATGCTAACACGTCTTCAGGAGGACAAACATGAAAGAGGCTACAGATGAGTGTGACGCTGTCTGATTAAAGGAAATGCGGCGTGTTGTGTCCTCCCAGCGGGGGGCTCGGCAGCCATCGACACGGCGCAGGAAACAGCCTCATCGAGCTGTGGAGCCACACCGCAGCCCGGAGGGGGGGCCACTCCGCTCATTAGCAAGGCGCTCCATCAGGACGACTCCTGCAAATCGCAGAGCAAACAGACGAGTGCGGTCTTATCGTACGGCGCCGTGCGGAAGAGCCAGGACCGGGCGGAAGAGCACAGCTGATACTGAACACGGATCGATGCAGGCTGTTGTTCAGGAGAGTCTGGGAGACCAACTCAAAACCCAAGTAGAGAAACCGGTAGGCCTGGGCGATACACCGAAAATTTATCGTTACCAAAGTTTACTACGATAACCGACGTCATTTTGCCCATGTCGGTAAATTCGGTATTTAAAAAAATCAGTCGGCTTTGGCTGTGCAGGTGGGCTGTGTTCATGTCCCTCTAAGATGCTGCACTTCGCGACTCCACCAACTCCTGTTTAAAATCACAGCAACCAGCAGAAGAAGCTGAAGCAGAGCAGACAGACGCTGTTCGACCCTCTGAACATCCGAACCAGCAGACACTCTGGACACCTAGCATGGAGACATGCTAGTTTAGCCGCTACCGGCTACAGGCTAACAGCCTGCCAGGCTGCAGATTAATGCTGGTCGACCGTCCCGGACAGTGAAACTCCTCATCAGCTGATTGGCTGATTTTTCCTGCAGAAGCTCCTCATGCTCTCTTATTGAACAGGTCGTATGTTCTGGTGTGTTTGTTTACATCACGCTGCATGTGCAGCTCCGAGTCCATGCTTCGTGTCTTCTTCTCCATTTTGGAGTTTCTCTGTCAGAGTGACAGCGCCATCTGAAGGCCTGGCGGGTGAACTACATCGTTTTGAGTCCTTGTTATGTTGCGTAGATGTAAATATTTCCTGAAGCGATGCTGTGTGGACAGGAAACTGAGGAGGAGATTGTAAACAAACAAGTTGGGCTCATTTGTAGCTCAGGGACAGGTAGACGTCCAGTTGTGTTCCATTCTCAGCTGCTCATAACACCACATCACACTGGAAACATCTGGAACCTCGTAACATTAATAATTTTCCATGGTCTTCCAGTCATGGGATTTTCCCTAAAGCCCACAGAGAAGACATTTACATTAACAGCAGAGTTCTGTCGGATTTGGACGTCTGTTGCTGTGAAAGTTAGATACATTAGAAATGTTTTGTACCCTAATCTTGAAAAATCTAATGGAATTTCAAGAAAATTGACCCCATATAATGAGAAATAAAATAATAGTGTTTGCACCACCTGAGACCACAGGAAACTGTCAGAAATTTAATCCAGAACAATATAAAGCTGTGATTAAATGCCCCCCCCAAGTAGTTATCGTCCATTTATCGTTATCGAGGTGAACTGCTCAATATTATCGTGATATTGACTTGAGGCCATATCGCCCAGCTCTAGAAACCGGTCACTGCCGCTTTTACTTCTCTATCTTTAGAGTGTCTCATTCTCTGCAGCACACATGTCAGCTCCATCGCTTTCACCATTCCTCCCATTCTTACGGGAACAGACGTCGTGTTCAAAACGTTGCCATGCAAACACAAAACCTCTTCAATGAAAACGATGTTTTCACATGAAGCGTTGTGGTGTAAACGGCGTCTCAGAGAAAGTTCATCACTGTGGACTGAAGGCTGAGGGCCATGAATTAAAATGAGGTTTTGCAGGCGGGTCTTTGTGATTGCTCATCCAGTTTTTAGATTATTGCTTGGTTGGATTTTCTCAGCAGCTTCCTGGTCACTCAGTGAACAAAGCAGAAGTAACAAAACCAGATCCAAGTGATGTATGCCCAAGTAGCCACGGGTGATTCGAGTTCTGGATTTAACGCTGGAATAAACTCTGTCAACAGATGTAGAACATTACCTTGTTTTCTCACGACGCCACATATTCCCTTTTGATTGAGCGTTGTTTTCTGCGCTGCGACGAGCGGTCACGATGTCTGCGTTTGTTTTGGTGCTCGTCTCAGAATAATGAGATGCAGCAATATCAACAGATCTCATCTCTATCAAATGTCAGCAGACAGCTTCTTTTGCGTATTGCTTTGTGCTTTTGATTATCGTGAAATTTTTTTTTATTTGCTCTTTCCCAGTATGAAACAAAAAAAAGCAACAATGCATAATTAATGGCGTGTGAACTGTTTGGCAACCTGTCCAGGAGAGTGCAAATTCCTATTAAACTCTTCCTGTAAAAGCAGTTCATTAAATCCTCTCTAGTTTGCATTTAAATCAATCTATGCAGCCATTAGAGACTGGCGTGCTCACAGAAAAGGAAGCGTCTGCTCCTAATTGGAGCGACTGGTTAATCTAAGTGGAAGCTCCGGCAAATGGAGCGCTGGCCAAAGTGCTTTTTTAATTGCTTCACAAACACACACAAGGAGGTGTGGAGAAAACATGCCATTGTTTGGCTGAATGCTGTTATTTAGCTTATTTATCAATTGATCACAGTGGGACTGAAATCAATCCAGCGAAGTCCACGGATTCTCAGCATTCTGAAGAAGGAAATGTAAGATGTTTCTTCCAGGTGGCGATTTAATCAGATAATAGCTCCACACACCTGAAAAGAAGCACTGAACAGCTGTTATAATGATTATGTTTAAAAATTTATAGATTAATCAAAGAAAACCAGGAAAAATGAAAACATCATAACATTTGTATATGAATATTCATCAGGACACAAACACTATATGAACATTTGGCTCCTGGCCACATTAATATTAGTGCCATATATTAACACTTATTTTATTCAACGGCATTTTGAAACGAAGGTGAGTTGATACCACAAACCATTTATAAAGTCATTCTCAATAAAGGATGTTGTAGGAGGCGGATGGCGGTCTCACCAGCAGAGAAACTTATGAGTCAGTCTGTGCTTAAGCGAACCTTTCCAGGAGTGATTTAAGGTTTTAATGCATCGATATGGAACAATACAAACAAAATCCAGCGTCAAACCAACCAACGTGGTGACAGATCAACCAACGCACCAACCTGTGCACTAAGAACATACAAAAAAAATCCTACACAGAATCACGGTACCAACCGATATAATCAACCAAAGAAATGACAAACATATAGTAAGTAAAAGTAAGTAAAAGTTTATTTATATAGCACATTTACAAGCGGCTTAGCCGTGCCAAAGTGCTTCACACAAGTGCAGAGAATAGAAACAAACAAAAAACGGTGAAAAGACAAAACAGCACAAACAAATTAAAACACATCTCAAACTCGAGCGCCAAGGAAAGACCTAGCTGAAGGCCAAGGCAAAGAGGTGGGTCTTCAGCAGTGATTTAAAAATTCCCACAGACTCGGCCGCACGGATGTGGGGGGGAAGGGAGTTCCACAGCCTCGGGGCAGTAACAGAAAAGGCTCTGTCCCCCCTGGTTTTTAGCCTGGTCCTGGGAATGAAGAGGAGGCGTTGGTCAGCCGACCGTAACGCTCTGGAAGAGTTGAGGGGGCGGAGAAGATCGGTCAGGTAGGGAGGGGCGAGGAGATGAAGAGATTTAAAAACTGTTAAAAGAATTTTGAAATCAATGCGGTGGCGGACGGGGAGCCAGTGAAGGGAAGCGAGAACCGGAGTGATGTGAGCGTGTTTTTTGGTGGAGGTGAGGAGTCGGGCGGCAGAGTTCTGGACGAGCTGCAGGCGGTGGAGTTGGGCTTTATCAATACCGGTGTAAAGACTATTGCAATAATCCAGGTGTGAGGTGACAAAGGCGTGAATGGCCTGCTCTAGCCCCGCCTGGGGAAGGTAAGTTTTAATTTTGGCTAAAGTCCTCAGGTTGAGAAAACTTCTTCTGATGACTGCGCTGATCTGCTGCTCGAACTTGAAGGAACTGTCGAAGACCACACCAAGATTCCTGACAGCTGGCTTGGACTTCAAGGCAAGAGTACCCAGGGCGTTGGAGAGAAATGCTGGGGCGGCTTTGCCAAATACAATAACCTCAGTCTTATCCTCATTGAGGTTGAGGAAATTTGCTGTCATCCATGCCTTAATGTCAGACATGCAGTCAAACAGAGGCTGGAGAGCAGCAGGGTCGTCGGCCTTGAAGGGGAGGTACAACTGAACGTCGTCCGCGTAGCAGTGGAAGGAGATATTATATTTATTTATAATAATATATATGCAGTAATCAAAGAATCTACACACATATTAAACAAAGCAAAGACCACTATAACACAACGATTAACTGCTGTACCGGCCAACTCATCAATACACAAAACGTAACAACAAGCCAACACTGCCCAACACACCAACCACCCAGCCAATACAGTAATCCATGAGCCAATATACCAACATGCACTGACCGGCACGCCCAACCGCCAATACAGTAAACACCAGACCAAAGTACAAACAAACTGACACCAATTAATCCACCACACAAAGCACCAACCATCCAACCAGCCATCCAACCAGCACTTACCAAACAATGCAACAATCAGCGCAAGAACCAACAGACCGACTACGCCTGGCACCAAACACCAGACCAACTAGTCAGCATGTGAACCAATGTATAACCCAATCCTCGCAGCAACCAGAGTCCAGAACGATCGAGCACCGCACTGGTGACTTCTTCAGCTCAAAACAATAACCAAGTAATGTGCCGTTCAAAATATCAAACAACCGACACACAAACCAGATCACCAGCCATCCAATGCATCATGTACCAACAAAAGGAAAACAAACACGACCAACCCGGATCCTGCCAACCAAGTCTGAGAGAAGGGCCAAGCTAACTGAGCATACTGGACGTTTTCAGGAATCAGACTGAAAGAAGATCTTTGTTGTGCAATCCCAGTACATTTCTATTTTAGAGGTTCAAAATGATCTTCTTCATCAAAGGGCCTGAAACTCTCAGCAGGACTGAACGAGCATCTTGTAATCAATCTTCCAACATTAAAATAAGTTTGTATCCACTGGACATGTGCACATTTAACAAGTGCAAATTCATTTTGGGCGAATTTTGAAAGTCTTTTCAAACCAATTCAAGCAAGTTTATCATAATATCGCAATGGAAAAAACTAAACACTACTCTGTAGTGAACACTGATATTCTGTTTGTTTTGTATTTGGTGTTAAAAGGTTATGAGTCGGCTCCAGTCTCTGTCCTGAGGGCAGCTAATGTGGGGCCTGCAGGCACTGTGCAGCCTGCCAGACCTGGTGAGGAGCCCTCAGGACCAGCGCTAAAAATAGTCATCAGCGCAAACAGCGGCATCTGAAAGTCTGATTATGCAGGGAGTTTTTTTAACAAGCTGTCTTTTGTATCAGTCAGTACGGCTGAAGTAGCCCTCAGCCTCAGGTTGATGATCTCTGATATGTTCTCTTCTCAACAAAACTGTTTTTACTGTATCTGCCGCTTTGCTAAGTTGTGTAATTTAAATCAAAAGTAGTTTTTGTTCCAGTCATTTACATCAGTTCAACTCACAGTTCAGGACTTGGTGATCTGCAGAGAAAACTCTCCCCACATGTGGAGAGCGCATGAATATCTTGAATTAAAGTTGAGAAATTAAGTGGATCTTCAGCGTAACTTTGAACTCCTTTCCAACTTTGGCGTTGTTCACTTCCTCGGTGCATTCAGGCTTGTTTGTGATTCTTGGACTGATTGTGGATTATTTCCATTGACGGACAACTTGTGCTTCTTATCTAATGAGCGGAGTGGGAGTGATGAGCGCCTTCCGACACAACACAGGCCACGGCACACGCCGCTACCTTTCAGAAATTAAATACTAATTACTTATGTTGCCGGGAGACGGCGTGGCGGAGTGACGGACGGCGTGAGTTTGAGAGAGCTTTACAGTAAGTGCAGTGACTCAATGCAGCCTGACATTTCCATCATGGCTTTAACTGGGCTCCGGCGGCTTTTGATGGGCTCTTGCCTTAAAAACTTCTGTCCCCGACAGTTCTTTTGCTCCTCGGCGTTCTTTTTAAAATACAATCTCAGAAGGGTGAAAATTGGCTGAGAGACATCGGCGGCTATTTGAGTTCCTGTGCGCGAGAGTGGAAATCAGGGAGACTCTGACAGGTTCACGCTTTGTCCCGCCTGTTTGGCTGTGAGGCCGGCCTCGCCTTGGATGTCATTAACTGATATTTCCTCTCTGAACGGAGAAGGAAGGCGGCCTGGAAGTCCCAGGATGCCGCCCGCCCCCATATTGGCATCCGCACGGCAGCATCCCTCCAAAGCCTTTCTGTTTCCATGGTAACTATCGCAGCCGCGGCGCGAGGAGGATGCGAGTGGATGCGGTGGGTGGGAGGAAGATGGAGTGGGAAGGTTAGAGAAAGACATTTACTGGACTGCGATATGTTAACGACTAACAGTCTGTCAAGGTAAACCGTAATGAGAGGCTTCTCAATGCTGCATCGTGTGTGTGTGTGTGTGTGTGTTTCCGCTCCCATGAGAACACACTCACAATTAGGTAAATATGAGAAAAGCTGGTTACAATGAGAGCTGCTCTTCTTCATCAGCGGTATGAAAGAGGAGGAGGAGGACCGAGAGGGGAGAAGGAAGTTGGGTGAAGCAGTGAGAGTTCATCCAGCTGACCGATGGCTCATCCGCTCATGGAGACTCCCGAGCAGAACGCTGACCTGGGCTTCAACGCACTAAACACTCAAACACACAAAACTATTTGAAAAACACTTAGAGTTAAACCATGTGTGGAGAAATTCAACCACTGAAACACAAGCAACTAAGTTCTTGCCCACACATCTGATACACTTGAAGCATTTCTCAGAGATTAGGGATGTAAAGATTCATCCAGAGGTTCTCAAGAATCGATGAAAACATGGAGGACTAAAGGACCCCAACGCTTTTCTGAGTCTGCCTAAACACGAGCCTGCCAACTGGATTTCATTTAAACACATCTCTCAGTGTATTAACAGCTCTCATGTTGTCTCCTTACCCCGGAATCTGCATGACAGCATGTTCATGAAGACCAGGGATATACAACACACAGACCAGCGCTGACGGTGGATATGCTACCACGCTGTGGACACGTATTTAGCACTTCATGACTGGTGCCACTTGTCTCCAGAGATCAGCTGTAAGGCAGTCGTTTGGAGGGAGCAACAGCTTCGACTGAACTTCTATAGATTCCTTCAAATATGCAGGAGTGAAGAGAAAGAACTTGAGTGAAGATTTTTAATGAGCTAATCACACACTAACAATGTTAAAAGCTTATAAAAGTCAATTTTTCATGACAGGTGTCCTTTAAATCGACAGAATAAAAGAAATGCATTGTGATGCAAACAGCAGAGGGCAAAATCTAGCTTTCAGCTCTGCGATATTTCCTTAAAGTTCAGTGAATTTATGTGATATTTGTTAAAACAAAAGATATTTCAGGTTATTCTTTAACAAAGAAAAGTACATCTGCCCCAGTTGGTGCCTTCCAATTGAAAGAAAATACAGTAATTGAGTACGTTTACATGCAGCCATTAACTCTTTTCAAACCCTTTTCAAACTCGAATGTTGGCAATAACCCAGTAGCGCGTGGCCATGTAAACACCCGCCAAAACCCGGAAAAGCTCATTTTCGAGATTTGTAAAACCCGATAAAGACTGCTGGGTTACTCCTTTTCAAACTCGAAAGTGCCGCCATGTAAACAGATATCGAGTTAAGGGACATTGTTTTTGGCTCTGTGCAAGCTCCCATCCGCAAGGAATCATGGTCTTTTGAGTCCAGCAACGAGTAGGCGCGAAACTCACCACACTTTTGTCCGTGTGAGGCTTCCGTAACGCACGATACAAACTGTTATTCTGAGCGCGCACGCCGCACATGCTTCCTTCTGAAAGTTGGCGATTTGTACGGCCTGCAGAAAAATCATGAACAACAGAACAACCGTTCTGTCTGCGTTCCGTCTGCAGAACGGAGTCACCGCAGCAGCGTCTGCCGCTGCAGTCCAGTGGAGGAGGTTGCCAGATCTGTCGATCTAGCCCGTAAAAAAATCTGAAACTCGTAGAAAGCAGCACAAACCTCCATCTCGGTTGAAAATGCACGCTAAAACCGTATTTGTATGATAAAAAAAAAACACGTCATAAACACACAATCATTTAATCAACCCGTCCAACGTGTTCAATGAAGAAGCTTGCTTTGGCGGAAACTCCCCCCAATCTGGCAACACAAAGCCGCTCCGGTCAGAGCTGTTTTGTTTTGAGAACAGCATGACGTGCGCTGTGGTTTGGAAAGGGAGATCCCGATTGAATGCGCTGACTTGTAAACGGGGTAACTCTCTGTCTGTTACAGCATGTAAACGGGGTTTTCCTAATGTTTCAGAAACCCAGATATTGACCTGAACCCGAATTTTAGCTGCATGTAAACGTAGTGATTGAATTAAAAAGAAACGAAAAAAGATTCACAATGTGTCTGGAAAATTACTTAGTAAAATGATGGCATTGTGGACACAGTATTGTGAAGCGTACTGAAACGTGAGCTCAGTGAATCTTTACATCCCTCCAAAAGCGTAAAGAGACTGTGGTCTGGAAACAGTCAGAAAAGGTTCACATCAGGACAGAACAGCTGGTCTGGGTTCGGACCGCTTCCTCCTCACACTCCGCTCGTCACAGTCAGTTTTCTGATGGGCGAATTCAGAGCGAGGCACGGCGACCCTGGAAGAGGCCGGGAGACAAAGCACGCAGTCGCAAAGTCTTTAGGTTTGTCTCTTGAATATGCACGGCCCTGCTTCCCTTATCGGGCGCTGAAGTGGCGAAGAGGTGCCTGAAGGCCGGCGCCGCTGCCAACATCAAAAGGACCTGATGAAAGAGCCGCCGAGGACTCCGACTGAAGACTGAAGGTTACCGAGCGTGGCGTCACTCCGCCCGTTAAGACGTGGCCGCCACTTTGAGTAAACGTACGGCCGCTAACGCCGTCAAATGGAGGGATGAGGGAGAGAGAGCGGCCGCGTCCGGGGGACGGGGAGATACCGGCGAGCGGCGCTCCGTCTGACTAATCATTCTCTTTGTCAAATCTTTTCAAATAACCTGAGAGGAATGCAACTTTAAAACACCTTCAGATTAGCTGGAATTGGCCTCATTTCACACACATACACACCGAACTCCAGTCTTCTCTCTCCTTTTTTTGTCTTCTTAAGTCCCACGAGGCTTTATAAACTTTAACTCTAAGCCGTGCAATCTCTCAAATCCACCTCTTTTGGATTTAGCAGATATGAACCTGCTCAGTCTTTCAGGTGGGATCCTCCGTCCTCCGCCGCTGAAATGTGCTGCTTTCATCCCGCTCTGTTTGGGCTTGATGTCACGACAAATCCCTGCTCGTGCTCGAGAGGGAAGAAATTCCCACCCGGGAGGGGGCGGGGCTGAGGGGGGAGGGGCGGGGGGGCGGGGGGATTTTATGTTCAATCAGAAACACCTGAACACGCAAAACGATTCAGTGGGGGAAAGTCTGGTCCGTCGTCGGAAAGCTCTGGAATCTGATCTGAAGTGGTTCAAAGTGTGGCTCTCTGCTGCTCCTAGGGGGCTTCGGGGGGGGGGGGGGGACGTCGAGGTTCTGCTGTTTGTTAGATGAACGGGAGACCGCAGGACACTTACTGTGAACTGTAATATCTCACGCAATGCGAGAAAGAATGAAGCTGGAATTCAACCATCCGCCACATTCAGTGAGTTTACACGGGACTTTTTATTCCTCTATGAATCTGAATTGAGCCTAATTCTGCTCTAAAGTGACCACGTAAACGCCTGAAACCGTTAGAAGAAATGGATATGATGAGAAGAGCGGGAGTGGAACGATGCTCCTGCTCTACGAGTGTTTTCTAAACTGTCTGCAGAACGGTCACGCTTACATGGACACACACACTCGTACAAACCCGTTTTAATGAGACAGGTTGGTCGCCGTCTTTGGTCTGCCAGCGGTTGACAATAAAAACATCAAACACGAGCGGCGCTCTGCTTTAAAGACAAACACTTCAGAGCCGCGAACACAGTCTGCTCGCAGAGCGCCGTGCACGACGGCAGCAGCCTCGCTGCAGACGTGGGTCTGCTGTCGGTCCGGCCGGAGGATTACCGAGTCATGCTCCAGGCTCCCCAGCGGTTTGTAATTGTCACAATAGTTTAATAAACGGCGGCGGCGTCTGCAGAGCAGGTCTGCCGAGCGGGGAGACGTCAGCAGGAAACGACGCCGTGGCGACGCGCTTTTCAAACCTGATCACAAACATGGCCGAGGGGCGGGGGAGGCGCTCCATCTCCAGGCTGCCGGGGTTCCTGAGGGGTGAACTCACCCCTCGGCTCTCATACCAACAGCTTTCCAATCAAAAATGAGTGTCTGATCTCCGCCGTGGCCGTACTGGTAACCATGGTAACCACTACAGTGAGGGCACGCTATGAACTTCCTGAATGATGAATGAGTGTGTTTGTGTGTGTATGTGTGTGTGTGTGTGTGTGTGTGACTCCGCGCGTGCAGGAGGAGTAAAGTTGTGCGACTACTTTATTTCCCATGATGCATTATGCATGAGGTCATCTGTCACAAAAAGCCTGTATCATTGGAGGCCGATAGGAGGAAGCAAAGCTCGCCTCGGCGCTGCAGCGCTCCGTCTCCTTCAGCCGCAGAACGGGAAGCTCTCCGTCATCCCGCTCCGAGCTTCACGCTCACGCATTCAAACAATAACCCGTCTCTCCTATCTCTGAACGTTCAGACGGCGCCCGGCCAGCACGCCGAGGATTTATCGTCATCACGCCGCACTGGCAAAACTGCTGTTGTGGATTCCTGCGCTTCGACGTATCTGGAGTCAGAACTCATAAGAAACGGTGCCGACGGCTAAAAAGCCTGAAATATCTACAGCAGCTGTTTGCGGGTTCGATCCCTCGTCCTTGAGCAAGGCGTTTTGCGACAGCAGGACAGGGAGTGTGTGTGTCTGAACGGTCAGCGGTGGAAAACATATCAGTGAAATCCACTCGCCATGTAAAACAGCTTCAATGTGAAAATTAAAATCTCCAGAGTGGTTCCAGCTGTGGCAGCGGACGTGGATAAAAATAAAAACCAAACAGGTTTAAAAAGATAAATCTGACATATTCTTCAGTGGCTTAAACTTCTGAAAAAAGAAAAAAAAAACAGCTGAATGGAGAAAAACAAGCAGGCAAAAAGAGAAAAATTAAATATCAAATTCCCTCATTATATTTCACAAACTTCAGAAATGACTCAAAACGCTGGTTTGGTGACTAGAGCCAAGAATTATCTACAAGTTTATCAGCTGTGAGTTTAGCTCAGCAGTAAAGCATCTCTGTCAGGCCAGAAGGCGTTAGACTGATCTCAGATCAGTCAGCAAAATCCACAAAATCTCTGTTCTGCAATCTACACCACATTTTGTTTAATTAATAATATACAGTACTGAATATGGAAATGACAAAACAGTTTCATGAGTGTATAAAATCTGAGGTGTGGAAGAGGAGAGCTGGTGTAAATCTGTCTTTAATAAACACTGAAGCTACTCAGCGTTACTCACCGGACGTCTGCTCTTTATTCAACCGCTACACTCACTCCATCATATGAATAATAATATTGTTGTCTTTACATCTGATAACATAACCTAATGTATTATAATGGATGAGAAGCGCCATAAAAAACAGGAACAAAAATATTCAGCTTCAGAATTCAGAAGTCTGAGTTTTGATTAGACACACTGGTTTTTCACTTTGTGGACTTACACAACTTTCATCCTGTTTTGTCCTTATATGTTTTTCTTAGAGTTTCACCCTTTTTTTAAAAAAAAAATAAATGTTGAGTTCTCAATTCTTTTTTCAGAATCCTAACTTTTTCTCTCTCAGACTTCAGTCTTTTTCCTGAGAACCTGTGTTTTCTGCCCTGAGATTTCTCACTTTTCCCCTCAGAATTCAGACTTTATCTCGGGTTTCACGCTTCTTTCTTCTGAAACTAACGTCGGAATTTTATTTAATGACATTTAATTTTTGAAAGCCCTCATAATCCTTTGTACATAAAGTGCCTGGAAACACAAACAGATGATGAGCTCCACCGGCAGCACTGTGTTCCGTTTGGGCTGGTTTTGACCTGAATCTGGTGAGATGAGTTTTAGATCCACGATAAAATAAATGAAGCAAAGATTTAACAATCTGTTGTCACTTTTTCATGCTGAATGTGAAACCGTGTGTTATAACAGACTAATTGAGCAGTGTGGAATCTAAAGGAAGCACAGCATCTCTAAAAGTTTCACTCTGGATGAAACTTCCATTTGCTGATCTGTTAGTGGAAGTTAGAGTCGTTCTGGCCTGAGACCAAACCGTGACGGAATAAAAGACGAGCCGGGTGGAGAATAAAAGTGTCGTCAGCCGGGACGGAGCGGGAGTCTCTTCATGTTGACTTCATGTGACTCCTCAGGTGAGAAACCCTCCCATTATTAAATCAATTCATCAGCCCGACTCCGCCCGCGACTACAGGAAGTATTGAGCGGCGCCGGCGCCTGCAGCAGATATTAGTGTGAAGCTCCTTCACCTGCACGCTCCGTCCCGAGCTCTGGAGCGCCGCCAGCCCAGACTGATGAGCGCCGTTAAGCGGGAGCGCCGCTCCGGCGGCTTTTGGCGGCGTTGGGCCGTGTTTATAACTCTGTCAGGAAGTATACTGCGCCACTTTACTGGTTGTAATACAGCGGTAAAAAGCCGTCCGGCGCTCTGGCAGCCTCGCCGCGCCGTTCCCCGCCAATGACTCCACCATCAATTCAGCTCTTTATGGCGGCTTTTATGATTTATGGCGGCGTGGCAGGTGCTCCGCGCATCCCGCCTTCAGCCCAAAGACACTCACCGGGGAAATTCCCCCTTTGTAATTACCGGATGATCGATTAAATTGCATTGCATTCAAAGCATAATATGGAGCAAAAAATAATGTGTGGGAGGAAGAGGAAGAGGAAGCTGTGGCCACAGTTCAGCGTGGGAATAATAACTGATATAATAGGAGCATAATGGGATTCACTTCATGATCCTGCTCAATAATCTAAACAGGACAACAATGCTGCCATCCTCTAATTATTGAGTGAATATAGGAATAATCTCTTCAGAAAGCCGCGGCGTCGCAGCAGGTGGCAGCCGCCTGTCCCAGCCCATTTATTTCTAAATATCTGCATAAACTTCCATTTGCAGTCAATTAAACGTGCTGGTGAGGCTCCAGCATCAGCATGTGGCGCGCTTTCCTGTGCATTCAGGAAAATTGCCCATTCACGGCATCACGACTGTTTCTTTAGCGATCAAATCAGCCTGAACATGTGAAACGCCTTCATGTGGCGTCGTCAGGGCTGAAAAACCGAGACAGAAAGTATTAAAAAAAACAAGTGAAACTCCAACAGAAAGGTCGTTCTGACGGCTGCTTGTTCAGCCAATCAGGTGTCAGCAGCTCGGCGTTCCATGCAGACGTGAGGAAGATGAGCTGCCGAAGGTGAAAACGAGCAAGAGAACCAGGAAGAAAGGTGATTGAAGACACTGTGAGCCTTCACAGGACACACTCTGAGATGCTGTGTCTATGTTTGCTTTGAGCGGTTCAGTATTGATAAAAGAGAGCTCACACTCTCCTCTGGCTGTCAGGAATCGGAGACATTCACATTTTAATTTGTTGAAGTTACTGGTCGAGTCTCAAAGGTTAAACTCCGTCGGCATAGAAACCGGAAAACGTTTCCTATTGTCAAAACACTGCCTCGCTGTTTACAGCTCTAGAATCACTTGATTAACCTTGTAAAGCTGCAGTTTCCAGTTTTCCTGAAGCAACAGAACCATTTTCAGAGGAATGTAGTTCAGCATTGGTTTCTGACAGATAATGAATTGATTCAAATTCACCGATTATGAATCGATCATCGGTTTCAGAATGGATTCTGAACCCGATCGTGACTGGTTGAAAGACTCAGCCGGTGCCAGCGATGAGTGAATCCCTGACAGGAAGTGACAATGTGAGCGAGCACGCCTCCACTGGAACCTGACGCTCACAGGGCTTTTCCTCTTTTTCCTGGGAGTGCCGCCGCCGCCGCATCTGCTCCGACACGCTACACTTAGCGCTCTCTGACTCTTCACATCGCTTCACGACTGAGCCGAGTAGTGAGAGAGGAGCAGTTAATCTGGTCCCGTCAGACCTCACCACTCCCCCACCGTCTCACACACTTTTTAAAAACGCTCGCCGCTTTCCCCAGTCACTTCGGTTTTGAGCAGACGTTACTCAGCGCGGGGGGAGCCGTCCCCTCGTCCGGGGAAGATTAATCCTCATTTGGTGCTCCGGTGAGAGCGGGCGGCGGTGGCGGTGGCGGCGGCGGCGGCGGCGGCGGGACGGCGGCGTGTGAAGGCGGGCCGGAGCAGGAATCAAACTCCAGCGACGATATGAGGGAAGGTGTCACTGCGAGCGACGCTCCGCCTCCCTGATGGCTTTTTAAACACTGACTGAGGCTCTGAGGCAGAAGTGATGCAGGCTGGCAAGACGGGACTCACTCTCCACACACTCACACACTCACACACACACTCACACGGTAAGCAGTCGGGCTGTGATCGCACTCTGGAGGGACGGGTCGTATCTCACACGGAGCGGGAGGCTTTTTAAATTCTACGTGAGGAAAGTGACTTCCGGAGGCACGGTGGTGCAGTGGTTAGCACCGCGCGCTCACCGTGGGAATACCTCTGACTGCTGGGTTTTCTCCCACAACCCAAACACAGTTTAAACATATAAATACCTTATCATTCCGGAGTCTACACAAACTGCTGCCTCCTCAGAGAAGACGTGGACCGGCACGTCAGTGGAATTTATTCAATCAAAGCGCGAGAGCAGTTTCAGCAGGAGAAACCCACTGGAAGGAGAAACACTTCGGTCGTAAAAAGCTTTTCAATCTCCACCCGATGGTCATTACACTGGTTAATAGTTTGCTGAATGGTTGCCAGATTCTTTTCTACCTTCTTTTGTTTTGTCTTTGCTTGTTTTTTTTCCTCCAAGATTTAAATGACAACTTGGGTCACAAACCACAGGAAAACCGCCGGCGGCACTAAAGTCCTAACAGCAGCCATAAAGAAACATCCAGAGAGGAAACAGCTCGGTTTAATCTAGTGAGAGAGGAGGCTCGACCGGAGCACGGTGGGCTCTAAAACATGCAGGCAGCCACAAAACAAGACTCCAGATTTCAAGATAAATCCTTTAATCTCTATTTGAAGTCCTGATCCCAGTTTCCAGATCTGATGATCGTTCCAGCTCCAATACTCACACTGCTTAAATTACAAACACAGAATACAATACAAATAAATGCAAAGTTTTATTTTGAAATTCTACAATTCAATTTGTTTTATTGCATTGACTTTTATTTTTTCATGCATCATGAATCCCTCGTTAAGACCTTTTTATACACCGTCCTGCTGGTCCGCTGAGAGTTACATAGCTTAAACCCAGTCGCTGGTGGAATAAAGACCACTGCTGTAGAACACCTCCAGGAGAAAGTCTGGAGCCACCTCTGCTTGTACCGGATCACAAATGGTTACGATGTGATGCACAACGCAGATCTGGACAACCGAGGCAGGACTGGACTTCTCAACACGTTAGCCAGTGGGTAGCTAACGCTGCTTACAGCCCGGTTGCTACTCGTCTGTTTCCAGCAGGTTGCAAACACGGCTCAGTGGACGGCAGCAAAAAGTAAAAATGATTAGCCAGCCGATACCCGATCGATTAAAAATATTACCAATTTCACCCATATCCAATTGGGACATCCATAGTTTTAAGGATCGGTTTTAGATGACAACGGTGCTCAGAGCCACTGAAAACACAACTCGCTGAAAACGACTCCCCAAGTGGAAGTTGTTGCGAACACTTCATATGAGTGGTATGAGTGTAAAATAGTCAAACTGATATTATAACACAGGCTTTAACGCTGTGTGTGTAGCAGTTGCAGATTATATAGCCTCAAAGTAACACGTGTATTTTCTCTGAATTCCAGAAACAATCAATATCATCTCTACAGAAAACAAACCAACAGCTGCGACAGCAGAGTTAAAGGGACATGTTCTCCCATTTTCAGGTGGGGTAGTGGTGCTACGACCCCAGCTGCAGGCCCTTGTGCATTCACAGCAGTCGTATCGTACTGAATCAACGTCTGTATTTCAAAACTACATCAGCATATTGAAGGCAGTCATTTTGATCCAAAATATACATTACATCCATCTATTGATCCATTCATTTAGAAGAATGTGTTTTTTTTCCCATTGAAAGAGTTCCCTCATGCATGGTTTTCAGTCAGGAAGTCTCATCTTACTGACAGGAGATGCATTAAAAAAGAGAAAAGCTTCCAGTGTGACGACTGTTTCATTAATATCACAATCCAAACCACACGGGGGAGCTAGAGAACACGCAAGGCTGCAGAGTTTGAACTACTTTCTGAGTGTGTGTGTGTGTGTGTGTGTGTGTGTACCTGGGTTCGGAGGATCTCTCCTTTGGTTAGCTGCATGTCTCCAGTGAGTTCCTTAACAGCAATGCCCAGTGGCTCCAACCGCTTACTGAAGTAATTAGTCATCTCAGCTGCCAAGGCCTTCATTGGAGCCACATATACTATCTGAAGAGAGAGAGAGAGAGGGAGAGAGGGCCATGAAATATAGAGTGTAAAGAAGGGCAAGGCAGTAGACGGAGGCAGGCTTTTGGGGGGAGCGGGGGGAGGAGGGGGGCACACAGGACTGGCAGGACACCGGGGTGATAAACGAGCAAACAGAGGCGGGATCATTTGTTCCCTGGCAACCAGCACAAATCACAATCTATTGAGGAATATCACGCCAGCGACTAGCATGGGTAACGTTTAACGGTGATGCGTGGAACGTGGCGATCACGGCGGCTGGCACCGCACAACCGCCACTGAGCGCCTGAGCTTTCATGGCGGAGAACAAAGCGGTTTGGATGTCTGAATTATTTATCAGAATATGTGACGGGACTCAACGTGGTGGGTGTTAAAAGACAGGGACGACTGTTTTTAGACTCGACTGCCAAGAGCTGACTTTACCTGAATCTTCAAAAAAAGAAAAATGAAAAAAGTCTGCTGTTGATATATTTCTTTCAAACACCTGCTAACTTCAATTTCTTTCATTTTCCACTCATAGGATGGAGAAATAATACAGAAAGCAGTGGAAGTTAACTTCTATTCATAACAAACATCTGGTGCTGGACAGACTGATGGAGAGGCTTCAACTTCTATCTGTCCATCTGCACAAGTTATGGAAAGACGTGATTAAAAATAGCTTTAAAAACCGAGATAAAAACACATCTCAGCGTAAAAATTAATAAAAAAATATCCTGGAGCAAAAGGCTCAAGCATGAGAAACCTTGATAAAGTATTTCTTATTACACATCAGTTAAACGTCTGTTGCAAAAAAATATTCCTCCACAGAACAGCCTGACGTGGAAACCACCTGTTCTGAGCGAGAGCCGGCCTCTCCTGCACTCACTGCTGAAAGCTTCAGCTGGGAAGAGGCGCTGAGAGAACAGACAGGGAAAAAAAAAAATACTGTAGGGTTTCCCAAAACGCGCTTAAAATAAGGTTTGTACCTTGAGTAAGCCTGAATTGTTTCAGTTATTCTCGGCATCCCCCCCTCCACAGCGGCTTCTCGGTGATTTGTCGCAGTCGGAGCTGGAGCTTCAGCAGAGCAGCGATGATAACAAATGCCTCGCTAACAGCATGTGTTCCACCCACGAGGCAGTGCAGGCAGCCCTTCTTCTGGACGTGCTTTAAACACAATTAGAACCCTAAAGCTCCCGTCTTTGACCTGGTGCTGAGTTTAGACATTTCCTGGCCAGTTTGCTGAACTGAGCGTCGAGCTGTGCCACAGTTTTTTCTATTAAAATATTGATGAGATGTCCACAGCAGAATCCCCACGTGGCCGGGCATACTCAGCCCCAAAATAGCACCTTCACTTTTATTTCTGACCTTTCACTCATTTCAGACAGATGGGCATTTCTTTGCTCTCCTTCTTCTTCTTTTTTTTTTTAATTCTAAAATGTCTTAACACAGCAAGGCCCGGTAAAAAAGGTACACGAGCAAATGAAAGTGAAACATCCCATTTACATCGGTGTTTAGACACTTCACTTAGGCTTCAGATGAAGCACCTTTGGCAGCAGCACCGCTCTCTAGTCTTCTTGGAAATGATGCTGCAAGCTTGGCACACCTTTTGTTGTGGATGTTTTTCTTTCATTCCTCTTGGCAGGATGGCTCAGGCCGGGAAGCTCGGGTGCACATCCATCTTCGGGGCCCTAACAGGAAGCTGCGCGGGGTTCAGGTTCGCACTGATTGAGCCTCTGCAGGCCTTTTCTCTGAAGCCGGTCTTCTGTTTTCTTGGCGCTGTGCTTTCATTCATTGTCTTGTTGGAACGGAAAACCAGTCAAAGACTGTAGGCGCTCTTGAGGAAGTTTTCATATAAACACTGTCACTTATGACCTGCCTCCCACTTCCTAAAACAGCAACATGAAGTGTTTGTCAGTTGCCCCTAGGTAAACATTCACGTGGCTTCCATACACCTTTCAGAGTAGATAAGCTTCTGGATGCTGTAGAGCTGATTGGCAGAACACAAACTGTAGATTAGTGTCCTCAGAAATACCACTGAGTTCTCTCTAGACCCAGAGACCTCAGTTTAGGTTGCTATTCAGGTATGGGAAAGTGGATCGCTTTCTTCATTTGTCCCCAACGTGAAGATCAAGCTGAGAGGACACCGTGGAAGAGATCCAGCATCAATCGCAGATGGTGCTTGACACGCTGGGAAAACAGGACTTCCAGGCAGCGTTCCAAGCAAGGGAGGCAGACAGGGAGCAGTGGAACGCTGCACAGGGCAGCGACGTCAGATGCAACTCAAGGACCTGTTAACGCAAAGTTTTCTAAAGGAAAAGTTACAACTTTTCTTTCATACATCAGTCGCGTTGTGAGTCTTTCTGAAAACAACTTATCTTCATTTAACTTTTCTGGAATGTGGCCTACTTGCACATACACACTGCTTTTTCTGCACAGGCCCAACCAAATCAACAGCAATGACAACGGAGGACTTCAGAGTGCTTCCCCAACAAAGTGAGGATTCACTTCCATTTACCACACCATCATCAGCATACGAGGAGACACAGTTCTTTCAAACAACACGCACTGAGGGATCCTGTCGGACCGGTGAGAGCTAAAAGGAGCTGGAATATTAGTGTCATACAACACACACGTTGTTCTATGTTTATGTGTGGAACAGTTTTCTATCATTACTCTATTTTCAAAACGTTGCTGTCTGAAGATGAAACTTCGCTGAAACAACAATATTAAGACTAAACCGTCATCAGCAGCTCGTGCGTATGCAAAAATCAGGTTGTGTTCCTCCCTCTACAGGTGCAGTCCTGAGACATTTTGCCCCGGTGGACCCGGTGACTCCCCGGTCAGCCGGGGCTGGTGGTGGAGCAGGTATTGGGAGGACTGGAACAGTTCAGTGATAAATTCTTTGCTCGCACTTGCTTCAGTAAACCTGAACATTATTCATTTTGAGGCTTTCACTGCAGCCTCTTTTAGTTGTTGGAGAGATATTCCCTTCAGTTTCCTCTTCAGCAGATGAAATGCTCTTTCTCGTTCAAGTCTGAGGACCCGAAGACCTTCAACCTCTTACTCTGGATGAACTGTTCTGTAGCGTTCGCTGTGTTTTTGGTCATTACGCTGGTGCATGATGAAGGACCTCCCATGTTTTGCTTTTTTTTTTTTAAATAAAATTTGATATACAAAATATTTCTACAGACATCAGAGTTCTTTGTACATCTGCCATTTTGTTCTGTGATCAGTGAATAACATTCAACCATCCCAAAAGAAGTGATGCAAACCATGGCGTTACCACTGTACAGTATTTAACAGATGAGCTGGTATGTGAGGACCATGAGCACCTTTTCTCTCTCTCGCTCCAGACTTTAGCCTTTTCATCACATGCTAAAGGTCAATCTTTGTCCCAACAGCCCATAAAACTTTGTCCCAGAGTTTCTTGGTAAATTCCAATCCTGCCTTCGTTTTCTTCTTACTAATTATTGGTTTGCGTCTTCTGTTTGTTCATGAAGTCTCCTGCAAACATCAGACTGTGGTACCTTCATTGTAGCTCTGTGGAATCTCTGGCTGGTCTCTGTCTCTCTCTTTACAGCTCCTACAGCAGTTCTGTCCTCGACAGAATCTCAGCTTTTTATGTTGGTCAAACCACGAATTAGAAATGCAAGGTCTTTACAGGCAAAGTACAAATCTAAAACTCAACAGACATTCAATGATTTCTTCATAATTGTTAAAATAACCAATGTGAGAAAACGTGCGTCAGTCACATATTCGAATACTTGTGCCCAAAAGAAAAAAAGGGTAGGGATGAACCGAGTTCTCTCCTAAACTGTGTATGAGACTGAGGCGTAATTACTTCAAAATAAAAGCTGAGATGTTGACCTTTTGTCTCGTATTGATTATTTCATGTCAAACTCAAATGGAGAAATGAAGGGATTGACCTCACTGCTCCGATGCTTTCGGAGGGAAGCGCACGTCTTATGTGTACTTTGACAAAATGAAGCTGAGCAGTAACACATTTAACTTTTTCTCAGGTCAGTTTGTCAAACTGTAAATTCAACAACATTGGGAAAAATTAATGCAGCAGACATAGAATGTAAAGTGTAATCTCATCCATATGTATTCGGTAGCTTAGAAGGTATAGAACCCTCCTGTATTTGAATGGTGAGAACAGCAGGCCGGAGTGAGTCCTCTGGAGAAAGAGCATTTCAGTAAATCTAGTTGTCCTTGACCAGGAACCATCACAAAGCCGCTGTTAAAGCACTGCTGGAATCTCAGCTGAAGAATCTCTGCACCGGGTGTCTGAATTCCGGCGAACAGCACATTTGATTTTCATGTGACCAAAAAGAAAGAAAAAAAAAAAAAAAACAGGAAGAAGTTGCCGAGTCCTCAGAGACGGCACCGTCTATTTAAAGCATGCTACGGGCGCTCTGCGGCTGGCGTCATGAGTATGCGGAAAGCGTCGGGGTGGACACGTGGCACCTTGAATTCGTCCTTCTTGATGACGCCCCCAGGCTGCAGGTGCTGGCGGATCTCGTGGAGGACCGTGAGCATGGCGATGTTGGTCTTGCCAGCCCCGGTCGGAGCGCAGATGAGAAGGTTTTCGTTGGTGTTGTACGCCGTCTCAAACACCAGCGACTGGATCCGGTTCAGACGCTTCATCCCCTTGAAGACCAGCTGCCCGATCTGAGCCAGCAAGAAGAAGAGAGCAGGGAAAGAGAAGCAAAAGCATCATTAGTTGCCTTGTTATATACAATGTGTGGAGGATGGACAATAAAAAAAAACTAACGCCAAACCAAGACATTTGGAGGGAGTACAGTGACACAGGGAGGCTTTACACCATCATGGCTTCAGAAGGGAGTGATTCATACAGTTTGATGCATTTAAAATTCAAAGATACAAATTCAAAGTCGTCTGCTGAAGCGCAGTTCAAATTGTGGCCTCTGACTCAATGCTTACGCCACAGCCAGGAACACAGCCCACACGGCTCGTATCAGCTGAATGCAAAAAGGGTTTCAGACACAGACCAAGAAGAGGAGCGAGCAGGACAGCTAGCTTCATGCACAAAGATGGAAACATTACGACAAGACGGGCCAATTTATGGTGCTGAAGTGACAGAAAAACAATTGGAGATATCAAAAATGACGCCAAGAGGCTGGAAAGAAAACACTGTAAATTTTACAACAGCATGAAAACAGTCGTCAACAAAACTGTTCGTCATTACTGTGCAGATTCAAGTCTGTTTGTTTATGATGCAAATCATATTGTAGTAACTTTAGTCAGATTGTTTTAAGGCCACAGCAAAACTAACTGGAATTAAAGAGCAGCATTAATTCCAAGTTTTGTTTTCCTATGCACAGATAACCTAAAAGTCTCATGTCTTCAAAAACTAACCTTTAAACAAATTATCTGTCAAAATTTTGGTCACAACAATTTTTATTGTCAAACTTTCAGTCATAGTGTGTGTTAGTGAATTATTCCGCATGTGAAGGTGTCCTGGTTGTTATTTAAGCTTATTTCCATTCTCTTGAAGACTGGGAAGTGTGACCCGTAATGGCTGCATGGGGAGAAAGAATCCCTAAGATAAAGGGACTCATCTCATGACTGGAACAACATCTCGGCAGGCAAGATACAGGACAACCAAGAGCAATGAGTTCATAAGAAACGGGGTAAATCAAGGCCAATTACAGTTAGAAGATAACACCTGTTGCTCCATATCTCTTTTTTCTTTGCAATGATTTATGAACAACAACAACAACAAGTCAAGTCTGACACAAGTCTGTAAACCAAGCAAAGGCCAACCAGTGGACACATCCAGACCAGAAAGGTTTAAGAGGCAAATCCCAGACTGCAGTGGGCGGAGGTTAGATGACGAGTCTGACCCATAACAACACCAACACACCCTGCACTGTCTCCTCCTGGCGAGAGCTCATGAAGACCATCTGACTGACAGCACACTGAAATAAAGAACGTGAGTTTGAATGCATAAGTGGGACTGAAAATAAACCAGCTTCTCGTAGAACACTGCATGAACAGAAGAGTACGATGTAAGGATTCCAGCTGCTGAGAGCCCCTCAGCATCCGACGTATGAAAGAAATGAACACAGGCGACATGCAGGAGGAAGCGACAGAGGATTTAGTCCCCAAAAGAAGGCCAACATGTGAAATTTGGATATATTTCGGCTATAAAAAAAGACGATACGGAACAAGAAACGTTCTCTGCCGACAGTGCCTCGTCGTGGTTGCCTCAACACGAGGTAATACGTCAAACCTGTTGCACCATTTGAAACGCCATCACAAGCTCCTGTATTTCCACTGCAAAACCAAAGACCCCAGGTGAAACTTCATCTTCTCAAAAAACAATTACAGAAGCCTTTGCCGGCATAACATCGTATGATAGGAACTCCAAACAGCATCGACAAATCACGGATGTAATAACTTTTTACTGAGCGAAAGACGTGGTGCCATTGAACACCGTGGATCGTTAAATAGGGATTTTAAAAAATGATCCGCATCTCGACAAGCGGTATGAAACACCACGTATTTCTCTCAAGTGGCCATCTCCCCAAATAGAGCTATTCAGGTCATCTGGTGAAAATTCTTCTATTTTTAATATCGCAATATATATCGCAATATATTGCAAGCCCCCAAAAAATCGCAATGTCAGTTTTTCCAATATCGTGCAGCCCTACCGGCAGAGTAGAGGTTGGATTCAGAAGAGAAAGCTCCACAGACTTCTGGAATACTGGACTGTTGCTGTGGTTGATCTACTCACACATTTGCAGAGTCTGGATGGACTGGCTGGATTTTTGCATTTAGACAAAGACGATGTGCCGTACGAGGCATTTCAGGCCTGGTTTACATCACGCTTTGTTGGCATGTTTATTTCAAACATTTACAAATAAAAGACAAAACAATACAGAAGAAAAAAACAATAATTCTAGTTCAAATAATGAGAAAATACTAATAAACATGAACAACACTCGTAATATAAATAATCAATAAAACATATATTCACTGCCGTGTTGAAAATGGCTGCCAGGGTGGAATATTGTGAAAATGCTCCATCTCCATGGAAACGGCGTGAAACGCAACTTTTCTGAAACATTGCAACTGAGCGTGCCCACCACGTCTATAGTAAATAGTTCTGCTCATGCTCAGGAGATGAACAACAGGAACAAGGTTTTCCTGCAGAGTGCACGACTCCCAGGCCAGGCTCTCCTGGTCCCGGTCCAGATTCTCCTGGACTTGGTAGTTTTCGAGTTAACAGTCTGTCCATATGCATGTCCGTGGTCTCCCACTGTTATGTTAAGAACAGGGGTGTTCAACCTACGGCTCTGGAGCCACGTGTGGCTCTTCAGTCCCTCTGTAGCGGCCCCATGAAGCCTTCACGACATGATACGTGAATAAACATTTAACCTTTTTCCATATTATTAAAGAATTTGCCACTCTTGGTTCAAAAGGGATTCAAACAAGGTACTAGTTAAATTGGGAAAAACTGCAAAACCACAAAAATTTGGGAATTTGGGGGGGGGGGGGGAATGATAGAAAAGCTTACAAAACCTGAAATGTCTGCAATTTCCAACATAAGAAAATTAAATATTGCATGAAAAAAGCAAAGAGTAAAGAGTAAAGGTAAAGAAAACTGTTTAAAAAGAGGTAAAGTGGCTAAAACTGCTAAAATTTCTAAACTGTCAACAAAAAAAAAAGCTTGAAAAGAACAAAACTGTTAAAATCAGGAACAAAAATAGGTTCAATGTAATAAAATGTTCACTATTCTGAACTGTAGTTAAAACTTCATGAATGCGTCATAAGATCTAGTTTTTGTTTGTTCATCAAAACCAAGAATGAAACTTCCTGAGCTGCAGTCGCCTCATTTCAAAGGTTAAGGTTCTTTAAATGCTCCAGAACAAACAAACCTTTTCAGCAACTAGGATGTGGGAATGTGTGGAAACGAGCCTCAGAAATGGCATGAAGAGCAGCATCTCAGGACAACACTTCGCTTCAAAAACAGTTTTTGGAGACTTTCAACACTCCTGTAATCTAAACAAAGAACCAACACATAAGGCGAGTGTGGAAAACAGAGCAGAGCCTCTATCCGTCACATACTGTATCACAGGTTAAAGGTCGATATTTAAAGGCCTGACCCTTTAAATCCACAGGCTCAGACTCCCTCCTGAGGCTTTTCTCGGGGGACCAACATGTCAGAGTGGTTTCCACCCACCGTGCCTCTGCTTCTTCTGAAAGAGGGAGAGTGGCCGGGCGATCCGGCTGGGCGAGCGGCGGCCGCACGGCGAGCGGAGCATTAAAGGAGGCGTGAAGGAGGAGAAATGTGTGTGGCGGGATCAGCTGTCAGTCAAGCTGCCCTCCGTCTGCCTTCACTATGGCAACAGAGTGTGGGTGATGGCCCTCAATCTCACAGTGCTGCTGATAAGCAGAGAGACGGTCACTGTGAAGGACAGCTGGCGCCCCACACACACACACACACACACACACACACACACACACACACTCTCTCAGAGGAGAAAGAGCACAGACACATTAGAGAGGAAACGTACACATGTCGCTGCTGCTGCTGCTGCTGTCCAGGTGAGTCACTTTCCTTCTGAATGTGTCCAAAAAACACCGCGGCACAAAAACATCTTGATTATATTCCACTCGTGGCTTCAGTGGAAAATGTGGAGGCGGAAGCTTAGAGCGCAATAATGTGCTCTCTCGTGATTCAAAAAAAAAATATAAACAAAAAAAAAAACATCTTTATTTGGAATGGGAACAGATTTATTAAAGTGATTTATTAAACACACAATTGAGTCAGCCCGTGGTCTGCAGAGCAGGGGCGGCCGCGCTGCGTTTCCACTCGCTGAAATCAGATGGTTAAAATGCAGATGAGCCGCTGATTATGCTGCATGATCAGCCGGCGTCCCTCCAACTAATGAAATATTCAGACAATTAAGTGGTAAAACTGATCGCCGCAGATGAAAGTAGACATTCATCATTAAATCTTTAGAAGGATTTTCATGTCGGGGATTCGCTTTACTTGTTTTTATATAAATATATATTCAGACAAACGGCACGGTGGGGCAGTGGTTTGCACCGTCACTGCAGAACAAGAGGAGATGGGTTGCACGCCTGGGCTGTTGGGAGTTTGCATGTTCTTCAAACATGGAAAGTTTCTGATGAGTTGGCGAGTTCAGGATCCACTGTCAGGAGTCAGACGGATGTACTCCATCTGGACGGGCAGAAAACTACGCAGCCGGTTGGACCAGGACTGAGGATGACTGCAGGTATATTCTCTACCTCCGTCTGCAGTTCTTCACCGTCCTGCTTCACATAATCCACCTCCTGCTTTTTCAGTGTTCCACCTCTTTCCTACCTAATGCTGCTTCCAGATGCCTAAAGCTTAGACAGCAGTATTATTTATTCAAGGGTTCATTAGAAGTATGTCATCACTTTCCTCTTCCCCTTCGTTTCGCTCCAACACTCAGAGAAAGAAATAATTAAAGAGTGCATGTCAGGCAAGGATACGCAGGGTGCTGTTCGGGAAGCCGGCCCCGCGGCCCAGCAGGGAGGAAGAGGTTATTAATGCTTCAAAGAGCAACTTTATTAGAGTCCACTTAAGCTGGGAGAAGAGAGCAGCGGCTGGGGTTTGTGCTGGGAGTTGAGAGAGGCCCGGGAGGTTCCTCATGAACGGCTCGGAGCTGCTGCGCATGTACACATGTATACATGACAGTCTGGTCCGTCTGAGTTCTCTGAGGACTACAAATTACCAGCAAGGCTTGCTGTGAGAACCCAGACCGGGTCTCTACCCTACTTCTACTCTCTGCTGTAACAACAGATTCAGCAACATGAGAGGACCAGGTGACGACTGAGGTTTCCTCTTCAAAGCAAAGTGATTAAAGCCCATCGGTTTCCCGTCACTTTGAGGCATTGCCAAACTATGTAAAACCTACATTACAAGATGGAGGTTATTTCATACATATATCATTGTTTATCAGTGTTTGTGTTTTGCTGGCAGACCCTGGCTGACAGATGTTGGCCGGGTTTATCTGTGAAATAGCTTGCTGTCATTTTTCTATTTGTCTTTTCAACCTCTTGTCATGAATAAGACAAGAAAACTAATTCTTTGGAGACATAAGATGAGCTGCTAAATTCATACTGCTCTCCCAAACATGTGTCTCAGACCCAATTCACACCTGGTTTCAAGTGAAAACCAGCCATGTTTGAGGACTGGGAGTCTAAACACTCTGCAAGCCGCCATTGTTGCTACTGATATTCCGCTCTCATGCTACTTGCCATTTACTACGCTGAAGCAGTGTTTCATAAAGGTTTCCCCCGGTCCCATGGAGTTGGAGCATTTTCAAAAAGTTCCACCTTGGGAGTCTTTTTCAGAAAGTTGCTTTTTAACGTTGCCTGTAACTTTCTTTTCCTGATATCTAGAGAACAGCTGCTCCTGCTAACACCTACACTGAAATCACACAGAAAAAAAACTCCAGCCAGAAGCAACTCAGACCAGTCACTTCAAGGACAAAAAGCCGCTTTTCTGATTCAGCGTTAATTTCAGTTGACATTACACAAAAAGCCAGCATATTAATGTCACATCAATCAATCAACACAACAGTATAATTGTGTTTTTATGCTCCGAGTCAGTGACTGTTGGGCCTGGCTGTACTGTTTAATCACAGTGTCTAACATGAGGTAGAATAAAGTAGTGCTTGGGATTGACCATGTAAGAGGATAATGCAGACGTTTCCTCAAACTCCATCCTCAGCAACTACAAAGAGAACAAGACAGTAAGCTGGAGAAAGTCTGAAAAGCTGGCAGATCCCGATGCAACTCAACGAAACCTGGAGTCGCACACGGAGGCTCAGCAAGACACTGCGGAGGGACTTGTTAGAACATTATATATAAAGACATTAGGGAAGTCAGTTTATCACCCGCCCCATCATTACCAGGGTTAGATGTGATTGGTATGATGTTTATTGTGATTGGTGATGAGAATGAACGAATACTCCAAAGTTTCACAGAAGCTCCCGATGAAAGTTGCGTCGCCTGCAGCCCCGGTTTCCTTGTTCCTCTGTTTATTTGTGACTAATGCCACCTAATTACTTATTGATGGCTCATTTACAAACTTGATCCATTACTTCCAGCGTTATCTACAGCTGGCTGAAATCAGCCAGGGCTCCACTCGGTCTGGCTAACGTGGACCGCGTGACGCCTCCGCTCCGGTCCCTGGTGTTTGGACCTGTGAGGGCCGCTGTGTTCATAATGAGAGCAGAGCATCTTCCACTCACTCTGAGGAGCCACGCTGATCCCCGTCACCTGCTGTCTGCCCAATTATTTCCCCCAAGCCTCGGTCCAGCCAGCCCTCACTTATAAATATTCATTCTGGAATTATGGGCCGCTGAGCTCGGTTCGGGGTTTGCGAGGCTTTCTGCACACTCTTTGGTAACCGGCGAGCCACAACAATCACTTTAGCGGCTGGCCCCCGGTTTTGATTTATCGACTTTGCCTGCCTGCAACGAAACGCCAGCGTCCCCGCACTTCTTAAACATGCTAATTGATGCAAATGCATGCCTGCTCCAGTATTCACCTTGAGGTAAAGCACACATGTTGTAAATAGAAAGTTGTCATCATTTAATGATCTTTGGAAATCTTCAAGGGGTGTTTTTTATTCTCTCTGCTAAGCCTCTCCGGGTTCATTGTTATGTTAATGGATGCACACACATCTTCCAATTGGAGATCCAGCTGTGCCTGCCAAAACTTATCTCAAGGGTGTGATGTTGGTGTTACGGCGAGGCACTTACTGCACTGCAACCGACATCATGCAGCTGTTAGCGCAGAGCGCAAACTCAACTAAAACCTTGCTCATCAAGAATGAGAGCAGTAATTGTGTCCAGCTGTACGCTTCTCTGGACAACGGAAACGTTCGTCCTGCATTATGCAGGTAAGCAGGGCTCATTATCCACCGATTTGTATTTATTTTGAATAATGGAATTTATGTAAATCAAACAAAACATGAGAAGGGAATATCAAACTACAGAAATGCCATTAGCTGCATCTATTTTTCATGAGAACTTAAAGGGGAATGTGGCTAATTAGGAGTTAATTTGATCATGAATACTCTCTGGAAAAGGCAAACGCAGCTTGAGCTGGTACAGAAAACCCGTTCCAGGAAAGTCGCATGAAAACTTTTCTCTGGTGGCTCCAAAAAAGTAACAAGAATAACTGGAAAATACTGTCCATGTCCTCACAACATCTATTTGTGTGTGGTCTATATTAGGCAGCAAGTGAGCAGAAAATTGGACAAGTGTAAAAATTTGACTAAGTGTGAGAAGGAGTGAATTATATTGGCTTATCGATCGCTTTAGAGCATTTCCAAAACTGAAGGTTTGTGGTGTGTAAGCCTCTGTAGTGATCGGTACAGATCAAATGTGGACCAGGGATTAAAAAACAGTGAATCATTAACAGGATCAGGCGTTATAAAGGAGTGAAGTATTGTCCATGTGGTCTAAATGCAGTGAGTCACTGTTTGTCGTGGTTGGGGTCACATTTCTGCACACCTGCCAGGGCGGCCCAAGCACCAACCTCCGCTCGTAAAGAGTGAAGCCAATGCTGAAGTGCAGAAAAGCTGCACGTCTGTGGAAATTCCAGCAGGGGGCGATGATGTTGGTTTCAAAAAGAGTCCGAGTCTCAATGGAACCCATTCAAAAATGCTGAATTTCAGAGTGAAATAAACATACTAAAAGCCTGGTTTCAGAACATGTTCTGGTCTCTGTCACTAGTTTCTACAACCGTGTCGACTTGAACAGACTGACTTTCATATAAACCATCTGTTGATTTTCAAGTTTTGCATAAATCGCCCTATCACAGCGCCTCCTCTGTCCACACGATGTGGTCATGTGACAGGATGGACCAATCACATTTACATCCAGTTTCAAATGTTCAATATGGAGACGTCCTGCTCAAATCCTCAAAACGGGATTTCAGAACGCTGTGGGGGACGCCACGCTAGGCCTGCCCATCTTTAACGTATCGTCAGTGGGGCAGTTATATAAAAAAAGAATAAGCAAAAAACCCTGTATTTCCTGGGACACATGCTTGGTCTGAAAGGCTCCCTTTTTTAGGATGTCGGCTGAAGCTCCGGGTCTCAGCCCGAGTCCAGCCGAGCTGCAAATGTCTTGATACCAGATGCCAAACCTTCTGACGTGTAACTGAGGCCGTGTCTCAAAGGGTTCGGAAAGTAGCAAAGTTAGTACCATAGCATGGTCATAATGTTATGGCTGAATGATGGACAGACAGCAACCTCAAGAACAACTGGTGGTGGATTGTGGAGGGATTCAACCCAGGGTCTGCAGTCACACCAGCCACCATTTCTGGTACTTCACACCATTAATCACCCATTTTTATATTTTTTTAACCAAATTTATCTCGCAGGCGGTTTCTTGCTTTTTCTGGCCGGGGCCCTGAAAGATTTTAATCACACTTCATGCAGCAAACTGCCCATCTGATCAATCAGTTGGTGACTGAACCTCATCACTACGGCATTAAGCCGTCGTGATGACACAGACGGCAGACTCCCAGCCAAGTCAAATTGGCATCATCAGGAGAGACGCCAAGTTAATTAAGCTGACAGGAGTTGAGACGACTTTATCAAGTGGAAACGGAAAGAAAACACATTTACAGCCAACAAGCTCATTTATTCCCTTTCCCCCAGACTCCACACTCGAGTCCAGGATGCCCTGCAGCCCGGAGTGTTTCAGATACAGTTACAGTGCTGAGGTCAGGCTGAGACATGCACCAGTCTCCACCATGTTACTTTATTGCAAATCAGCCTGCGTTTCTCTGAAAGCAGCTTCATTTAACCAAGAATCTCTGCAGAACACAGCTGGCTAATATACATAGAAATAGATACGTATATATATAAAGACTCTGCACATCCGTGGTCGACCTCTCAGCGCCGGGGTTAAATAAAGTTTGTAATGAGGGCAGCTGTTAAGAGTCTGGGGCAGAGCCACTATCGGAGAAATGCCCGGCTGTCTGCAGCAGGACTCAACATTTTCTGCAATATGAGGATCCTCAGGCAACCGACGATCTCTGGCTTTACAGGAAAAACTCTGTATGAAGAAATGAATGGATTGAGTGGGTTAGGCACAGCAGCCATCGGTATCTCCATCACTCTGGTGTGCGTGTGTGTGTGTGTGTGTGTGCTGAGGGAAGGTACCCATAAGCCCATCTTGGTCCAATGCTGAGTGGGATAGAAACTGACAGGCTCATTAACACGGTGGATCCACAGCCTACGGCCATATGGGCAAACTGGGAGGACTGGGAATACCCCACCAATCCACCAGCCACTTAAAACACACTAATTGGTCCAAGATAGATTGCAGTAAATGATTCAGCGGCTCCGGTCTAACGCCGGCGTTGTCCACATCCGCTGGCATGCGCCGTATGTGGGCTGAACAGTGAAACCGAGACTGACGGGCTGCGTGCCGACGGAAAGCGTCCGCCGCGGATATTTATTCATTTATTTATATTTTTGTGTGCCGCCGAGCAGTTTGTGTTATAACGTGTTTACTGTATGAATCGCTATATGAGCTCCTAAACTAATTAAATTCCTCTGTGCATCGGTAATGGGAGGCTAAGAGATATAATTGTTGTCATTTTCATGCCATCCTTTTAATTACTTTCTGGTTCCATTTCATTCCATTTGAATTGACAGCCTGATCAACTTTTAATTGCCAGTTTTTGCAAACAGCTTATCAGTCTGTTCCAAGCCTGCATGCGGAGTACTAAATGACCTGGCCAAACACACTCAGGAACACACACACACACACACACACACACCGTAAATCCCAGGACCCATGGATCCCCGTGCGCGCTCGCACAGGCGCGTGCACGGCGGCTCCCCCCCGCCCTGCAACAGATGCACGGCGGAGTTTGACAGAGTGAGATGCGGATGCAGCAAACAGGAGGCCCATTCATTTCCCCACAGAACAGCAGCAGCAGCAGGAGGAGGAGGAGGAGGAGGAGGAGGAGAGGAGGGCGAGCCGGGAGGACGGCGGAGATAGCGAGCGGTGAGGTAATCCATCACTTCATCCAGAAGCACCTGCTGAAGAAGCACGCAGTCTTCAGAGGCCCGGAAACGGAGGAGAAACGGCGCAGTCCACATCCCGCCTCGCGCTCAGCCGCACTGCGCGGCCAATTATTCAGATTTCACAGGAGTCCGCCGTGAACGCATGAATCACAGACGCCGTGCGCTCCGGAGCAGTCTGCTCTGTGGCGGCGGCGGCGGCGCAGCTGGCCGGGCGCTTGTCTCTCCATCAGCAGGTCACGGGACGCACTTCTGACGCCATGCGGTGAAGCTCTGCCTCACGCTGCCTTGCTCAAGCAGAAATCTATCATTTCCATGTGGGATGTGTAAATATCTGGTCTTGTTTCTGTGATTTCATGCATTCCTTTGCCTTGTGGATGAATGCTGATACACAAATGAACTTGCCATGCGTTGCAAGTTCGATTCCCCATGCTAAAGTGTCCCCGAGCAACACGCAGTCACATCCACTGGCCTGTGGCAGAGGTGGCCTGGGATCAGAGGCTCCCCGGTTTGATCCCCACAGAGGACAGGTCGCCACTGTGGCTCTCTGAGCATGACCTCTGACCCCCATCAGCTCCCCGGAGCACCATAATGTGGCAGATGTGATTAACCTCAACACTGTCTGGTGGATCAATGCTGGAAAAATTCATTTCCCCCACGGGGATTTATAAAGTATGGCTGCTTTAGTTCATGGAAGTCACCGTTTCTCTGAGTTTCACTGGAACGCTACAATCAGTTTTTTCAGGAGAGTAACATCAGCAGCCCTGAAAACGCAGAAGCAGCTGGAACACACGGCGAACCTTATGTCTGAAACATGAGCAGCAGGAAAACGAATGATTGGACAGATCTCTGTGAGCTGAACATGCTGGAAACTAAGTTCACTCTCAGAAAACTGCACCGAAATTTAAAAACAGGAAAAGCGATGTGGAGGGAGCTGAAAAGCAAGAGGAACAAAAAAAAAAGGTCATCCTGCCACACTGACCTGCATGAAGCATGCATAAAAGACACGGAGAAGGATGCCTCTGAAAATCCGCAATTCCCTGGAACAAGGGGACCGTGGTGGTGAACGTCTCACTACATTCTGCATGTTCACGTACGACAAAACGGATGAGAATGGGATAAGAGAGACGTTGCAGCAGTCTTACGCCAGACTTCAGAAAGTTTGATACGACGAGCGTGATGAGCAGCCGAACACCAGAATCTCCTCCAAGGTTCTCAGACACGGAGTTTCTACATGCTGGAGGATGAAAAGCAGAACACGACGCTCTCTGAAGTCTAACAGCAGACCAAGACAGCCCAGTGTCACTCATCACTGTCGTTAAAAAAACTTCAAAATGGAGCCGGCTCAAGAGAAGAAAAATCTTCCCCGCAGCCCAGGTCCTCGGTCTGAACTTCAGCCAACTCCTCTCATCAAGGCTTCAATCAGAAACCGCTAATTAAATCTGCAGGTGACACGTCGGCCTCCCACGGTCTCCTGGAGCAGCAGTGACGACGGAGCATCCAGTCACGACGGCTCTCGCCCTGGAAATCCACCTCCAGCTCAGGGAAAAGAAAAAAAAACATCTGGCGATCGATTGTATTCATATTTCTGAAAGTCAGAACACTCCCTCACGGCCTCCCATCCAGGAAGCAGCCAGGTTCTACCCTGCTGAGCTTCCCCGATCGGGCAGCAGGAAGGCTATGTCCTTAAATAAGAAGTGTGAAGGAATTCCAGAAATCTGTCCTTTTAGACAGAAATGCTTCAGAGCAGCTGTCAGGAAACACGTTCTGAACGCCTCACGATCAATCATCTCATATCATCACAATCAGAAACGGAACTATGGAGAGAAGCTTCACCGTCGTTCTGATCCAAACATTTTTCTAATGAATCAGCGGCTTCTTGAACATTTGAAAATATCCACGGATTTCTGAATTTCATACAAAAAGCAGCATTTGTCAAATCAAACTCTTCTTGGTAGATGAAACATACTAACGTATGCTAATTCCAGGTTAGCTTTAAAACTCATTCATTTCATGCTGGAGTTGCAAAAATAAAGGTTATTATGTATTCATTTTTTCTGTCTATCAAAAAAAAAACTGATCTGTAGCAGTCCCAATCCCATCTATATATATATATATATATATATATATATATATATATATATATATATATATATATATATATATATATATATATATATATACATATATATATATATATATATAGTATATATATATATATATATATATGTGTGTGTGTGTGTGTGTGCGTATGTACAAACACTTTTGTCAAATTCCTTGAAATTTAAAATGCACAGGTAAACCTTGCAGAGTGTTAGTTTGTGTTTAGTAAGTCTAAGCGAGCGCATGTGTGTGCACGTGTGTGCGTGCTGAGGAGGGGGGAAGCACATCAAAACTGGATTAGGAAATGCAATCAAGGTGGATTAATTATGGATGGAGGGCTGTTCACTCCCGCCTCGTCGCTGCCGTCCTGCGCTGCTTTCTACGGGGGGGGGGGGGCCGTCAACAGCCGGGAGAATCAAAGGCCGCCGAGTGAGAGCGGGAGCGGCGGAACAATCTGGAAAGGAGGCCCGCTCACCTGTTGGCATCAGCCGGGACCGAAGGACTGATTGAACACCGTCCACCTTCAGCGGACGACGGAGAGGGAGCTGCTCTCCACATTTATATTTCATCGGTGTGAAAAACCAGCAGGCGCTGGACTTCAGCGCCGCAGAGCAGCTCTGGGAGGAGGTGGAAGAGGAGCTTCACAGCATGAACCTTCACCCGGCCCGTGTTAGCAGCCACACCACGTCAATCAGAGCTTCGCGGTGTGTTCCGGCCGCTCTGAGAGCGAGGAGGGCCAATATTGATTCGGATCAGGTGGTGTGTGAGGAAAGCGCGGTTCCTCAAAACAGGGCGAGCTCAATACAGCCAAGCAAACAGCGCCCTGCTGCTCGGAGTCCTTTCACACACTGTCAGGCTCATCATCGAAGCTCAACACCAAAAATGTGTTGTTTAAATCTTCCCAGCAGTTCAAAGTTGAAAGTCCAGCTCCTACAACTCCCCTGGGATTTCACAGATCAACAAATAAAAGGAATGTAAAAGTGAAAACCAAGGTTTTGCCTGGTGAACATGAATTATCCTCAGTTCCTTTACTTTTCACAGAAAAGAGAAAGCTAATCTGTTGACAGCTGTGTGAAGCAGTGCCACTCAGAGGTATTCAGCTACAGAGAGGTTATCCTTGTTAAGAAAGCACTCACAGCCCAGGACACGCTGATTGAAGTTACGCTCATAAACTGAACAACAGCAGACCTGACACCAACAAAAATGGCTCCAGGTCGTGGCTTTAGTCTTCAGACGACGGAGGACTTCAGTCCTGACAGCTAAATTCAGAGGACTGAAATCCCAGCCGCTCAGAGGAGCATCTGCAGTCAAAGTGAATGAACAATATTCCTCTAGACTGTTTGTGCCGTCGGCGTTCAGGTTGCAGCTTTTGCATTTATGGAGCAGATTTTGTGACAAGGCTGTTTTTTTCTGGGACGCTTAATTTTTTCACTCATTTATTAAAAGCTCAACATAAATGTACCGCCACTGTACCATCTCTTATTTCATCAGCGTCATGTCAAAACGGAGGAACTCCTGTTCACTGCAGCAGCCGCTGGACTGAACTCTGTATTCACGATGCTAGTTCTGCGTTCTTTGTGTTGCAGCTTTTGTGCTCAAGTTGTGGCTTTAGCATTTCATGTTGTAGCAGAATTAGCATTTGTGTTGTGTCTTTTGTGTTTGCGTTATTCTGCTAACATTCATGTTTTTGTATTTGTGTCTTATTTTCGACAGTTGTGTTACGACGTCTGGATTCGTCATGCAGCTTTTCTACTCATGTTGTGGGTTTTACCCCCGTGTTGTGGGTTTCACAGTGTGGTTCGGGGCTCTGATACCCCATGAGGGAAGGATGCAAGCAAAAGATGATTTGTGGAACAAAAAAAAAAAAAAAAAATCAACAACTTTGGTGAAACACACGGTGTGTTTATAAAACCCTGGTGAAAAATGAGTCCGCGCTTCCAGATCTTTGAGAGTCAAGCTGCAGATATTCAGCACAAAGTGGGAGGGAAGAGTCATTCATTATTTCTGCCTTTCAAGCAGCCCACGCACGCTGTGGCTCTCCTGGAGCTGCTAAAGAGCAAAGCTTTCTGTGTTCCTTAATCCCTCTCCCTCTGCAAACCCCTTCCCTGTGGAAATGTGTCATTTCTCGCTCCGAGTTCGCAGCCTAGTGGTTCCTATCAATTAGCATCGCAGTTCAGACCCCGTGCAGCAGTGTGTGTGTGTGTGTGTGTGTGTGTGTGTTCTGTCAATGCTGCTGTCTATATTTGAGTTAGGGCGCCCATCCGGCTGCGAGGAGCATGAAGTCTATCAATGAAGAGAAGCAGCAGTTCCTGTTTGATCCATCAGTGCTCGCAGAGCTCCACGGGCTCTCACCCGGTAACATATCTATTTGGATGAATTAGGGAGGCTTTTACCACCGTGGCAAGTGCAGCATGCCTGGACCCTGATTCATTAGTTAAAAAGCTAATAAATTCCCCTCTTTTAATGTTTTGCAGTGCTATTAAAGGCTCGCGCTGCCCTGTTTCCCTTTAAAGCTTTCAATAAATGACAATCGGCACTCAGTGTAAACGGGAGGGAGGGGAAGACGGAGGGGGAGGGGGAGTGTCAGACTTCTCAGGCTGCCTTTCAAAGCCCCCCTAATAGCACGTAAAGACTTATTAGGCATTGTGCGTTGGCGCTTTAGAGGAGCGAGGCACTTTGTTCCAGAGATGCCCGGGCTTAAGTTAATGAATAGAGCCGCCGCTCGACTGGGGCTAATTCACATCGCTCAGCAAGACGAGGCTCCATATCAATCTAGATCAGTTACACTGGAACCCTGAGAGATGAAGGGGGAGACTAGCAGCGGGCTGCGGAGAAACTCTGTGAAATGAGACGGAGACGGAGCTTCAGACACTTCACTTCAGCAGGATCTGCAGAGGCAGGGATCCGCTAACGTCTGACTGACAGAACGCACAACGCTAAATAAACAACATCACGCTTTACTCTCCTCCAGGAAACGACTTTCTTCTGCCACTGCAGAGGCTATGGTCCAGAATCCACGAGTGAGGTTTGATTATGAGGAAGAGGAAGACCAACTAAAAGAGCTTAACCACAAAATTAAAACAAATCTATCAATTTATATATGAAGCAAACCGGGAGAGTGATAGATGAATAGTTATTTAAATAATTAGAAATCCTGAGTCCAGGTTTATGCCACATTTCTGCGTGAAAACAGAAAACAACTTTTTGGAAATGTGGAACATCTAACATGAAAACTAAGATCTGTCTGCAGCGTGTTTTCTGGTTCATGATGATAAATAAACTTCAGCCAGACGTGAGTCTGACGTCTGTGATTCCCCGAAACCTTTCACTGCCGCTCCGAGTCGCACGCCGTCTCCGAGGACACGCGCCGGCGCCTAATGGAGGGATTAACGGCGAAATCCTCGCAGACAAACCTGATGAGGATTGAAATTGACAGGCATTGGAAAGACCTCGGCACACACACAAGGACACACACACACACACACACACACACACACACACACACACACACACACACACACACACACACACACACACACACCTGAGCCCGTATCACAAAGTGTGAGAACAACAAGACCAACAGTGAAGATGTGATTAAACCATCCGTTCATCAATTTGCCACGGCGCAAACCACACACACTCATCCTCAGACACACACACACACACACACACACACACACACACACACACGTGCGCGCACTGGGGCCGGATCCTCTTTATTATGACGTCCATTAGCATGAGTGACAGGAAGGTTAAGAGAGGTGAGCAGTTACACTGGTCTCCTGGAGTGTGACAGAATGCCTCTGAGCTTTGCGGGGATCGTACTTTAGTGCCTTCATAAACAAAAGGCCAAACTCTGAGAGGAAGGCTTGACCTTTCGCACCGCTGCATCTTCACTCGTGATGCAGTAATGATGGATTACAAAGGCCACTTCGGCAGACAGGACGGGAGCAGAGCTTTTAAAAGACAATGATGTGTGTGGACTGTGCCGGAGTCCTCCTCCTCCTCCTCCTCCTCCTCCTCTTCCTCTTCCTCCTCTTCCTCCTCTCCTCCTCCTCCTCCTCCTCCTCCTCCTCCTCCTCAGGGGCTTCTGGAGCCTGCCGCCCTCTGATAGATACGGGGGAAAACTGGATGTACCAGTATGAGTGTGGGTTTGTCAGTCAAGGTGTCAGTCAGCCTGAAGGGTCATTGTGTGTGCTGACAGCCGGCTGAGAGCTACAGCACTTCCATTAAGAGAGAGCATCAGTCACCGGCCCGGCCCGCCGCGGCGCTCGGCCCGTTCGCTCAGACGGAGGATAACAGGGAGCGCGCGCATGCCGGGGAATCGGCAAACTCTCCTGGCAGCTGAACAGACACGGCCTGCTGTTCATACAGAGGCGCTTCAGACTGACGCACGGCTGCTGGAGGCCCCTCCATCCGGTCACATCCAGCCCGGTACGACTGTACAGAGCCGCCACGAACCAGTCGAACCACACTCAGGAGAGGAGGAGCAGGCAGGCCGGCAACACAGATGATCAGGTTTCTACAACACTTCCAGGACGAGTGACGTTCCTCAGCCTTCAGTCAAAGCCAGTCAGCTGTGGAGCAGTTTCACCACTGGCATCAAGTTTGGAGCATCTAGCATCCCTGCTCCACATCCAATGACTTCCTGAAGACATTAACCCTCCAGCTTCAGCCAGCAGAGCCCACCCCATGAGGCCAAGGTCATGGTGAGCGACATATCTAGCCAGCTATGCGATCATTGCTTGCATGAGGATGAAGCAGTTTGCTTATTTCTAAACCAGTTTGACATCCGCTGATATATTAAAACACATGACTGCTAAAACAGTCCCATCCTCACTTTTAAACCTAAACTTTAAGGTTTGTCTTTGCTGTAAAGGTAAAATCTCAACATGAAGTCAACTGTAGTCAAACGTTTTGGACTCAAATACAGTGAAATGTTCAAAACACCTCTCCTACAGCTTTGTGAGTGTTCCTCCTAAACATGAACACATGAACCTGAGTTGACTGCAGCAGTCACTTCAGACGTTTGAGCGAACGGACAAACGGAAAGCCGTGGGCGGTCCTACCTCGTCCAGGTCTGAGATGTAGACCGGCTTCTCTTCGAATCCGATGGGCATGGGCTCATTGGGCGGGATCTCCACCTCTTCGTACATCTTACAGTTGTCTCTGCGGATTCCCTCTGGCAGCATCATCTGGACGTCACACACAACATCTCTCAGCCACACAGGACTTCAGCTTGAGCCACTGGTGTTCTTGTAAAATAAATGTGGAATCAGTCTGTAAAGAGCCACACGTGGCTTGAGACTGACTTTCAAAAAAACAAGCTGGAACTCAGAATTGCATACTCCCCCGGCATTCTGCCCACTGAGTGATTTTAACTGGCTGCATTTCTTTTCTTTTTTTTTAGCAAAACCTTTAGATTTCAATACCCTGCATCTGACTGTGCATCACTTCTGCTGACAGCCAATTAAAAGCAATTAAGAGAGCAGGAGCAGCCGGAGTGAGAGATTAGAGAGCCGTTCCTAACACATCGCTGCTGTCACGCTCCATACCAACAAGCCAGCCAATCAGGAGGCAGCGTCGCATAATGCAGCCGTGTGAGAGGAAAAAGGAAAGGCTGCTTCTCTGCTCCTCATGCGGGGGAGTGAGGGTGATCCAGCACTTCAGCTTGACCCTTCACCCTGGACCCTGGATGTTATCGCGCTGCGACCGCCCTCAGTGCACAGGTGAATCATGCCAACGCTCTTTCAGACTGCTGGTGGACGTCTGCTGCTGGATCCTCCGAGTTTTCATGTTTGGCCACTAGCGGGCGCTGCTGGCTGTCTTTGTATTGAAAACAGATCTCAGAAGCGTCGTGGTCTCACCTTGGCTCCTCCGACGAAGGCGGGCGACTTGGTGGCCTCTGCGTAGCTGTCGTACACGTTGGGGTATCGAACGCGCTCGTACACCCGCTCCCTGCTGAGGACGGGCTCCCGCCGCGCGGTGAGCAGGGCCTGCTCCCTGCAGACACACACCACAAACAGCAGACCGGCCGGCGGCGTCACGTACAGCAAGGACAGGACAGGCAGGACGTACAGCTCTGAGTTCCTGCCTGGAAGATAAATAGTGCCGCTGATGGATGATTCAAGCGAAGAGGCAGAGATGTGAGGCATTATGTTCCTTCCTAAAGTGGCTTACCTCTCCACTAATCTTTTCCTTCACACTGCATTGGATTTGGCCATGCTAAGTTTTTAATTAAACAGATCGCTGCTCTTTTTTCCCCCCCGTCCTCCGAAATTAAACTTTCAGCTGAATCTCCAGCAAGAAAAGATGTGACAAGCTGCAGAGTTGTCCCTTTTTTCCCTCTTTTCCCCGAGCCGTGGTAAAGCTGCAGCGGCGCCGTCATGAAAAATGCAGGAGTTTATTTTGTTGTGGATTCCTGAGCGCAGGTGGAGACGGACAGACGAGGGGAGAACAAAGAGGAACGGCGGGAGGAAAGGACGGACGCCAGGTTTGAAGAGCTGACATACCGCTGCGCTCTCATCTCTCTGGGGTCGAAGGTCAGGACGGCATCTGAGGAGTCGGCCTCGTCGACCCCTTTGCCTCTCTTCCTCTCTTTCTTCTCCTCCCTCCGGTACATCTTCATCATCTGCTTCTCCTGCTCCGACTGGATGGTCACCTGGCAGCCGTAGGCGGGTTTGGTCACTTCGCCGCTGACTTTCCAGCCGACCTCTGAGGAGGAGCACAGGCGACGCCATCAAAGACGGGCCGGCACAAGATTGCATTATTCCCTCCTTTGAATGGAGGGGCTAAGATCTCAACAGTCCTGACAGCAAAACACTGAAAGACTGAAAGTCAACAAACCCAGGAGAAAGTAAGACGACAACACGTTCCAAAAAAGATATTTTTCTAACCAAACAGGCCACAAGAGAAGACATCTCCGCATGTAATACAGATTCATTCTTCTTCAATGCTGTATTAAATGAAGCTATTTGACCCTGAGGGTGGGTGAGGGCTATCATACTCCATGTCTAGGATATTATTATGTGCACTAAGCAGTAGCAGTGGATGTTTCCATGTCTGTTATGTGGTAAAACGCTCAGAGATGTGCGCTTTAACTCCACCGACGCCAGCATGAACAACCCAACGCCACAGCTCACTCCCGACACAACCTCCTCACGCATCCCCAGCACCATATTACCCCGTTCAGGCAACGGTACATGAATATTCAGTCCATTTCTGAACACAGGGTTGACACTCAGGTGTGAATATGTGTGGAAAAGTCTGGTTCACAGCGAGCGAACCTGCTCTTGTTCTTCTGAAGACGCTGTATTAATCACGGAGGCGGAGTCCGAGCTGCTGCTGCTGCTTTCATCTGTTCTGAACGGACGTGCTGCATTTTGACTGGGTGTTGCCGGACTGGGTGCCTGGCAGCAGACAGGTGAGACAGAGAGGCAGGCTGAACCTCTTCGTTCCTCAATGCCTTCCACTGGAGCCTGGGCCGATCGGGACCAGACTGCCAGGTCGGCTCAGGACCCGACGCGGGGATTAAATCTCCCTGTAGGCCTCCGAGCCGCCGGGACCCCCGGGACAGGCTGGAGGTCGCCGCCACAGACACGTGGTCTCCTGTGATTTCAGCCAGCCTTTTATCTGTTTGATGACTTGGAGTTTTGTGTAAGAGTAAAGGAAAGTCCTGAAACACACTGAAACTTCAGCGTTTTGTCTGGTTTAGCAGAGTTATCACGCGGAGCGATGTTCCAACACTGCTACTGAACTGCAACGAAAGACCAGAGAAACCCAACAAATGAGCACGGCCGCTGACGGCGCAACTCGTGGAAAACGTACCAACTCGCCCAACTTCTGAGAAGCCTGTTTCGGTGCATCATCACTATTCACCCCAACACAAAAAGTGAGAATTACAGACACAAAATTGCATAAAGCATGAAGTTTTCCATCGATCTAACCTTTAATTTTTTCTCCCAAAGAGCAGATCAATGAATTCACCTTTAAAATGTGTTGACTTTTTCTTGTGTCAGAGCATATCGCTGGACTCCCAAAGAGGGTCCCGGGAAGTTAGCGCCACACCAACATTCTGACAAAGGTCAGTGGGAGAAGTGGACGCTCGTTCTGAGCGCTGAGGCCGAGTGAGAGAGGTTTTCTAATCTACATCAGGTCAGAGTCCGAGTCCTCCCAGGGCGAAGAACCAAACTCCTCATCTGGACTTCAAGCCAAACACCTCTCTGAAACCTGAATCCTGCTGATGTGGCTGCAGGTGCGGGCGGCGCTGCGAGGGTTAACGCTCCCCCGTCGAAGTCTGCCTGTTAGAGACACAACAGCTCAATAAAACGCAGGATTGCTCTTGAAAACAGATGAGATCTGATGATTGCGCCGCGGCCCGGGCTGATTGACTGAATGATTTCTCCTTTATCTCGTCCAGCGGCTCCGCCGGCGGCCGAGCGAGCCTCCCCCTCGCTCTAACAGCTCGCCTCTCTTCCTGTCACTCTCGCCCTCCTTCCCATTACCTCCCCTAACTCCCAACCCCTTTAACTCTGTCACCCTCCGTGCACCGGCTCCTCTGTCTGAACCGTTCCCCATCCTTGATTCTCCCTCTCTCTCCGGGACCGATTGTGCCTTGTTATGTGTCTCTAGCTGTGATTGCCTCCAAATCTCCAGGAATCTCATTTCCACAAGCGATCATGGTGCTATAATTGCGGCGAGGAGCATAGCCCAGATAGATCATGTTTGTTTACAAGTTGGTTTCAAGGTGTTTTCACACATCTGAAGCTGTTATGTCGACGGTGGCCGTCACGCTTTGAGAACAGCTGCGTTGGAGTCGACATACAGAAGGTTATTTTAAGACTCGGGGCCTTTAAACACAGTGCACATGACAAATAAACACAAAAAAAAAATCTAATTTTCTGCCCACAAGCTATTTATACTGGCAGTGGTAGACTGTTTTCAACCAGTGTTTGATGAAATTATAAGATCGGTTCCAATTACAGCAGAAAAACCAAAAGATTCAGGAGCAATTCACGTCAGGTCACTGAGAAGCCAAGCATTTACAAATGGGAAATTATCAGACGTTTGTTGGGTTGTTAACCAGTAAGGAAGCGAAAACTCGAAACACCATTACACTGATCAGTGTAAAGAGGGGAAATGAAGGAAAAATGAAACACGCCTGCTGTGTGGAGATGTCCTCATGTTTTAGAAACTGATCAAGTCGCTGTTTCCAGTGAATGCTCAGTGTTGACCGTGTGAGGCGGAATTCAAACCCGTTCCTCGATCTGAGCGCTGGAGATCCAGCCAGGCTGGTTCCTGGTCCATGCAGCAGCCTCAGAGAGTCAGCTCCGCCTCGCGCACCACATATAAGGAACACGGCCCTGAAAGCCGGGCTGCAATAATGACAGCAGTAATAATACATTTAATTTCAAAGCGCCTTTCAAGGCACTCAAGGTCGCTGATGGCGAGTTTGTAAAAACATAAAGCAACAGCTTCTGCTCACCTCTTCAGCCTGCTCCGCTCTAACCCTCCAGCCGAGGCTGAACACATCTCAAACTGTTCCACCAGCCAGCACGAGATTCAAAGCATCGTGATATATGGGCCTTTATTCTTTACCATTTGGAAACGTTGCCACTAATACGGTTCAGTGAGCATGGCTGACACAATCTGACGGAGACTTGCATGTGTCATGGTGGATTGGTTTGGGAGTTTTATTTTTTACTATGAAGAAATGCAACATAAAAGTCAAGACAAAGTAACGCTTTAAGTAAAATGTTTAAACCACTCAAACTAATGCCGCGTTTCCACTGGTGGTGTCAGCTCCACTCTATTCTACTCCACTCACGTTTTGCTTTATTCCCACTGAGAAACGGTACCTGCTGCTACTTTTTTCAATCTCCGCTCCCTCGGCATTCCTGAAAAACAGCCTGATACTAAAAGGTGGCATAAACACGATGTAGAACCACACACGGAGTAAACAGCAGTGCAATCCCCCACCCCTAAGATAAGCTCACCCAGGGGTTTGTTGCTCTGTTCTATAGATTTAACAAAACATAGAACCATTTGGGTGACTGAGGTTGTAAATCAATATTAGGAAAAGATTAAGATAATCCACAAAATAACCCATTTCCAACCCACCCAACGGCTCTCATCTATATTTAATTGTCACAACTGTGAGGAAAGAAAGCGCTCGAACAGTTTCTCCCAGTCCTGAACGGCTTCTATCGGGCTGCCTGGTCTGATGTGCTCCACAGTGAGAGTGGAGTTCTTCTCTCAGAGTGTGAACCAAGTTTCTTTGTTGACCGCGGTCGAGGGAAACAACGTGGAGCGCTTGGTAGAGAGGACGGGGTTCGCCCTCTTTCCAAACTCATCACGGAGCCATTTGTGAGGCGTGACCGGAGAGAGGAGTTCAGGACGGCGTCCCGACGCCTCACTGTACTCGATTCCACCGGGAAAATAAACATGCCTAATGACCCAGTCAAAGGCATTCGCACATCCACACACAAACACTCGACGGGAGGCTTTCCGTCCCGAGCTGGAGCTGTCGGCGTCCTGCAGAGCTCCACCTCTCAGCGTGTGTCTCCTCGCTGCTTTGGACAAGTCCACAGCGAGCAGCCACAGAGTTCCTCAAACAAGCAGGTAAGTGGTGGAGTGCAGGTATTAGGCTTGGCTCTTATGTCAGCGTTGGATTAGAATCGTGCAGAAAGTTTGCTGGTAATGAAAACAGCTTCACCTGGACGCACTTCAAGTCTTCATGTCTTCTGTCTTTACTTTCCAGATCATCAGGTTTTCTCTCAGAAGCTCTGGGCCTTTACAGCAGCTTTTTATTGTTTATTTCTTGCTTCTGTCGTGTGTTTTCAAAGTAGAAAGAGTATTTCTGTTGAGGGAGATCATAAGATCCTGGTTTTGTTCTTTCAGTTTAAGAGTCTAACGTCATGGTAGACATGTAGAATCCCCAAAAGGAGATATTTCCAATATATCATTATGGTTTCTCAAGTTGGAAAAGTTTATTGAAAATAGATTAAAGTTTGTTTCTCTTCTTCTCAACACTCAAAACTACAATAAAGACACAGTTACGATCTGACAGCATATTAATCTGGTGGAAAGGATGTTCGGCGTATGAGAACCGACAGCAGGTCCTGATGCAGGTACTCATTCTGTACGGTTAAGTGTCTGTAAGCAGACTTTGAGAAAGTTTGCGCCAGACCCCGGGAGGTCATTACAGGAGTACAGTGTGTGACAGCGACTGCAGCGTCGCCTCGGATGCACCTCCAACGCGCTTATCCAACATCTGTGGAAGCCTTGCCTGGATGAGACGTCTCTCTCGCCGCCCGCTGCCTCCGTCAGCCACTGAGACGTGGAGAGGAGCCACCGACAGAATCTGTTCTTTGATAAACATGCAAGTGCCAAGCTGCAAACTGCAATTTAAAAGCTAATCAGCAAGAGACAGGCATTCCCTCTAAATCCCGCTCTTCCTGATGGCATGCAAATAGTGGAAAATTTAATCAGCCTTTTTTAACCCCTCCTGACTTCGCCCTCAGTCGTCAAGGCAACGCTAATCTCAAAAGCTGTCTGGCGAGTGAAATGTTCGACACTGATCAAGAGTTCTTCGCCACTGGAATGGTGTCAGCTGGTGTTTGAGGCTGGGGTCCATGACAGAAACTCTGCACTGTAAAAAAAAAAAAAAAAAGGAAGGTGGCTGAATTCTTCTGCTCGTTTCGCTTTGAGCTGCGTCGTCACACCGCAACGATTAAAAATGAGAATTTAATTAGGGCCAATTCATTTATTCATGGTGACTGAGCTTTTTTTGTCCAAGGCTGCGAAAGCCTCCGTTGTATTTGAGAAGCAGCGCTTGTGGCGACACAAACTGCCGCCTTATGCAAGTGTGACGGTCCACATGAATGATTTAGCCTCCAAAATGAACGAGCAGAGTTCCCGGTCCACATTAATTAGCTCGTGTTCCGTGTCACAGCTTGGACATCTATATTTAGGACCCGTGTGATTTAAACTGCTCACAGAACTTTAAACAGTCGCTGGGATTCTTCTGACAAAGCAGGAGCTCACTCCTCCGATCTGCCGCCGCGCTTTGATGCACATCTCGCATATTGATCAGACAGCGACTTTCGCCCTGACGAATGATCCGTCCTTATCTTACAACCAATAATCGTCAGCTACTTCCAGCCCCACGGCGGAGCCGCGAGAGGAGGAGTGTCGGAAACCGTGAAAACCAGTGGCAGCACGACGCTGTGTGTGTGTGTGTGTGTTGTGTTGTGATATTTCTGTGTGAAACGGCGGAGTTGGTCTGGTCTCCAGTAAATACTGGTGATCTGACGGAGGCAGGCGCTATTAGAGCCTGAATCACATTGTGATCTGGAACCCCGACTGGAGCGTAACGAAAAGAGACGTGAAAAGTGAATGTCTTTCATAACGCCTGCCGCCGGCACATCAGCAATATTTACTGGAAAGCAAACCAACTCCGTTTCTCCCAGACTCTGTAACACACAGACATATCACGTCAACAACTCAACAGCAAATCGGCTGTTCCTTTGACAGGACGAGCACGTTTAGACGGGTCTGACTCTGGGATTTTGACCTGTGTGGGACTCCATGTTCTCCCTGTGCGTGAAAGGTTCTCTCCAGGTCGTCTGGTTAGATATGCGTGTCAGACAGTGACTGGATGTTGGGTTTGTGTGTGTGTGAGAGAGAGAGAGAATATTTCCAGTGAAAGTGCCTGAACACACCCAGCAGCCGTACCGTCGCTCACCTCGGCCTCCAATTAGCTGCAGGATGAAATTTCCGGCAGATTTTTCATGTCACTCATTAAACTCCTGGATTTGCATGGGATGAAAATGAGCGATCGTCGGTGCCATCATTATGAATCACCGTGAATCGTCTGATAATGTCGGGCCGGCGTGCGCCGCATGTGTCCCTACCGAACGTGACTCATCATAGACTGGGATCATACACACAGTAATGGCAGGTCTTATCTGCCGGAGCCCCGGCACAGGGGGACGCAGTGTAATCTCACAGCCTCTCCAGATGAATGCTGATTACAATGCGGAGCAATCGCCGACATCTGAAGGGACGGGGCGGCGTGACGGCTTTGTTTCGGTTATGGCGGCACGTTCAGCGGCGGCGATGAGCAAGGAGGAATAACAGATGACTTTTAATAAGACCTGATGTATACGGGGGGAGAAGATTAGGCTGGAGGAGCAGCAGATGATTGAACCAGCTCCGCTCTCTGATTAAACATATGGGGAGTCTGCAGGCACACCTCGGCATCGGCCATAACATTAGAACCACCGAGGGATGCAGCGGGCGAGAGGCTTCCTGGCGACTCCTGTCGGTGGGTACGAGGAGTTAGGCAGAGGCTGAATGTTTTGTTCTCAACGTCGGTGTGTTAGCAGCAGAAAAACTGACCAGCGGACTTTAGTTCAGATCTCGAGTCTAACAAGGTTTCAGTGTACTGAGTGACGGCTGCTGACGGTATTTAGTGCTCTCTCCGTCTGCTGGACAGAATTTCACCGCCAAGTTGTTGGTTTAGTTTTTTCGCTCTTGACTGGTTGAGCTGTGAAAAGCCTCTTGAACACTATACTAAAGACCGACAGGGCAGAGATATGAGCTGGGTGATAATGCGTGTGCAGTTCAATTCCAAACTAACTTCCTGAATAACTAAACAAAAAAATAAAGAAAGAAAGAAATGTGGAGATGGGGGGACCATGAACAGTCGGCCGGTCTCTGAACCCACGGAATCCTCAGCAGGTTCTGTCAGACCTCTGAACAGCCGATGAACATTTTCCCAGCACCACGTAACGTCATGATTAATGTGCTAATTCCTCGATAAAGAGTGTGTACGTTCAGACACAGGCATACACTGGGATTGCACCATCCATCCCCAAACTGATCATCGCCTTTAAAGGTGCATTAAGGAGTTTGCACGTTTTATGCGAAACAGCGCCCCCTGCAGGTCTTGGGTGTAATGCAGCTTAGTGAAAAACTCGTGCCTGTGGCTTGCGTGCACGGAAGAGGGAAACTCCTTCCTCGCTCGTTTAGTAGCGCTCAAGTAAGATTTAAGTTTCTTCTCCCTGGTGGAGTCTGTGTGGAGCTGTGGCAGTGCTAGAAGCCAGTCTGTTCTGACTTTCTGGAAGATCCTGCTCAGTTGTTGCTCACTAAGCATCTGGCGGAGTAATGGCGGACAAAACGAAACCTAACCAGCCGGAGCGCGCATTACGTCATTCCTTTCAAATTCTCCCCCAAAAAATTCTGGTGCCGGACCGGCACTGTGACTTTCAAGTGACAATTTAGCGCTGTTAGAGGTACTGGTAATGAATATGTCAGGGCACATTGTACACATCACTAAAAATGTGGAACATATTTATGGTGGAAAAAAAGTATTTTTAAGGTTGTAAAACTCCTTCATGCACCTTTAACATTCACATGACACACACACACACACACACACACACACACACACACACACACACACACACACACACACACACACACACACACACACACACTGGCACTCACTGAACTTTCATCCTCAGTATTTAACATCAAACCTGGTGGCAGCAAGTCAGACGTCTGAACATTTACTAAAAGCTGTATTATTGGGGAAGGAGTGATTCAATGTGATTCACCATGCCATGTCCGAGATACGTCTTGATCATGGTTTGTTTTTTTTAAGCATTCTCCAGACTAATTGTGACCGAATCTTTGTTTTTTTTTTTTTCATTGTCGATGCATTGCTGAACATCTGACAAAAGAAATGATTGTGAGTGATGTCCCGGTTGCCATGGCGACGCCTTACCTGCTGGGTACCTGTCGGGTGGGACGGAGAGCAGGGAGTCCACGATGGCCCCCCTTCGCTGGAGGAGGGTGGAGATCATTTCCAGCCCCTCTGGGCCCAGCAGCTCGAACAGCTGGGGGGAGGCAGAGGGGAGACGGGGGTGAGAACCGGCCCAGCCCAGCCTGGAGAACACACCGCGGCACGTACACACACCGGCCTGGAGAACACACCGCGGCACGTACACACACCGGCCTGAAGAACACACCGCGGCACGTACACACACCGGCCTGAAGAACACACCGCGGCACGTACACACACCGGCCTGGAGAACACACCGCAGCACGTACACACATCCTATGGCTGACGACCACCCCGAACCGGCTGCTCCTGCCAAGCCCGAACACCTGCTAATTACCGTCTGCCTGGTACAGAATATGCTCCGCCGCTTAGCCTCCAAACACAGCCACCTGGCACTCAGGGAGCCGCGCACAAACAACAACAACAACAACAACAACAAATCACGCGCACAATTAAAAGCAGAGCGCAGCGAAGGCTGTGCAGACCGTCATCAGTATCAGCGGCGAGGCCCGGGGAGAGCCACGGCACCGGGCCTCTCCTCCCACTCCTCCCAGGCCGGCCTCCTGCCTGGACGGATCCCCCCCCCCGACCCCCCGGGGAGCAGCAGTCAGCACGACCGGGAGCTGAAGCGAGACCCGCACTTTGATGTCAGGTAACCCGCGGTCTTTGTTTTTCTCCGCGGCCTCCCCTCGATCTGATCTGAACTTCCAACGCCGTGTGTGAATGTGTCTTTTTAGAGTCGGGAGCACTCTGCGGGGACCGGGGAGGTCGGCTCTCTCGGCTGAATTCTGCCCTGGGTGTTGACTGATTAGAGCTGGGCTCCGCGGGGAGCGGCCGCCAGGCTTTCCCTCCTCTGGATGGATCCCGTGCAGCCTCCGTCCTCCAGGCAGCGCCGCTCGGAAAGCTTTACATGCGCATCAACTCCACATCTGCAGCAGGCTACAGGTCAGCCGGTCCTCTGCCACAGTCTACTCCATCGCTCCATTTTTCAGCATCTAAGCGGAACCATTAACACACTATGGGAGTGGAGTCAGCACTGGGCAGCGCCACACCGTCTGTAGTGTGTAAGAAACACCGTCTGCGTTCATTTTAATGTTAAACTTGGTGACTGGATCACAAACAGCGTGAAAAACACAGAAAACAACATAACTGCTGCTTGTGGTTTCTCCTCTGGGGGTCAAACTGTACTCATCAAGGCAGCAGACATGTCTGGATGTCATACAGCGAGATTTACATTACTGTAACTGTACTGGCCACAAATTGAAGACTTGAGTTCGGTAATTTCACTGTAATCTGCATGAGAAAAATGGAATTAATTGTTTAAGAAAGGTCCTAAGGTTTACTTTGATTTTCAAGAGTTTCAGGTTTTGTAAAAATGTTTCATTAACTGGTATTGATATTAACTGTAGTCTTAACTAACTGCAACAAAAATAATGAACCATTTACATGTCATATATTCAGCCTTTCATAAAACTAGTGCAGCTCATTCACAGTCAGATGTGGCTGCATGTGGCCCTGAACTCAACTGAGTTCAAATACTGCAAATGTTAATAATATCCACACTGAAACTATTTAACCAACTTATTAAAATCCCACATCACCAAATCCTCTGTGCTTATTTTCCACCTGAAGCTATCCCATCCAGCTCGTACATCTACTCCTCACTCCTACCAGTGTGTCAATATCCACATCATCTGCCTAACGGTGGACTGACAGTGTTTAACAAGAAAACAGAAAAATATCCATGCTTTAACCAAATGGAAGCATGCACTATGAATAATAGTTACAAGAAGAAGAATTTGGCATTGTGTGGAATTCCACAGGGGTTAGTGTTGGGTCCTTTTTACTGTGTTTACTTAGTTAAAAACACATGAAACCGCTCACACTTTCAAATGAAAGCATTTTTTGTAAGTGTGTAATTTTTGTAAATTCTGTAAATCCTTGTCATATTTATCATGTTATTGCGATTGTGTTATTTCTGTTGCTTCAATTCCCTTTATTCACATTTAATTTTATTTCTTATTCTATTGCCTTTTAAATCAATTTTCCTTTTTTTATCTCTACACCATCACGAAAACAAATTCCTTGTATGGGCAATAAACTGTACTATACATAGCAATAAACCTGATTCTGAGCTTTATTTGCAAATCAACATATAATCTATTCAATATTATCATCATCAGACTTTACTTGGACTGCAATGTTTTAAAAAAAAAAAGCTAAAGAAGATTTAATGGCTGAGAAATTGATAAATCAAAAAAACAGAATAATGCAGCATTGTGAACATTTTATGATCACTCGGTGCTCTTGACCCTTGACTTCCAAAATATAATCCGATTGTCAGAGTGACAGTAAACCTTGGAGGTGCTGCTGAGGCAATGCACTGAAAACAATGAGAAGCACAAACGGAAAGTCGGAAAACAAAAAGCCTGAAGCTCGCAGCTGCGGCCGATTCAGAGGCTTTAAAAAACGTCCTTGTAGACTCTCCTGCTGACAATTCAAAAACTGTCTGAGTAACCTTTTCAAACAAAAGAGTGGTTGTCAGTAATGGGCTACTTCTGCGCTCATTATCAGGTCCCAGGTGGAACTCATTAGTTAAATAGATGACTGCTGTTATAGCCGAATGTCACAATATTTCCAGGCGTTCGGGGGAAAGTCTAACTGGCTGTTTATTCAAACAAACCAAAGATATAAAGCAAATTTAATTACAACAATGTGCAGCATCTCGGATGAGTTATCATCTATTGTTATTGAGTCATCTTGCTAAAGTCCACAGTACTGGGCCGCGAGCGCTCCCAAAACACACACCGGCTCGCGGCGGCGCGCCGGCTAAACGGTTCCAGTGGGACGGTGACGGAGAGCTGCAGCTCCACTCCGCCGACACACTGCTTACACAACGCAGCCTGTGTAAACAAGCTCGCGCTGCCAAATGTGAGTCACGGCGGGCCAGGCGGGGGGTTTACCGATGGACAGTGAGCGGCTGGAAACTGCCCCGTGTCCCGGTGCACCTGCAAACACCAACTCTCAGGATTCAGACACAATTACAAGAAGTTGTGTCACAAGCTATATTTTCTGCACCGTCCAACTGGGCTCTTATATTAACGATTCCCCGCAATCGATCGTCGACGACCATTTCAAAATCAGACGTACTTCACTAATCAACAACAGGAAGGGAGCGAGGCTTCCCAGTTACCGACCAACTCCCACATCAGTGCTGAAAACACACTGGTCGGTGACAGAAAAGATTTGGTTAATGCGACCTCTGAACTAGACGGCTTTCCACTGCAGTGCTCCCTCCTGGACTCAACCTCGACTGCAAAATGTCAGCAATCCAGGTCACCAACGAGGAATAATACCGGGCAGGCTCCCTCCATTGTCAGCTTTAATGGCACTGAGTGCAGAGCCTTTAAACTTTACCGGCGACTTCGGAGTCACACAGAGGGAGAGGCATGGAGCGCCTGCAGGTGCTCTCACACACACACACACACACACACACACAAAGCAGCAGCAGCATTCTACATCTAAAGGTGTCAGTGGGAGAGTACACTTCCAAATGTCAACTACGTGAGGAACATTGGAACCAACTGTAACAGTCGAACTCCAACAATTTTGCCTCTGTGGTCAAAAGCAAGACAAAGAGAGAGAGACAGAAAGAACGACAGGCGCCGAAAGACAGAAAGACGGACAGAAAATCCGAAACCAAAAGTCAGGAAGAGACTGAAAACAGAAAGAGAGACAGAAAGCCGGGTGAATGGAGTGAACTGAATGGATGCATGAGGAAAAAGCTGAGGGTCACAATAGTGGAAGACTTTCTTCATTCATTGGTAAATTTCATGGATTGTGGTGAAAAACACTGCCATAGGGTTTCAAAAATGACAAAGGCTAAGAAAGACAACGCTGAACCTGACCTTTATGCCTCTTTCTGTCTGTTCCTTCTCTTCACAGGGGAAAGAAGGGGAGATCAAAACACAAGAGGAAGACTTTCCTACAGCTTCACTGTCATCATCTCAGTGGAATCACAAATTTCCTAAAACACCGAGATCCTCAGTGAGGTCAGTCCACCACCACACAACACTGTCATTGTTTTCAAAAGTTTTAAACAGACATGTATTTTATGCAATCTGAACAGTAACCTTTGTCTCTTTATTTGACAGAGCTCCTCAAAACAAAACCAGAAGGGTTTCACCTTTATCACAACCTGGGCCGCGCTGTTAGAAAAACACAGGTCAGATTTTCAACAGGCCTCATCTTCAAGGTGGATGTTTTCATTCAGAGGTTTATTCCGAGACTGACTGGTCTGATGTGGTAAACCTGATCAAAAAGAGCAGCGTCCGTCAGCTCCACAGCTGTCAAAACAAAAATCACACTTTTAATTAGGGATGAGCGAGTACACCACTATCTGTATCTGTATCTGTTTACCCATCCAAATGATCTGTATCCGTATCTGTACTCGGACGGGGCGTGGTCTAAACCGGAAGTGGGCGTGGTTTAAGTGGAAACGGGCTGGGGCAGAAATTGGTGCATTATTTTAAGTCTGAAATTGATATGAATTGCTCAGAAGTTGATATATTGATTCTTCATTTGAAAGCTATTTAGAGAACAGTCTCAATGATACAATGTACAGATTTTTGTTTTTTTTTTTTATTTTAGTCAGAACATGAATATTTTTAAAGTTATATAAATGATTGTTTATTCACACAAAACCCTCAGAAATAAAATTTGAATATTTTTGGTCACAATAGTAAAGGAACTATTTACAGAAAAAGTATTTTTTATTGAGTCAGAACATGAATATTTTAATTGTATGAATGCCTCCCCCCATGATCCCCCCCCGGAATCTCCCCGGCGTCCAGGGAAACCTCTCATCCCCCCTGCTGAGCTTCCTGGTCATGTCCGCGGCTGCAGCGCCACGGACATGACCGGGACGTGGACCTCGGTCCAGTCATCATCTCTCTCCCACAGATCACAGCCTCCCAGTGGAGCACAAGCCCAGATTATTATGAAAAAGAAAAGGAAAAAGAAAAAAAAAATGCGAGGGAAAACAAAACTTAAAAACCCCCGAAAAAAAAACCCTGAGCGTGCACAATCGCCCGACGTTTCAACCTTATAAGGGTTTCCTCAGGCACAATGCAGCTACAAAGAAATAAAATACCGCATTTTTAATTTATCAGACTGGCTTCTCTCACAAGGATCCTGTGGTCTCGGTGGAGCAGGGAGCAGAATGAAGGACCAATGAGGATCTCCCATCAGCACGAGGACGAATAATGACTCACAATGCTCGGGCTGTACTCAGATTCGGAAAAAATGCATTATCCGTAACGAGTACTCGTTTAAAACGAGTATTCGGCTCATCCCGACTTTTAACCTACTGAGCACAATCCAGTGCATTTCTGTTTCACCAGAAGCAGCAGACAAAACGACCTTATCTCTTCTTCCTCACAACCGAGGAGACTGAGTTTACCGGGACTGCTGTTAAATGTGATTTATTATGAGAGCATAATGAGTTGACAACATTTCCAGAGGGCCTTTTGTGTGAGATGAGCTGAAAATGTTTTCAAAGGTCTTGAGGTAGAAGCCAGCTACGATAAGTCGGGCATGTGGATCAAACACAGAGACCTTTCTGCAGAAGGTCAAGGTTACACGATCAATAGAAACCTGAAATATTCACTGTGTCGCTGGGACAAAACAAACTTTATGTCATAAAGCGACGGCGAGCAGTGAAGACAGCTGCTTGTTGGACTGCAGTGGGTCTGCTGCGACTGCGAGCCGTCTTATCAGACATATCCCGGTCCTCGCAGCCTGGATGATGAAATCAGGTGTAGAGGATCCTCCTAATGCTGCTCTGTGAAGGATCTGGCAGCATTAACGGTTTCTGGTTCTGTTTTTTTTTTTTTTTCTGAATTTTACCACAAATCCTCATTTTAATGCATCAGAGGCTACAAGTCAGCGGGAATAACCAACATGGGCGGATTTGTTGGACAACATTCTCTTCTTTCGAATGTATTTCTGTGTGAAATTGCAGATCTCTGAATTCAGTTTCAGCATCTCAATTGAATATTTGCATTCATTGGTGTCTCTGGGATCTTGAACCCTTTTCTTGCTTTAGAAAAACCTTCAATTTGCTGCCAATGCACTGAAGAAACTGTAGGCATTTCATATTTTCAAGGTACTGCCTGAAAAATGGAATACCTTGCAATAGCAATAAAAAGAGAGAGTTTTACAAACACAGCTATAAATATTTCAGACATCTTTGGTTCTTAGGAACTGGTCTGCATTCCAATATGTATGTAAGATGTGTTTTCAATAATAGCTTCTGTCCAATCTTCAAAATGTAAACCATACATGACACATTCTGTGGAGTTTCAGTTTTAAACTGATCTTAAAAATAAAGAATAGATTTAACATGAGTTTTGTGAATCATCACAACTGATAAACTGCATTGCAGTGTGGTGGAATGTGGTCGATGCTGGACCGTGGTGGACCGTGGATTAAGTGCCCTCTCTCTATCAATATATATATATGTATATATATACATATATATATATATATATATATATATATACATATATATATATATATATATATATATATATATATATATATATATATATATATATATATACATATATATATACATGTATATAGATATAGATATATATATAAAACAAAGCAACATAAAACAGTCTATCATAGAATATAACCCTTGATTGTTTATAGTGTAAATATAAAGGTGCAGGTTACTTGGTTAGCTCTCATGCTACTCTAATGTTCCTGCGGTTGTGGTTTAGGTATCATAAAGCACAATTCAATGTTGGAATGATCGCTGGACGATCCAAATGCAACTTGAGAGTTCAAAATATGTTTGTTGTGTGAAGGCTAAGGTACCTGCAGCAACTCTACTACTTTGCCCTCAAATTTATTCCTGAAAGGAGTCGTTTACGGCGCTGGATGCCGGGAGGCAAAGCAGAGGCAGAGGAGAGCGCAATGCAAAGAAAATATCAGGCTTCATCAGACTCGGATGCAGAAACAGAACCTCAAGAAGACTGAGAGCCGAAAAGGGGGAAGTGGAATTCTATGGTTCAGTTTTAAAAACTCAGACACAGAGGGATATGACGGTGAGCTGTGTCGCACTGTGATAGAGCGTGGTGGACCGTGGTGGAGCCAGCAGGCCTACCTCATTCTGCAGCTCGTCGTCGCTCCGCTGTGAGGCCAGCATCTCGAACAGGGACGTGCACAGCTCCTCTGGGTTGGATGAAATCATGTTGCCTCCACTCAGGTACTTCTCTACTTCTGTTCGGAGAATGGCTCCGTCCCCGGAGCTCAGAGCTCCGCCCGCTCCGGCGGCGCCGCCCCCATCGCCTCCCTTCCGCCCGCTCTGCTGAGTGTTCAGGAAGTTGATGAAGTCCAGGTCTTTGTCCGGGACGCTGGACTCGGACAAGGTCTCCAGTGGGTGCAGCGTGTAGCCCTCATAGGAGAAGTCGATGTTGCGTCCGAAAGAGGAAGTCCGCTGGGGGTCGTGACGGGACTTCTGCGTCTGGATCAGCTCTTCCACTCGAGAGTCTCCGACCTGAGCCACCAGCCGGGCCACGCAGGCGCAGGAGGCTTCGGCCGCAGACGAGGGGAAGGGGCCGAACATCTGCTTGATGGCCCGGGTCTCCTCGGTGCCCACGTGGTCTCGGTTGTGGAAGGTCTCGAACAGGAAGACGCCCGCACTTTCAATGGCCTCCTGCCCGTGTTCATCACCGACTGTCAACCAGAAAGACACGGAAGGTTTCAGAGCCTCACAGTCAGAGACAGCAGAGTAGGTTAAGGAAAAACACAAACATCCAGCATTTCAGCTCAGAAATACATTTTCAATCAGAGTAAGATCACCCGTTTTTGATTTTTCTGAATTCTGAAGTCCAAACGTCGATGTAAATTCTCACCTGAACAACATATGTTGGTGTCATCAGTGCTTTGACAAACTTTACCAAGCTCATTGATGTGAATACTGAATGATAAAGGTCCCAACACAAATCCCTGTGGAACACCATGCACAATGTCCGATTTACCAGCTCTCTCTAACGTTCACAAAACTCGTGCAGACCAACAATCAGGATTCCCCAATGCCAGATTTTATTTCAGTAAATTTTATGATTCATTACAATATATATAGTTTATACAATGTCTACATGCATTTAAAGTCATATTAATCAATAGAAAAAAACAGTGTTGGAATCAGAAAGAAATTATTTCTTCCCACTTTAATTTCTACAGTTTACTGATTTTCCTCTATTTCGCTGTCTTTCTATCCTTAGTTTGACTTTCCGACACATATTAAGCTGAATACTTTATTATGTTTGTTGTATAGTTAATTAAAAAAAAATACAGTGATTAAAAGCATTTCCAGAATTCTGATGATATCTGAGAGGAAAATGTTGCTTGTGTGTAATAATTAGTTTATGAAATTTTCCAGTCGACTATAATAAGTTAAAAATATGGATAAGTGATTTGGTCATTTAAATATTTCATATTTATCAAATTACAATTACTGGACGTCTTGTTTTTGTACTCACTGACCATGTCTACAATCTCCTTTTTCTGCTGGTTATAAAAAAAACTTTGTAATTAGAATTTTATCTTTTCAATTATCAGTTTCAGTGACTCATGAATTTGCTCAGCTAAACTCTGTCAAACACTTAAAAATGTATTAACTTCCTCCTCAATATTTTTATCGACTCATAATTCTCAAAAATTAAAAAACAATAATAAAGACTGAGTAAAAAAAACTTTGTATAATTTGTTGTAATAATCTTTTCAACAACGAATCAACTTGTGACATTAAAATCCCGTCAAAGGGCTTCATATCATTAGCGTCTATTTTTGGTTCATGATCAGCATGCTCCGTTTACACAACTGCAGTATTCCAGTTCTATTCAGGAGATTGGATTCCTGGAGACTGTCTTGATTAATTGTACTTGAACATTCCGTTGGGATGGATCTGCAGCGTCGTTAAAGTTCAGTGTGTCGGTGACATTAAGGCTCCTGAAAATGTGCCTGAGTGTTTGGAGGAAAAGCCCCCGTCAGCCGCCCACCCTCCGTATTATTAAAGTTCGGCGCTGACCGCAACGGAAATGAGGAAGTCCAACAGACGGAACAATTAAAATTCATGTAGTGATCATCGTTTTAATGACGACGGCTATTAGAATTGCTGCAACAATCACCTTCACCCTTTCTATTATCATTAGTGCTACCTAGGCAGCAGTGCCGTTTTATGCAGCCATTAAATGAGAGCCGTGAACTATTCAAAGCTCCGGACGAGAATCCGCCGCTCGGAGCTCCGAAAGGCCGCCGCTCCGGCTCACTCTTTAAGGTTCCCGCACCTCATTTAAATAATATTCCAAACAATTCATGCTTAACCAGAGCTGCACTTAACAAAAAAGGAATACAGAGTAATTGTCCAATTAGAGAAAAAAAATGTCAGGAGGACACGGGGAGAAGAGAGAGAAGAAGGCTGGAGAGGAAGAGGAGAGCAGAGGAAGCAGATGAAAAGGATTTAAGCCAATTAAAATGCTGCGAGAGCTCGGGACTGGGTGCCTCGCCGAGCCGAGCCGGGCAGAGTGGCTGCTTTCATCCTCTCAAGAGTGCGTTTAGGAGCGACTTGGCGTTCAGATCCAGCCGAGCAGGTGGAGGGCAGGTTTACATCAGACCGCGGCGCCACTGCAACAAATGCTCCGAGCATCTGCCGGCGGAGGAGACGCACAAAGCACGCCGCCAACAAAGCGAGGGGGAAGATTAATGAACATCATCACAGGCTTCCACGGGAGAGCTCAATAATTGACTCAAAGTTTCGCTTGAAGTGGCCGTGAGAAAAGCTGCCGCGAGTAGATCACGTGACTCAAGCTGGATCTGGGTCTCTGAAGTGAAGGTGGCGCGGGGAGCGTTTTCAAATGAGCAGGCGCCTCGGAAACTTCCAGCCATATAGAAATGAGTCTGAGCCAGACCGCTTTGTGCAGTCGTCCATCAAAACTAATGACTGAGAAATATGGATTCTACGCAACCGGGTCCCTCTGACAGCAGGCACTCACCACGGATTCCTGGAAACACAAAGGACATTAGAGGCAGAGCGCTGTGCAAACAATTCAGACTGCTGTCTGAGTGCCGAATAAAAGCAATGAAGTAAATATAATTAGGTAGAAATAATGAAGTGGACTGATTTGACCCAGCGCTGTGCGGGGGGAGGGGAACTTCATTTGTATCTCCGTCATTTTCCTCGACTTGTGGCTAATTTCAAATCAGTAATTTACAAAACACTGAGCGGTGATGGCTCAAAAAACACATTTTGGAAGAAACAGCAGCATCAAATCAAAGTATTCAGCCATCAGTCCCTCCGTCTGCTTTCTGGACCTGCCTGATTTTGTGAAGAGCTGAAAATTAACCATCTGTACCAGATCCAATTCCCAGAAGAACACCGAGCACTGCAACACTCCAATCCACCGCCCAAAAACGACAAAGCCACCTCTGAGTTCAACACCCAGACCGGGAAACATCCCAGACTCGGTTCCTACATGGAGACACTCAGCTGCCATACCAGGTGAACCAGGTCTACAGGGAGTCCCTACTCAGATAATTCTGTTTCTTTATTATTCAATCAAAAAAGGTTTTGCAAACAAAGAAACCATCGGGTTCAGTCAGATTCGCAAGCAAAACTTTAGAATTCAAAACCAAAGCTTTTTTCTGTTTTGATTTAAAAAAACATTTTTTTTGGTGGGGTTGCCACTTAAATTATTTTGTTCTCAGATCTATTCTATTTGATTGAATTTTTATTTTTTGATTGCAACTTTATGTTTTTTGGTCTAAACTCTCTTTTTTGTTTGCAAAACCTTTTTGATTGATTGAATAATAAAGAAACAAGATAATCTCCGTAAGTCCCAGTCTACCTGACAGAGAAAGAGAAAGAAAACTTGAATGCAAACATCTGCCCACAGCTGCATCGTTGCATGCTGCACCTGTTGATCGGATCTTTAGTGATGCAGGAAAAGACATCCTGACCAGAAAGACTCAACTGTCTCAATGATAAAACCTTTGAAGAACTCAGGACAATTAAATGCAGCAACGTTACCTTATAAATGAGGAAGTGTAAGAAATGTTTACCGCATTTACCACAATTCTTTGTCATTTGTTCTTTTTCAAATAAAAAGAATGTTACAAATCATTCATAATGGAGGGAATCTGTGTTCAGTTTCAGTGTTTATAAATTATTTTTAGCGTTTAAGCCAAAAGCTTTGTTAAATGTGACAAATTATTCCTGCTATAAGGAATTTCCCCTAACTGGAATGAGTTTACTTCCACTTCCTGTCACTCTGATTCATCATCCTGTGGGATATTTCTAACATCACAGCTCTGAGTGAAGCTCTCTTGGTGTCCTGACCTGCGCAGGTGTGTGTTCTGGATGCTGATTGGTCGGCTGACTGTCAGCCTGTGGTAGATGCTGTCCTCCTGGCTTTGTGATCAGCTGTTGGAGGCATCGCTGTGCCTTTGTTGATGAAATGTGTGTGATTCAGGTGAACCCTGCCTGTTTCCCAGAGTCACTCTGAAGTTCCTGGATGTCACGTAACGCTCCAGACAGACAGCACAGCATGGCATCAGAAGTTCCACAATCGATTTTTGAAATCTGCCAATGCCACAAAAGTTTCTCATCTATCGGCAATCTATCCGTCTCCTGAGGCGCAAACAGCAAATCTCTGCTGAAGTCGCCATTTGTGAAGTCAAACCGTGTCAGCCTGACAGGAATCTGCCAGTAAACAAACACATTTTCATGTAATTCAATTGGTGCAGTGCACTTTTAACAGTTCTCCGTTAACGGCAGACAGCGTGTTGGCCATTTGAACTCACTTTAATGTCTAATAGTGGTCGCTCAAACCCACAAATACAACAACAGAATCATCCCAGCAGCTCTTCAGCGTGTCATAATCACTTTTAGACGGGCCATCTGAAACACACCAGCAGTCTTCTAACAGCGTTTTCAAACGCATGAAAACAGAATGAGAGACAGGACAATGGTCGGAGGCTGAGGAGTTAATCACCAATCTGTTTGGCTGCCACGAGGAGGCTCTTCAGTTCCTGACTGGCGGCGTGCTGCTTCACTTTGTCCTGATGCTCGGAGCAGAAATGGACAATCTTCTGCCACGTCAGGCCCTCTCTGGCAAACAGCTCCTGCCTCTTCAGACGCTTGGCCTGCCATGAGTCACAGGGAGAGACGCAATTACACTTCAAGGAAGACAGACCGGGGCAGACGATGCTCCGGGAAAAAAAAATCACAGGTAGCTCTGACTGGACACGTTCGTTTGATAACAGTGTCGATACACAATCGATGCTTCCTGATGAGCAATCTGACAGACGGCGTGTCGTCTGGACAGCATATTGCTCTCATCACGTGTGTGTGTGTGTGAGTGTGTGAGTGGTTTCATGACAAAAACAAACAGCGCCAACTCATGGACCGACGGACGTCATTTTCAAAGCGTTGCCGTGTAAACGTGAAACTCTCCTGAAACCAAAACGCACACCAGTCCATTTCAGCTGAAATGCTGTGGTGTGAATGTGGCTTCAGTCAAACTGATCAGGAAGTTCCTCCGTGTCTCATCGTCTCATCTCAAGAGCAACACCAAGGAAGAGATCCCAAAAGTCCCAGCAAAGTTCAGAGTTCCATCGTCTGGGCAGGAGCTTCCCGTCCTGGAGGGAGGGAGCGTTCAGGGGAAGTGACAGAGATCCTGTGTGAGGAGACCCAAGACTTTGCCTGCACTAAAGTTGTCCTCATTAGATTGTCACACCAAGAAAAGCAGAAAAACACACATCTGGAGCCGAGTGTTTCCACTGTAACATTTCACATCAGAGAGAGGGTCCAGTGTCTTTCTCAGAGACAATCTGGGCTCAAACAAAAGTCCTGGTGGATGTTTTTAAAAGCTGGTCAAAATGCTTCACATTTCCTCCCCTCGACTCCCCAACATGACTTCCAGGTTACCTTTTCAAAGCTGAAATAGTCTGAAACCATTCCTCCACTGTGTTTCTTTGTTGTTAGCTCTGCAGGCGCCGTCCAGCCTGGTCCTGGATGAAGACTCTTGGCGGATGGCTGGATGCTAACACTCACTCTTTTGGTTAAAAATGCTTCGTCAATCCAACATGAAAGCCACGTCTGTGTTTTTAAGAATTGCAGCCATTGCAATTTTTTTTTTAAACAACAAACAAATGTAAGAAAATCCCACAATGTACAACACTAACTTCATAAGGAAAAGTTTATTAGAAGAAAGCCCCGTCGTCTCTCCTGCAGTGAATACAGCATGGCGCCATCGCTCTACAGATGAGTAAACCTGGAGAAGTTTCATTTGAAGCTATGTCCTCATGTTTGGGGCGATTCGGCATTAGCGTTAGCATTAGCAGACGTCTGCTGACACAAGACCGACGCTACCTGTGAAGCTCCACGCTCTCCTGAAACACGCAGCGTCAGCGTTTCTTCACAGGTGACTGTGAAAAAGTCTTTTTCCCCCAAACAAGCAGCGAGCTCTTAGATGAGGGCCGGCGTCCCGCTTCACGCTCCGAGGCCACGAGAAGCATTAACACCGCGGCTCCATTACAAACGCTATCTCCACGCCTTCTGAAACCAAGCGTTTCAGCAGCGGGGAGATAATCTCAGCCATCGTTTTCTCCAGCAGAAGCACTTTTTCTGCTTAGAGGATTTAACAGGAGCTGAGCCAGGTGGAAGCAGGCTGCTGCTGCTGCTGCTGCTGCTGCTGCTGCAGGGACAGGTGGCCCATCTCAGGAACAAGGAACATTTACATCCCAGAACCGGAGGAGTCACGCCTGTCGCAGTCGAACTGAAGGAACCCAGTGCGTACAGACACACTCCGTATCTCCAAACATGTTAAACAGGAAGCTCGACATGTGTAATACACTGAAATCCTGTCACGTCTTGAAAATAAGATGGGAAAAAGTTACTCTATTTATCCTGAAATGCTCCTGAACCTAAACTTCACCTAAACTGGAATTAATGCCAACGACAGCTCTGAAACTAGCTGGCAGAGGGGATGAGAGGCAGTCGGTGAGGATTGGAGACCGGAGAGAAGAACGGGTCTGCACCGAGTCACAGCTGGTAGCTCCAGCCTCGCAGGAATTCAACCAGCAACCCCGAGAGGATGACAAAGTCCTCACAAGACTGGATTCCTGTGAACTTTGATGAAGATTTCAAGAGTCTGGGGAAACTGTTGAGTTTAAATACAGAATCCTCTTCAGGATGAACTTTTCTGAAATTCTTAGTTTCAGCCGCAGCACAGTCAGAGCGAGTGACGTTTCCTACGATCACTTCTGGGCAGAATTTCCCCAATGTATTCAAGGATTGCCCAAAACTTTGAGGAAGGCATTTCTCAGTATAAACATGGACCAACATGCATGATGCAGAGAAGATGCTGTTCACATGGTGTTTCAAGTGAGAAAGCATCACTTTGCCTTTTCGCTTCAGGACAGTTTCATCGACAACATTCTGAAAACGACGCCTGTTTACATGAAAACAGAAGAAACATGAAAACCTTTCAGTCAGCATGCCAGGTCACGAGTCAGCACTGTTTGTTTCTGTAATGAAGCCCCACACACACACACACACACACACACACACACACACACACACACACACACACACACACACACACACACACACACTGTAAAGAACAATACACTCTAAACATTAACAATGGAGAACACAGACATTCATATGAACAGAACAATAGTTAGACTGTTATTACGGTGACTGTCAACTCTAAAACTACCAAGTCCAGGAGAATCTGGACTGGAACCAGGACCAGGACAATTTGGACGGGCAGTCCTGACACTCTGGACAGAATCATTGTTCTTATTGTTCTTCTACTGAGCATGAGCAGAACTGTTCACTACAGCAGCAGCACTTCAGAAAGTTGCGTTGCTCTGAGCACGTTTGGCGTCTAAACGGACCCACAAAACGCTACGAAGTTTTTTTTTTTCCCATTTGATCTTGAAAATGTTGTCATGGTAACTGGGCCGAAGAGGAGGCAGGACGTGAGGCTGGAACCCTCTGCACACACTCAGGAGCGCTTCCAGAAGTCACTGTCTGTGAACACGGTCCACTGTCAACGTTTGAAGTGTGAATGTCAGTCTAATGTCTGAATGTTATTCCCTTTAGTCCGTTCATTGCTTTTCACCTGTTGTCCCCCCCCCTTCGAGGGGGAGTCTTCTCCAGTTTCAGTTGCTGACTCCACTATTACGAGGGCCTACGAACAAGCTCCAGCCGGACCGGGAGGACACTCCTGTCGGTCCTGCCCGTGGACTGGCTTCGGTTCTACTGCTGGGATCCGTGGTTCTTGTGCTGGACCGTCCGACGGACTGTCCTCAACATAGTCCTAGGCTTTACTTCTTATTGTCTCATGCTAGCTGTTGCCAAAGCTGTCCGTCCCTGGGAGAGGGATCCCTCCATACTGTGGTTCTCCCCAAGATTTCTTCTTTTCCACTGGGTTTTTGGAGTTTTTTCTTGCCGGGTGTGAGGGTCTAAGGCGGTGGTTGCTTTGTTTTGTCTCGTTACTGTGAATTTGACATATTAACATTATGCTTATTCACTGTTTTTATTTCTACCAACCAATGTAACGTCTTGAAGCCCTCTGAGGCAGCTGTTGTTGTGATACTGGGCTATACAAAAACAAATTGACTGATTGAAGTGTGGACAAAAATAAAGACCAGGCTTCACACTGCTGTGAAAGTTCATGAAATCTTACGTCATCAGATGAGAAGATTTAGGAAAGTTATGAGGCTGGGGCCAAATTACAAACATTGGTATAAGGCTATGATGAAAGTGAGCTTTCATGGAGGTATGAATTTGGACTTTTCTTCTTTTAAAATGAGGTATTTTGAAGAGGTTTTCTCCATTTCCTGTCTCTTTGTGTCCTTACATCCCTCCTGGCTGCCTGTGCTTCAGGCTCTGTTACTTTACCTGTGATGGAGGCAACAGTCTGTTGACTCTGGAGAACACATCCTCCTGTTATGCTAATAAAAGCTAAAATACAAACACACCCACAAAGTGGTGTGCAGAGTCTCATTTGATCAACCCCTGAAGCGGATGATAAATCCAGGCCTGACACGTATTTGTACTAATGGAGCTTTATAGACGCCGCGGGCGTCCTGATAGCTCCACTTTCTGCACCACACATCTGGAATCTTCTCAGAGTCTGCTAAATTGTAATCGCCAACAGCAGAAATCGTTGATACTGCACACTGCTGATGTGGGACTGGTGTGTCGCAGGTTGTGAACCTGTGCTTCCAGTCGTTCCTCACATCTGGCAGCTGATAACTCTCTGCAGAGCCGGATGTTGGAACAGAGTCCAGATCAGAGCGGTTTGCAAACGACCCTTTGTAATCAAATAGTGTTCCACATATTTTATTTCTTCTCGCTTATCAGTGAATATTATTCAGTTACCAATCTTGGCTTAACAGAGCAGAGGATAAAAATCTCAACCACTCCAAACAAAAAAATGAATCCTCTCTTTGTTACTACTAGTGTAACATCTGTTCCTGAAAGAAACAGCTAAATAAATTAGTGGCATGGAGAAGAAGCAGCAACAAAACAGAGATAAACCACCAGCATGCAGACAGAAGCAGACAGCGCTGAGGAAGAAAAGCTAACTGTGATTCCAGGCTAATATATCACAGTATACGCTGAAACAGGCTCGTCTTACTGAAGGTGGAACGTCTTTCATGCTGTTGGACGGAGTTACTCCTCCTTTGGCAAGCAGGAGTTCCATGTAATAGTAACTGTTAAGACAGTCAAGCTAACAGTGGGCTGAGAGAAACAGCAGTTCTGCTACTGTACGTCTCAGCCATCAGTGTATTTTGGATTATTTAGTCAGCTGGGCATCAAAATCCTCACAAACACTTCTACTGGTTCAACTTCAATCTGTTCTTAACACGCCGTCCTCATATTTATCAAGCTCAGACACACAGCTGTCTGCTACACTCTGTGCTCCCTCAGCTCAGAGTTCTGGTTCTGCACAATCAACCTGACCGCAAGGCCAACACGGCCTGAACTGTCCGACCTGGTTCACCTGGCTGAGTTCACTGTGACACTGAAAAACGTTGAGAACATTCGTGAAAGACTTTATATTGTTGTCCTTAGTCTCTGTTGTTTTATTCAGGGACGGCTGGTATAACTGGGCTAGCAGGGCTGAGCCCTCCCAGCACACAAAGACAGCTAACTCAAAAAAGATGAGAAAATTATTTTTTAAATAACTTACAACAGATTTTTTTTAAGTTTAGGTGGAACCAAAGGTAGCAACAGCACCAAACAGTGAAAAGGAAAACATAGAATATCTCTAAATGGGCTGATTTTTTACAGCCCAGCAGATACATTCATTTGGTTCTTGTAAGTTATTGACAGGTGTCATGTCCCGCCCCCCGTGGTTTACTGAGCATTTTGGGCTAGCTTCAGTCAGCCCACAGCCACTGACTTTTGACCAACAGCAGTGAATTAACGAAGCAGGGCTGCTATTGGTGCCAGAGTTGGGAAGGAGGGAGAAAAACTTCAGCAATGGCGGCATCAGCATGAACCGGGTGGATTATTTGCTTTGATTGATGCACTGTCTACCGAGAGGGACTTCATCCAAAAGTTACCTTCAGTTACTTCAACGACATGGTGATTAACCTGTTTGCGTCCCAGAAAGGCGTCGATAGGAGCTTCTTTCTTTTCAAATAAGGTAGGTCCATGTCGACCTGTTAAAGGACTGGGACGCCTTGTTTTTGCTGAGTGAAGGCGTGTTTGGCTACATGTCACCAAGTAGCTGTAATAAGACAGCTGCAGCAGGCGACCTGTGGGCAGTCGTTGAAGTTGGATTAGAACACATTTGTAGTGGGTAAATGTATATCTGTGCATGTGCACGCACGTGTGTGCGTGAGAGACAGAGAGAGAGAGACAGAGAGGGAGGGAGAGAGAGAGAGAGAGAGAGAGAGAGAGAGAGAGAGACAGAGAGAGAGAGACAGAGAGAGAGAGAGAGAGAGAGAGAGAGAGAGCCCGCACTAAAAAGTACAGTGTACCTGTAATTGATGTAACTGTGTATCATAGGTGATGTTGCTTTTGCAGCTCTGTTAACTATTTAATCTGTATTATGCAAGCATTTGTAGCCCCCCCCCCAACAAATTTCACCACCAGTCGCCACTAGTTTTATTTATTAGATATATCAACATCAAACCACTGCACTTTCTGATAAATGTCACAGATGATTTATACTTTAAAACATATTACCTTCCACACGAGTTTACAATCATCAAAGTTCCTGTTCAGTGTGCGCCGGTCGTGTTTTCGTGTGCTCACCTTCAGGTCGTAGACCTGCTCAGCGAGGTCCTCCTTCTTACTGACGTTGGAGAAGGACCTCAGCGCGCCCGTGAGACGAGGAGGAGACATGTTGATCCCTGGACCTCCTCCACACCCGATTCTCCTGTTTGAAAGGCACAAACTGACCTGTGATGGCAGTCAGACTTCCACAAGTCACATCTGAGTGTCTCCATGGGGTAAATTTATCAGTTTGAGGCTGAAATGAGCTTATTATGAAATAAAATCATACATCAAACTTCTGACATCAAGACAAGACAGAAGATTATTTAAACCCTGGACCACAGAAATCATTCAGAGCAGAAGCGTCCAGGTCTGAGGAGCTCCTGTTTCCATCTGCAACAGTCCTGTTTACATTGACTCACTTCTTATTGAGCTGTTTCAGCAGCTTGATGATGATTTAATCATTAGCTTCATGTTTAATAAAGGAAGATGTCTAAAACATACACAACAGTTTAAAGGAAAGTGAACACACCCATCTTCTATGAAACATGCTAAAAATCAGCTGTTTAACACTTCCTCTCGTCACATTACAGCTGAGGAATCAATGTTGTTTAAAAGTATTTAACACACTGTCTCGCCAGCTTTATGAACTTTAGAGCATGCAGGGAGAAGCATGTTGTGTGAGTTATGATGCTAGCTGTGCTAGCTTGTCTCATTGCTGTTCCCCTAGCCGAGTTAGCGTTGTCATCGCGTCGCGCTGAAGGAAACGGGACCGACTGTGACAGATAAAGTATCTTAAAGGGAGATATCGCAGCACATAATTCACATTTCCTCTTCTCTACCTTTTTAAAGTCTCCCGAAGAGTCTGCAGTCACTCTGTGAGAGCCACACCGGTGTCAACAGTGGCTGCGTGTCACAGAGAAGAACTGGGAATTGTAGTTTTAATGACAGTTGTGTGAAGGGGGAAGAGCGGAAATAGAACTACAATTCCCACAAGCGCACGAGAACGAGAAGGCTGGCTTGTGACAAATACCGGCGTACGCCGGAATACAAATAACTGATTACAAAAGTGTCTGAAATGAGTTAAACCTTACATTTGGGGGGGATTAACGGTTTGAAAACACAACTTATTTATTGTGTGAAGGTTGGTTTCTCTCATGTAGGATCAAATTGTGCCAGCATTTTCTATTTTCACTGTGATAGGATGGTTAGCTCCACCCGACCAAACGGGCGCCGTCTGATTAAAAAAAAACGAGCAAACCTGGGAAAATGAGGCCAGAGGGTTTCTGACAAAACGAACCTTAACGATAATTTCAATATTAAAATCTTGAAAATAATTTAAATCACTTGAAGATTATTAAACCATTCAAACGAATATCTTTATTTATTATTATTCTAAATACATGGTATGTCCAGTACTTTTAGTGAGCCATGTTTAGAAGAACTTTCTCATAATTGGTGCTTTGAAATATGGAGGCATTCTTACAGGAATTCAGTGAGAACCTTTTTTCACTGAATTTTTTTTCACTAGAGGTGGTTAAATGTGTTGTTTTGGTTCAGTTTTGTGGGGTCCAACACGTTTTAAATGTGTGTGTGTGTGTGTGTGTGTGTGTGTGTGTGTGTGTGTGTGTGTGTGTGTGTTCTCGTATTTCTATCCTTGTTGGGGCCAAATGTCCCCACAAGGATAGCAAAACGTGGAACGACGTGCCTTGTGGGGACCTTTTTCCGGTCCTAAGTAGGAGAAACAGTGTTTTCTTGACCATGTTGTTGTTACTGAAAAAAGTAAAAGTGCAAAAACATTTCTTTAGGGTTAGGCTTTGTTGTGGTGTGGGTTAGGGTTAGGGTAAGGGTCAGGGTTAGGGGCTAGACATGAATGGGAGTCAATGGACGGTCCCCACAAGGATAGAAATACAAGACTGAGCGTGTCTGTGTGTGTGTGAGAAAGAAAAGGTGGAGTGGGATAGGTCTCATTGTCCAGTTTACAGTGTTTAAATGACAATAACTCATCAGTGGCGTGTTCCCTTCCTGCTGTACGGCTTTATTTCTGCTGTCAGCGTCCAGACAAAGCTGCCTTCAAATACATCAAATCAGGACGAGCTTAATATGATACTACTGTAAAGAATGAGTACATTTCTCAACTTTCAACAAAACCATTGTCATGTTCAGTGACATCACACTTTTCTGAAGCCTCCCACTAAGTTACCAGTTTGACTGTATTCATGTGTACAGTTCCAACTTCAAACTATGGTTTTTACCACCCATCAGTTCAAAATACTGTTACTCAAAATCATAGATTTTTTTTGTTCAAAATCTCCATCCATCCATCATCCATCCATCCATCCATCCATCCATCCATCCATCCATCCATATATATATCCATCCATTCAACCGCCCATCCATCTATGCATCGTCAATCCATCCATCCATTCTTCCATCCATCTATATATCCATCGATTCAACCATCCATCCAAAGCCCAACAATGTTCAGGGTTTTGAGCAGCTTTAATAAAATGACTTTTGTCTTTTTTTTAATCTAAAAAAATCTTTTATTGGCTTCCTCTCTAAAAAAAAAAAAGATATAATCTCATTATTTTGAACACTTTTTGTCATCAAGTTAATGAAATTCATTTAGATATCATTGAAACAGATTATTAAAATATTCTGCAATATTAAAATGTTTTATTTAATTTTTCTCAAAGCTTAATTTGATCATGATCACCTATTCCTGACTGTAGGCTTTAATTCAGTCTTCTCAGCACATTCACTGCAATCATTTTACTCGTAATTTAGTCTATTACTGGTAGAATTATCAGAATGAGCTCCACTAAAATGATGATCACACTGTGGGAGATAATATCGCAGTATTTGTGGAAAACATTCAGAGCTCAGTGACTTTGTTCTCCCTCACCTCCTTTGTCATTAATAATGTACCTGATGACGGAACAGAACAGGTTTGGACTTTTAATGTGTGTTCTCCAGCACATGACACACTCCTGCATGTATTCTGATCATGTGTGACATGGCGACTTCAGGAATCTGTAATCTTTCCTCATCAAGTCACAGCTTTGTGTTTATTTCTCTATATTGTTGGAAGCAGCATTATTTCTTCCCCAAGTCAGCATTTCCTGAGAAACAATAATAACAAAGCTGTGACTCCTCCTCAACCTCCTGGCTGTGCCTGCCGTGCACCGGGAGGGGTGAGAGAGGAGGGGTGAGAGGTGAGGGTGAGAGAGGAGGGGTGAGAGGTGAGGGTGAGAGAGGAGGGGTGAGAGAGGAGGGGTGAGGGAGGAGGGGTGAGGGAGAAGGGGGGAGAGGGGAATCGTGGAAGAGAAGAGTTATAGGGGAGGGGTGAGGGTGGAGGGGTGGGAGGCTAGAAAGGAGGGTTGAAGGACCCCTAAATGAAGGTACGTTGCCATGGTAACTGATGCTGAACACCAAACCCTCAGCTTCACCATAAAGTGGCAAATCAGGGTTTTTTTTTTTTTTTTTTGTACGCTGCTCAGAGCCAATGAAAATGGAACATTTTGAAAAAAGCTCTCAGGGTGGAACTTTGTAAAAACACTTTGACCTAGTGTCTGTGAAAATGGAAAAAGTAAAAAACAGTTTTTCTGCTGCTGTGCATCCTCACGATGGTCGGAGTAAAGAGTTCTTCTGCACATGCTCAGTAGGACAATAAGAACAATGTTTATCTCCACATCATCATGAATCCCAGTCCATATATTCCTGGTCCTGGTCCTGGTCCTGATTCTGGTCCCAGATGTGAAACCTTTCTGGAACGATGCCTTTTCAGTGGGGTGTTGTGGAAACGGGGTCCAGGTGTGAGACGTGCTTCGGGCCAGATCCACAGGATGACCTTAAACGCCTCCACCGTGTGCGTTTAATCAGACACTCTGGTTCTTAACTCACCTGCTGTAACTTTTACTAATGCAGCCGACGCCTCACCTGCTCTCTGGCTTCATTTGCTTTTTGATGTGGGTACGGTTTGTCCTCACGGTGGGGCCGGAGCCTCCATCTACCCTTTAGCTGCATGCATGAGTGGTGTCCAATGAAATGTGGCTGCGCCGCGGAGAACAGTGTGAGTGAGAGGATGATTCACACACACACACACACACACACACACACACACACACACACACACACACACAGAGTCCCTGGGACCACACTAAAGGGCAGGGCTTGTTGAACACAATGCATCAGTTTGAGTTTTATTTATATGAATTTCTCATGTTTGACTTGTCATCTCTGATTTCGTTGCTTCGCCACCGACCGCATTCCAAGTGAATGCTCCTCGGATGACATTACCACGGGCAAAGACAAAGCAAAAACAAGCCAAACGGCAATGAGAACCAGCAGATCTTAACACGGAGCGCACGTCTCGTGCGAACAGCACTGCTGAGAAAACCAATACCAAAGCTAATCGGCTCTGCAATTTGCTTTTAAATGGGAAACAAATAGTTGTAATTCTGTTTGGGGAAAACTTGATGAGATTTATTCTGCAATCGGGTTTTGGTACATTATATTTACATGTCATTATGCTAACACGTCTACTCAGTAAACCATAGTTTGCTCTGTAATGATGCATATTTGTATCTAATCAGGACTTGAATTAAATGTGCCATTAGTCACCATGGGGATTGTCGTGAAGCGAAGGAAAGCATTGAAGAGATCATGAAAGAATTTATAAACTGTCCTTTGACGTGCCGACTGTGATGAACTTCACTCTCATGAAGCCAAGCGTGGCATCCATCCCCGAGGTCGCCGACCCCTCATACAGCTCGCTGCTGGATGGACGGTGGGCGGAGTGGAGTGGAGGTGTGAGGAGGTGGAGAGCCACGGCACTGCAGCTCCTGTTCCACAGAGAGCACATCATGAACACTGATCAACCCGTCACACTTAATCTGACAACTCTCCAGCTTCCCGTCAGCGTTTTCATGGCTATGGACCAGTCCATCTGAGCTGCTTATCAAAGAGTGGTGTGTGGACACGGGCTCTCGTCTCTGAAGCACTTTATTCTACCAGTGTACAAGGAAAATACGGCTATGTGCACAGCGGTCCTCGATGCAGAATCATACATCTGAGCACTCTGAAGTGCCCTGCCAGCACCTCTCTGCTGCAAAATCGCTGTCGGGGAGGGAAAACGCGGTGCGGTCCCGGCGGTTTCTGCACAGGTGCTGCACTGCACTGCCGATCTGAAGTCAGTTTGAGCCTCGTGGACAGAAACACAAACACGTGGACTCAGGTTTTCGCCGCAGAGCAGCAGCGAGCTGACAGAACAACATCCTGGTCCCGGTCAAACAGCAGCGCCAACCAACTGCCCAACATGAGAACCACATCGTTTTCAGTGTTTCTGCTATTTCTACGTTCAGAGACACGGTTTCCACAACGCTGCTCTGCCTTTCTAAAACAACACAAACTATGTGTTTTCACCTCAAACGTCGTGTAAACGGGGCCTAAAAAACTGTCCGTATGTCTGTTTGCTATAATCTTCTCGACAGCAGGAGGAAGACACTACATTCACACCCTCTGAGGTGGGACACAGGCCTCATTCAGATGTGGAAATAAATCAGATGTGTGTCAGATATGCTCCAGTGTGACCATGCCACCAGATTTTCTTAACATAACATCTGTAACGTCATTAAATCTGTCTCGTGGAGCTAATTTTGGCTAAATGAGAAGCATGGAGGTTATGTGGCAGCAGGAGAATCCACGGGAGAGGTCACATGACTCAGTGGAGAGGAGGGGGCACAGCAGCAGATGCAGAACGTGGTTTTCTGGTCCTTTTCCTCGATTTCTGCCTAAAACTCCTGGTAATGTTTGGTGAACATCTAAGATGCGACATTAACTTCAAACATGTCACCATCCCGTTTTCTTTTTTTTTAGCTTTGCAGTTGGAGCTCGATTTGGGAAATGCTGGAGTTAATATCAAGACAAAAAAAAGCAGATTACAAGAGATGTTTCAAACAGGACGTAACAACAGACGATAAAATATACAAGAGGAGCTGCTAAGAATTTAGATGACTAATAAAATATGATTTAAAAAACAAAATAAAACCTTTACTAATAGAAAAAAAAACATGGAGTCAACAATCACAACTCATATTTCTTATTATAATTTGCATTAAAAATTCCCCACAGTCATTAACAAGATCTTAACACAGTTCATAAAACGTTTTCTGTGTTCAGTCTTGTAATTGTGTGGAAAACGTGCATTTTTATTTGTCAACATTGGATTTTTCTGTTTCTGCCACAAATGTTGGTCAGATCTTCTAATCAGATGGAGGATATCAGTGTTGGATAGGTCCAGGACATTTGATCATTTTAGCATTCTGCTGCAATAAATCTCTTAAAATACAATGTGTGTGTGTGTGTGTGTGTGTGTGTGTGTGTGTGTGTGTGTGTGTGTGTGTTATGTTGCGTGCAGCCCAGTGATTCGTCGGTGTCTCTGGACCCGGCGCCGCCGGCGCGGGGCGGGCCGAGCTGCATGTGGCACATTAAAGGAGAGTGAATTCAGCAGAGTTTAACGGAGAGACTCTTCTGGCTCTCAACAGAAACAATAAGCGCTCCTCGGCATCTCCTGTGGCATGCGGGGGCCATTTGTTTTTGTCAGAAGGCTTCTCAACACCCTGCTAATGTGCTTCCAGGATGCTGCTGCCGGCGTCTCCCTCAAGGCGGGAATCCATCCTAATTATTCACATTGTGAAGTGAGCTGCACGGCGAGGACCTGCTCCCACGGCGCATCCGCCGTCACACACAGCTTAATAACTCACCTCCCTGAAAGCTGCAGCCAGTCTGCTACACACACACTCAACAACTCTTTGCATAGCAGATCTAGTGTGTGTGTGTGTGTGTGTGTGTATGTGTTATAATGTTGTCTGAGTTGGACAGAGCGCGTCATCTCCTTCCATCTCTAGTTTGCAGTATGCTTGTTTGTGCTTATGTTCCCAAATTGGACACAATATTGATTAGTATCACCAGTATTTGTAACGAGTGTGTAAAAACATCCGCTAAACATCATTACATCTACTTCTGCTTCACGCTTCTGAAGTGCAGCCCCCCCGCTGTGAGCGAGCTCTGCCTGTACGTCGGTGTAATCATTGGAACAGACTCATGTAAATGAGTCGACCGTCACATCAAACCCACTCAGCCCGAATGAGACCGGCGCTCCTCATCCCACTGAAGCAGCCCATCAGGCGCCGTGTGCCGTTTAAAGCTCTTCCATCACACTCTGAGGAACAGGGAGAACTGCTCAATGTGGACACGGCGATGTTCGTGGACGGCGTTGGCGTCCATTCTGACACGGAGACCAGTCGGCCCGGTTGTTGAGTCGTTGAGCTGAAGCTTCCCAGCTGAGAACGGGTTGAAACAGATGTTGCTGTGTGACTGAACCGTGAGATCGGAGCTGGGTAAAGTCCGGCCCGTGGTCCAGTCATCTGGCTGGGAGGTCAGGGGTCATAGAATTACCTGATGCATGCGACAGAACTGCTTTGCTATCGTTCTTAAAGCCCCCAGATGGAAACAAGTGCATGTTCTCCTGCAGAGTTTGGAGATCGACTGAAGACAGAAGAGTTTTTCTGACAATTCATCACTTTGAAAAACGTGTGTCTCCACATGTGATCCAGATGTTGTAGTAAATGCAGTTTATTGGAGAAGCGCTGTTAAATTCAAGAGTGACCAGCATGCATCACGTTCAGCCACATACCCTGGCCGCAGTGCACGTGTGCAGAAAGATCTATCTTCACCCGTTACCATGGAGACGGATTCAGAACATTTTCTAAAAGTTCCACCTTTGGAACTGTTTTCAAAAGCGAGTTTTCAGTGACTGTGATCACAGCGGATACCCAGAACGCTACGAGAGCTTTTCCTTTTCACTTTTAACGGTGTCAGCTGGAGAGCCTTCCTTCACTGGACTGAACCAGAAACAGGCATAGAAAGCACTTCTAACTGACTTCCTGAATCTAAAATAAAATGTTGGGAATACGTCATGAGAACCTTTACTCCAAAAAAACCTGGTGTGAAACACACTGAAATACGAGAAAGCCCGGCCCTCCAGGTGCTGAGGTTTGCTGCCTGCAGTTTGCTTCGTGTTAGAAAAGTGACTCAGTGTGACTCTGATGCAAACGACGGTTTTTCTGGAGCAGATAACGAGACAGCTCGGCCTCAGTTTGCTGGACCAACAGCTGGAAATGGTGAAGTCCCCCGAAACGCGACAAGACACCAGAAAGTCACCAGACATGGAACAACATGGCAGGAACAGCAGAAACAGAGAGGGAGACAGAGAGAGAGCATGAGAGGCAGAGAACAGGCCAGGCAGACCTCAGGCTCTGTGTCATATGTGGACGAGGTGAAATGTTTGAGCTGCAGTCATCTAAAAGCATCTGCAGCAGAATGCTGAGTTACAACAAGGAATTGAAACCTTTATTACCGAAGTCAGTCATGGTTTTTTTAAGCAGAAAAAATGTGTGAAGTGACAAAATGTCAATAACTTTCAAAAGGAGGATAGTACAGCTCGTGAAGTCTGTTATATAACTTTGCTTTGTTGATCAAATCTACATGTTATGTTACACTTGAGATTTTACCATATTTCAGCTATATTCTATCTTGATCTGACTTTATCTGTACTACTGTTTTTTTTTTAAATAATCATTTTTACTTTTTCTCGCTGTTTCAACAAACTGGTGTTTTTTTCCTTTTTCCTTTTTCTAGATAAACAGATGTAACAATTCATTGCCATTCTGCAGTCTAAGCTACATTTTTTATGATAACTAGTTCATTTTGTATTTTTTTTCTTTTTTTTAATGAGTATTTTTGATTATCATTTGTATCTAAATTGATTCAGTTATATCCATTTCAGCTCTTTTATTTTGGAGCAAACCATTTGGTGTTTTCATTAAGAAGTGAGTAAAAAGACTTCAAGCATAAAAACACCTGAAAGAAAATTACACAGAGTTCACTCTGGGTCACACTGCAACAAAAAACAAAACATTTCCAATATGTTTCTGTCGGTACACTTTTCCACGAGGCTGCACCTCTCCTGTCAGGAACAGTGTCAGTCTGTGGGGTTTGGTCATTATCTGAGGTTTTCTTCAGACATGAAGCCTTGAAACGTTCATCAGGCTGAAGCTTCTGAGTCGTCGAGACTCATTTATCACTGAAACGGCAGCAGCTGGCTTTGTGCCGCTTCATTTGAACGAGCCTCCCACCTGTTTGTGTGCATTGTGCGTTTTCTATCTTGGCACCAAAACAGCACGAAAACAAACAAACAAACAAACAAAGTGAGCATCTGCTGTGGTTCAGCGGCTGAAGGCGGACGGGGCGGCTGCGCTGCTCTGGCCGCTGCTCCTCGTCCAGAGGCCGAGGCCAGCTGTGGCGGCCAGCTGCTGCAGAGGGCGGGAGGCGGCCAGGCTCACCGCCGGCACACGTATCGCACAATTCATTTCACTCTGCAGCAAGGAACAGACGGATGACAGCAGACCGGACTCCTTCAAGAGAGGGATCGTCAGAGTAACAGCCAGGAGTCATCCAGCATTTACATTCATTCATTCATTCATTCATTCATTCTTTCAGCTCTGACCTTTTGGTTGACTTCTGATCTTACAAAATGTTGGAAAATAAAACACAATAACTCTGCATTTGGAAAATTTATAGCCTCAAGGTAGAAAATCTAGAACAAGAAAGACGATTTATTGTTGTGTTTTTTGTTTTTTTTTTGGTGGAGTAAGTTTCATTGCTTGAATTATGAAGAAGCAACTGGTGTATTCTCGTTTCATTGACAAAAAGGAGTAGATGTCAGGTTTATGGCAAGAAAGACCATCCATCCATCATCCATCATCCATCATCCATCATCCATCACCCATCATCCATCATCCATCATCCATCATCCATCATCCATCATCCATCATCCATCCATTCGCCCTTCTTCTAAACCACACAGCCCTCTTCACACGACCAGCTTACTGTATCTGAGGACATGGACAGGTGTCCAGTCCATCAAAGGACACACACACACACACACACACACACACACACACACACACACACACACACACACAAACACACACACACACTCATATTCGCGCTTACAATTTTAATTCACTGTTTCTGATGTTATAATAAAATATTTTTTAAAAACCAGAAAAGAAGACGACAACTCCACTGAAACAACAGAAAACAAGATTTTGCTTATTATCCTGCTTTTTATCTGACTGTCTCAGTTTTGTAAACACTGCACTCGGAAATATTTATTTTTTTCCTGAAGGAATCCGTCTCATCTCATTAAAACTGAAACACTGATTCAATCCTCCCAACACCTAAAAATCTCTTAGTGCATGTTCATTCTAATAATGTCCCAAACACTGATTTGTGTGACTGAAAAGGATCGTTCCTAAATTATAGGACTTTGCATGTGGCATCCTGCGATTGGCTAATATACTTCATGCAAATCAGCTAGAGAGCTGGGGGTGGTCTCAAAACTGAACTCGGGATGGTCTGGACACCATGGGACCCTCCTCAGGTCAGTGTGACCTTTTGTTTCCAAGTTGTAGGACTTTTGAAGGTCAAAGTCAAGGGCTGGATATAACTAGTTATGTAAATGAGCTAGAGAGGCAGGTGTTGGACTCAGTGTGTTCTGTGGCTGCCTTCTAGACAGTGCAAGAATGGTTTGACCCTCTGGAGACTTTTTCACCTGACATGACATAATGGCAGCACCTGTATACACGTAAAGGGCTCGTCAGTTCAGAACTTTGCTTAGAAATGAGCTGTCGAGCTCGGGTTGGTCTCAAATGAAAGCAGGGGTCGAAGTAACTGCAATGACACCCTGGCTCAGTCAGTGTCACCACTGGCTGCCAAGTTATAGGACGTGTCATGTGGCATCCTGCGACTGGCATCTACAGTTTAGGCAAATCAGCTACAGAGCTGGGGGGGGGGGGCTCGAATGAAAGCCGGGGTTCGTCTAAGTGGTATAAAAGTCGTTTCGAGTTCTAAGTGAATTTTTGAAGATTTTAGAGGCGCAGTGCTGAATCTGTCAGTGGCTGACAGATTCCGACATTCCCTGACAGATTCTGCAACATGAGCGGTCAAATGACCTACGAAAGGCCTGGACAGCTGGTGTTGGGCTCAAATGAAAGCTGGGTGTCGTCTGAGTGGTGGAAAAGTGATTTCAAGTCTCTAACTTGATTTTTAAAGATTTTAGAGGCCCAGTGCTGAATCTGTCAGTGGCTGACAGAATGTGACATTTGCTGACAGGTTCTGCAAAGTGAGCTGTAAGTTGACCTACGAAAGGCCTAGACATCTGGCATTGGGCTCAGATGAAAGCTGGGGGTCGTCTGAGTGGTATAAATGTGGTTTCACATATCTAAGCTGATTTTTGAAGATTTTAGAGGCCCAGTGCCGAATCTGTCAGTGGCTGACAGAATGTGACATTCGCTGACAGATTCCTCAAAGTGAGCTGTAAGTCGAATTAGGAAAGGCCGAGAGAACAACGAGTGGTCTGAAAACATAAATTGGGATGGACTGAACAACATGGGACCTTCCTCAGGTCAGTGTGACCATTGGTTGCCAAGTTAAAGAACTTTGCATGTGGCATCCTGCGATTGGCTATTACTGTTTATGCAAATCAGCTAGAGAGCTGGGGGTTGTCTACGCCGTGTAAAAGTGGTTTCAAGTCTCTAACTTGATTTTTGTAGATTTTACAGGCGCAGTGCTGAATCTGTCAGTGGCTGACAGATTCCGACATTTGCTGACAGATTCTGCATCGTGAGCTGTAAGTTGACCTACGAAAGGCCGACACATCTGGTACTGGGCTCAAATGAAAGCTGGGGGTCGTCTGAGTCGTATAAATGTGGTTTCACATCTCTAAGTTGATTTTTGAAGATTTTAGAGGCCGAGTGCTGAATCTGTCAATGGCCGACAGATTCCGACATTCACTGACAGATTATGCAAATTGAGCTCGAAGTTGACCTAAGAAAGGCCTAAACAGCTGAGCGTGGCCTCAAAACTGAACTCGGAATGGTAGGGACAATATAGGAGCCTCCTCAGGTCAGTGTGACTTTGGGTTGCCAAGTTGTAGGACTTTTGAAGGTCAAAGTCAACGGCTGGATATAACTAGCTATGTAAATAAGCTAAAGAGGCGGATATTGGACTCAATGTGTTCTGTGGCTGCCTTCCAGACAGTGCAAGAATGGTTTGACCCTCTGGAGACTTTTTCACCTTACATGATGGCAGCACCTGTATACACGTAAAGGGCTCGTCAGTTCAGAAGTTTGCTTAGAAATAAGCTGTCAAGCTCGGGGTGGTCTCAAATGAAAGCAGGGGTCGAAGTAACTGCAATGACACCCTGGCTCAGTCAGTGTCACCACTGGCTGCCAAGTTATAGGACGTGTCATGTGGCATCCTGCGACTGGCATCTACAGTTTAGGCAAATCAGCTACAGAGCTGGGGGTGGGCTCGAATGAAAGCCGGGGTTCGTCTAAGTGGTATAAAAGTTGTTTCAAGCCTCTAAGTTGATTTTTGAAGATTTTAGAGGCGCAGTGCTGAATCTGTCAGTGGCTGACAGAATGTGACATTCGCTGACAAATATTAATTAATCAATATTTTTAATTACATTTATATTTATCCTTGATATAATACAACATATTTGTTTTATATTCGTTATTATGAATCAAATTACATAATTCCTGAAAAGAGGAAGCAGGATGAGGAAAGATGTGTTTTGGAGAGAATAATGACGCTTTGCTTTTTTTCTCAGTGATAGGTGTTGTTTAAACATGTTGTCCAGGGGCTCGAACTGGGTCACCAGATGGTCCAGTCTGGCCCCGTGATGACCTTTTAATGTATAAAGAAAATTAGGATCAAAATTTTAATGAAAGCTAGATTTATTTATTTAATTTTACGGTAGCACTTTACTTGAAGCCCCTCTTTATAACACATTATAAGTAGTTATAAACACTAATACATGATCACAATGCTTTATAACTCACTATACAGCAGTATACAGCATAGGATTAAGGTTAGGGTTAGGGTTAGGGTTAGGGTTTGGTCCTGGCATTGTGATCATCTATGAATGTTTATAACTACAGCTACACATGTTATAATGGCATTATAATGCTTTATGAATGTACTTATAATGTGTTATGCAGGGGGGCTTCAAGTAAAGTGTTACCAATTTTACTTACTTACTTATTTATTTAGATTTCCCCTGGTTTTAGAAACGCAGTGTGTCGGGTTTCCAGAATCTCACAGGTTTTATATCTGAGGGTGGATTCAGTGGATTGATGCATCTACAGACCATTAAACTCTAGTTCCCGGCTAAAAACTCAACATTCCTTAAAATCAAAGCTTTTTCTGAACTAAAAGCTTTTTAAAACCTTCAAGTTGCCAAACAGTGAATGTTTGAAATAAGAAAAACACTTTGACCCAACTATCGGTATCTGCATGCAGGTATCTGTAAGTATATAATGTGTATGAACTCATGTGGAGTTTTTTACATTTTGTGATTACATTTTGTAAAATGGGAAATACTGTATTTTAAAATCTTATTTAAATTAAAAAGGAAACTTCATCCTACTCTACTGAATGAACAATTAGAGTTTATTGAAATTGTTTGAATGTAATTTCTGAAAATTACACACACACACACACACACACACACACACACACACACACACACCTCTGTACACCTACACATATGGAAGAATGTATTCCATGGTGTCTCAGAGTTGAAGTGAATAAAATGCATTATGTAATGTAATATTACTGGAGAACACACACATTTTGTGCAGGAACGGCTCAAGTTTAGATGTTGAACAAAGTATAAAAGCAAAATGTTGGAGCTTCAGAGAAAAAGCGCTTTGGTGAGAACCTGAGCTCCCTGTGTGAGAAAACGTCCTGAGCTCAGGAAACACACGGGTGCTCGTTTGTTAAAGTTTGTCTGTAAAATCAGTGGAACAGGAAATATCCCCTTCTGACTGCAGAGAGCTCAAGCTCTTATTGTGGAGGGTCCAACAAGTCCGTCTGCACCGCTCTACGTTCACGTTTTCTGGACATTTCACTGCATTTTACAGCAGAAGGTTTCATTACAATTGGCTTCCCGTTGAGACTGGACTCATTTTCTGCAGGAATTGTTTGGTTTTCTGAAAATACAGACATGTTGATGACCTATACTCTACACTGCACCAAGGAAAGATTTAGATTTAAAGGCTGTTATCGCTCTTTTTTTTATGTAGCTCCTGAACTGAAACAAGTCTGACACCACCGACTGACGAGCTCATGTATGAAAATGCTGCTTTTAACACTTTAACCAGCACTCTAAATGGGAAAAAGACGTTTTATGAACGGATGCATGTATGGAGCTTTACATTTCTCTTTAATTCTGTTATTTTGGTCTTCAGGGTTTAAATGAATGAACAGTTTTTCTTCTTTTGGTTTGTTCTCAGCTCCACATGCAAACTGAGGCATGTTTCTCCCGGACAGAGGACGGTGTAACCTTGGTGCGCCGCTGCAGTCTTCGCGTTGCAGTCCAGTCGGAACAATAATTGTGATTGATAGAAATCCAATAGAAGAAAAAGAAGCCATTCTTTCAAATGAGCCTGTGTGTAATTGATTTTCAGCTGCGACAAAAAGCCTCACATCTCGCGTTTCTTTTTCCTTTTCACTCGTCTGAAGAGCAGAAGCAGCGCTTCAGCGTGTGTGACGTGAGATTTAACAGCACTGAACTTCTCAGGAGAAAATCAGTTTGCTTTCTCAGATGATCCGTTTGACGGAGGCTTCAACGGACAGATTGATTGGAGCCGGCGAGCCGCCAGACACCGCGGCGCTGATAAACTTCATCCATCAAGCGGCACAATTGCTTTCTTCGGCGTGTCGCAGGTGAGACGTCCTCCATCACCCTCCACGGAGAGAGCCGTCACGTTACCACGCGGCTGGAGCGCCGCCCGGCTCAGACCAACCCCCTCCATGTGAGAAATGAGCGTACAGACCTGTGAGTGCACGACTCCAGAACAATAAACTAAACCTTTCTGAGTCGGTTAGTCAACTACATTTATTTCTGCTGAACACATCGTGACCAAACTTGTTGGCCTGACTGTGAATCTGCTGATAATTTAATCCAATACAGATAAAAAATATCACCTTTTACATACAAAAAAAGAAGGAATTTCTTGAAGTTTTCAGAGGTAATAATTTTCAGTGACCTACAGCTTCTTTTCAGTGTAAACAAAAGGCTTAAAGGCATCGAAATGAGTCCTGTGCTGAACTGATGAACCACTCAGCCTATTAATGTTTCTTTGTCTTTTGGAAATCCAATTTGTATTAATAAAAAAAGTGTATTTTTTTTCATCAATTAATGAGAAAAATGATTCAACTGACCCGTTACATCACCTGAAAACGTTCCTTTCGGTTCCCAAAATAAATCATACTGAAACAATTTGACCATATTCAGTGTGGTCAGTGCTCTATATCCTGTTATTGACCTAAAGTACCGTATTGGCCCGAATATAAGACGATGTTTTTTTCCAGAAACTGCATCCTCAAAAGTGGGGTCGTGTTATAATCACGGACTTACGGTAGATGGTCAATACGCATTCGTGCCGCTAGATGGAGCCAAAGTATCACTGACCAGAGAGCGAGTGGAGCGATGGAATGAGATCAAACAATCTGATGAAAAATGGCGGATCATCTGGGACAAAGGGGCTGAACGCTGGACAACTGAGCAAACAACAGAGGCGAAGTTATGATACCAACTTTAAACTGATGGTGATCAACGCAGCAGAGTCATCAAACAACTGCCAAGCCGCCAGGAGATCTGGTGGAGCAGAGCCTTGTTCTTATTGGAGAGCACAGAAAAAACCCCTGTAGATGCTAACACTATGAGAAAAGCTTTCCGTGGTCCTGAGAGTGACGCTTCAGAGAGACTGATAGAAGGGTGAGAGAATACGTCTCTGAAAGACGGAATGCCCACCACCAGAGCCTGATTCAGCTGAAGGCGCTGGAAAGTTATTTACATCATTTATGCAGTTTGGACCCCTTGAGGTTCTTATTTTTTCATTTTATATCTCGTGAAATGTTATCTCAGTAGTGAGTTTTTGAGTTTATAATAATTGTATAATAAAAATGTCTTTTATGGGTGACCTTATTGTCTTCAGCATTTTTTTTTTTCACAAAATGATCTTTGAAAAATAGGGGTTGTGTTATAATCGGAGTCGTCTTATATTCGGGCCGATACGGTAAGTTCTGACTCTTGTTTCCATGGCTTGCACAGAGCTCAGCTGACTCTGTAAGTCTTTTTTTTTTTTTTTTTTTTTTTTTGTTTTGCTAAATTGTTGGATTTTTTGTTTTTTTAATACGATGAACACATGTAGTCTGGCAGCTACTTGGATTCCCGCCTCGCCTGTGAGGATATAAAGCAGAGTCTCTGAAGAGTCTCCAACAGTTCGGACTGGCTGCTCTGCCTGTTCGACCACAGGTCAGCTCACTCACACCATGAAGCCAAACCAGGAAACCTCCACAGGTCAGTGTCATTTCAGATCGTGTAAAATAGAAGATTCGTGCTGGGAGGATGAGGCTCGTTGTCCTGACGTCCAGCGAGCTGCTGTCACAAACACCCAGGAACACATGATGAAACTCAGCACTTCTGCTTTCTTTGATTTGTCTTCAATGTCTGTTGTCTTCTTTGTTCTTTCTGATGGTCACAAATGAGTTATACTGTAGGACACTGCCCCCGCAGGCCATGAGCGGTACTACTCTGCTCCACGGGCAGAATGCTGAACTGCATCCTGGATGGGCTCAGTGTGAAGCAGAAATGGACGTTCTGCTGCATCTGGCTGATCAAGATGCATCACTTCCACGTGCAAAGCTGCCGTCAGTGCTGCTGTCTGTCCGCCCTCATTAATGCTGCTCTGCTCTCTCTCTCTGTTTGAGTCAGTTTCTCTCCTTGTCCCTTGAAGATTTGTTGCTTTCTCATGTTTTCTTGGGTCAACATTCACGTTTTCCTAAGCAACCACGTATTGGACTTCCCTGATTTCCGCCGCGCTGCCATTCCTGTGGAGTTTCTATTCTGACGTTGCCTTGGTATTTGGCTCTGCTATTTCTGTCTCCTGTGTTGTGTTTAAGTCTGCCTTGACATAATTGGACATGTTTATCTGATCTCGCCGACTCCTGCTCATCTCTGTCTCTCTACATTAAAATATCTTCATTCTTACTAAAATCCTTTACTTTTTGAATTGCATCTGATTTTAACCGCTGTTTCACTTTGACACACTGAATGCTTCATCTATTTTCTATACAAGTGTTTTCTTCCAGAATGGCAGGAAGACAATTATCTTTTCTTTCCACCTTGGTTTGGGAATTGTTGCAGCTTGTTTTGTCACACATCTGGCCAGAGCTTTTTTTATGTGCATAATCGGGAAACTATTTTGCAATTGATCAGAAATTAGAAGTGGAGATGGTAGAAAAGCAGAAATATTGTCTTTTCTGCTGCAGCGGAGGATATACAGAGATGGATGTGTTTGAGGAACAGCTGGCAGAGGCAGTGAGGTGGATTAAAAATCACTATGAAAGTGTCAAATATATACAAAACGCCATGGAGTGGTACTAAGCACAACATTTCTTCTCAAAAAGAGTTTTCTTTTGGGAACCTCACCCAAACGCACATGTAACCCCTGACTGACGTTAATAAGGTGAAAGTATATAGACCGGTTGCTGGGTTCAGCAGGAGTACAGGAACAACTGAGGTTTGAGTGAAATTAAATGGCTGGAGGCAAGAAATGAGCAAGAACGAGTATAATATTTCAGGAAGACAAGCAAACAAAACTATATACAATTAACAAAATTCACAATAAGCCGGCATCTCAAAAATAAAATAAAATAAAATAAAACCCCACAAGTCTTTTCTGAGCTCAGTGTTTTGTTTCGTCCCTTTTAGTCGTGTAGTGGTGATTTATCTCAGTTCAGTTCATTTCCCGGTGTTGTGGTCGTTGTGTTGTTACCACTTGGTTGGAAGTTGTGAGAGAAGACTGATGCTCCTCGGTCCAAAGGTTGGTTCAGTTCGGGCTTGGCTCGCCATCTCTGTCCACAGAAGAATCCAGGTATCCAGCGTTCCAACGTCCAATCCGGAGGTTTCTTAGTCAAGCTATAATCCCTAGCCTGCACACAATAATGATAGTATTATTGTATACAACCTAACAGTGTTCATTATCATTTCTCTTTACATAGCTATGCTTTTTGTTTGTCTTCAATCAAATTATATTACCAATGTACCAATATTCAGCAATATAACATACATGCATGTTTTAACTCAAAGTATCTCTGTTGTACATAAATTGACTTTTTAACTCATGTAAGAAAATGAATTTATCCCTCTCACTAACACTGATTTAACCATGAATTTATGATTACTAGTGTATATTTTTAACCAATGAAATTATTGATTTTTAAACTGTTCTTTAATCTATTTGTAAATCAACAAATGAAACACAAGTTTGTTTGTTTTTTTTCTTTCTTTAGGGATACATTGCTGGAACTTATCCCTTGTGGCAGAAAAAGCCTTTCTGAGCTTCCACTTCAACATCACAAACAGCATTTCACAATTTGGAACAGAAAAAGTACATTCAAAATCAATATTACCAACACATTTACCAGAAAACAGTGCAAAATGAAAATAAAATACACTGTGGTACTACTATAAACTTAAATCTCCATTGGCAGAACCAAAAGTTAAACAAAAGCTGCATTTCTGTTGCCTTGAAACATAAAAAGTCTGCCCGCGATTAGCTTTAGCGTGTTGCTAATGAAGCTAACATGGCGTCTGCAGCAGCATAGTTCAGAACTCACCAAGATGAAGTTTTACTGCAAACACACGGTCGGGGAAACAGCCTCGTGGTCTCACAGTTTGTGCTCCCATCCACTAACAAAACACATGTTTGGTGTTATCATTTGAACAGCACAAATAGTTGTTTACAACGCCTGCTGGGATGGAAACTCACCAAGAGGAGGTTTTACTGCAACCACACGGTCGGGGAGGCAGCCTCGTGGCCTCACAGTTTGTGCTCCCATCCACAGGATGACCCGTGATTTGCTCTTGGACCCTCTGAGCCGCTAAACTAATGCGCAGAGGTCCACAGCACAAAATAATTTGTTTTCAAAATAAAATGACAAATACATTTAAATAAATAAAAACAGAAAATAGGTCATTTGTACTGGGTTACACACAGCTTGGCAACATCAGTGACGTCTGTACTTCCGTCCACTGTGATGCTGAGATCAGCCAACAGGTCCCGTCTGTCCTCTGATGTCTTCTGTTTGCCTCATTATTCTGGAATCAGAAAACTTCTGTTTGAAGATTGCGTCCTTGTTGGAGTGCGAACCTTTAGCTGCTTGCCGATGCTGAGTGGTGATATGAGTACTTATGAAAGGCCCCAGAGCTGAATCATTTCTCCATATGCTAACGATGCTACCCACCTCAGCACAGCCATGGTATCAACGCTACGTCACTTCCTGTCATGGTATCAACGCTGCATCACTTCCTGTCATGGTATCAACGCTACGTCACTTCCTGTCATGGTATCAACGCTGCGTCACTTCCTGTCATGGTATCAACGGTACGTCACTTCCTGTCATGGTATCAACGCTACGTCACTTCCTGTCATGGTATCAACGCTACGTCACTTCCTGTCATGGTATCAACGCTACGTCACTTCCTGTCATGGTATCAACGCTACGTCACTTCCAACAGCCTTGAAAGCTCCAGTATATGCTTCCAAAATGTATTGTGTGTGTGTGTGTGTGTGTGTGTGTGTGTGTGTGTGTGTGTATATATATATATATATATATATATATATATATAGTCACGCTTATTTGAAATAATGAGTTACAATCCAGTTTTACTATATCTGAATCGTAATGCATTACACTACTTTTCCATTACTTTTGAGTTACATTCACTGAAATAACCACAAAAATATGAATATAAATTCTAACTTGCTGAGATGTAGTTAATTGTAGCTGGTTAAAGGTTCAGTGGAGGTTCATGGCCTCTGATAATATTGATTTACTGATCTGTGCAAACTGCTGATTCTGCATACAGTCACCTGATTATCAAAGAGATTAACAAAATGAGCTGAGATAATATCTGCAGCAACTGAATATATTACATCAATTTGTAACATTTAAGAAAGACTGCTCAGTCTGTGTGACGATCCCAACAGAGAAAAGAGTCCAATGATTCACTGAGATGAGCATTTTTTCAACATTCAATACTTGAACCTGGAAACAGTGATCACTTGTCAGCTTCATCAGGTTATTCCTTTTCACAAAGCCACATGGCTTTTAAACATTTGCTTTTTGTGGAACATTTGCGAAAACATTACTGATATCTCAGATTAGAAGGGATGAAAAGTGCAGAACTAAATCAAAATAGATCAGCTGAGTATTCAGCTCCCACAGTGACCAAGTCTGAAGCAGCAGGAGAGTCATGTGTTCATAGTTTCTCCTGGAAGAGAACAGAAAGCTGAAACAATAAACACATTAGTTTCTCTGTTTTCTGCTGTTTGTGTTGCTGAGGTTTATTAGAACCAGCAAGCAGAGTACTTGTCAGGAATTAGTCAGATTAGAAGATTACTGTGACACACATCACAAATACTGTGATGAAATCAGACACTGAAAAGTTTATCTGCATGTACTGGAAGGAGAAGAAGAAGCGTGAACATCCAAAAGGGCTGGAGGCATCTTGGTTTTAGAAAATGCAAAGAGAAACGCTTGTTATTCTTGTTGACCTGACCTCGAAGACAAAAAGGTGAACATAACTGAAAAGCATTTTCAAAAGAAATCTATCGGTCCTAAGAGTAGTCGAGCTCCTGAGCCCAGCCTCTGTGGACACGGCGTGCCGGAAGAGGCAGCATGAGAAGCCTGTAGCTTCCAACCACGACCACCTGGCACTGCTGAGACTGGAGAAGTTGTTTGAGTTGTGATTAGAGCGTGGTAATTTAGGTAAGAGGATATTGCGCGTAGCATTTGCCCGGGGACGTTAGCTTTAGCATTGTCAAGACTCAAATAAACAGTCTGTGTTTGCTGAAAGGGCGAACTGCACCGTGTCTTAAGTGAGAGCGAGCTGCGGGAAACCGCAGAGCTCCGTTAAAGCTCCTGAAGGTGTCGGGGGATCAACCTGTCTCACTCACTGAAGAACCCAACAGACTCACAGAGCTAGAGTTCAAATCAATTCAATTCAGTTCCATTTTATTTCTATAGCGCCAAATACAACAGTCACTTCAGGCAAAAACAACAGTTCCACCTGAGCAAGCAGAGGAGACGGAGGAAAGGAAAAACTGTCTTTTAATAGGAGAAACCTGCAGAACCAGGCTCAGAGCAGACTTTCTGCTGTTCTGGTAGGTCAGGGGATCGAGGAGAGAGGAGTTCAGGACAGTAAGACGGACTGCTGGATCTTATGGGACCATATAGAGTCTGGCTGTTGGGGATTTTAGATTCTATCCCAGATTCAACAGGAAGTCAATGAAGAGAAAGTCACATCAGGGTGGTGTGATCTCTCCTGTTGGAACTTTCATTGCAGCACAACTACACAGAAGACAGATGGGAGGAGGTTCCCGCCTGATCTGAATGAATCAGCAGGTCACTCATTGTTCCTTTTTTCACACCAGACTTTACTTCCTTGCATACATCCTTTCACAAAGCACACACATCTTGTGTCTGTCAAGTTTTCATGTTGAAAGGGTGACTCTAATTTCAGTACTTGAGAATTTAACATGTTTTCTTTTTCTTTTCATTTTGTGCTTCCGTGGCTTTGGAGAAACAGTATTTGAGAAACTGAGAAGATCCCGTGAAGGAATCAGGTGAATTCCACATAGAAGTGTCCATAAACGGTCCAGGAGGCTGCAGACATTGTAAATGTTGAAGAATCATCCGTCCTCGTTTCCCCAGAGAGTTCCCCCTATTTTCAGTTTGAAACTTCAGTCTGACTTTATTCAAAAAACCGTAGGCTCTTCAGACAAAATCGCTTTCTTTTTCTGAACAGTTTCATCTGTTCTTGACTTCAAACAATGTTTTCAGATCACAGACTGAGCTGGTGAAACAAAAACACTCCTGAGCATTCATTATGCTCCGCGAAAATAACAACCAACTTTTCCAGACTGGCAACTACACAAGGAAAACTTTTTAAAGATTAAAAACATTTTAGTTTAGACAAACATTGGTACAACTTTATGCCAGATGTCCTTCCTGAAAAAACAAAAGGTTAGGACTACCTGAGAAATCTGAAAAAAGATTAAAAAAAACAACAACAGGAGGCAGCAGTATTCAAACCTCATCAAGCCATTTCATGACTGTGGAACCGACGGACGGTTTCTGCTTCAGCATCTCTCCTCCTCTGTGGTTCTGGGTCACCTGAGTTTTTCCATTCATGTTCACAAATCAATCATTTCCTGCAGAAATCAAACTGGAACATTCTGTCTGCTTTTCAAAGATGCACAAAGTTCTTAAGTGTGCCTTATATTATTTCTTTGAAACTATCAGATTCATTTTGAGCAGTCGTTTTCTCTGGTGTTTCAGTCAGGGCCAGTGGTCACCGAATAGCAACACCCCTCTCCCAAGCATCGCAGACATATGCTGCACAATATAAACACATTCTGAAATCAATTCAACAATACCTTAGAACATGTCAGCTGATCAACAAGCCTGAAGCATCAAGACACCAGATCTCCCCTCACTGCCCACTTCACAGAGTGGGACAGGGTTTTTCCTCCAAGAAGCAAAATCAAAAGCACATATTAGCCCAACAGAGAGAGAAATGAAACAAAGCCTGGCACTCACCACCTGATGAAATCCATCCTGCGATCCTTACTGATCAATCGCTCTATGGCGTCCTTATTAAATTCTGCACAAAGCCGTGTTTTCAGTTAGTTTTTTAAATTTTAGGATGTTCATCTGCTTGAAATTTAATTTTCTTTTTACAATCTGCTGCTTGAAAAAGGCTCCTGAAGCAGGTCCACAGTCGTATCAGTCGGTCAATCACCCTCCATCAAGTTTTCAGAAAAACAAACGGCGCTTCAACGTCAACATGAGCCAATTGCCCATGAGCCAATCAGAGAAGCTCATCTGAAAGACCCCAGAGAGAATCTCTAGAAACCTCAGCTGTCTGTCAAGAACATCCGAACCTGATTGGCTGATGAGACTGCCACTCAGTGAGACACAACCCGGCAGCATCCAGCTTGGATCCGAGTCAGCTGATGAAACTACAGCTGACCTCTAACCCCAGCTGAGGGACGGAGCTGTGATATGTCACTGACATATCACTGACACTGGACATTTGAGCTCTACTAAATATAACCATTTGTTTTCTGGATAAAGCTGCAAACTGAACAAGTCATTGACCCCAGGAACATTTCAGAATGAGCTTTAATGGAGAAAGAAAATCATTTTTGACGCCCTAACAGCACAACCCTGATTTTGAAGAGCTATTCTCGACCACGGACATCCGGGTAACTAGGCACGTTCGGGTATATGAGGTCCTTAGCAACCAGTGCGAGGGGGCAAACGATCACGGACAGTGCTGCAGGCGGAGCGCTTGTGTGGAGTTTGTTCTTGCTCAGTATTTGTTATAGATTGAGAGATATAGATATATAAAACTATGGTGAAGAATTGTTGTGTTAAACGGCACCAGCAGTGTAGCTCGACAGTCTCACTTGTCCTTTTATATGATACCAAGCGAGGCTCCTGAACCAGAAAGGAGGTGAAAGTGGCTGTTATAAACAGAACCGCCGACAGCAAAACACCGGGAAAACTGGCTACCGAAATCAGACTATACTACATATGTATGTTCTGCACACTTTGTAACAGGTAAGAAAGGAAAGTTTAGAGCTGCCATTTCTAGTTTCTAGACTAGCGTTATATGGGTGGATGTGAGCTGAGCCTGTTAGCCCGTTAGCCTGGCATGCCAGACTTTATGTATTACACACATATAAACCATAAAGAGATCCGTGTTTCCCCATGTATCTCTGACCATGGAGAGACAGTCTGGCGTGCCAGGATATGAGCCTGTTCCTTTAAGTGTAGTAACAAACAAGCGCTAGCAGGCGAGCTAACGCTAGCTTGTTAGCGTCCTCATTTTAATCAAACTGTGTTCGTCAAATACATTTTTTTAAATAGACACCTTTTATAGCAACATGTGTACTTACCAGGAGCTTTGATGAGGTAGTGGTTCACATCTGGGTACCCAGACTAGGCCATTGTTTTGGATTAGTTTATTTAGCCAGGAATCAGCTGTGTGCTGTATGGACGCAAATCCAGCCCGACTAGTGGTGTGTATCGCCTAGTATCTGGCGATACGATTCGTATCACGATTCATGGGTCACGATTCGATATATCCCGATATATCCCGATACCAATGTTCATGACGATTATTGCAATACTTTAGGAACAATAAATTTGTAAACTAGTAGTACTTCATGAGAAAACTTGTATGAAACACATTTTATTCATCCCAAATGCAACAGAAGCACTCAAGCAACTATATTTAACAGCAAACAAGTTGCAGGCTACTTTTTCATTTAAACAGTAAATAAAAATAAAGGCTACATATACCTTCAATAATGTAACATGTTTTGAGAAAATAAAGTGCAATCATTGTAAAACCTTGAACTGAATTGATTTGAAATTCCTTTATTTGTCTCACAGGGGGAAATTGCAATGAGGAAAAAAAAAAGAAATGCAAAATATGAGAATTTACAAGGTCCAACCATACATAGAAAAATTAACTATAAATTTAGGATAAATATAATTAAATAACAGATACAAACTAAATGACATAATTTAAATATAGTTTAAATATAAGTTTCAGAAATAACAGATGTACACTAACAGATATAAATCAAATATAAATTAAATATACATTTAAGACAGAACACATATGTAAGACAGAACACATATGTAAACTATAATATTAATAACAGATATGAGTTACATATTATTTAAATATACATATAGGACAGACACATGCACAATATTATAGAAAAATGTGAGAGACGTGAAAAGACAAATACACAGGAGTGTCATTTAGAACAGTGTGTGGTGTGTGTTTGGACTGGTTGGAGCAGTGCTGGCTGTAGAATCTGATGGCAGCAGGGAGGAAGGACCTCCTGAGGAGGCAACGCTCCTTCTCACACCTGGGGGAACGCAGCCTGTCCCTCACACTGCCCAGGGCCCTCAGGGTGTCCTGCATGGGGACATCCTGCTCAAATGCATGTGGGTTGGTGGTATTTCCGCGGTATTTGACTTTTGCAAAGCACATTTTACAAATGGCGTGGCTCTTATCTGTCCCTCCGTCCTTGTTGTAAAAGCCAAAGTGCGTCCAGATTCCGGCTTTATAAATATTTCTCGGAGCGTCTCCCACTTCCTCCGCCACGGGAGACTGTCGTGTGATCCAATTACCGCGAGATGGTAGTGTAAAGAAACCACCCGGGAGAGCTCTCGCGAGATGCTGTTCTTCCTCTGGCGGACTGGTGGCTCTGCAAAGCTCTTGGTGTGGTGTGCTGCCAACTAGTGGCCAGGAGTAAAAGTGCAGCACACAAATAGACACCTCAATGGATATTTGCCGTGTAAATACATAATTAAAAATCGATATGGACGTATTTTGAATCGATGCGAGAATCCCGTGACGTCATATCGCGATATATCACCGAATCGATTTTTTTAAACACCCCTAAGCCCGACCATGTGAAGCTTTGCCTTATATCTTGCTAAAAGCTTCAGGCTTCAGCCCATCCTGATACTGGTGAGCCACACCTGGCACCAGGGACCAATAATAAACTTGTTCTACAACACAACAAAACGCTTAAAGTTTTAATAACTGTGCAAGCCCTTACTGTTGCTACAGTCCCTTCCACGTTGTTTGCCCCCCCGGCCCGGTAATTAAGGAAGATCACGTGGTGCGTGACGTCACGCCGATATCGAGAATGGTCAACAACATTTTCTTGGTGATTCCAGTCCACCTTGTATGTTGTTCCTTTTATTTTACTCTGTGGATGTATGTAGACACGATCTGTAAATACAAAGTGAGAACATAAACATGGAACAAAAAAGCTGCAGAGACCCAAAACAGAGGGACTAAAGTGGCTCCTGTGGCTCCAGAGGGCCTCTTCCAGACCTCTGGAGGAGTGAGCATTCCAGCTTCCATTCAGGCATCTCACCGTCTGTCAGCATGGCGGCCGTCTTCTGAATGTCTGTTCACAGGACAACGGCGCTCGGAGCCACTGAAAAGACAATTGTATGAAAACGGCTCCCAAGGTGGAACTTTCAGAAAACACTTAGACGCCGTCTCCATGGCTACTGAGCAGAAACGCACCGACTGAGCATGTGTTGGATGGCCGGAGTAAACAGTGGTTGTGCACATGCTCAGTAGAGGGGCAAACAGGCAACGTTTTCCTCCAGAGTGTCTTGAATCCCAGTTGGTTTTCTCCTGGTTCCAGTCCAGATTCTCTTGGTCCAGGTCCTGGTTCTAGTCCAGATTCTCCTGTGAAGAGAGAAATAATAAAATAATATAATGAAATAAAAGCAGTGTTTACAATAGTAAACAGATAAATAAAGAGGCGTCTGATGTCAGCTTAGGTTAACATTTTAACACGAACATTGTCGGTTAATTAGTGTAATTAGGCTTTTATCTACTGTTTTGCAGGATAACAGTCAGCCTCCCACTGCGAGTCTAATTCAGATGAAGACGTGATCGGCGCCGGACTGACGAAAGATCTGCACTGAAGCTTGTTTGTGACTTCCATTACTGAACTCCATCAGTATCTTGAGCACGCGTGGGCTTTATCCAGCTGAGTCGGTGGGAGTTTGTTTCCTTTATATATTTAATGTAACTGCTGAAGTGTGTGGCGCAACGGAGGGGAATTTACAGTAGCTGTCAATCACAGAAATATCAATTTCAACATATCATTTGGCCCTCAGATATGTACACTGCTCCCGCCACACACCGGTGCAATATGAGTGACTGAACACAAGACTGAATTTATTTTGGATTAATAATGTCTCATGTAGCAACTGTCATGCATCGGTTGTCACAGAGAGTCTCCATCTGCATAAACAAAATACCGCTGCCAATTAGATAGACAACTGGCATTCCTCCCTGCAGCTATTCTGTGAAACCTCACTTCTTCCACCAACAGACAATATTTGAATTTCTCCAGCATGTGAACACTGTCTTCACATGACTCACAGGGCTGACAAATCTGAGAGACATTTCCCTGCATTAAAGCAGAGAAACAAATTCTTTTCCACAGCCTTGCTCCTGTAATTAGACGTCCGTTTTGTGTGGGATGAGCTATAATTGTGGATCGCAATGTATTTTTCTTTTCCACTAAATAAATAACGTGGCTCATATTTACAAGAATTGTCTGCAGCTTTTACAATATTATCAAGTGCATTTAATTATTTCCTCAGCTCTAAATGGCACAAGGTTGTGTTTACTGCACCTAATTCCAGCGTTAAGGGTTGAGTCCACCAACTGGGCCGTTAGCTTTAACCCGCTGAGGGTCCACCTCCCCAGAACCATGCCGCTCTCCCGGTGACCTGCCCCTGCATCATAAATGTTTAATGAACCAATTTACAGTTGTGTTACCCAAACAAAGCTTCTGTGTGTAGGTGGGCGGCTGGCCGAGGGGGTGGAGAGAGGAGAGCTGTGGTTTGAATTTGAAGTGTTAGTGGAGCTCGGCTCAGCTCGGAGTGACGGAGACCACAAACCCAACGTCTGCTGCTCACTGTTCAGCCGACTGTAACTGCAACAGGAGGGCTACGTCCTGAGTTAGACCTGAAGAAGCGTCTGCAGAGTGAACTCCAACACTTCGGAGCAGTTTGTTTCTTAAGACATGCACACGTGAGGAAACCTGTTATCCCCCAATGGATTGAGAACCCTCCAAGCTATTTTTAGAATCACAATGTCATTATCATTGCCGACTGTAACATGAGGCACTGTTCTGTTCCTTCAGGTGGTTTTTCCTCGGCTGGAGTCCAGCTGAGCCGACAGAGCGTGAAGTTTGTTTACAGAAAGAAGGAACCTTATTGGTACCAAGTGCATCACATGACATGATAGAAACACAGCTATAGAGCCCTCTAGCTGCATGGCTGTATGGCTGTATCTGTATAATGTGTGAAACATTGTTGCAAGCTAAATGACATCATCGTATAATTTGCATATCTGCTCATTTGCATATCTAGGTCAAATTAGATGGTGACATCATTTCAACTGACACATTGTTGCAACTCAGGAAAGTTCTAAATGACTCATCATTAAGAAAGAAGGAACCTTATTGGTGCAAAACCTAACAACATGACGTGACAGAGATCCAGACACAGAGCCCTGATCATTCAAGGACATCTACGTACTGACGTAAATCTATTATGTTTTATTATTCTTTTACAAATGCAGAAATGCTATCTACAGTCACAAATGAAATTTGATTGGTGTCTTGCCTCATATCATCACACAGAATTATCTGAATAATTTAGATTAATGTAGGGTTTCCTGTTTGCAATTTTTTCTGTTAAATGTCTATTTACTTAATTAACCACATATTCAATTTGATAATAAAAAAAAAATAGTTGAACATGCATGAATATTATAACTCAGTTACTAACTCAGTTACTTTTTTGAAGAAGTAACTATACCTAATTACTTTTTAAAAGTAATTTGCCCAACACTGCTGAGCACTGAACATGTGTTCACTGAGCCTTGTTGTCAGTTCAGAGCTGCAGTAGGCCACCCAATCAGAGTCCGGCGAATCAGGTCACACATGTGACACTCTTGTCATTAACCTTCCTCTCCTCCCGTCCACATGCATACGTACAAATGAAGTTTTTCCAAACTCCACGTTGCGGCCCTCACCAGCAGTAACAGGCAGTGGGAAGAACAGAGCAGCTTCACAGTGGCAGACTGAACCGATGAGCCAGAGGTAAAACCAGCCCTCGATCAGCTGTTCTCAATGATCTCGTCATGTCCAGGTCACCCAGGGTGCTGAGAATGCTTACAACTTGAACACACATTGCTCACATCCTTCAGTCTGTTCTCAGTCTGTTTTCAAGGTCAAGAGACCAACAAACCATGGAAGATGATTCAATCAAACAACAATAAAACACTCTGGTAAAAAGTTCGACACGCATTAAAATTCTTCTTTCATAAGAAGAACATGTGCTGGTAGGCTTTTTCACGTTGCACTAAAGGAGGGAATTCACTGTCAATATTTGTGCTGAGGTATTGCAGTCTTGTGCTATCTCTCCAACCTGATTATCTGTGATGACAGGTGCGATAGCAGAACACTTCGCCCTCAAATCAATCTGCATTTCTTTGATTTTTGACACAGTGAAGCTGAGAACAGGACTTATTGAACCACAGACCGAAATCTTAGAAGATGAGTGATAAAGCTCGATCTAGTCTCGGCTTGACTGGAGATGTCCAGGTCCGAGACATTTTACACGACTGTACTTGCAGATGAATATCCTTGAAAATGATCATGACATTCACAATCCTTCATCTAATGTTATTTTCTCCAGCCTTCATTCAAAACTCATGTTCCTGATTGCCATAGCAACCTTCTGTGTGGTACGATCACCTCAGCAAGGTCACCCGGGGTGCGATCATTGTGCTCGGTGCCACTTCTGAGTGACTCTGAGGAGGCAAATAAGATCAGAGGAGACTTTCTGCTGTTCCGGTTGGAGTTCATGCGATAGAAGGAAAAAACAGGACAGGACAGAAAGCAACACTCAAACAGACGTAAATCCCCCTGCTGCAGACGGGACGGAGGCTCAGACCACGAACTTTCAGTTCCACTGTCAAAATATTCAAATGACTCCACTTGTCAGTCCATCAGCGTTGCGATTCTGACCTGAAATATCCCCGATCACGCGGCTTGTCGGCTTGTTGGCCTGAAACCTGTGTTTGCCTTTAATGAGCTGCTCACCCCCGGAGCAAAGAGGTCTTTAATCCAAACAAAGCTGCTTCTCCAGCCAGGTGGACAGTCTCAGCTGAGTTCAGACACTCTGCAAGCCAAAGTTTCACATCGTGAGCAGAGGAGAGCAGCAGCTTTGAAGCAGCTTCAAACACTTTCATGCTGGACGAAATGGGAACCTTCGTTTTCTCTCAAAAGAATCCAGGGAGATCAGGACGCTTTGATCAGGGGCGGATGATAAAGGTTCAGCCAATACTTCATTGATCTCCAACAAAGCTCCAAGCTCAGAATGACCACGATATTACCTTGACTAGTGTCATTTACATCCACCGCCAGCATCATCAATGAGGTCCGACGCGTTTTCTGGAACATTCGTCTCACTCCTCTGATCGAAGACTCTCCCAGTGTCAAATGAAAACTGGAAAAATGATAAAAACCCTGCTAGACTCCATTTTTGATGACGCTGATGTAAAGGGTAACACTGTACAGCTAAAGCCTATACTATATTTTAACATTATATTTTCTTTTCAACAAAAGCCTTTAAAATAATAGCAGAGTAATTTTGCCTGTTAGCATTAATCACTTTTCTAAAGCACTTACTATTCACCAGAGACACCTTTCACAAATAAAGTTCCTCATCTTTATTTGCTTATTAATCAGGCCCTCCTTTGAAATGTTTGCATAACTAGAGGCCAATATAATCTGACACCGAGGTGGGAGTAATTTTAATTCTGAAGATTAATTGACGCTGAGGGCACAAGCTGTGAGTGATTGTCCACAATCTCACAACAAAGCTGCTGAAACTTCAGACGCTTCTCTCCAGTCAAAGCCTGGCGTCCCGGGAGAGGTATTTATTGAGCTGAAAGATGGTGCTTGTCCTATTTTTGGGCGGTTTTGTTTCCTATGTGCTGGCACTCTCTTGTGTTTTCGTGCTGCTGTGTTTTGAAGTCTTGGTGCTCCGTCTTCAGCTGTGATTACTCACCGTGGTCCCGGTGGATTCAGGGGTCAGGAGCCGCTGAGGAGCTGGAACCGATTCCTCACAAACAAACACAGGGATGTGCTGCTGAAGGACAAGGCAACTTCACTCTACAGCGCGTTTCAGCAACCGTGCAACTCAACGTGCTTTAAGGTACAGAAATGGAGAGTTTTCATGCCGAAGATCATGAAAATGGAGAGTGAAACACTGGCGTGGTGGTGCTGGAAAGAGAGTTCTGCTGGACTGAACGGCAAGTTCAGCTTTTAAAAACATCCAGGCAGTTCAGTGACAAGTCAAAACGTGACCTTTGTCAAAAGGAGCTTAACTATTACTGGAACACCTCCACCCTGACCTGATGACCAGCTCCACCCTGACCTGATGACCAGCTCCACCCTGACCTGATGACCAGCTCCACCCTGACCTGATGACCAGCTAAACCCTGACCTGATGACCAGCTCCACCCTGACCTGATGACCACCTCCACCCTGACCTGATGACCAGCTCCACCCTGACCTGATGACCAGCTCCACCCTGACCTGATGACCAGCTAAACCCTGACCTGATGACCAGCTCCACCCTGACCTGATGACCACCTCCACCCTGAGCTCCACCCTGACCTGATGACCACCTCCACCCTGAGCTCCACCCTGACCTGATGACCACCTCCACCCTGAGCTCCACCCTGACCTGATGACCAGCTAAACCCTAAACACAGAGCAGCAGCCATCGACCTTTCGGACCTTTCGTTTGGATGTGTGTGTGTGTGTGTGTGTGTGTGTGTGTGTGTGTGAGTGTGTGTGTGTGAGAGAGAGAGAGAGAGAGATGTCAAATGTACAAATCAGTGAGACTCCTTCATTTTAGGAAACCACAGAACATCGTCCAACCTGAAACAACGGTAAAATAACAGCAGAGGTGATACAAACGTTTACTGTCTGGAGGCCGAGGAGGAACAGAACATGAAGGGAAAGAGGAGAGAAGGAGGAGAGGGCAGAGAAGACATCACCAATGCTAATGCTAAGCTAAGCTAGCTAACGAATAACGAATCTGTGGGGATTTATTTGGTGCTTTGAGGAGAACTGGTCTCTCTGCTGGACGAGCCTCAGGAACATCGTTTGACCACGTTTAGTCTCAGAGGACTTGAACAGCCGACTGCAGCGCTGCCGTCTGCTCTGACATTTCAAATCATGGAGAATGTCTTCCGGTTTTCCAGCAAATCAAGCTTGAGATAATGCATTTTAGTCATACTTTATTTCCTGACTTTTGTTCAATAAACATATAATAGAAAATCTGATTTTCCGTTTCCTCAACAGGACCAAAAATGAAATTCTCTCTTTGTGTTCATTTGATTCCCAATTCAGACACTCTGGTAAGAAATGCTTTACATTACGGGCTTAAAACTGCCTTGAAATGCAAAATAACAGGATCTTAAACATGCAATTCAAAATGCAATTTATTGTGATTAACTATGGAAATGCGGCGATTATTCACGATTACATTTTTTAAAGTTTTGACAGCCTCAGTTAATACATTCCTGACATCTGCTTCGTCATATTGAGACGTGGAGGTATTGCAGACACATTGATCTGTCTCCAGGAAATCGATGGTCCTTCCCTTTCAAGTGGCATATGGACCTGGTAAATGGACTTTACTGATATATCATGATAACATGACTACAGACGTCAGTATCAGCGGCTGATATGTTTCTTCTCTCCCTCTCAAACACATCCACACATAAAGAAACGGAGATGAGAATCTAACAGCTGAGCTGCAGCCAGCCCTAATGCGCTCACAGAGGTCCAGTCTACAAGGCTGTAACTCATTCTAACAAAGGCACCTATGTCATTTGTGTAACATGTACAGACTACAGATCTTCCTCTGGGACAGTAAAAACCACTTTGAACAGATAAACACGTGGCCATCGTCTCGGCTTGACTTTCAGCGGAGAAATGTGACGAGTGAAAGGAAATCTATTGTTGTGGTTCATTATTCATTGCTCCTGCTCGCCCGTCATCTCCGACATGCCTGCTGTCGTTTCAGCTGAAAGCCTCAAAGACACTGTTTCCATCACTTCCTGAATGATCTAAAGACTATTTATTGGGCCTCTGTGTCATTACTCTGAAATAACACAACAGAAACGGTGACAGTTGTACAACATGGATCAAATGTTTCTGGATAGAAAGTCTTCACTAGATTCTCGCTGTGTGACTGACTTCAGGCATCTGAACAACATGAGATCATGAGGGAAACAGGAATATTTAAGCCCCAGCATGGAATCAGAAGTATGTGATTTGATAAAGACCTGTATCCCCTGTGCTAAATCTGAAGTCTGAGATATTCAACCATCTAAAGGTTCCTCCATTTTTAGTGATTCAGCAGTGTGTGTGCATATTACACTGGATCACTCCCATTCATCCATTCATGCACAAATGTACACGCCACTGTATCTGCTTGCCCGATGACTGACCAGTGATCTGTCCAGAGCATGTGCTCCCTTCAGTTCTGGAGGAAGTCTGGATGAAACGGTTTCAAAAGATGCTGAACGGTCTTTTCTGTCAGCCCATGTGTATTATCACTGTGAGAATGAACATTTTTATCACTTCTGACTGGAGAGTCAAAGCCGTGACTGACAACAAAAGTCAGTCAAGAATCAGAATCACAATTATTCATATGTTTGTGAGCTTGTAATTAACACACGAGAGAACCTATTCAGAGCACAAAAATGATTAATTCTGAATCTTTCAGCTAGATTGGAACCTGGAACATGATGCCACAGGGTAAGCTGTTGTTATCATCTTCCTCATCATCCTCATCTTCCTCGTTGAGAGCCCAACAGGGAAAGGGATGGGGTTTGAACCAGGGAACAGTAACATGTAAAGTTTCAAGTCCTTTTTATCCGTTTTTCATCGCAAAGTCCCACTCAGTACCTGTGATATGTTGAAAATGTGTCTTATACGGTGGTGTGTGGACATGTCTGTACATGTTGCTTTGAGGCAACAGTTCTTCAGTTATTCTTCCATTTCTTTAACCAAGCAGGATGATGGGTTTGGTGTTCATGCAGGTAATACTCCTCTAAAACCCCTAATCTTTACTACACTAAAGTGGCACACAGCGGTGGTGATGATGAGGCTGGAGACAAGTGTTGGCGTTCATATCCACCCCTGAAATCCATTTGGATATTCAAATCGGTGCCGTCACTCCACGATCTTGCAGAACACCGCTGCTCATTCAGAACCTCCATGACGAATCCAGCCCTCTTCCAAACAGGAACAACCTCTAGCCTCACCTATTAATGTTTTAATGCCAGGAACCACAGTCGAGGTAAGCATATATCTCTGTGCCCAGACCTTTTTAACAGAATCTTAATGGAGGGATGATAAGCACTTTGCGTGGTACAGCTCAGTGTGCACTAAAGCGGCCTCATCTCTATCAAATTTCACTCAGCAGTAAAGATCGCCTCTAATGAGAGGAGGAAAGCTGTGAACTGGACTAAAGAATTGCTCTCAGGTCAGGTGCAAGTCTTGGATTTGAGATTTGTTGGACATCACGGCTCAGTTTGCTCCTGTTTAATGGCATTAAAAGAAGTTTGGTCAAATGTACACAAAGTCATTAAGTGAGGTTCCTGTTGGCTTGCCGCCCCATTCTGAGGAAGTATGGACTTATCCAAACCTCTAAAAGAAGGTCCTGGCAGAGACAGTCATGTATTCATCCATCTTTATCAAGGCTGGGACGGCAGCGAGCGAGAGCTCATGCTAAACAGACGTATGGCACAGGGCAGGGTGCGCACGGGGAGGGTCACCCATCACTGACAAGAGTGATTTATCCTGTTATGACACCATATAGTCACAGTACATGAACGCTCTGAGACTGAAAACATCACTGTGAAATAAAAAGACGACTTTGTGATGTACTGGGTTGGGTAGCTGTAGACCAGTCAGGGTCTCACACATTATGAGTCCATAAAAGGAACTATATCGTAGTCACTTCTCACATCACACTGGATAAAAAGGATTACACTGTACGTCAGGGTGTCAAATCGTGCAACCTCTGAAGCTGTCGGCAGCAACTCGCTACAAAAGCATCGCTATTACAGTAATATTTTTTTCTGTAAAATCATTAATAACTAATAACATTTGGCCGACTGAGGGAGTAACATCACTAGCGGATGGTTTGGGTGACACACACACAAACACACACGCCCTGCTAAATACAATGAAGAAGCGCTTTGCGCTGATACAGACACAACTAGCACAGGGTCAGGGTAGATCTTGAAAATACAGACACATTTTTATCGACTGGAGCACATCTGAAATTTCCCATGCCAACACTCATGATAACAGGGAAACGTGTGGACTGTTTGGTTGATGCTGGTATTCCAAATTCAGTCTTGAATCCCAGATAATAAACACATAGCCTACAGTTCAAAGTTTTGTCATTCAATATCCGAATCCGGCCTCAGAACTAAATAACTTTTTCCACATCCTGTTAGCTGTGAAAGGCTCCACACTGGAACACGTACGTTCACTCATTCATTGCTATTGTCTAAACTTTGCCCTGTGAATCTGTTGGGGCAGATTTAATGATCAGATTGGGGATTGTGGTCACATCAACCCAAGACGGCACCAAAGTGACGGAAGTGTTAAATTCTGACATGATGTTTCACACAGCCATTATTTCTCCACTGTATGTGTATCACTGGCCCAGTTTACATGGGTGTTTATTCAAACCGAATGAAAACAATGGTGTTAAATGCATCTGTATACGTACATGGACGGCATACGAAGTGATCCACAATCAATCCTGGTTTACCAGGGCCCTGGGTGAAACGGCGTCCTGTGACAAAGTCTCTCGCGGAACTTTCAGGTCTTTTTTACCTTTGCAGCCAGCAGTCCTCAGCGCCGAGCAGAGTGTTTTTATCTGATGAATTTAACGTTCCAACATTTCCATGAGACGCTGCTCAGAGAGCGAGTGCTCCCCCGGCCGGAGTCCCGCCCCGCCAGCACATCCCGGTGTAAAGCACCGGGACTCCGCTCCGCCTACCGATGTTTCAAATTAAAGGTGCTGTAGGCAGGATTCGGTATTGGTGATTTGACCCATCTAAGATGGCGATTTGAAACCCAGCACAGCCAATCCTGTCCTGTTTTCTCTGACATCACGCCCTTATGCAAGTTAAACCCCTCCCACAAGAACGTGTGATGAACACTCCTCGACCAATCACGGTTAGAGGCTCAGGGGCTCTTCTGATTGGTCAAAGATACCTGGAGCTGTGGAGATTCCTTTTCAGCTCAGAACAGAGACAGATGGAAACGCTGCGCCCTCGCGGTAGTGCAATTATGCTACACTCCTAAAGGATTATCAGTGGATACTCTAACATTTAATCCAAAGAAAACACAGAAAAATTAGCATTGACTAGCAAAATCCTGCCTACAGCACCTTTAACTGGTGTCGGTGTTAACTTGTGACCAACAGATGTTGAAATACCGACTGAAACTTGCAGTCGTTCGAGCGAACGTCGGTTATCTACAGTTACAGTAAATTTATACGTTTAGATTCATTTGTGAGTCTTAATTTAACATCTGCTGTTACCAGCATGTGTTTACACAGATATCCGTCACTTGTTAACAAGGGAACCAGTTAATCCAGAACACCGGCTGGGCAGTCTGCTAGTAGTCTGCCTCGGAGCTCTTTGAGCAACTCGTTGTGATCTGCATCCATCTCTCCTCTCCAGTGTTTGTTCTCTCATGGTTTTCATTAAAAAAGTGTTTCTTAACCACCATCCAGTTCTTCTGCTTGTTTATGTTTTGTGAAGTGGATCCACTTGGATGTTTACAGTATATGACACATTTGCAACCCGCTTTACCTACAATCCCATTATACGGGGGATTTTTGGGCCCATGTAAATGAGGCCCGTTGCTTTGAATAAAATGAGCAGAAACAAGAAACACCTCATAAAATCATATTTCATGTATCTATTCGTAGCTGACACAAAGTTGCACAACAACAGGCCCTAAACACAAGATCAGTAGAGGCCGGGGTGGATCACACTGGACCAGACCCCAGGAGCAGACTGAGACAGGAAGCCCCTGAAACAGTACAGTACATCACAGCAGGGGGCGAGATGCTGGCAGGAAAGGCAGACATGGAACGCCATAACCGGGTTGACGCACAGTGTACAGAAACATCTGTGGTGAGTACGGACTGGAGAACCCAGAGTCTAGATGGAGAACACCCCAGAAAGTTACTCGTTATGAATAACTTACCAATACACTTTGCACTGAGAACTGTTCTCACTCAAAGCACTTTAAAATGCACACAGCACTTTTAAGGAAGCTAATTTGCACATAAAATAATTTGCACAATCATTGTCATTTTAAATTATTTATCTGTTGAAAAACTGTTTGTCTGTGGGTCCAGTCGAGGTACGTCACCTCGGACCGGCAAGACAAAGATGACAAAAATCTAATTGGGGAATGTGCAAAATATGTGCCTGTTTTTAATTGGCTTCTCTTTTAGGTGTTGGTGTGCATGCAGTGAATGTGAGGAGGTGCTGGGTGTGAGTGTGGTGAAGTGTGTGGTTTTTACTCACCTTCTGCTCTTGTGTCCAGGTGTGGTGTCCGGCCAAAAGATTCCCCGGGGGACCAGACGTCACTAAAGAAGGTTCCGGGCTGGACCAAGAGTGGGAACAGGCGGTTTCACAGATTTTAAATATGGCTTGGTTTCATTTATTTATTTGGACTATTTGGGCCCGGTCACACCGCCCGAACTTTGCCAGAGCGCTCCTTGAACGGTAGGGAGGGGGGCCGAACGCTCGTCACCGCGCACAAAATGGGAAAAAAATTGAAAACACGGGCGTTGGCTTAGTGGAGCAACGCTGAAGCCAGCGTTGCTTTAGCGCTGGTTTTGCGGTAGAGAGCTGCAGAGAGCGGTAGCGAGCGTTGGTATAGCGGCGTTCTGTGACTACGGAGCTGAACGGACCATTTTGATACAAGTTCTGATCAATTTTTGATAGAAGTGGATAGTTGAAGTTCATCATGCGACATGGACAAAAGAAGAGGAAGGCTGGAGAAGGAAAGGCAGCAGCCTCCAAGAAGATCATTCATTACTGGAGAGACAGCTGGATTCCAAAGTGGCTTGTGGCCGGCCACTAGGCGGCAATGCCATATGGCCGTTCTGTTGTGCCACAAGCCATTCAGGAGTGGCTTATGACAAGACCACTAGAGGGAGTAGTGTGTTAACGCTGGTCGTCTTGACAACCACAAATTAACTTTACGGTACAGGAAATTTGCGACGTGTTTTTTTTTCCTTTATTAACAAGAACGACTGGAACATTGTAAACATATGAGGAAATGTTATCATTCAATGTGCTTTTAAATTAAGTGGAAATGCGATTAAGGCTTGTTTCATTTTTTTATATCTCACACCGACATCTGTAGACGTATGGTCGCCGATGATTGAACAATTAAAGTCAAGTGACCGTCTGTGTTACAGTAGAGGCTATGGTGGTTGGGCTAACCGTTGCCACTGAAGTGTAGTGTGTGTGTGTGTGTGTGTGTGTGTGTGTGTGTGTGTGTGTGTGTGTCGTAAGACTTACACTTACCGTAGCTTACATATGTTTTTATGATGGACTGTGCATTATTTATAGTGTCATATTGTAACTATTATAGTTGATTACCTTTAAAAAAAAAAAAAAGGTCATAAAGTCATTATTTTACTTTTGAAAGCATCCAGCATATATGGGTGGCGGTGGTTGTGGCGTAAGGCAGTGGTCCGGGCGTGGGGGCGGGGGGCCAGTTGGGTGGCGGCTGCGTAGGGCAATACACCGGGGACCGGGAGGGGCGGTGGTGGCGGCTGTGTAGGGCAGTGCACCGGGGACCGAGGGGGTCGGGGGGTGTGGCAGCAGCGGCACTGGCGCGACCGGGGTGGTGCATATGGTATTACAGGTTCGCCACATGGCGTGTCATATTTACCATATGGCATCATTGGCTCGCCACATGGCGTGTCATATTTGCCATATGGCAACAGGGCTCGCCACATGGCGTGTCATATTTGCCATATGGCATCAGGGCTCGCCACATGGCGTGTCATATTTGCCATATGGCATCAGGGCTCGCCACATGGCGTGTTATATTTGCCATATGGCAACAGGGCTCGCCACATGGCGTGTTATATTTGCCATATGGCATCAGGGCTCGCCACATGGCGTGTTATATTTACCATATGGCATCATTGGCTCGCCACATGGCGTGTCATATTTGCCATATGGCAACAGGGCTCGCCACATGGCGTGTCATATTTGCCATATGGCATCAGGGCTCGCCACATGGCGTGTCATATTTGCCATATGGCATCAGGGCTCGCCACATGGCGTGTTATATTTGCCATATGGCAACAGGGCTCGCCACATGGCGTGTTATATTTGCCATATGGCATCAGGGCTCGCCACATGGCGTGTTATATTTGCCATATGGCAACAGGGCTCGCCACATGGCGTGTCATATTTGCCATATGGCATCAGGGCTCGCCACATGGCGTGTCATATTTGCCATATGGCATCAGGGCTCGCCACATGGCGTGTCATATTTGCCATATGGCATCAGGGCTCGCCACATGGCGTGTCATATTTGCCATATGGCATCAGGGCTCGCCACATGGCGTGTCATATTTGCCATATGGCATTTCATTTTTGCTACATGGGATTTCGTGTTTGTTGCATTGCCTTTCAGTTTTACAATGTTCTATTTCTGTGTAATGGCAAGACATGTGCTTGTACTTGTAGACCACTGTAAGGGTAAATACACATTTATTTGATCAGAAATAAACAACAGTTAAGAGATAATGTTGTAATCACTTCCAGATGATTGCAGAACCGTCTTGGTTTCCATGGTGATCAAGACGCGCAGTGCAGCATCGGAGAAGCTCCAGCTGTCTTCTCTGGTGGCAGATCATGTTGGAGCTATGCTCTAAAAAAAAAAAAAAAAAAATTCCCCCCAAAAACAGGTATGTTAGAACAGTTTTAATATAAAACTATTAATAATATACAGTAATTTGTAAAAATACAAGTACATGTCTTGCCATTATACAGAAATAGGACATTGTAAAACTGAAAGGCAATACAGCAAACACGAAATCTCATGTAGCAAAAATGAAATGCCATCTGGCAAATATGACACACCATGTGTCTGCTTTATTAATGCCTCAAATCAGGTTTTAAAATTTATTTAATTTTTACGGTGCGCATTTGCGCAGCGTCACCTCTCACACTCCGCACACTCATTTCCCTGATAAACACACACACACACACCAACACACACAAAATAGTTGTATTATTAACCGTCAATAATAATCAAGAAAATATTAAAATTAGTAAAATAAGTCTCCCCGGCTGCGCACCAGGACGGACACCTCCCCACACCGTCCCGTCCTTACCCTGCTCATTTGATTCTGGGACTGCAGGCTCCACAGGACAAAGGTATTTATTCAGAAAATATGTTCGTTCTAAAATTAATTTTTGGAAACGAAAAACACTGGTTTACTGTACTTTGATGGAGGATATAATATTTTACCCGAATCTGTAACTGGCACATCTGGAGACGCTGCAGTGCTCCAACTACCGTGTTCACTGTTGTGTTGAGATGAGATTTATTACATTGCTTTATTAATTTTTTTCACACCATTTTATGTTATTATAATTTAGTTGTAAACTGACAGTAGCCTACAGTAATTCTCTACCTGGAGGTGACGCCTGAGTGCTTTCATGCGCCACTGCAGGTTCTGCCTGGACTTTCCGACACGTCTCCGCCATCCGATTCCCCCTCACTGACCTCCTGTATCATTGCTAAAGCTTCTTCCACCTTGTATCTCTTAGGCCTCTTTTTATTGTCTTTTTTTTTGTTTTTTTTTTTGGGGGGGGGGGGGGGTCTTTTTGATATTTTTGGCCGTCTGTCTGATTGTCTGCTGTCAGAGCTCGCTCCCTGTTCAGATGCGCGCATATGAACCACAACAAATCAATCACAGAAAAAAAAGCAACGCAAAGTGCGTCTTCTTTATCTTTTGGAGGTATAAATGCTTTGTAATATTATGTGTGTCATTGTTAGGACCTCATTTGCTTCAGAAACCTTATTTGCTTCAGAAAAACATACAAGACACATATTTAGGAAAAGTCAAAGAGTTAGAGGACAGGGGAATTATTTTAACAGATTTATTTGAATTATAAAAACCCAAAGGGTCTGACAGAACGTCTTGGCTGTTCTGGTGTTGACAACTGTGAAAAAAATAGTTTTATATATATTACTTCAACCTTTTTCATTTATTATTCCATTCCACCGTTCCAGCAACCCCGTGTCCGCTCGTAGAACGCTTCCCACCGCTCCACCGACGTTTCTGCAACGTTTAATCGCCGCCCGGGCAACGCAGCGAAGCGGTGATGGAATTTTTTCACCGCTCCAGGGACGCTCCAGCACAGTTCGGGCGGTGTGACCGGGGCTTTAGTTCAGTTTATTCTTAAGCTTGGGTTTTGTTTTCCTCAGATGATTGTAATAGTTTTGTAGTGGAGGATTTTAACATAGCTTTAATGAACTAATATTATGCTTTTACACCTCTGGAGTTTTTAGGGTTTTAGGTGAATGTATTTAAGGGCCTGAAGACAGTCACTCAGGGCTTGTAGCTGTAGTTGGTCATTGCTGGGTTCTACGCTGCTGCTGGAAAAGCCACAGTCCTGTGAAATCCTCCTATGCACTTTTTTGCACTTTATTGTTGGAGAAGAAATTAGTTGAAAAATACATATATATTTATTTTCTGTACTGCCTTTGTTGATTTTAATTAAAGTCAGTGTCATGTTATCCATGTATCACTGTAGTTTGTCCATTCTGTCAAAAATACCATGAAGAAATATCATGCGAAATAAAAAATGTGAGGACCAAGCAACAACCCCAGGTTCTCCCCTGAGACCAGACCAAAAAAGTTATGTTCACCCCTGTTTATATAGGAAAGCAAACATGAATGACTATTTTTTACATGTTATACTAGTTTTCCTTTATACTCCTGGATATAAACATAACATATTTTTCTTTTGCTTGTTTTTGTTTTAATGGTATTTTATTTCTGAAAACATCAATAAAATAAACAAATGGAAAAAAGTGTGCATCCACAGAAATGGCCAGTGAACTCTTCTGTAAGTTCGACATTAACCACTTAGTCCAAACCAGAAAAGTCCAGAGGAACGTCTGTTGCTCACGAGTCACGAAGAGAAATCTAATGCTAAAGTAGCTAACGAGCTGAAGCTAACATCAAATGGTAGAACATTCTACACTCATATAGCTCTTTCTACGCTGCTACAGCAGAGCACAACGCACTTTACACTGTATTATCACGTTCACACAGACATTCACACAGACTCAATCACACACCAGTGGAGACAGCTGCTTATCAAGGCGCTCAGTCCATCCACTGGGAGCAGTTAGGGGTCAGGGCTTCAGTGTCTTGCCCCACGACACTCAGCATATGGACAGGGAGATGGAGACCGATGAGGTTCATTAGGCCTTTTTTTGTATTCATGTTTGATTCTTATAAACAGGCCAATGATGATCTTGCTTCGCACAGAATGTGAAAAAGAAACATCTAAAGCATGCACACGCTCCTCCAAACGACAGGCAGAGCAGGAACAGCTTAAGTCTGCCATTTCCGAACATTGCAAGAGGGAAAACCACCTTATGGACTGGGATCATGCCCAGATCATCGGCACGGAAAGCAACAAAGCTGGATCAGGGAGGCCATCGAGATCCGGAAACGCGCCCCCCAGACTGTGAACCGGGCGGAGGGGGCATATCAACTTTCTCACACCTGGGACACTGTGCTGAAGAAGTCGGACTGCAGATGGCGCTGTCATCCAACTGCACCCAGTAGGAAGCTGGTGCCAATTTCTGTATAAATCAGCTGACCAGACACGTCACAACAACATCACGTGACACTTCTGAGGAAGGCTGCAGGTTGACAGCCGAAACATGTAAAGGTAAGCAAGATCATCATTGGCCTGTTTATAAGAATCAAACATGAAGGGAGATGGAGAATTGAACCAACAACCTCGACTCTACCGGCTGAGCCACAGCCGCCCCAAACACTTGTTTCATATTCAGTCACATGTTTTTCTTCAACATAATTCACTTCAGCTTCAGTTTCATTTAGATTCAGCTGCTAATTCAGACGTTAGGTCTCAGTCAGGACTTCTCAGTCACAAATTCCCCGTTAGCTGAAAACAGACTTTTTTCTTCACTCTCATCAGTTGTTTTTTTGTGTGATAATCTTTTCTAACTGAGCCTAGAGCGACTTTAGCCTCAGTTTCATTTAGATTCTGGATGTTTCTATGTACTGAACTCTTCCCTTCACTCTGACCAACAGCACCTTGACCTCCATGAACACCATGTCCTCCTCCACCTCGGCGTACCGGGTGCAGGAGATCCTGGGCAGGGGCGGCTTCAGGACCGTCGCCCTCTGCAAGAAGAGGCCAACCAACCACCTGGTGGTTCTGAAGATGAGTAAAGGCGAGAAATCCATCGCTGCGTCTGAGAACGAGGTATCGTAGTAGAAAAATCCCTCACAGCTCACTTGGATTATCTCCAGAAACTCTGTGTCTAACATGAGATTTGATGTGATCTGGTTTCAGGCCACGTATCTCAGCAGGATGAGGGCGAAGGGCTCTCAGGACTCCAACATCGTCCGGTACATGGACTCCTTCATGGTGGATGATGTTCACTGTCTGGAGTTTGAGAGGCTGGATATCAGCCTCTCCCAGGACATTGAACATCATCGGCTCACAGTGAAGGAGATTCGTCCCGTCGTCCAGCAGGCTTGACCTTCTCATCATCACTAAAACTCCCATCATAACACACTTTTCATTTCAGAGTCAGAGGAATCATTGATCATTGATCCATGTGTGTGTTGAAATGTTTGGGGCAGGCAGGTGACTGTTGCTCTCGCTCTGTTTGCTTTCAGCTGGCCAAGGCTCGTGGTTTTCTGAAGCCGTCGGGGTCGTTCATGCTGACCTGAAGCCTGCGAACGTGATGCTCGTGGATCACGTTCTGCAGCCGCTCAGGGTCAAGCTGATCGACTTTGGTCTGGCTCACGGTGACCCTGAGCGGCGGACGGCTCACAGTCCTGGGACTCTTCGCTACAAGTAAGTAACCGGACTGCTGTGCAGATGTGGCCCAGCTGTCGGCACTGCCAGCTGACATCTCAGATTGTGAGTTCGGCTCATGTCTGACCAAGTCATGGTGACTAAAGTTAGTTTGTGTCCTCCTCAGATCTCCAGAAATGCTGCTGGGAGCCCCTACAGCCACGCCGTCGATACATGGGGTCTGGGCTGCATCGCAGCCGAGATGTGGCGTGGAACCAGCCTGTTCCAGGGACTCAGTGCGGCTCATATGGTCAGTATTACTTCGATGATCTAACGCAAATGTCCGTTTCATCCTCTTGGAGTTGCAGAAGTTGATTTTTATTGCAGCTTACCCTCACTGGTTTCAGCAGGTTAATGTATAAAAGTCAACTTCTGCTGATAAATATGAGAATCGACTGATCTTGAAATGAGAGCTTCTCGAAGTTGGAGAAAACATGAACACAAATAGTCTCTGCTCCGTCTTAAAGCTTGTGTCCGGAGTTTCCGTTCGTTTCCAATGTATGTATCATTTTTTAACAGAGCTTAAATGTGTCAGTCTGGTTCAATACTACAATATAATATTAGCATAAAGCAATATAAAAATGTATTTATGAGCCCTGCCTTCATCTCAGAGACCCCCATGTTATCCGAAAAAGCACCGGTCAGCGTCAGCCAATAGACTTCGAGCTTCCGCCTTGTCGCGCTGTCGATCAAAGTGGGCATGCAGCCAGAGAGCACAGCCACTCGCCCAGGCAGAGGAGAGTTAGCTCAGCAGCAGCCGCCCCGCTTACCTCGGATATATCCACTGTCTGCTGAACATCCACCGTAAACAGCTAAATGTAGTGGGCAGGAAATCCACAGTAAATTTAAGTTTATAGAAACTAATCCCCCCCTATTTTAATTTTTGTTTTAAACCAAAACCAGAACTGATCTAAGGCAGTCCCCCAAACATGTCAGTAGATGGCGCATGTGTCATTGAGGACCTCTTGAGAGGATGGATCGCTTCAGTTTTGGCTCAGTATTAAATGAGCACTTTTTGGAGCAACACCTTAACGTCTGTCATCCATCCTTTCGGTCCACAGTGCACCCTTGCCTGCGTGACCGTTTGCACCGGGTCCCAGATTCCCCTAGGTCTGGGGCCGGTAACATAAACATGTAGGATGCTGTAGGACTCGGAGGCTCTCATTTTCACCCGACAGATAATAGCGTGCACAATTAAAGGGGCGTGGCTTGGTCGCTCATGAAAGCAGAGGGAGGGCGGAACCTGAGACGTTGGATTAAAAAAAACCCTCTCTCTTTCAAAACTCCGGACACGAGCTTTAATGTATAAACCAGCATTGTGTTTTGTCCACAGTTGAGGGGTATCGGAACCAGCTCTGAAGGTACCGTTCATGATCTCTCTGTGAACAGTGTTGATCAGAGGAGATTGTTTTCTTTTCTGTGGATTTCCATCATCTACATGTGGACTCAATGAAATCTTTCCTGTCTTCAGTCAGCAGATGAGAGAAGGTGTGGTCCAGACCCCAGCAAGACTTTGGCTGAGCTTTTGGACGTGAGTGAAACCAACAGTTTTCCTGATTTGAACAACAAAGTTCATGTCTTTCCTGACTTGTTTCCTTCTGAACCTGCAGTTTTATGAAGAAACTCCACCAGAGTTCAAGGCGGCTGAAGAGTGTGACGTCTCGAGCTTCATGGATCTGGTCACTGAGATGCTCAGCATGAATCCTCGGGAGCGGATCACACCTTCAGACATCCTCCACCATCCCTTCCTGGAGCTCAGCCACCTGGACAGCAGCAGGCACAGCAGCTCGTAGGTGTCTCTCATAGGTTTGCTGCTTCATCAGTGTGCAGACAGTGGAGTTGTTGAACTAATGATTGACTGTCTTCCAGTGTCCAGAGGTCCAAACAGCTGATGAGGATCTGTCCTGACTGGCGTGTGGACGAGGAGGAAGATGCTTCTGACAGAGGGAAGAGCCTCTCTGGTCAGGAGTTGAGATCCGTTCCGTTAGATGGGAATTATTTCACATAAGCTTGATCAATACCCAACCCAAACATCTGTTTTGTTTTTTTTTTTTCTTTTTCAGAAGACGGCAGCAGTACAGTCAATACGACTGAGGACTGCCTGAGGAAGAGGAGGAGAGAAGAGACAGACAGAGAACCACAACCACGGACAGATCTCTCTCCACCAAAAAAAAGAAAGAAATCCTTCCAAACGGAGACAGAAAGAGAAACAATTTCCTCCCACCAAAGAAAAGAAGTCACTTCCTCCCATATCCACCAGCATGCCTGTGGAAAAGGAAGAGGAACGAGACAGAGACAGAGACAAACAGAGACATGCTCGTCCTCACCAAGGAAAAGAAAGCACTTCCTCCCAAATCCAGGAAAGTGTCTGTGGAAAAGGAAGAGATGATACAGAGACAGACACTGAGAAAGAGTTCATCGCATCCAAGAAGAGGAAGTAGAACCCTCTTCTAACCTCTTCTTGTGTTCTCTCCGCAGATAAGCCAACTCTTCTCCTATATCTTTGGCCAACTACGCCTCTCTCACCAATTATTCAGCAGTCAGCAGTGGTGGGAAAGTAATCTATTACTTTCACTGGCCAGTCTTGTGCACTCATTGACTATTACTTTTCATCCTAAAAAATGTTTGTGTTAGAAGTAGAAAATACCTTTGCAAGGGCGGCATTGTGACATGTCAGAATTGTATGTTTCTCACCTACTCACAATGAAGTTGACTATCCGGATGATGCGATTTATTTCCTCAAACTCTTGTTTTGACCCTCAGACCCATTATTTGGAAATCCTTCATTGAATCTATCATGTATAAAATCCAATGCACTGTTAAAAGATCATTTAAAAAGTGTATTTAATTATGACAGAACTGAATGAATCCTTAAAACAAGTTCATTATTTTTTTTAATGGACTGTTTGAAAAGATCGTTGGAGGCATTCTGTTGCTGTTTTAACAACAGTTGCCTCAGAAAGCAGTGTTAAAACCAGGGATTCAAGCTCAGTTTCATGTTCCTGAGGAACCTGCAGATCCTCATCTTTACTGGCTTTAAACAACCAGTAGAGGTCGAGTCTGAGTCCTCATGAGGAGAGTCCCCTGCTGGCTCTGACTCCTGGAGGTCATAAGGGGAGTTTCTGGCTGGTTTTGACTCCAGGAGGTCATGAGCGGAGTTGCTGGCTCGTTCAGATTCCAGGAGGCCATGAGGCTGGTTGTTGGCTGGTTTTGTCTTCAGGAGGTCATCATGAGGGGAGTCGGATGGTTTTCACTCCAGGAAGTCATGAGGGGAGTTGCTGGCTGCCTTTAACTCCACGAGGTAATGAGGGGAGTCGGATGGTTTTGAATCCAGGAGGTCATGAGAGGAGTCGCTGGCTGGTATTTGGCTTCAGGAGGTCATGAGGGGAATCGGATGGTGTTGACTCCAGGAGGTCAGACGGGGAGTTGTTGGCTGTTTTTAACTCCAGGAGGTCATGCGGGGAGTCTGCTGGTTGTGACAACAGGAGGTCGTTCGGGGAATTGTTGGCTGGTTTTGGCTTCAGGAGTTCATGAGGGGAGTCGGCTGGTTTTTACTCCAGGAGGTCATGAGCAGAGTTGTTGACTGGTTGTGGCTTCAGGAGGTCATGAGGGGAGTTGCTGTTTGGTTTTGACTCCAGGAGGTCACGAGGAGAGTCGCTGGCTAGTTTTGGTATCAGGAGGTCATGCGGGGAGTCAGATGGTTTTGACACCAGGAGGTCGTTCGGGGAATCGGGTGGTTTTGACTCCACGAGGTAATGAGGGGAGTCGGATGGCTTTTACTCCTTGGAGGTCATGCGATGAGTCAACTGGTTTTGAGTCCAGGCGGTCATGAGGGGATTCAGATGGTTTTGACTCCAGGAGGTCATGTGGGGAATCATTGGCCGGTTTTGACTGAAGGAGGTCATGAGGGGAGTGGGATGGTGTTGACCCCACAAGGTCGTGCAGGGAGTAGGATGGTTTTGACTCCTGGAGGTCATGCGGGGAGTCGGTGGCTGGTTTTGGCTTCAGGAGGTAATTCTGTTGCTGTTTTAACAACAGTTGCCTCAGAAAGCAGTGGCAAAACCAGGGATTTAAGCTCAGTTTCAAGTTCCTGAAGAACCTGCAGATCCTCATGTTCACTGGCTTGAAGCAACCAGTAGAGGTCGAGTCTGAGTCCTCATGAGGGGAGTCTGCTGGCTCTGACTCCTGGAGGTCATAAGGGGAGTCATTGACTGGTTTTGACCCCAGGAGGTCATCCGGGGAGTCAGCTGCTTTTGACTCCAAGAGGTCATTAGGGGGGTTGCCTGCTGGCTCTGACTCCAGGAGGTCATACGGAGAGTCGGCTGGTTTTGAGTCCAGGAGGTCATGAGGAGAGTCGCTGCCTGTTCCCGATGGAGCCTCCAGCAGTCACTCGGAGTTGTTTATCCTGGAAGAGGAAGCACAGTCAGTGAGTCCATCAGAGACAGCAGGGCAGTATTCCTGTGTGAGAAGACAATCAGACACTTACCAGGGTCTGCTGTGGAGGTCCTGATCCAGGTAGGACCTGGTGATGAAGGGGTGTTCCAGAGCTGCACGGGGAGTCATTCTCTGCTCCCCGTCCAGATGTAACATCCCCTTCAGAAGGTGGATGAAGGCCGTCCTGTCCTCCAGCTCCTCATCGTCCAGGTGTGGATAGATCTGGATTTAGAAACACAATCAGGTGAGTGGAACAGCTCTGCCACGGATCACAAACGGAGTGTCTGTTTACGCAATTACAAGTGAAATGCAAAACTTCTGTTGCATTTTAGATGTTTACAAGAAAACTGTCAAAATATTAAACTGAAACGCTGAATAGAAAAACATCCATCGTCTGCTTCAATGAACCACCTTAACACTTATTGTAATCATGAATTAATATCTCCTTTTTAAAATGGTCCAATACTCAAACTGATTTATTCTGACATCCAAATGTTCTGTAATTCCCCAAAACATCACAAATAAGTGTTTAAAGCATTTAAAGAGCTTCAAATGATTAAAAATGTATGAAATAGCTTGACATATTCCAGTCAGTGGCCAGAATATTTTCAGCAGTGAAGACATGTCACTGTATAAAACTCTGCCAGTGATGGTTGAGTGGCAGCATCTTTAAAGACCAGGATGTCTTGTAGAAGTGAATCAGAGAAAGTGAAGAAGACAGAAGCAGTGAAGCAGCAGAGAAGACTTACGTGAACGAGCTCATCCAAACTGCGGGGCTGCTGGAAGGACGAGTACCGCTCTCGAGCCGGTGTGGTGTTCACCACATCGTACTCTTCTGGTGTCTGCAGGAACAGAAATATCATGACAGCAGTTTTAGAAATATTCAAGCAGGGTGATTAAAGCAACTCCAGACAGAAACTCTGACATTCTTTCCCATCAGCCTCCAGTCTGAGCTGGCGTCAGCCTCCTCCTCCTCAGCAAAGAAAAACTTTGTGTCGCCTCCTGACCACAGCAGCTGGTCTGAAGGCTGACCCAGCAGCTCCACAACGCTCTTCACCTGCAGACAAAACACACACACACACACACACACACACACACACACACACACACACACACACACACACACACACGTCAGCTGAGGTTCTGACAAGGTGTCCATCCGTTTCAGGAAACATGTTAGAAGAACTAGACTCACCATCTGATGTTCACAATGGACCTGGAAGAGGTTGTCTGCCAGGTAGAGGTAGGCCAGGACACACGCCACCCCCCACACGTCGATGGCCTCGGCGTAGTCTAGGCCCAGGAAAACCTCTGGAGCCCTGAGGAGGAAACACAGGAGGTAAATCTGTGAAATCTGCTGGAGAACTGCAGGACTGATCGACATGGAGCCTGTGACGGACACAGGCAGTGTGGATGAAACCAGGATGTGAACCTACCTGTAGCCAATAGGCTGCAGCATCAGCCCAGGATGGACGCTGGAGGCTGGAATGGCTTCACCGAAATCGATGAGCTTGATCCCTGAGGGGCTGCCTCACTGCATCCACGAACATTACGTTGTCGGGCTTGATGTCGCCGTGCAGGATGCGCAAACCTCTCAGGGCGTCTAAAGCCACCAGGAGCTGCAGACAGAGCATGAGAGGACAGGTTAGAGAGGACCCACACAGTTCAATCTACTGATCATTAATAGATATCAATAAGACAAACCTGCTGGGCAATAACCCGTATCTCACTGGGACTGACCGGCTGGTACTGCCTCATCAAGAAGAAATCATATAGATTGATGTCTAGCATTTCAAACGCGAGACATCTTTGTCCCAGGCATTCAAAGTCCTCGTGGAACTTCAGCAGGTTGTGCTGGTCACAATCAAGGACCTGGAGGGTCTTTAAGATGGACAGCTAAGGAGACAGAAGAGGAAGATGTAGTCTGGATGATTCAAACAACCACCAACTGAACCTGGAACAAATTCTGAAGTGGACTAAATGTGAGCATGGACATGTTGACAGCTCCAAACATTTACCTCGTTCTTAATGTGCTGGTCCTTCTTCAAAACCTTCACAGCCACCGTGCCAAGGCTTTTCAGGTCACGGCACCTGAGCACCTTTCCAAAGCAGCCTTCACCGATTAGCTCCTGAATGGAGTAAACCATAAAGCATAAAAAGGCGAGGAGGGCAACTTTTGAGAAGACATTTTGGATGTATAGTTGATGCAGCTCACAACCAGTTTTTAAGCAATACATTATATATAAACTGCAGTTATGACTCAGCCAAATGTGATCCCACTATTAACACAATCTAAGAACTTCAGAGTAGTCCATGTTAAGTCATTCTATATGTACATAAAAAATATTTAAACATATTTGCCTTTGTAAACCTGATTATTATGTTATGAATTGTTATCGAAGGATATGTAATTTGTCAGCCTCATAAACCAGCCCCGCCCACTCCACATTTGGATTTAGTAGCTGGGGTGGACCACCCCAGCTACTAAATCCAAATGTGGATGTGGAGTGGGTGGGGCTGCTTCATGAGGCTAGTAATTTGTAACTCTGTAACCCCTTGAAAAAGAGGTTTTTAATCTCAACAGGACTTTCCTGGCTAAATAAAGGTTAAATAAATAAAAAAAATAAAATATATGTGGTATTAATTGTAATGATAGAAACCTTGAAAGAAAATTGATCTCGCTTTGCAAATAACACTGAAAAACTACATTATTTTTAAATTAAATGAAGATTGCAACTTGTGTACAAAATACAGAATCATTTTCGTATTCCCACTGAATTGACATTTGGTTAGAAAATATTCCGTATTAAAGGGAGGTTTTGAACTGATGCCAGAAGAAATGCATCCTAGGTTCTGAATAACCAAGACTGTCTTGATTAAAAGTCCATAATTCTAATGAAAGATTTGTTTTATATAACTTATAGGACAATGAAGACCCCGGCACCTACTTGACGAAGCGCCCTCTCTCCTGTCCAGTGCTGATTGTGAGTCCATGCAACGTTCTCCTGGCCGTGGGAGACGTGCCAGTGACGACGTTCCAAAAAGAGCAGGTCACCGAGGGTGCTTTATACCTCATGGTCTACTATTACGCTCTACACCTCACTTAACCCCAAGTGCATAGCCACACTGCTTTCCATCATACAAACGGAGGTCCTTCATGGCGCCACCCATGAGAAAGACCTCACACCAGTTACAAAAAGAGCCTGGCTGAATGGAAAGATTTTATTGGCAAATAGAGCAGAGCACCACTGTGATGGCGAGTTATTTGTGTTTGTAAATAACGAGCCACATGTTCAGACCCTGTTTTTTTTTTTCCCATTGATCAGAAAATTCACAATGTTATTTCATTCTCTGTTGTGCTGGGGTTTTTTTGTTGTTTTTTTATTACTGTGCAAAAAAAGCAAATTTTCAGTGATGTTCTATTCAAGTTATTAATAAAGTGTTGTTCTAAACGTGTTTTACATGGTGTTTATATGGTATAGTTATCTGAATGGGGTGTTAAGAATAATTTTTCAACTGCATTTTCAAACAATGGTATCTGAACTATTCAAAATTAACACTTTTTAATCTTGCTTCAGGCATTATGGAAAATGCATTTTTTCTCAACGTCAATTGGGGTAAAAGCAAATGTCTGTTTTTGAGTTAAAAACGCCTGCTTTTAAGCATAGCTGGTTTATCCTAAAATACAACTCTTCTGCCATAAAGTGACTAAATATAAGTATTTCCAGTTTAGTGTGATTAGACATTCAAGCTCAAAATGCTTAAAGGTGCATTAAGGAGTTTGCACGTTTTATGCGAAACAGCGCCCCCTGCAGGCCTTGGGCGTAATGCAGCTTAGTGAAAAACTCGTCCCTGTGGCTCGTGTGCACGAAAGAGGGGGACTTCGTCTTCGCTCGTTTAGTAGCTCAAGTAAGATTTAAGTTTCTTCTCCCTGGTGCAGTCTGTGTGGAGCTGTGGCAGTGCTAGAAGCCAGTCTGTTCTTACTTTCTGGAAGATCCTGCTCAGTTGTTGCTCACTAAGCATCTGGCGGAGTAATGGTGGACAAAACGAAACTGAACCAGCCGGAGCGTGCATTACGTCATTCCTTTCAAATTCTCCCCCAAAAAATTCTGGTGCCGGACCGGCACTGTGACTTTCAAGTGACAATTTAGCGCTGTTAGAGGTACTGGTAATGAATATGTCAGGGCACATTGTACACATCATTAAAAATGTGGAACATATTTATGGTGGAAAATAAGTATTTTTAAGGTTGTAAAACTCCTTAATGCACCTTTAAATGAATCATTGTAATCTTATTTCAACAACAAGGCAGTCTTAAATCTGGAGAAAGTGCCACATAATACAGCTCAAATTTAGTTTAATGTATCTCAAATGGAGAAGCTGAGACGAAAGTTATGAAATCAAAAATCTTTTTCTGAGTGAAAAAATACCTCTTTTTAGCATTTGTGACTTATTCTAAGATTCCAACCTCAAAAATTCTGATAAAATATGGCTTAAAGGGCCTGTATCATGCTTTTTTAGCTCGTCCAAACCCTATTATTGGCATTAACATGGTAATAATTTATTTTTGCCACTAAGGAAAAGTCATTTTGTGTGAAATAAAGGATTTTCGGAGGGTAATTCTGAAACGAATGATGATGCGAATCAGCAGCGTGCTGTTCAGAGGACAGTGCGTGTGTTGTCTGCGGGGTGGGGTGGGAGAAGAGTGGTGGGGAGGAGTTCAACTTTGTGACTTACTTAGCTTTGAAGAGTTTCAAACGAGCTGTTTTCTACCCGAAGGGAGGGGCTGCTGTAGAGAGCAGCAGACTGAAAGAGATTACTTAGACATGCGTGGATGAAGGCAAATAACATTTTGGGGGTGGTTTTTAAGGGAATTCAACTTTTGGGGCATGCTAAAAACCTTAAAAAAGTGGATTTTGCATGATATAGGTCCTTTAAAACAAGTTTTCACAGCTAATTTTAAGAGTTCATTATTCCGAATATCACATCTTATTCCAAGATATCTTACCAAGACAATTTTCACTTGTTCTATTGGCAGATTTTTTTCACTTATTTCAAGGTAAAAGTGCCTTGATATAGGTTTTTTTTTCTTGTTTTGAGAGGGGCATTTTTCCCAGTGAAAGCTTTTGTGATTTTTGAAGTGATGTCTGTTAAAAGGAATAAAACTGAATATGGCAGCACATAGGAAGTGTGTCAGTCAGTTCAAACATCACAGACATTCACGTGTTGCCAGCATCTTTGAATGTGTTGATCTCATTTCATCCTCCACTTCGAGTCTGTTGGAGATATACTGTCACTGCAAAAACAGCCCTACTAGAAATAAGCTAAACATTCTTAAATGTGGGCAAATTTTCTTGTTTTGAGCAAAAAAAAAAAAATCTGCCAATGGGGTAAGCAAAATTTACTTAAAAACTTCTTAAAACTAGGCTATAAATCTAGCCACTTTAAGACCATAATGTGTCTTAAAACTAGAAAAAAATCGTCCAAAATGTAAGAAAATTTGCTTATAACAAGCAAAGAAACTTTGTCATGTAAGAAATATTTACTTAAAATAAGTGTTCTGCTTTCTTGATGAAGCTGACTTTACGAATGTGTTACTTAATTTAAGAATTTCAATTTGTAGAAAAAAAAAGCTTGCAATATGACCCAACCAGGATGCGAATCCACAACATCCCAGTTGTGAGGCAGATGCTCTACCACAAAGCCATCACTCTGGTTCCTTGTAGTATGATACTAAAAACAAACTACTTTTCCTTAAATTAAGTCACAAGAAGCCTTGTTCATTTATTCATTTTTTATTCAAGCAAATCAGGACAGCTGGGAGCTTGACATCACTCCAGTCCAACAACTGCGTAATAAATCCAACTAAGACTCTCAAGAAGTGCGTTTTCCAACTATTCAACATAGTAACACATAATGCTGTCACTGCTGAAAATGCATGTTCCAGATATTTTAACAGGATACAACACTGCAACTCTCAAAAAGTGTGTCTTCCATTATTCTAGCAACATAACAATCGTATAACATTCCAGCTGCCAGTGTCAAAAAGGATTCCAGCACCATTTATATATCTGCTGGTTTGGAAAGTATCTCAGAAGAACTCAGTGGAAATGACACCAACAAACATGTGACTGACATTTGACTGACTTTTTTTGAAACATCTTCATCGCATAGAGAAGGAAAAAAGAAAAGAAAAGCTCACTCAATGAATGATTTCCACTCAGCAAGGGCTTTTTTGTAGGAGGGGGTTAGTGTCTAAGTGGCATACGAGGGGGTACCGGAAAGTTCCCGGACTGTGTTTATAAAATAAAAACAAGAATGATTTCAGATTTCTGGTCACTCAATCTCGCTACAGCATGTTCTTGTGCAGATCTCTGCAAAGTATCATCTCACAAAGTTACACAGAGAAAGCACAAACAGCGCTGACGTCAACACAGCGGGACCGCTTCTTCGGAAAAGCACAAAATGGTGGAACACATCACTAAACGCGATCAGCGCGCAAGCATCCGATTTTGTTTTTTGCTTGGAAAAACTGCATCGGAAACACTCACCATGGTCCAAGGAGGCGTATAAAGATGATGCCCTGGGGAGAACGCAGGTTTTTGAATGGCATGGGCGCTTTAAAAGGAGCGAAATGTCCACTGAAGACCAGCCCCGCTCCGGACGACCCGCATCCTCACGCACGCAGGAAAAGATCCGCGAGGTGGAAGCCGTGGTCCTGGCTGACAGGCAAAGGATGATCGGGGAGGTTTCCACCTTGACGGGGGTTCCGTGGAGTTCCTGTCAGGAGATCCTGTCCCAGGATTTGGGCTTGCGGCGGGTCGCAGCGAAGATGTTTCTGCGCGTCCTCACTCCGGAGCAGAAGGCGGCCAGCGTGGATGTGTGCCGGGAAATCCTCCAGCACGTTGAAGAGGATCCTGGGCTGCTGGGCAAAGTCATCACGGCGGATGAGACCTGGCATCACGCCTACGATCCCGAGACGAAGCAGCAGTCGAGCCAGTGGCGACACCCGGACTCCCCTCGGCTGAAAAAAGCGCGCCAGTCCCGGTCAGCGGTAAAAGCCATGCTGATCTGCTTTTTCGACGCAACAGGGGTCGTCCACAGTGAGTTTGTGCGGCCTGGGCAGTCTGTTAACCAGGACCACTACATCCAGGTCCTGAGGCGGCTCCGAGAAGCAGTGAGGCAGAAGCGTCCGGAGCTTTGGCGGGATGGCGAGTGGTGGCTGCACCATGATAACGCGCCGGCGCACTGAGTCCTGCGCGTAATGCAGTTCCTGGCGAAAAACGGGATGATCCTGCTGCCTCATCCGCCCTATTCGCCGGACTTAGCCCCGTGTGACTTTTTTCTCTTCCCAAGAATGAAGAAAGAGCTGCAGGGGCGGAGATTTGAGGACGTCGAGGAGGTTAAACAAAAATCGAAAGACGCACTGCACGGCATCATTACGCACGAGTTTTCAAACGCCTTTGAAAGCTGGAAAACACGGATGGAACGGTGTATTCAAACCAGCAGGGATTACTTTGAAGGTGACAGCTTTGAATAATTGTTAAAATAAAACAAATGAAAAGTTATGACCAGTGTCCGTTTTTTTTTCCAGTACCCCCTCGTATAGGGCTCATTCCACTTCTACAGATTGCCACAATGTTAGCACTCTTGGCATTTGGTTGTTTGGCACCTTTTATCATCCTCCAGCATTCACTTCCATTGACACTTTGTTTTCCGACTTGCTTTTAAAAGTTCAGATTTTAGATCTGACTTTAAGATGAGTGTACATCAGGTTATGGTTCTGTTCAAAATGTGACATGTGAAGCTTGTTGTCAGTGTTGACAGTGAATAAAACAGATGAATTCAGACTTTAATCGTGTGAATGCCTGAGGCATTCACACGATTACATTCCTCTTCTGACTTCTTAAGCCGTTTTTTGGCACGCTTCTCCTCCTACAAATTTTGTCCAATTTGAACCATTCAGATATCAAAATGTGCAGCTTTTTAAGGACATTCTGGCTATGTTCTGGCTTTTTAACATCTCTTAAACTTTTTGAAATATTTCAACTTTTGTGCAACTTTTTTCCCCATGTTAACGGATGGAGATTTTTTCAAACTTTGGAACCTTATAACTTCTTCAAATCTTAACCGATTTTAACCATTCAACTTTTAAAATATTCAACTTTTTAAACTCTTTCTTCAACCTTTTTTAAACTTTTTCAACTTTGTTCAACTTTTTCAAATATTTCAACTTTTTAAAATTATTTTTAACATTGAAGTCAATGGGAAAACCCTTCAACGGACCTTTGAACTCCTTCAACTTTGACCCCTTACAACTTTGTCATACTTTGACGTAGACACTTCATTTTACTTGCAAAATGTAGGCATTTTTGTCCTCTATTTAGGTATGTTATATCATGTCCACATCTTTTACCAAATTCAAACTGTGAGCCTTCAAGTACGGAGAGCATTTCAGCCGTTTTTGGAGTTTACAATGGGTGTGTATTGGAAAAGCTAGAGTGGGAGAAAGGAATTTAGAGTGCGGGAGGGTCTGGATTTAAACCAAAAAAATAATTCTTTTCTCGTCCCCCTGGCCACATTTCTGGCTCAATCTACACAATTACCTCTCTAAACGTAGCCACTTTTCTTGTGACCTGTACAATTGAGTCACTTGGTCTCTATCTCAAACGGTTCTCTCTCCAGCTGCATTTCTGTGAGGAGAGCGCAGGATTTTCTCCCATCCGCTCCAATGCATTTTGGAGAGAGATTTTCTCACTCAAATCCAAAACTTCTCTCATGTTCGCACCATCACGGTGGCTGAATGGATGATTCTACAGACATGATTCCTGCACCATTAAATTCATGAAAGGCTTCTGAATCTGATTGTGCAAAAATCTTTTTCAATGTCACCTCTGGGTTCTCGAGGAATGACATTTTCTCAACCATGCGCACTCCATAAGAACTGCTGGTTCACTGTCATGGCTGCTGTGCAGCTGGTCTCCAGAGCAACAGACACACCTGTTGTGCTGCTGCTGCTTGATTAGTCTGGATTTTTCCATTAAGACTGGAGCTCTATTGATCCTCTGTTACTCTGACACTGACTCTGCTGCTTCTTCAACTTTCTTAAAGTTTTTTCAACTTTTTGCAACATTTTTGAACTTTTTCAATCTTTTTCAACTTTTTCAACTTTATACAGCGTTTTTCAACTTTTTCAATCATTTTCAACCTTTTTCAACTTTTTGCAACGTTTTTGAACTTTTTCAACGATTTTCAACTTTTTGCAGTGTTTTCAAACTTTTTCAACCTTTTTCAACTTTTTCAACTTTATGCAGCGTTTTTCAACTTTTTCAATGATTTTCAACTTTTTACAGTGTTTTCAAACTTTTTCAACTTTTTGCAGTGTTTTCATTCTTTTTCAATGTTTTTCAATGTTTTTCAACTTTTTGCAGCGTTTTCAACCTTTTTCAACTGTTTTCAACTTTTTGCAGTGTTTTCAACCTTTTTCAACTATTTGCAGTGTTTTCAACCTTTTTCAACATTTTGCAGCGTTTTCAAACTTTTTCAACTTTTTTCAACTTTTTGCAGTGTTTTCAAACTTTTTCAACCTTATTCAACTTTTTCAACTTTATGCAGCGTTTTTCAACTTTTTCAATGATTTTCAACTTTTTACAGTGTTTTCAAACTTTTTCAACCTTTTTCAACTTTTTGCAGTGTTTTCATTCTTTTTCAATGTTTTTCAATGTTTTTCAACTTTTTGCAGCGTTTTCAACCTTTTTCAACTGTTTTCAACTTTTTGCAGTGTTTTCAACCTTTTTCAACTATTTGCAGTGTTTTCAACCTTTTTCAACATTTTGCAGCGTTTTCAAACTTTTTCAACTTTTTTCAAGTTTTTGCAGCGTTTTTCAACCTTTTTCAACCTTATTCAACTGTTTTCAACTTTTTGCAGTGTTTTCAAACTTTTCATCATTTTTACAGTGTTTTCAAACTTTTTCAGGTTTTTTCAACTCATTGCAGTGTTTTCAACATTTTCAACCTTATTCAACTGTTTTCAACTTTTTGCAGTGTTTTCAAACTTTTCATCATTTTTACAGTGTTTTCAACCTTTTTCAATGTTTTTCAACTTTTTGCAGTGTTTTAAAACTTTTTCAACCTTTCTCAACTGTTTTCAACTTGTTGCAGCGTTTTAAACCTTTCTCAAATTTTTTCAACTTTTTCCAGTGTTTTCAACCTTTTTTAAAACTTTTTCAACTTTTTGCAGCGTTTTCACCTTTTTCAAGGTTCTTCAACTTTTTGCAGTGTTTTCAAAGGTTTTCAACCTTTTTCAACTCTTTGCAGTGTTTTCAACCTTTCTTCTTGAACTTCTTCTGCATTACAGTTTAGCATTTTCAGCTCAGCATTCACACTTGCAGTTTCTTCAGGAACTGCAAATTTTTCTAGTTGCTGTAGTTTCTTGAATTGAGAAATTGTGCAATTTGTCTTTCTCTTAAAATAGCAAAAAAAAAAATCTTGTTCCCGTGCCGGGATTTCATGTATACCATTGTTGTAGCTTATTAATTCTAGGTCAATATTAGCTGTAGTATCTTATTGAGAAAATGTTTGATATATTTTCTTAAAATAAGAATAATTTTCTCAAACAAAACTTGCTTGTCAAGATTATTTGACTTTTTAGACAAAAAATAAGAATAATTTCCCTGAATTAAGACTTTTTTACTTTCTCAGAAATCCTTTTTTTGCAGTGGTATTTTTGAATAAATCAATTTCACATTCAAATAATGTCATTTTCTGGCTTTGGGAAAAAAAACGATTTTGACATGAAAAGGAATATAATGTGTATTGAGGTATTTGTAGAAAAAGCAGGACTTGAACACACACTGATACAAATCTTTAAATCCTAGAAAAGCAATATAAATAGTCACATATACACTGCCCATATGAAGTGGATGTGCTTGTGGTCAGAGCCGGCCCGTGGCATAGGCAGTATAGGCAGATGCTGAGGGCGCCGTCCATTAGGGGGCGCCAGCGCTGCCGTGCCTACAGCACAAATGGGAAAGAAGAAGGGCGAACTGGGTGGCTGCCTCGGGCGCATGGGGCGCAGCTGACAGGAGGGGGCGCATGCGAGTGCGAGGTGGCGGCTGCAGTCCTCCCCCCTGGCACAATCCAGGTCATCCAAGACCCTTGCTGAACAGGGAGCACATCAGGCACCGGAGAGGCCATTCCAACATCTCATGATAGATTTCATTGAACTTACTCCATGTGAGGGAAAGGAGTTTTGTCCCGTCATGGTGGACATGCTTTGAAAGTGGGTTGAAAAATTTCCCTCAAAACACAAACAAATATCTCCTCAGTCGCTAAAGCACTGCTAACTGACATCATTCCCAGATGGGGGATCTGGGAAAGACTGTCATCTGATAATGGGACACCACCTTCCTGATGTACGAGGGTTTGACCTCGTGCAACACTGCAGTTACCACCCTTGATAAGGTGGCGAAGTGGAAAGAGAAAATGGTACACTAAAAGGTAAGCTGGCTAAATGTTGTCACGAAACACAAGTTCCTTGGACAAAATGTTTAGCCATCGTGTTGATGTACATTTGCATGCTACTTATACCAAGACACGGTCTTTCACCTTTTGTATGGGCGGCCACTAAACACAGGTATAGGTCCTCCAGGGCCTCAAATGGATTCCACGCTGTGTGAGAATGATCTCTGAAATTACTGTCTACAACTGACCTTTCCTCTCTCTCATATCAGGAAGCAATTAGCACCGGTCTCCCACAGGCAGCTGACAGACATCTACACTCCTTCGAGCGATGTGACTTGGTGCTGACAAAGAACTTCCAGAGGAAGACCTGGTGACAGCAGTGTTGGCTTGGACCTTACCAAGTGCCTCTCACCGAGCACACCGCTGTGAAGATTGCTGAGAGTGCCGAGTGGGAACATGTATCACAGCGCAAGGTCAGTCCACAACCTGACGACTGGCCAAAGGTGGGGAGTACATCACACAATTCCCCTCCTATGAAGAAACACACTTTGATGAACACTGTTAGCTGCAGAGTGGTCGGGTGCTGGTAACCGACACTCTAGGTCATTGAAGAGCGAGCTATAGGTCACAGACATACCAGCTGGTCTCATCTCCACACACACTCAAGCAGAAGAAGAGGTGCCGGAAAAAAGAATGATTGGTGAAAGAAACACATCATTCCACCTTGTCACCATAGAGTGGCCCCACTGATGGCATCCGTTTAGAAAGCTAGGAATGTGGCTTGACAGGAGCTTCAGTATGTCTATTTGTAACAGCCTTGATCGTTGTTCTTCCCATTCTGTGGTACGAACTGTGGCCGATCTGTGAAGGACGGATCTGTGTTCTCACCCCTTCATCCGGGGAGGGAGCGGCGAGGCGCCGCGGGGGTCCAGCCGAGGGCGGGCTGTTCCAGCCGCGGGGGGGTCGGGAGATCGGTGACAATATTAAATACTGGCTATTTCCAGTCAAACATGAAGCCATAATCATGAAAGCATAATGACAGGGTGACACGCTGCGCTCTTGTCAGCTGATATTTGGAGCCGCATGGAGCTTATTCACACTGTAAAGAGACCCTATAGAACAGGATGCAGAAAAATACGAGTGGAGCGAAAAGCAGAGGAAAGAGTGAAAACCCAGAGAAGAAAAAAAGGAAATTAATCTCAACCAAATGTGTGTGAATGGCACCCAGTTTGATGAAATAGAAATGATCCATTGAGCTTTCAGTTTTTGAGTTCAGGTGAAACTACATTTATTTTGAATAGAAATGACAAAAAATATATATTTAAAAAACTGCTTAATAATTAGGAATGTAATAACTGCAATCAAAATGGCATTTTTAATGGGAAGAAAACATAAATACAAGACGAAAAACAGTAAATTACAAGAAAAGACCATGACAGAAAAAATATCCTTTTCAAGCTTTAAATAATAATTACTTATATTATTAATCATTTCAATGATTTGCCTTTTAAGTATAAAAACCTGGATATCAGGAGGTCAGTATATCTTCAGTTTGTCTTGAATACTACGGCTCTTTAAAGGTTTTCAGGAAAACATCAAGGCTGGTGGTGCAGAAACACTGAGGTCCAGAGCAGCAACCTGGGTTTTCAGCGTCAGCGCTAATTCTCAGCACCACGCTTCTCCCTGCGTTCTTACGCCATGCGAGCCGCTCACGACTCCTCCTGGTTGGACTTTCTGAGCCCAGTTGGCCTCCGACGGACTCTGTTTGGTTGTGTGGGCGATCTGATCAGATGAAACACTGATTTATTTTGTTTATCTAAAGCTGACATTTAATTCTAAGGTTGCACTCAGAAATCAATGTTACAACGGGGAATAACTTAGTAGCTTAGATTGTAAATTGTGGGTTTTCGCATATGTTTTAAATGCAGGTCATTTTTCCCATCTTACATATGATCCATCGTAAGTAGAATAAAATCATTACTCTGTATTGAAATTCTATTTTGTAGACTCTTTAAATGATTGTTTTCCTTTGTGACAGGGTTAGTACTGACAGGGGTTTTAATGCATGTTTCAATTGCGTAACTGCATGAACTAATCGATCTATTGTGTTTGAAGTTGTAGTTTTCAACAAGATGTTTCATGGAAGTATTATTCCCCACTGCCCCTGAAGGCAACAGACACACTCACCAGCCCCAAGCAGCCATCAAACAACAAGCAACAGGTGTCGCTCTGGAGGCCAAAAGGAAGAAACCAGAAGCAGAGAGAGACACTCAGACCATGTTTACACACAAAAAAATTACTGTTCTGCTTTTGAAAAAAATATTATTTTCCAAAAACCCACAAAAAAAAACTGGTTAATAGCTACTATTAGCGTCCCAGACCTACAGGAGGCAGTGACACAGGTCAGGGAAATGGACTGGCAGGGGTCTATCTTGGGCATGTGCTTGAATTTTTTAGGTATTGTATACTTTTACTTGTTTTACTGCAATAAATGTGTAAATGGATGTTGCTCTTAGGATTGTTTCTGAGGTCTTATTTCTACTGCCAGTGCAATGGGGCACAATTCTAATTCTAATTCTTTGTCCTTTTGTGTCACAGATTGGATCTACTTTTAGATGAAGTAAGCATATAAACACATGCGCATTCAAATATTTGGACATGGGATACAGCCCTCATTTATCTGAGAAAAAAAAAACTGATTTGTATCACTGTATATGATGTCTGGTTACTTCGGCGATCTAACAGCTTGAGAAAACACTGTTCATCAGTCTCCTCTGAGTCTGGTTCTGCAGGTTTCTTCCTGTTGAAAGACTGTTTCTTTTTGTTTCTGTTCTTTCTGTTTCCTTTTCTCCCTCTCCTCTCTTAGCTGATGTGGAATTGTCGGTTTTTCTCTGTAAAGGTGATTTGAAGTGACTCTGCTGTATTTAGAGCAACAGAAATACAACTGAATAGAATTAATTAACATGTAAAATTGAGAAACTTTGTGCTTTAATGAAGTCGCCATAATGTTTACCAGTTATCTACTTATTGTTTTTTTTTTTTTTTTGTATGATTTCCTTAAACTTTAAAGACAGATTACCTAAAACCCCAATAACCTCATTCACTAGTTTGCCATTTGACTTGATTTCTGTCCCCCGAATCGCTCAAATCACTTCTCTGAAGGGGCAGAAGTTGTGGTCAGCTCTCCTTTCAGAGGCGATTGACTGGAACAATCCTCCTTTTTTTCCCTTTTGTTTTTTTCTGTCCACCCCCTCTCTCCTCTTCCTCCTCCTCCTCCTCCTCTTCATCGCCCCTCTGGCTGTATCTCATCTCTGCCTGTCCGCGGCGTACACCTGAATTAAACATGGCTTCATATATTGTAAGAGGCGATTGCACCGGCCGGTCGATAGGCTTTTAATCCCTTTCCTGCTCTCCTCTCATCTCCATTCTGCCGTTTTCGTCTCCCAGCTAAACGCACAGCCTCTCATCTGGGCGTCCTTCAAGCCTTCTCTTTTGCACCGCCCGGGCCGGATCAGCACGGCCCTCCTTTGGTTCTGTCCCGGCCTCACGCCGTCTCCCTGCTGCTGGGCGTCCCTCTGCTGTCCGGAGGAAGCTCTTCTGTGGTGCTCTCCTAATCGGCCTGTGTGCGTGTGTGTGTGTGTGTGTGTGTGTGTGCTATCTGATCCAGCGTGTGGTTTCAGTCTAAAAGCTCTTCGGCAGGCTCACAATTGACCCGCAGTCCTTCTGCTTCCTGGACTCCCGTGTTTACTCGCCGTGTTTACAGCCGATCTCCGGAGCCGCCACCTGACTCGCTGCTGCAGCTAATCAAACACCCCCCTGGCCTTTCTTTTTATATCAAAGTTAGAATAAATAACCCTCATTTCCCCGGTGTGTGTTGTATAATGGTTGATGCGGATGCAGTCTCACTGTAGCAAAGGCTAATAACTTTCTACTTACCGGGCGGGTGACTGAAAAGGTTTCTGTCAACCTTTCTACTTAATGAAAACACTCCATGAAGAATTATGTTCACACTTTGAAAACACTCTAGGTTTGATGTATAAAAAATGGAAAGCCCTGCTGCAAAGACACTGTGCAGAGCACAAACAGACCAAATGCCAACACAGCCATTCTTCGCGTCTGCTGTGTTAAAGTGAAGGTCTGAGACATTTGGGGAAAGGCAGAATTTATCGCAAACAAGTCAACAGTTCACTCCTGCAGACAGCTTTCCTGTAATACAGCAGTCCTACACCTTGTATTTACTGCGAGAGATGCAGATCAAACAATGAGACTTCAGTGGGAGGGAGTTAGCGGGTTCTCCACAAGCTGATCAGCCTCTGGATCACATCCAGGCTGCAGCACCGTGTCTGAATCGGCCAAACTGGGGAAGTGATTCAACCGTTTTCAAATCTGCAGCAACATTTTTTCAATTCAGAGTCCCTTCCTGAACAATGTTTAGTTCTGCACTTTTTTAGTATCGATGGTGTGCAGGCCGTTTGCGTGTAGAAAGTGGGAGGCGGAGTTTAGCGTCATCAGCATGGTGTGTGACCTCTAAACAGTTTTCCAGCTAATCTGGCTTTTTGTTTCTGGTTAAACCGTCCGCTATGGTTTCCATGCGGGTTTGTGTAAATTATGTTTTTTGAAAACGTAAAGGTGAAAATAATTAACCGTGGTCACAGACGTGGGAGCAGGCTGGACAGACTGGTCAGGAATGTCATCTTATCGTATGTCACCAAATATCGTATGTAAACCAAAAAAAAGTATTGTGAGACAACAGGACCTGAAGGGATGAAACGTTAAAGCAACGCACTGGAGAAAGGACAAACCGCACACTCCACTCCATCAAGTCAATCTCGTCACCTGTTGCCTTTTACTTGCTCTGCTTGGACCAGTAATAAATCAACCATAAACAAAGCGCTTTATCAACGCTGTGCTGCCTTTCTGTTGTGCTTGAGGCCTTCGGGGTGTTCTGGTGGTTTAGTTCCAACCATTCGAACAAGAACTTGGTGCAAGAAGCACAGCCAATAAGTAAGTAAGTAAGTAAGTAAAGTTTATTTATATAGCACCTTTCACAGACACAAAGTCACAAGGTGCTTCACAGCATACATAAATAAAACAACAATTAAATACACATACATAAATAAGCAGCACTAAAAATGTGATCAAAACAGGCCCGAAAAACTAAGCAAATGCTTGAGAGAATAAAAAAGTTTTAAGTTGTGACTTAAAAGTGTCAACAGTCACAACTGATCGAAGAGAGAGCGGGAGATCGTTCCAGAGCCTGGGAGCAACGGCCTGGAATGATCGGGCTCCTCTGGTCTTGAAGCGGGTACGCGGCACCTTTAAGAGATTCTGGTCCGCAGACCTTAAAGCCCTCACAGGGGAGTAGGGTCTGAAAGTCTGAAAGTCTCATGCATGCAGAGTGATCAGCCTGAGCCCGGTTGTACTTCAAATCATACATAAAAAAACTGAAGCCAACAATGGCTGTGACTGAGAAGTGGGTCGACGAACAGCACACTGTTGCTGCACGTCCAGTTTGACAGTTAAACACTGAGCAGAGGTCAGGGCTGATGTATCACAACCGCCCACAAAGACCACATGAGTCACCGCAGCATGGAGCAGAGGAAGACTGTAACCTGGTCAGGTAAATGAGACCACACAGTCGGCCAGACCCTTCATTAGCCGAGGGAAGAACTGGAGGCAGGATGCTTTAACGACAGAAGGCGGTCCAGTGGAGGTTTGTTGTGAATGCCCACAGAGGGTACTCTGCATCACTTGACCCTGACATCTGTATAAATTACACCTTAATGATTGCACTGGGGGTAAACACAGAGGTGGCCGTGCACACGGATGATTCATAACTGTGAAACTACACACTAATGAATCATTAATTGTTTTTTTCTGTCATACAGTCTCAAGCACAACACCTCTTTATTCCACCTAGCCGTCGTTGGAGACCCAAACCTCCGCAATTACCTGTTGGCAGTGGCCTCCTTCAGCAGGGTCCTGCAGGCGAGAAAGATCGAGAGAAAGAAAGAATGAAGATAATGGATAGATAATAGCTTGACGACGTTGAGAAAGCATTAAAGAAGATGGCTTGGCCCCAAAGTCCGCCAATGCCAATCAAGTAAAGCTGTGGAATTTCCTACAGCAGTAGTTTGGCAGTGGAGGAGCACAGAGCAAACAGGGGATGACTAAGTTTAACATGCTCTGAGATTGTCAAATTTAGATTTACCTATGTCAGAAAAAACTGGAAACGTCTCGAGCTCAGAGCAGAAACAGTTCTGTGAGTATGCATGCCTTTAGCTTCACGGTAATGTTTTAGGAATTCAGAGATCTGACAGGGAAATTCCTCTCATTCAGGGTTGTGAGGCTGAAGAATTCCTTGTGCTGGAGGAAGTAGCCATGGAGGCCTCACCTCGTCGTCTTCAGGATTCGGAGGATGTGCTTTTGACTGACTGGTGTTGGACACAGCAGGGCTGTTTTAGAGGCTCACTGGAGCTGAACCGTCTTCTCATCGAGTCAACGGTAGGCAAATATGTTTAAATGTCATGACTCGAGAGCAGATATGTAATCAGACTCCAGGAGTTCAGCAAGGCAATATACCCGGCTGTTGACAGACTCAAACAGAGGCAGAATGAAATGACTGCTTGGAGTTTGAGCTGTTGAACTAAACTCTTTCTCGGATGCGGTGTGCAGAAACCTCACCTGTCTGCTGCGTCAACTCAACCTCAACTGATCCCAGGTCTGATTCTCTGACCTCCAGGCTTCCACCGCCCCTAAACCAACCACATCAACTATTCTAAAGGTGTTTAACAGACTTCCAAGATGGGCGTTACTCATTTTGGTGCAAAGCTGCTCCCTTTAATCACAAAGCTCATGTGCAATCATTGGAAAATGTGATTTACTCAGAGTTGTGTAGATTTGCTTTGAATGGAGTCGATGCATGCAATGAATGGAGGGATGGATGGAGGGATGGATGTGTAGAATGATGCAATGTATGTAGATCTTTAAAGAAACCAGTTCACTGTCCGATAATATATTTTGAATCAAGGTAAAATAAAATGATATGGTCTTGTAAATCAACAATTGTGACAAGCAATCTGTTTTTCTGCTATTGCCATTGTTGTGCAGAGTGATACAAATATATCTACACTTGAACTTGTCAGTTTAAGGAATGATCCCTGTGTGAAAAGATTGATTTTTTTCAGCGTGCTGTGGATTTGTAGTATGTTCAAGTTGTTACTGTTCCTTTGAAGTGCCAAAGCAAAGCAGAAAGCAAGGCGAACTTCAAGGACGGTTGAGATTTCAATACAGCTGTGACGTGTAGCTATAAGCACATTTTCAACGTTTTTTTTTTTCCAGAGGCTGTAGAAAGCATATTTTCATTTCCACTCAGAGCATGCTCCCACACAAAAAAAAGCTTTTCCACATTTCTTGACATATTTACTTTTTCCACCTTGCCGTATAGTGACCATCTGCATTGCTGCAGCCTGTCCCTCCATTACTCTTTACTATAGGTGTTATCAGAGACGTAATCTTTAGTTTTCCGTGGTATAATAGAGGAAATCAGCGGTTTCCACCTCCTCACACTGCAGAAGGACCCACATCATTAGTGTGAACACAGTCTGACTGCTTTCCTTCATGTGAGAAACCGTCTCGGGGGAGCCGCTTGGAGAAGGTCGGTCTGGAACAAAAGTGGAGAAATGGAAATGCCAAAGTTGGTGTGAGCTAACGACATGCTCTCAGCTCCGTGTCCTGCCAAATCCATCAGGAGACCCTTCTCACTGTCATTCCAGAATGTGTGTGAATGTGTCAAGGTCAGTTAATTATAAACCTGAAAAAAGGAGAAAAACTGATTCCTCACATATGAGGATGAGGAGAAGGGCACACCGCTAACAGCATCCCTTCCTTTATTCCTTCCACCTCCTCCTTTGAACCTTCTCCCACCTCTCTTCTATTACCGCCGCTCTCTCCCCGCCGCTCCTCATCCCGGCTGCTCGGTATTGTCGCCGGTGGACAAAAGCGAGGGCTGTGCGGCTGATCCGCTCTGGTATTTAGAAAGCTGACGTCAGATGCACAGCAGTGGCCCGCTGTCTCATTAAGATGGAACCGGCTGTTAGGCTTGAACCTCCGCCGGAGAGGAGCAGCAGTAATTGGTAATCAGAGCGGGATGGGGCAGGCCGAGGCTTGCTGGCTGTGTGACCTCTCCGTGCTGCTTGATGTCAATGTATGTCGACAGCTACACCTGGCTATGGAGCGCGAGTGAACATTGAGCTCGACAAGTGTCAGGCCGTGCAGCGACACACGCCTCGGTCTGGGTGAAGGATCGCAAAGATCCACGGTGGGGAGAACATGTTGTTCTGTGAAATTACAAAGACAAGCTTAACAGCCATAAAACACACTTCCTCTGAAGGTTGAGAGTAATATGAACAGTCTCAGGTGGATTTGCTTCTTCCGATCATTTTGTTGAAGGAAACTGAAGATACAGGTCACACAGGACGATCAGAACTGGACCAGAGCAGGTCTGAGGACTCAGAATTTGGTGTAAATACCGTGTTTTCTCAGATCCATCCTGCCCGGAGGAGATTTAAAGTCTACTTCAGGATTGTTTCTGGTCATGTTGATGGTCAAGGTTTCCAACACCCTCTTTCTTCTACAACGCACAAGAACTTCTGGCTGGAATTGGGATGAGCGAGTACACTTCTGTCTGTATCTGTATGTGTTCACCCATCCAAATGATTTGCGTCCATTCTGTTGTTGGGGTGGCTAAACAGGAAGTGGGCGTGGTTTAACTGGAAATGGTGTGGGGCAGAAGTTGATACACTATTTCAAGTCTGTAATTGATATGGATTGCTCTGAAGTTGCTATTAATTGTTTATTTGAAAACTATTTACAGGACACTCTCAAAGTACAAGTTTTTTTTCATTTTAGCCAGAACATGAATATTTTCAAAGTTATATAAATGATTATTTATTCACACAACAGCCTCAGAACTAAGATTTGAATGTTTTTGGTCATAATAGTAAAGGAACTATTTACTAAACAAGGGTTTTTTTTTTATGAGTCAGAACATCAATATTTTTAAGTGTATGAATTAAAGCTCGTGTCCGGAGTTTTGAAAGAGAGAGGTTTTTTTTTTTAATCCAACGTCTCAGGTTCCGCCCTTTAATTGTGCACGCTATTCTCTGTCGGGTGAAAATGAGAGCCTCTGAGTCCTACAGCATCCTCCATGTTGAGCTGTTTACGGTGGATGTTCAGCAGACAGTGGATATATCCGAGGTAAGCGGGGCGACTGCTGCGTTGCTAACTCTCCTCTGCTGGGCGAGCGCCGTGCTCTCTGGCTGCTCCACACTTTGATTGACAACACGAGAATGAGGAAGCTCGAAATCTATTGGCTGAAGCTGACCGGTGCTTTTTCGGATAACATGGGGGTCTATGAGACGAAGGCGGAGCTCATAAATAAATTTTTATATTGCTTTATGCTAATATTATATTGTAGTATCGAACCAGACTGACACATTTAAGCTCTGTTGAAAAATGATACATACGTTGGAAACGAACGGAAACTCCGGACACCAGCTTTAAAGGTGCATTAAGGAGTTTGCATGTTTTATGCGAAACAGCGCCCCCTGCAGGCCTTGGGCATAATGCAGCTTAGTGAAAAACTCGTGCCTGTAGCTTCCATGCATGGAAGAGGGGAACTCCTTCCTCGCTCGTTTAGTAGCGCTCGAGTAAGATTTAAGTTTCTTTTACCTGGTGGAGTCTGTGTGGAGCTGTGGCAGTGCTGGAAGCCAGTCTGTTCTTACTTTCTGGAAGATCCTGCTCAGTTGTTGCTCACTAAGCATCTGGCGGAGTAATGGCGGACAAAGCGAAACTTCAGGAAATCAGGTCAGCCGGAGCGCGCATTACGTCATTGCTTTCAAATTCTCCCCAAAAAAATTCTGGTGCCGGACCGGCACTGCAACTTTAAAGTGACAATTTAGCGCTGTTAGAGGTACTTGCAATGACAATGTCAGGGCACATTGTACACATAATTAAAAATGTGTAACATATTTATGGTGGAAAATAAGTATTTTTAAGGTTGTAAAACTCCTTAATGCTCCTTTAAGGAAAATGTTTTTTGTATTAAATCCGAACTTTGATATTTTAAGCGCATGAATGTATAGAATGCATGGAGTAAGAGAACGAGCAATTCTTATGAACTGACTTTCTGCAACCAGCCAAATAAATGGCAAGTGCAGCTTTAAAAAAAAAAACAAAAAAACAAAAAAAACCAGACGGGAGCGGAGGCAGCGACCGAAGTGAGACGAGTCGTTTACAGCTCTGTCCTGTCAAATGCACTCTGTAGATCTGCATTAATAGAAACGAGCAAAGAAAAACCTGACCGGAGTGGAGGCAGTGACCGACCAGACACCACCTACGCCATGAAACAAGTTCACCAAGTAACTTTAAATATCATAAAAACAAAACTAGAGGCGAAGTAAACAATACTGTAGTACTGTTAGCACCGTGAGCTCGAGTCAGGCCGAGCACGCACAGACAGATGGCGCTGTGACTGTCTGAGTGAAGACACTGCCCCTCTGGCTAGAGCCAGTCTGCAGGAGGAGGGCGCTGTGTGTGACTGGCCAATCACAGAGCGTCAGAGACTGAAGACAGTAGTTCTCGCCCAATGAGGGCTCAAGTACGAATAATGATGGACAATGCTAGGGCTGTACTCGGATTCGGCAAAAATGCATTATTCGTAACGAGTACTCGTTCAAAACGAGTATTCGGCTCACCCCTAGTTAGCAGTCTGGCCTTTTCTGTGTGGTTTGCATGTTCTTCCCAGTGTGTCTTGGTTTCCTCTCCACTCCGCTCCAGCACCCTACAACCCTGACCAGGACCAGACGACGGTGGATGAAAACCCAGACGGCTGTGGTGTGAAACAGAAGCAGGAATGGTGGCTCCTCACAGGAGGCCTGGAGTAAGTGATCTTACTGAACCTAAAGGTTCTGCAGAAACCTCTCGGTTGTTTGCTCTGAGTGCCAGTGAATGACACGATAATCAGCCTGTACACATGTAATGTTTCACTAACCTAATTACCGGTTGTGTGCTGTATCCTATTAAGCTGTGCTCATGCTACCTGGCTGAGAGGCAATCTTGTCAATCAAACTGGTGCCGGTGTAAGACTTTGTTGCGTCTCATTAACTTCCTGTGTGTCTGTTTGGAACCTGTGCTTGGTCTGTCATCTCTCTGAAGCTGGACGGAGTGTTTCACAGCCTGTAGATATTCCTTTAGCCCTGAGATGGAGTGACGATCTGTCCTGGATGTACCCTGCGTTCCTATTGTCAGCTGGAATTGATTGTAGTGCCCCTCGACCCTGCATGGATGGATGGAGAGATATTTCTATCAGCTGAAATAACTGCTTCCGTAGCTCAGTACTTCTATTGAAGAAATAAAATCACTTCACCATTATGTGACACAGCCAGAATCATACGTTTTACCAGGCGCAGACCTTTGAAACTGAGGCCTGTGTTTGAAAAACACAACAAAAGATGTGTCACACCGGAGGAAACTGTGTGTTTTCAGTGACGGTGACTCATCAGGTGAAATTCAGCTCCCAGATCGCTCTCCATTTGTCTGTCTCACCCTGCTGGTTTGCCTTTAATGAGGGTGTTGTGTGGCTGAAATGACATGAACCAATCTCCCGGGAAATACTTGTTGTCTGCAATCAACAGCAAGAAAAAATTGTTTATTTCTAAAAAACCTGCAATTTGACGTAATTATTTTGGCTAACAGGCCCGAGGTGCCGGCGTTGAGAGGGCGGCGGGGGCAGGGAAAGCTTTTCAACCTGATTTTGAGGCAGACGGTCTTTTCTCCTGCTCCCAGTGTTCAGGCCCTCCTCCTTTTAATCACCAACTCTGAGCTCCACGGCTCATTATCGGCTCCAGCAGGAGAGGAGGGATCACCACACCGACGTGAAGAAGGAACTTTTACTGCGATAGCACAGAATGTCGGAACTCTAACAGAAAATATCCTCCAGCTAAGGAGGTGGGGGGCTTTACCTGAATAATCCTTCAAAGATATTCTTCTTTGATTGATATTACACAATATCACACGTCTGGTGTTTCGCTCTGGGATCATCTCCTGTGAATGATTCCCTCAGTGTCTCTCATCCCTCCTTCTAAAGTCTGTTTGCCAGTTTGAAACTCTCATGTTAATGAGTGTGTAAATCCATCCATCCACCCAAATTCATCCATCCATCATTCACCCACCCAAATGCATCTGTGCAAATCACATTTACCCATTCACCCATCCACCCATATTCATCCACCCAAATCACATCCATCCACCCACCTATCCATCTAAATACATCCGTCCACCCAAATCCATCCACCTAAATCACATACATCCATCCGTCTATTCACCCAGATTCATCCATCCACCCATCCACATCACATCCATCCATCATCCTTCATCCATACATCCATGCAATCATCCAACAACCCTCCATCCATCATCCATCCATCATCCATCCATCATTCATCCATCTGCCCAAATCAGATCCATCCATCCAAATCCAATCTCTGATTCATGCACCATCCATCCGTCCATCCAAATTCATCCGTCATCCATTAATTCATCATCCATCCAGCCATCAGTTGCTGTCATGTCAGTGCAGGAGGCAATGCAGACGGATAAAGCTGCGTTCACACCACCAAATGCTTTCCGTTATTTTGCGTCAAAATACAATTGAAAACAAATGGGAACGCGCGTTCCAGTCGCGACGAGACGCAGCGCGTTGTTGCGACACGTCAGACACGTTTTCGCGGCGCGTCGGTGCATTGACGCGTCGGCGGCGCAATTTTGCAATGCGTCTGACGCTTAAGTTGGGAAATCTGAACTTTGACGCGTCGCGATTTTGCGGCAGACCAATCAGAAAGCGTGTCCATGGTGACGTAGGTCAGGGAGCGGGGACCGGTGAAGCGACTGTCATCCTGGCGCAGCTCCTGGAGCAAATAGTGAAACTCGCCAAACTCTGACCGTCTGTGGATCATATCGTGCATCCAGGCACGGAGTACTGTCTGCCAACGGAAATACGGCCAGAAGCCCCGTCTTCCCACCAGACGCTACGCGTTTGACGCGTTCGGTGTGAACGCGTCTTTTGGCCCTGCGTTGTTCAGCGTCGGACCTCAGAACTGACGCGCGTTCAGCTTCTCGCGTTGACGCGATTTTTGACGTAAAATCGTGTTCGCTGTGAACGCGGCTTAAGAGTGGACCCATTGCTCAGTGCCTCCACTGCATTCATTTTTATTGAGGTGCTCTTCACATTAGTAAACCAATCAGAACACGCTGAATGCACGGCACATGGCTTGGCTTGTGACACACAGCTGTGTGGGTAAATTCCTGCCAGCATTGTGAGTGTGAATGAGGTCCATGTGCACAGATGTGAAAGAGGGTATTTAACAAATAAATACCACTCAACCAGCGACATTAAATACTCCATGCATTAAACTGCCACTAAGGGGATGGATAATTAGCATGAAGCAACCTTCTACAACGCATGTCACTGACTCTGTTTTGACCAGGGGCCTCACACTCCAGCTGAGCAGGAGCCCCTGCTCACACTGCCATCTCAGTACAGTGTTTCAGCAGTCCAAAAACAATTTAATCTCTCAAAGCATGCTCTGTTATTTCAAATATTATATATTAATGCAAAATACAAGCAGTAGGTACAAACATTTTGCCATATTCCTAAATGTCTAACTGAGTCCTTTCACTGAATTAACATGGTGATATACATGGTTCATTTGGTCTGAAGTCAACTGCTTTCACGCCCTTTTCAGGATTCAACGTTGTTGGAGTTCACAGATTTCTGCAAAGATTTGTCTCAATGGCAGATTTAAAATGACATACAAGCTGGGGCGACCTCTATAAATGAGCCAGTGATTATGCTGGGGCACCGCTCATCTAAATTTATGAAGCACAGGACATATCTGGGGTCAGAACTTCCTTGGTGTGAGGACTGGAGCATCAGCTTGACCTGAGCCTTAAACAACAAATGCAATCGCAATATTTTTTACATGCGCTGCACTGAAGTGGAAGAAACTGTGCAAATTGAACATGATGGCACCCAAACTGTCCTCCTGCACCGGCAGCACTGACAGAGTGATTATTAGTCAGTCCATGTGCTGAGCCACTGCTTCTCTGGTAGACTTGACATGTACATACGTGCAGATCACATCCAGTTTGTGTCTCTTTCTCTAGGCACACTGTTAAATGTGCCGGGTAGCGACGGCTGCTATAAATAAATGACAGGAGGAGATCAGCTATTGAGTGAGGAGCTGGCTAACAGCGGGCTCCTCGCTCACCTATCATAATCATGTGGTTCTCAGCAGGTTGGAGTCATCAACAGATCCCACTGAGCCGTTCTGTTGTCGAGCGTAATGTGGAGCTTGTTGACAAGAGGCTCGGATTAGAAAATCAGCAAATCCAGTGTGTCTTTACATTGTTTCCTATCTTCAGCTGCAGCAGCGCATTTATTTTCATGTAAGAATGTCAGTATATTTGGTAAAATCACAGTAAACATAATCACAGCAGCACTGACATTCTCCTGGTATGTTGATGTGTTTGTAGCTACGAGTCAGAGTAACTCTGCACCAGAAGAGCTCTGCTCCTCTAACCAGGCCTCAGCGAAAGAGGGATTCACCAGTTAATTCATCTGATGGACAAATGGTAATCTGGACATGATGAGACAAGGTAGAGGACAAACTTCATCAGGAGGAAAAAAATTAAAAATCTGGAGAAATCACTTTATGGCGATGATGCAGTATTAAACTGGAGTCTGCATGACGGAAGCAGAGATGGAATCAGAATGTCAGAACCATCCAGTCAGCTTTTTGATCGATATCAATGCTGCAAATGAAAAAATAACTTCTTACCCGACAGGTCCCGCATTTTGAATGTTTTACATTTTGTCACATCTATTTGTGTCGATTGTGTTTGATTTAGGGCGTTTGTGAAAATTATGAGAATACATGGCACCACTGTGTTAAACTAAACTAAGTGAAATACCGATGCTGAATTCCATACTGGGCCATTCTGCAGCTTCCTACCAATCAATGTGTCTGATAGATGCTTTTAACTTGTTGTGAAACCACTGCAGTTGATTTCTATATATTTACTTTGTTATGATGGTTGTAATTGCTTTTGATATTCTTGAAGAATTTAACATATTTTTAAAAAATCATTTGCTTGGAACAAATCATTAAGTGTTGTCATGTGTGTACAGCTTTGATCAGATTTGAATATTTGTATATTTTGACTGAATTTGAAATGTTCAACCAACAAATAAAATGTAAACATTTGATCAAACACAACATTTTAGTTAGTTGCTAAAAAGTATTGAAACCAAATCCATCAGTAAAACAAGTATTTGAACAGTACCTTTGTTACGAATACCACTGCAGTTTAAAAACGGAATTCTTCCAGCTGTAGTTTAACTCAAAGTTAATGTGTGTTTTTGTTTTTTTTTGTGTTCAAACGGTCAATCTGTCCTAAAGTTTATGGTCTTAGTTGTCTGGTCATTCTCACAGTCAGCTTCTGCTTCTACATGATTTCTTTGATTATTTAATCATCCGCAGAAAGATGAGAAAAAGAGTCTTCTTCAGCTCTGAGGATAAGACGATGTGAACAAACCTGCAAAAAAAAAAAACTGTTAAGAAATGAATGAAAGCCAGGCCTCCTCTGACCTGGACTCTGCTTCTCCGTAATAACAACCAGAAGTTCTCTGATTTTTAATTACATCTTAAGGTCTCATAAAAATCTGTTAAAAAACTCAAACATCATGAACATTTAGTTCATTCTGATGGACGTGCTCCATTCCAGAACTGAATCTTGATTGTTCAGGTAACTCCAATATTACTCCAGTTCATAGCATTGACGACTGGCAATCACAAAGAAAGGAGTCAAGTGAGGATATTTTATGAAACATTAGCCATCAGTTTTTTGCCAATTTATTTTGTTTTCAATCATCCATACTTTACTTCCATAAAAGATGCCAGAACTCCTTCCACCACTGCACCTCTGTGTGGTTTTCCTTTAGACCTGACTGGGGTTTTCTATTGGAAGCACAGAGGACAATTATTAATCCTGTCTCAAACCAGTGCTGAAAATGTATATAGAAAGAAAAAAAGAGGCGTAAAAAGAAGTTGGGAAAAGTACATTTGTGTGTACCTTTGCCACAGTCTGCGCAGGCTGTCGTCTGCAATTTGCCTCAGCATGGAGGAAAGAAAAAACATACCAGAGAAAACACAGAAAACAGATGTCAAGAGGGCTGCACCTTCATGAAAATGACTGTTTCTCAAGTAGTTTATATTTAAAGCAATTACAGCCTGGAACAGCCCACAATGTGTCATTATACCTCCTGTACCTCTGCATTGATCCCAGGCTGAAGAAGGTCTGGCGTCAACACACGCTGACATGTAGGAATGAAGAAAAAAACATGGGAAATGGAAAAAAACTCAAGTGCTTTTTGTGTTTTCAACACCGTCAAGGCCTGGAAGTCATTTTCTGAAGCCGGTCACGGTGTTGTTTGTCCGGTTCGGCCCACTCCAGAGGAACCTGTGCTGAATGTGGCCTCTGAACTGAAATGTGTTTCCCTCCCCTGTTGAAGAGCTCCTGCATGTCATGACACCTAAAGTCACCAGATTCAACAGGTTTACAGCGACAGCATGTAGACCTCCATCTGCTCGGGTTTAACCCCGAAAGATACTTGTTTAGGTTTAGAAAAATGTAGGTTTTTGCTGTAAATGTGTTTGTGCTGTTGAAAGTGGAATTCGTCTTCAGTCATTATCAAGACATGTTGAAGTGGTCAGATTTTGTCACTTGTTTGATAAAAGGTTGATTATGGAGGTAAACACTCCTTCCGTATTTCACCAATATGGCCGTTTGATGAATCCCCATCATCTGATAACATGTCTAAAGACCAGAGAAACAGCGGGGTTCGGAGTCAGAGCTCACAGCCAACCTTCAATTGAAAGGAGGAAGTCTGCTGGAGTCCTTGAGCCACACACTGTTTCCATCTAAACAACATCAAAAACACCAACAAGAGCGAAGCTGAACAGAAAGCAGAGGATGGAAATCCTCGTTTCAAAGCAGCGAGATTTCTGCCCACTGTATCAGTGAACTGCTGAAACAGTGAAGCTGAACAGACGTTTCTTCTTCACACAGAGGACGGAAGAAGTACCTGCAGGCACTAAAAGATATGTTATTTATGCAGCGTAAAGAAAATATATCAGTGAGGAAGCAGGAATTTCAGGAAGTGCAGAGAAGATGACAATGTCTGCTCAGTAAAATCAAAGAACACGGACGGAGACAAGCTGATTTGAGAAAAACTGTCCTCTAAGTCGGTAAACAGTTTCAGTTATTTTCCCTGCCAGTGAAGGTTTAAACTTTAAAGCCTCTGAGCGTCAAAGTTGTGAAAATTCCAACAGGGTACTTTCCATTCACCTGCCCAGCGGCGGTAGCCAGATGTCCTCACTGCTTTCTACTGCTACATTTCTAACATGCAGGGTTTTTACATCTGGCAGCACTTGTAGGTGAGCGTGTGTAGCCGAGGTTAGCCTAATTTTAGCATGCTAGCGCATCAGTTCAATGTGAACGATACAACAAGATGTGGAGGATGGCTTCCACCTTGGAGAAGAGCATGGAGCTGAAATGACTGCAACGCCATTCGACTTCCAGCTTCTGCTAAAGAGTGAATCGGTCATTACTGAGCCACACAGCCTGACGGCTCACAGTTACTACCCTTATCTGTGTGACAGTCAGACGTAATTTGCTACCAACAAGAAATATATTTCATCCTTTAATCTTCATTAAGACTTCATCCAGTGGGGTCACGCGGCCCTGCAGGTCACATCTGGACAAGTTCTGGTCCATCAGGACAAACGAAGAGGGACAAGGTCGGGTTCTGCAGATATACGAGGACAGAAATGTCAAACTCATCTCAGTCCAGGGGCCACATACTGCAAATATCAATCTCAACTCGGCTGGATGATAAAATGATAACCCTCTAAATGATCAATATCAACAAGATGGAATATTTGTCATCAGTTTAATCTCTCAGCTGTGAGCATTCCTGACATCTGCTCCTCACTGTTGGCCTCAGTGTTGCGTAATGACCTCTACTCTAAATGGAACTATTTCTGCTGCTATTTCTAAACTATTTTTTTCCCATTTATTATGTACAGAGCCATTCAGTGCTTGATCAGATTTAACCTTACCAATATGTAAATTATCAGTGAAAAATCAGTGATACTGAGCTGAATTCCATCTGTTGAACTTCTTGTTAATAGAAATAATCAAACAACAACTGAGACATGTAGACATGGTCAAAAAAAAGCCACTGAGGTCCTGAAGAAGCATCAGAATGACAACAGTAATTTAACTCCACGGTTCCCAGAAAACAGTGTGGAAATCTCCAGTGACTGTAAAGAAGAAATCCTCCAGATGATGCCATGAATGGCATGAGGACAGAGATGAAAACATGACCACAAAAAACCTGGTGACAACCAATTCTGCAGGAAATCATCTGGAAACGCGAGAACAGGAAGTCCAGCGGCGGAGCGGTGATGTCCTCCGTGTGCAGTTTGTGTGTTTATCCTGTAATTGTGCGAATTCTCTCCAGGTAGTCCAGCTCCTGACCGCAGTCCAGACGTGCTCGTTAGCTTTAATTTATGTGTGTGTGTGTGTGTGTGTGTGTGTGTGTGTGTGTGTGTGTGTGTGTGTGTGGTTGTGCTAGCTCTGTGATTAACGGGGTGTACCCTGTCTTTCACCCGATGTTGGCAGGAACCCACTGCGAGCCGAGTCTGGATGGAGCGGTGAAAGAGGGAATTATGGGATGAATGGATGATTGTACGCCATCACATTCACGTCAAAAATACCCTCTGACGGCGAACTCATTATGGTCAACTGGTAGAACAATCACCCTCTCTTTCGCTCTTGTAATTAGCATTTCAACATTCAATTATATCAATCATGATTATATTTAATTCCCTCCAGGTCAGCGGTCGCCGGCTTTGTTTTCACATGATTTTCAAAATGGGAATTTTTTCATGCATTTCTGCCAGTAAGAAAATGTTTCTGAAGTTAAACCGAGGGGCAGGAATTACTTATTTTGTTGTATTTTAGAGGAATGTCATGAAACGTGTCGCGATGCCTCCGGTGTAAATTTTAAAGTTAATGTGTTCATAGAGAGTGAACACAGCGAGATGAAATGCCAGCCCGACAGGCGGACATCCCATCACTTTCAATCCGCCTTCGTTACTTCCTTCATTGACCGTGGCTGAGGACGTCGCAGGCCGGATGTATTTCAGTGAAGAATCCAGATCAGTACTTTGTGTCACTCCGTACTCCAGCAGAGTAACTGTGGAGTGGCTGCACGGTAAACACTGGCCGTGCCATTTATTATTACAGTTCTCCGTGTTTCCTTTTGGCTCTGCCTGCTCTGCTCAAGGCCTGAATCTTAAACTCTGACCCCAAACAGTTTGTAATTGATTAGTTTTACCCTGGCAGGAGAGGAAGACATGAGTTATCTGCTGTTAGAGATACTGAATCTGCTCCGTCCTCCCGGACGTGGAGCCCACACATCACTGAAAGTTACTGGAGTAGAACCATGTTTTGGATTATCAGGTCAACCGCATTAATAATCACCTCCAATCAGAGGAAACACATGAAAGGCCTCTCAGTTCTTACAAACAGAAATAATTCTGAGTTTCTGAAATTTAAGGGGTGATGGAGGGACTGCTGCTGCCATCCATGGTGGTGCTTTTATCTTTACATGTAGTGTTTTGTTAGAAAATGACAGTAAATGCTAACGACCCACAATGCTAACATAAAATGCCAGTAGATGCTAACATGTACCTACTTCAAGCTCCCCTTGCAAAATTGGCACCCAGAATTCACCTCACTTTTGAAGCCACGACTCCATCCAGATTCTAGTGGATCCATCTCCTCTTTGGGTGCTTTTCCTCCAAACACAGGAACGTCAGATGGGTGAGCGCTGCGGCGCATGCCGGAGATATTCCACCAGTCCGCGGAGCCGCCTGCAGATCGTGGGCGTGGGCTGCCTCTGCATGTGTTTTTGTGACATTGTTTGCTGGTAATGAAGCTTAAGATCTCAAAAAACAAACGTTATCAGCTGTCTGCCTGGGGATGCTAACTTCAGAGCTAGCTACACTCTCACCTTGCAGCTCAGCTCTAATAACTCCGGAGCGTCTTCTGTTAAGTCCTTGGCTGTTGTTAGAGGTCATGGGTACCTTTGGGGGGGGGGACAACACAGTGATGTTTTTCTACACCGGCAGACGACAGGCACCCTTCAGACTGCATTACACTAAACCCACAAACTATCAAAGCGTCATCTCTGTGTGGGAGGCTCTGAACAGGCCGCTTGGCAGTGAATTTGCAGTGACATTGAGAATCCCTCCCGAGAAGAAAGACACAGTTGTTTACCTCGGACTCGTGGCTGATTTGTATGGTCACTGAGTATTTGTTTCCCGGCTGATGGGCCTATAAAAGCTGATTGTCGGGGACAGTACAGTCTCGCCACAGGCACAGACGTGAGTGTCATCAGGAGCTTGCCGTCAGATGTGGGAACAGCGATCGGGGACGGTCTGAGTCCAAGGACGCCGTGGACGTTTGCTGGGTCGTCACGTGAGCCTCACCGGAGACGCTCGCCTCTCCTGACGGGCTGAAATACTCCAAAGTGTCATCATCTCAGCAAAGCGGACTTTGATGCAGAGCTATAATTGGCATCAGAGTCTCAGAATTGTTACTGGACTCGTTGATGTGAGAAGGAAAACAAACAAGTCTGACAGAACTGAAAATATCCCCTCTTTAATACCTGCATGAATATCGAATGACTCAGCCAGCAAATGTGCCTCATGTTAGTTTTTCAGATTTACCTTCAGCTAAATTAGGCTGCTGTGGTTCATGATAATGCCTTGTTGTACTTTACCTCGCAGAGATTCAGGACAAATTTCACCAAACAGCAGACGGGCTTTAAGGAGGCTTCCTGACCATTTTTTGAAGAGTCTTCACATGGTTTAGCAAACTTCATGTTTCTGATGAAATTCATATTTCAGTCATAACCACTGTTTCTGCAAGCTTGGTGATTTTGTGGTGAGTAAAAAGAGTTGCAGAGCCGCTGTCTCCGTGTTCCTCATGAAGAGATCTAAACCCCGGTTAGAGTGTGTGGTTCTGTTTTGGTTAAGTGTAGGATAATCAGGCAGGCTACAGCTGATAATGCTGATATACATGTCAACGATCCTGACTCTGCTGCGAGGGGAGAAAGAGGCCGTTTCGCTGACGGCTGTTTTATTTTAGCCTCTCTGCTTCAGTATTTTTTAATTTAAACTTTACGTAGACTGACTTATTTATCTGCTAATTCTCCTACTAATGAACTCCTCCACTAATAGCTAAGTTATAGAGCATCTTCATCACACTCTAGCTACATTTTTTTTGTAATTGCTATAAGTAACTGAGATACAGTAATCCTCACAAACTTAAATTACTCAAATGTACTGTTATCGTTACTCTCTTGAACCCATAGTTCCAGATTATTTCCTGTCTCCAGGGCAGAACCCTGCACAGCTCGTCCACAGGTCTGCTGGATCTTGAGAGAAGCTAAATCTGCTCAGTCTGATCTCGTGTCCAACACGACTGCAGCTCGGTGCATGTATTTCTGCTCATGTACGACTAAAGAACCTGTCAATTTCTGTCCATCACTCAAACTGTTCAAATAGAAAATCTATTTCCACACCTCAACATGACATCTTTCATCTGCAACCTGTCAGCTCTTTTGCAAATTTTGGATTGTGGATTTTTTTTTTTTTTGGTCGACGTTTCCTTTTTTAGCTGTGGTTGAGTCAGTCTTATATTGCTCGGTGAGCTTTTATCAGATTACATTGTTGCACCGTTTCCACAGATGAATGGGCTCTGTTGAACCAGGAGGTATTCAGTGTTCTGAAAGGACCGCTTGAGGCCTGACACCACAAAAGATGTGGTTTCTTTGCAGAATCTGTTATCATAGAGAACACTGTTCAGCCTCTACAGCCCCGTTCTTCCTCTTCTGATTAGTTTGTTGGTAATTCACAGGTTTTCATCAGATATTGAGACCCCATTAATGCACATTGTTTATTAATTTTCATGTCAAAAAAGTTTTAAAAACAGTGTCTGTTTCCACCGAAACATTGGAAAATTGGGAAAATGCAAACCCTAACCCATGTCCGGTGAGTGACAACACTTTGTGGGACGATTTCTATGTCATGATCTTCCACAGGTAAATGTCACTGCTGTTGAATCTGTTCACTGTGGGACCAGCTCACCTTCTTTCTGAATGAAAGGCCTCCTTCTTCCTGCTGACGCTCCCTGAATCCCCGCCTCCACCTCTCCTCATGAGAGGTGACCTTGCGATTTTTCTGCTTCACGTTTGTCTTGTGATCAGAGTGGAAGTGTCAGGAAATGCGTTTTCAGCGACTCGCTGCTGGAGATATGTTCTGAAGCATTGTGGCCGGCCTGTCTTGCAGAACGGATAAGCGATGCTGTTATCAAATACATCGGTGGCTCTGAGACACATGCAAGTGTCGCACGTCACTGCAGAATATTCCGATACATCCTCCTCACTCTGATTTCTGCTGCTTGTTGTTCCTCTGTGGTGAATTTATTGACGGTATCTGAGATGACTGATCAGACCCCGGGTATCACCGTTCCCTCCCTGTTTCCTCTATTCAGCCCCATAACTTACCCTCAGGACAGTTCTCCTACTTTTACTACGACTACTGTTTCTACAATTCTACAATTTCATTTAGCAGATGCTTTTGTCCTAAGCGACGTACAACACAAGCAAGAATACAGACATAAGAAAGAAAGAAACCATTAGTAAATGCTTCAATTGCGATTGGTCAAGGGAGTTGCCATCAAGTTGCAGAAGAGGCGCCGCTACCCCCCCCTTTTTTTTTTTTTTTTTTTTTTTTTGTGTGTGTCAACTTAGTCAGTGGTACATAAGTGCTGGGTTTTAGATCACCTGACCTACTCTTTCTAAGCCTTTTCATTTTCAATCTTTAGTCACAAACTTTGATGAATAAGACTGTATGTTCATTTTTAAGACAACTAATCGGAGTTAAAAGGTTGGTGAAAAGCCTACATCAGAGGTTAATTACAAACAGGCTGTCTGTCCAAAATAGCCACTCTGAGGAAAAACAGCCATGATGGTTTCTGCAGATCAACTGGTGGTTTACACCTAATGTCTTCAAGGGAAAATGCATTTTAGGGATCTGTTTGCACAACGATGGTGCTCAGAGTCCATGAAAACGCACCTTCTTGAAAACGCTCATGTGCACCATGACTACAGTAAACTGTTGTTCTGACATGCTCAGTGGAGAAACAATGAGAGGAATGTTTTCCTCCCAGTCCAGATTCTCCTGGTCCTGGTCCTGGACCTGGTCCCAGTCCAGATTCTTCTGGACTTGGTAGTTTTAGAGTTGACAGTCATTGTAATAATAATTTCCTACCCTGTACTTCTGCGGCCCGATGAGGTTTAGTGTTTGCCCTGTCTCGCCTGTTTCTGTCTGCTCCTCATGTTCTCCTGCCTCGTTATCACCCTAATGTGTGACACCTGTGTCTCCCCTATTTAGGCCCTGCTCCCCTCACTTGTCTTGTCGGCTCCTTGTGGGTCTGTCTGCGTGTTCCCACTGTGTTCCCTGCCTGCATCAGCTCAGCTCGTCTTTGTGTACCTTGTATTTGCAAATAAAGTTTTCACCTCTAGATGTGCTGCCTGCGCATGGGTCCTTCCACCGTGACAAATAACCCAGCTTAGTGTTCTGTCCATACGAATGTCTGTGTTCTCCATTGTTAATGTTTAGAATGTATTGTTCTCCCTGTTTTTGGAACCATTAAAGAACCATTAAAATCAAAAGTCTGAAAATCCCAACAACTCCTGATTTCGCTTTAGTTTTAGTGCAAGTCTAATATGAAACTTTTCACATTTTTTGCTCTTTCTACATAACCTATTCAGTTAATCTCTCTTTACAGGCATCACCACAGCACGTCGTTACAAGTTGAATCAGAGATGTGATTCATTTCATGCCTGATTCTCTTCCAACAGGAATTCAAACCACTCCAATCAGATGATGAATCCAAGTTTCGGTATTGGATTTACAGCTCAAATCCTCAAACATCATCTTATGGTCCTGAATGAATTAGTTAGAGGACAGGTTTTGTTCCATATTTGAAATCCCAGATGTATTTAAAGGCAGTATTTGACACTCCAGCCAGATGTACTGTGAACACTGAGCACTGCAGTGGTATAGATGTGACGGGAAGCGGTGGCAGTCTCCTCTCAGCAGGACCTGTTCAGGTAGAAGGAGGCGTGAAGTCGGCCAGCCACGAGCCCTCGCTTCATCCCTCAAACACCCACTTCACTTTGGGTGTGAAAACCTGATCCAGCAGCTCCAGCAGCACTTTGAGGAGAGAGCGTCAGGCGTGGAGTGTGTGATCCCGGATATCAGATGTATCAGCTCGGAGGCTGCAGAGCCTCACAAAGGACGGTTGAAGTTGCGTCTTTAACTCACTGTGTATTCAACTTTGAAATCTCAGCCTTTTTCCAGTGTGGGTCTCATCAGCATTATTTTTACAATTATGAATTTCAAAAACACTGATGTAATTTATCAGTCGAAAAATAACATTATTTCAACATCCAAACATCACGGATCAATTTACTGTTGAAAAAGTGTTGAAGCATCAACTCTGAATTACATGTTTGTTGAGTTGTGATAAAAGCAACACATCGACCGGCGTACCGAGAGCTGAACTGCCAATACCACGAGACAAAATGAGTTTGTACTTTATCTCTCAAAAAGATGTCAGGAAACGGTTCCAGTGGCTTAATTTCAATGCAAAAAGCCCAGATGAATGCATGTTTATGTGAATGTTAACCCCCGCCTTGTATTTCTTTTTCTTTGTCTCTGTCTGTAAGAGAGACGTGCAAACAGTTAAATTTAGTAGATCATTTGATAAAATGATGAACTGAATGGTGAATAAAACTAATATTTTACAAACCACCATTTTGTTTCAAGTGTGTTGCACCGTGTTTCAGGATAAGTAGTTTTCCACAAACTAATAATAATGTTCAATAATCTTGAAAAATTTTAAATGTCTCCATGTCTGCACTACACGTAGTTATAGTCAAAAGATGCTCTGTAATCTGGGTGTCAGAGGAGGAAGATGCTCTATAATCTGGATGTTTGAGGAGGAAGATGCTCTATAATCTGGATGTTTGAGGAGGAAGATGCTCTATAATGTGGATGTTAAGTCTTACTGAAGGAAAATGACGTGAACTAATGACAATAAGAAGAACCAAACAGCTGAGATAAACGGCTAAAACGCAGACAGAGCTGAGAGAGAGGGACGCTGACCCATTTTCGAGCTGCTAATCCATCACAGACACTGCAGATACAAGCTAATCATGCTAATGTTACTTATAGTGGCACATTTTTCATGTCTCTGTCAGGAGTTGAAATTAATGAGGTGTTCTGTCTTATTTAAACAGCTGTTTGGTTCAGTATTCCTGCTCCTGAGCGGAGACGACGCCCCGAATGCTCCTGCTGCTGGTGAAACCACGGCTAATAATGTCTTAGCAAAATATCTAAACAGAAACGGTGATAACGAGCAGACTTAATGAATTCAGAAAAGGCATTCTATTTCAGATAATATCTTTGAATTACTCCAGTTTACAGTGTTCTGCTTTGATCCATTCATCTTCCAGACTTTATCTTGGATTCTCTGAAGACGTTTGCCATAGAGAAACAGGCAACCACACACACACACACACACACACACACACACACACACACACTATTGGACTGGGAGGAAATTGGAGGAGCCCCACACATGCACAGGAAGAATATGCAAACTCTACAGAAAGGTCTGCTCCAGTTTTGAACCCGTGGCCTTATTGTTATGAAGTGAGACCACTATCCGCTGCACCACTGCATGTGACCGTATGTGGTCATTTTGACATTCATTCTCATTTATTTTTAATCAAACTTGATTGCGAGAGCTTTCTAAAACGTCCAGCTACATTTTCATGTCATTGTCATGTTTTTTTCAGCTACAGGTCGTGAACTGTTTTATGGCCAGGCAGGAAGGAACTGACGGAGGCTTTGGCTTAAATCAGGGACTCTCAGAGGGGTGAAGGATGAACGCCAAACCCACTACACCCTACTTCCAACACCTGAACCCATCCCCAACCACCCCCAACACCCCCTCCCCATGAAGAGTTCATTCAAAATGTTTTTTTTTTAATGAGAATCAGGAGGCAATCTGGGGGTCCAAGAATGGAGCCTTGCGGAACTCCACAGGGTAACTTAAACTTCCATTGATTCACTTTCCTTCATCTGTACGACAATTTTTATTCCCTTCCAATCTTTCTACCTAATTCACGGTTACATAATGGTCACGTTTTAATGTTTAAATCAACACATCCTCCTGGGGTGTACTTCCTGTCGTCTGGAACATTTATGGTTCTTATGGATCGACGTGAACTGGATAATATGCTACAAGCTCATTTTTATCAAAACTCTCTGTTTTTCCAGCAGCAGATATCATTGATCTTTGTGTGCAGTCAGCTGAGTTCAGGGACTGTTTGTAAATGGCGTCCTGCTGCAGCAGTGAAGACAGAGACCACAGAAATATCCACTAACGTCCACAGCAGTGTCACCAGAGCCGCTGCAGCCTTCGCCCTCCTGCTGCTGATCACCCCGACACACCTGGTTTCATATGAAAAAAGGCCTTTTCATGCTCACTGATGTTTCTTTTTTTTAGGCGACGTTTTCAGGTCAGTACACAAAACTTTGATCTTTGATCACAAAACTTTGGTCCGATCACACATGGAAGGCGCTCATAGCCTCTGAAAATGCAGCTTTTTGAGTCTCTCAATTTAAAAACTTCATCGTACTTCAGCATTTCTGCTGCTGTGGTGATAAACAGACATTATTTGCAAAACATTGCTGTGTAAACATGAAGTTTTCTTCACAGGAAAACGCAGTGTTTTCACTTGAAAAGTTGAGACGCAAATTGGGTTTTTTCGGCAGACTTTAAATCCACATTAACGCTGAATCCCATTTCACCCCTCAGCCCTCCCCCTCAGCCCTCCCCCTTGGCCCTTCCCCTCGTTTTGCGCGTTCACGTGGAGGGTAGGAGTGTCCCAATTGTCATTCTGATGTAGGGGTAGGGCCAAGCAGGAGGGCCAGTCACCCTCCAAAAGGAGATTCTCCCGAGGCTCACTTCAAACGGAGGGGTTTGATCCAGTGGCGGCCGATGGTGAGGGGCGCTTGTTTTGTCAGCCTACACCGTGAGTGGCGGGCGGGGTTAATTCACTTCCGCATTGGTGGGCGCGATCGTTTCCACACCCACGCATTCCAAACACAACAGATAGATGATTATTTTCAATAAACTGGTTTCTTCAACACTGCCCGCCTGGAATGTGCGGGTGGGAAACGAGCGCCCCCGCCAATGCGGAAGTGAACTAACCCCCCCCGCCACTCACGGTCTAGGTGAACAAAACAAGCGCCCCTCGCCACCGGCCGCCACTGGATGACAGATTTCTCAGAAAGCCTTCCAAGATCAGCAAGATGGCGGCGGCCGCAACGAAAGAATTTCATAAATGTCAGTATTTTGTCAATTAATAAAGTTTTAAAATGTAAGAAAAACATTCTTCCCTAAGTAAATAATTGTTGCATCTGCCGATGTCGTCGGCAGCGGCGACTACTGATGACGTACGCAATTTTCGAAGGGGTGTTCCAATTCAGAGGGGTTTACTTTCGGCCCTACCCCTGAGCACTGCATTTCATAGGGGTAGGGGCAAGGGGGGGGCTAGAAAGAGAAATGGGACTTCTCTACACACAAAGACACGCGAAAACGTCTTTTCCTGTTAGAAACTCACCAAGCGCAGACCCTTCAGACCCTTCAGACCCTTCAGACCCTTCAGACTCTTGCTCTTGCTTGACTGTTGCTTTCAGACGATGGTTAAAGTTTATCTCCGTAATCGGAGATACAAAAGGTGGCAACACTGATTGACGAGGGCCTGCGGGAAGGGAAGGGGGGGGGGGGGCGGAGTTCGGGGCGGGGGGTGTCCTCAGGGGAGCCATCTTCACCTATTGACGTCAATATGGGTTAACAGTCTGTTTTCATGGGTGCGGGAGGGGCTGCCTCTCTGAGCAGCAGAAACACGAGGAAAGCTCAGACACGCAGGCACGAAGGAAAAAACAAACGCTTTGGGGGTGTTTTTGGTGAGAACATAACTATATAACAAGGTTAAAACACACAAAAAGTGAATTTTGCATGATGCAGCCCCTTTAAGACAGGACTGATTCCTCTGTGCTTACATATGAGCTGAACGGATCCGAGTCCTGAAGCCTTTTCCCGTTCATCATCATATCGGCCTCATCGGCTGGTGGTGTGATCAGATTATTGTTTTCAAAAAGGAGAAAACTTGGCCAAGTTGGGGCTTCTTAAATGGAACAAGTCAAGAGCGTTAACCACTACATCCCTGTGAATCTGAGGCCACATAGCAAATCACCTCAAAGAACCTTTCCTCTGTGATGAAGAAGTGATTCAGAAATCTGTGGAATGGAGCAGTGACAGAAGTAATGCCAAATCCAAAGCAGTGTGATGATCAGTCTGCCTGGAAAAGTAATGAAAGAAGGACAATGTGTCGTTGTTTTTATTAGAAATACAGTTTAATGGGTTTTTTTTTTTAAAGTGTAATCATGAAAACAATCAAACAGCAGCCTCACAAAGACACTGAAATGATCTGCTCCTCACTCTTCATTTGATGTTTTTGTCAGTGAGACGCCGAGGTGGACTGCCACATGTGCAGGAGCTGCTCTCCTCTTCCTCTTCCTCCTCCTCTTCCTCTTCCTCCTCCTCTCAGCTTCCAGCTGCAGTGAAGCTCGTCTGAGATTCTGTCAGATTAAACACACGCTTCATGACGAACACCAGACTCATCAGTTCCTGTGGTTTTCAGGAGGACTGGAGGACGACGAGCTGCTGCTGGAGTTTGTTTCATCAGACGTTCAGGCAGAAACACCTTCATGTCATGAATGAACACGTCGTCTCCTCTGCCTCTTTCTCCTCACATTATTCTGTTTCTGTTTTCTCCAGCCGTAACACACACACACACACACACACACACACACACTGATGTGAAGGTCGTAACAAGCGCAGTGCTAAAATGTCATGATATAAAGACAGGAAGTGACTTTGTGTGTGTTGCTCATCAGTTTTATTGCGCGGCGTTATGACTCACTTTACTCCACTGCGGCCATGTTTTTTTTTTACAGCCCTGTTTATAGTAAAACATAAAGCGGCTCTTTATTCAGACACAGAACAGACAGTTCAGACATGAAAACGTCACAGACAGCATCGCGGAGAGACAAAGAAACAAATGTCATGCAGATTGTTTTATTGTCTCCGTTATAACCTTCTTGTACCGAACGTTTCTTTGTGTTTTATTCTCATTTAAATCCAGGTGAGTTTCATCCAGGTGCTAACGTGAGCACGTTATCGTTTTATTGTGAAATAATGTCTGGATTTATTAGAGCATTAGGTCCTGTATTTCCATCAAATCCATGTATATTTTCACCATAGAACACAGCTAATCGTGTTACATGATGACAGAAACTGTTTTATACCACCCTGTGCTGAAGACCATACAAAGAGAACCACTATGTAATGGATTCCACCAGAACTCCAGCCTGTTGTTGAAGTGCTTTGTACCAAATCCAGTGATTTGTTTTTCTCAACATATCACGTTCTTCAAGGTTCACAGGCAGATGACCACATGTGGCCACTTCCAGTCAATTTATGGTAAATTGATGACCTTTTAAACAGACATGACCAAGGCTGTGCTGCACCGGCAGTATTTCTCCACTCTGAGAAAAATAAAACTCCTTCTACAGATTTCCCGTATTCATGTTTCAGCCGTGACTTTAATTCCTGCCAGTCAGAGCTCCAGATGTCGGCGTTCTTCTGTAAACTCAGTGCACTTGTTTTTATGATTTTATTCTAACATAAAGTCACATCGAAGCGTGTTTACCCAGGGGGTTTATAAAGCATTATTGAAGTCATAAATCCTCAATTATCTGTTCAAAATGATGTTAAAAAACAACACTGGAGCTGTAAACGTCCACATTGCCTCAGACACTCAACTTTTCTCCTTTTTGCCCTTACCCCCACCTGGTGCACAAGGTCACCTGGGTGTTGATTACAACCTGATAAAAGAGAAGATTTATTTATTAAAGACAAATGACACTGATGCTGTGATTGTATTTTCATTTAAACTTTTGTTAATGAATTTAGGATTTTCACTAACTTCTTCCTTTCTGCCTCTTTCTTCCGATAAATTGAATAAAACGCTGCTGTGTTTACATTAGAAAAGCACCTCCAAGATATGAAGAGCTGTGACTGTGTTCAATAAACCCCCATCTGAGCCACATCGGGAGCCTTTTATTGCTTTTAACTCTTTACAGTGTCAGAAAGTAAACGTAGAAACTCTTCAAGGAATCCAGTGAGAAGTAAATCCCATCTAGGAAAAGAGAGAAAGCCTTCAAACTGAAGCTGTGAGACCAGAAAGGAGTGAGAAAAGTCAAACGGACTGTAAACGATGTGACGGGACATGAAGAGGAGGAGGAAGCTGCTGACAGACAGTTACAGAAACAACAGCAGGAACTGCATCAGCAGCAGAGTCAGAGCCGTGTTGGTCGTCAGTCTGGCTGATCGGTGAATCAGGAGGGTTTTACTCCCAGACATGCTACATGCTACATGCTACATGCTACATGCTACATGCTACATGCTAACGAGTGTCAGGACTCCCACATCTGGTTATTTTTATTTATTGTTCTAATATCGTGAGTGGCTTTCCTCTGGATATTGTCAGAGGGTGTGTGGAGTTGTGATGTCCAGCAGGTCTGATCTGGACCGCGGTCCTGGCCTCTCCGGCTCGGCTGGCGCTCACCACGGCGCCGCCCCCCGTGTCCCCCGGTGGGAGCCGCAGCGGCTGTTGGATCACAGAGCTGTCATTGACTATTTATTTGTAGCCCCCACAATTCAACTTTTCATGCTGCACACTGGAGGGGGGAGGGGGAGGGGGGAGGGGGAGCGAGGCGGGCAATCAAAGCCCTCTTTCATTTCTGCTCCAGCGTCGGGCCTCCATCACGGCGGGGATGTGCTCCTTCACCACTAAATTGTATATCTTGTTGCGGTTATTTCTGTGTGATGGCCTCACTCCGTCCCCTCTCACTCCTGATGCTGCATTTTGATTGGCCTTAAACGCCAGCCAAGCCCAAGAAGAAGCTATTGAAAAGAAGGCATTTGGAGAAAAGTGATTTGTGCAGAACATGGCAGATCGTTCCACCTGTTTCCATGATAATCAAGACGCATGAAGCTCTTTTTAATCCGGCTTCTGTCCAGATAGTGTCCCTGATTCCACAGCTCAGATTTAGCTCAGATTCCTCGTATCGATACTGCAAGAGGCTCCAATCCCAATTCTTTTTTTTTTTTTTTTTTTTAACCTCAAAACCTCAGAAAAAAACAAAAGCTTCAAATGATGCTTAATTCAGAAAGGCTGCAACAGTCCGACAGGGCGGTCCCAGAAAACCGAAGACCTGCAGCTCAGAGTAAATCCTGAAAGTCTCACATTTAATTCATTCTTTCAGAAAAGCAGCCAACCTGATATTTTCTTAAGTGTGAGCTGAGCTGGTCCTCAGCGCCTCTTCTCTGAACGCAGGAGGATTTCTGCACATTTCCTCCCTCTTCGGTGGCGACGCCGCTCAGTTAAGAAGCCGCTTCCTCTCTGATCTCTGGGCTTCACACGCTGCCGCCATCTGCTTCTCCGAGTCCAAAGTGACCAAACCACCAGCCTTCCGGCTTCTCTCACACTCCACAAGGTCAAAATGCTTGGCCGGGCTGAAGCCTTTTGCAGGCGGTCTGACGCTCTCAGCTGAACCTCTCTGGGACTCTGCTGGTCCAGATGGGTTTCTCTTAAAGAGATCAGCTTCACATCGGCGACACAGGAAGCTGCTCAGCCTCTGATCGCAGTCCACCATTAAAGTCCCGCTCGAACAACTTTATCAAGTGAGAACGCTTCGCTCTGGCATTTCTGTTTCAGAAACCACATCGTTTAGAAAGCGGTGTCTGTAGAAACCATGACGTCACCCATAGAGTTCCCAACCGCCGTTCTGAAGACTATACTATATACTATATATATACTATACTATACTACTATAGATTGGTCCAGCCTGTCATGTGACCGCATCACGTGGACAGAGGAGGCGCTGTGATAGGGCGATTTATGCAAAACTTTAACTCGTAATATAAAATCAACACATGATTTATGTGAAAATCAGAGTCTGGTGAAGCAGCAGGTTCTAGAAACTAGTGATACAGGCCGAAACGTGTTCTGAAACCAGGCGCTTTATATGTTTATTTGCACTCTGAAAATCGGCATTTTTTAATCAGTTCCAATGGGACCTGGGCTCTTTTTGAAACCAGCATGATCGCCCCCTGCTGGAATCTCTCTGGAATTACAGCTTTTTTGCAGTTCCGCATTATCTTCATGTTTTATGAGCAGAGGTTGACGCCTGGTGGAAACACATGAAAACCAGGCAGTAAGCATGCTGGTCCACTAGAAGGCGCTGTTGAAACCACACAGAGAAAAGAACACGGAGAACAAAACACTCTAAAGATTAATGATGGAGAACACGGACAGTCATGTGGACAGAACACCAAGTTAGACTGTTGTTACGGTGACTGGCAACCGTCAAAGTACCAAGTCCAGGAGAATCTGGACTGGAACCAGGACCAGGACCAGGAGGATGTGGACTGGGACTCCTGAGCGTGGCCTGGTGGACATTAGCAGTGGCAGCGTTTCTTAACAGTGGTGTTTTCCTCGGTTTCCATGGAGACGGGAGTCAGATAAAGTTTTGTTTTGTTCCCGTGGCTCCAGGAGCCGTTGTGAAGGTTTTCAGTCTCTGGTGGGCTAAACGGGCCCTCGGTCTCCAGCTCAGGCGTGCGGCGGCGGAATCTTGGTCTTTGGAAGAAAAGACGGCGTAGCAGCTGCACCAGGATGGTCAACTCCACACGGCCAGCGGCCCTGCTCAACATCCCGCGATCATCATCCGGACCGATTCAAAGCAGCTCAACAACATGAAGGACTTTTCCATATTTCTGCATGTTTCCTGCATTTGGCAGTAAAGCAGCCACTCCAGTGCTCGTGGCAGCAGCACTCGGTGTTTGGCGGTGTGGTTGAAGCCTGGTGGTGCTCCGGGCCGATCCGGGCCGATCCGGGCCGATCCGGGCCGGTCCAGGCTGATCCGGGCCTGGACCGTCTTCCCACAGGAGCTGTGATGGATCCGCAGCACTAGATAAACATTAGCTTCCCTTTGTGCAGCTTTCTGCCGCCGCCGCTTCTCGCTGTCATCCGTTCATAAATCCGTTTCCTGGGAGTGGCGGGGTTCTGCAGGACTGCCAGCAGCGGCGTTCTCCTGCAGGAACATGTGCAGCGGAGCGCTCCCTGCTATAACTCCAGATTTTAATGAACACTCATTAACTCTTCCTCAGGTAACTGACGAACATGCTCTTTGTTTTTACGCCTGATCGGCAAAATACAGAAGCATCAAGTCAGAGCATCGCAGGAAATGAACATATGTTCCCATTCACCCCGTTTACAGAACATATTCATATTAAAAACATTCTAAAACATGTGAAATGTGAATATTTTCTCTTCTGTTTCCTCTTTCCAGTTGATTTCATCATATTCAAACTGTATATAATGAAGACAATTGCTCATAAAACTGAATTCAAACAATGACTTCACATAAATATATACATTACATATTAAAATCTATGATTTTTACATTCTGGAGAGATAAATTTGACTAAAATACATAACTCACACATTAAATCCATACTTTCTTACTTACAGTTATGAAAAGGTTTGACAACACATTCAATCACATAAACCTTAAAATGCAATTAAATGCATGATATGCATGCATTTAATTATTGGACTTTACGGCTCAGTGACTCTTCAGCAATTTTTTTGCTTATTTTCTTTCATTTTGCCTCTGGAATGTGTGTGACTTTGTGACTTTTCTGAGTTTTGCGCTTTGAAATCGATGTTTTTATTTATTTCCAGTGGGTTCAGCTGGAGGAGCTCACTGTTCTGTTTTCATGGCATCTATTTTCAGAACAGGTCTGCTCACACAGACACACACACACACACACACACACACACACACACACACACACACACACACACAGGTAGCAGCTGCATGCTGCATCTTATCTTTAGGATAGAAGAGCTGCTCTGATCCAAACTGAGCTCAATCAGCTGATTTAAATAAAATCCTGAAGATGATTTGGTGACTCGTCTGCATCTTTCTGGGCTCGCTACTGCCCCCAGAGGCAGGGAGGATCAACCACGCCTCTGTCCTGAAAGACCCCAGAGGGTTTTCAGGCATTCAGAGGTTCATCTAAAACAGGACCTGCAGGTCCTGCCAGATTAACTGAGATTCAGTTATCTGTAGTTTGTTAGACCTCCTCTGAGCCAGGGTGGGCGGGGAGTCTTGATCGACCTCTGAATGTTTGTATTGTTTTCTTTTTTGCTTTTTGTGTTTATTTGAAAAAAAAAAATCTGGGGTGAAAAGAAAATTGTATTGCAAAATCACAAATTTTCAGTTGATATATTTTGCAATATTTAAGAAACAGCAAACATTTCTGTGTTTCACAGAATCTTGTGGTTGTGTTTGCAGATGCTCGTCTGATCAACCAGACCAACCGAACTGGATGTTCTGGGAATATGTGGTCATTACAGAAGAGTTTAGGTTCACAGAAGAGCTGTGAAGGAATACAAAGAGTGGAACTCTTCCTCAGGGTCACTGGGAGGGTTTACAGGACGACTCAGGAGGAGGCAAGAGGACCTTTTTAACATATACGCACACTTTGTTTAAAATATAAGTCTTAACATATGATGGAAATTCTGATTAGGTTTAAATTTTAATATGAATATAACTGATAAAAAATAATCATAACAACAATAATAATAATGAAAAGTCTAATTAGTGGAGTGTTTGAAATGATGTTTGAATGACAATAGATTTTGAGAAACTGTTGCCCTGAATGGAGATTTTGAAAAGCATTCTTTAATTCTTCTTTGTTCTCACTTTGTTCAGTGCTGCTGAGTTTTTCCATCCGATGCTGTTTTACTGTAAATAATTCTGATGACTCATTTGATGTTTTTGCCATATAAACCTGCTTTTGAGCTTAAAACTGTACTGTTTCTGCACTAATGAGTCTGAAATGGAAATACTTCTCACAGCTTGTGTCCGAGGTTGTGAAGTGTGGCAAGATATTTAGTGCAGAGGTTATGAAGAGGATCAGATGTGTGAGCTATGTAATAAATATTTTATTACATGTTTCAGACTCATTATTACATCAGACACATTTTTGAATGCAAACAAGGGAACAAGAGATGAGCCATTAAAGTGAGTATATGAGACAAAAGAATTCAAAATCCTTAATAAGTAGCACTGAGTTTGATGTGCTTCTCTCATGTGTTCTTATTTTGGAAGAAAGGAAGAAATGATCAAGTTTCCAAGTTGCCTGATTGGTGGTTATTCCAGCATTCCAATACCTGTCTTTTTACATGAGTAACTGAAACGTAAAGAGTAAAGAGTGTATTATCACTGCAGTATCTTCACATTTCCTACACAGGCTTGTTTTGAGGAAAACAGCTGATTTCTTCAAAAGTAAAAACACCAAGGTTTATTATTAATCTGGAAAATCTGGAAAAAGTTTAATGTCACAGAATTTAGTTTTTTTTTCATTTAATAAAATGTGTTTTTAATATGACTCAAAGTGAATTTGGTTTGTTTAAGGTTTGATTTGGTAAATATGACACTCCTAAGCTAAATGATGCATCTCACTTCTTCTGTTGTGTTTTTCAGATGCAGGATTGGTTCATATAGAGATCATTTAAGAGCCTGGTAAAAATTTCTTATGTGGAAATTTTATTTATTTATATTTATCCGTTTTTTCACATCTTGTGAAAAGTGGCACTAAAACAGTTTTCTGCAGATTTTTTATTTATTTATTTAATTTTATTTTTGGGTTTTGGAGAGGAAGTGGACGTTTTTCTTACATTAACATGATGCCAGAGGGTTAAACATCTCATTGAGTTGATTCTCTGAACTATGAATCTGTGGGACGTGCTTCGATCTGCAGGGGCTTTAGAGGGAATCACAGAGCGACGGCGAGCGCTGGGAACAGAGGAAGCTCGAGAGGTTTGTCTTCATGAGGAGTTCAGGGTCGTCAGCATTCAGTGATTTGTTTGAGCATGTTGATAACAGCCCCACCTTCGTGCTCTCAGGGGTTTTCTCCTGGAACTTAAAGGGCAACTCCGGTTTTTTGACACCTGCACCTTATTTCTAGGTGAGTCATGCTCATATACTCACTCAGACAAACCTCGTGCAGCTCGGAGTCCTCCAGAAGTTATTTAGATCCAACTGATTTAGCGGGGGCCACGGCAAGGAAGCTTCAGCGCAGACATAATCTCTGCAAAATCGCTTATTTCGGCTATATTTTTTCATCCATCAACGGGAGAGCTCAAGCTCCAGCCTGCTTCACGCGCCTCCGTGGGCGGAGACGCGCTCCGTGCCGGCCGCGGAGCGCGCGGGGACCCGCCGCATAACCACGGAGGCGCGTGAAGCAGGCCGCGGCTGCTGGAGCTCTCCCGGCGCCTCCGTGGAGCAGCTCCGGGCCGTTTACCCAATCGGCCGCAACTCGGCCCCTGGAAGTCAGGCACCCAGGCACCGTGACAGCCAGGCTGACTCAGAGTGCCTCTCTGCTGGGGAGAGGAGCTGCAACGTTCCCATCCGAGCTAATTGTGGCTAAGTTAGCGAAAACTGTCAGCTGACCCACCTGAAGACGGTAGACGAGCTGACTTTATGATAACACTGGCGATGGATGAAGAAATATAGCCGAAATAAGCGATTTTGCAAAGATGATGTCCTGCGCTGAAGCTTCCTTGCCGTGGCCCCGCTAAATCGGTTGGATCTAAGTAACTTCTGAAGGACTCCGAGCTGCACCATGTTTGTCTGACTGTGAGTACATGAGCATACATCTATAAATAAGGTCCGGGTGTCAAAAAACCAGATTTGCCCTTTAATCAGTTAAAGTTCTTTGTTTGTCTCTATCGGGTCCCAAACTTCTTTATGATGAATGCTTGAATTTAGAAGAGCAGTAAAAACCTGGATTTCGTACTATAAGGCAAAACATCCTTCATTCTTGCCAGACTGAACCTCTAATCCTGAGTCGATGGAATGAGGGCAACGTTTAGTGAATTATCAGCTGATTGTTGTTTTATCTCTTTTTTTAATTTTTACTCTATAAACTGTTGATTCTCACAGAATCGGTCGTCCCATCACACACACACGTTTTGTTCTCTGGTCAAAAACCTCCACAGATCACGTTTTTCCAGGAACCTTCAGGAACAAAAGACTCACTCGGTGTGTCCACCCTAGAAATGATCGAAGGAACACAGGACAAACTCCACAGAAAGACCTGGATAGTGTTTGAGCCGGGCTCGCCAGAAGTTCATCTTGATTCATTTTGTTATTCGTCATTTTTTAAAATTCTTTTAGATAAATTTGTTGTTCTAGGAGGACTTTGTAAACCTTATTTTTCTAAAATAAAAAACGAATTGTGAAACTGGATTAAAAATGGGGGGTTCCCTCTGTGTATTCTCTTGGTCCAGGTTGATTTTCCAGAGCTCAGAGTTTGGAGAAATGGTCACCTGGTTTTTGTAAAGCAGACGCAGCTTTCTGGAGTGAAAGGATCTGGAAACTCAGAGCCTCATTTTCTGTCCTCCACTTGGACCCTCCAGTTCTTATTGGCTCTCTCCCACCCTGCTCACCTTCACTCTGCTGAACCTGTGCAGGTGACGGCTCAGTCTTCTGTCTGATAAAGGTCATCCCTCCACCGCGGGCAGCAGGTCCCACACTGAGGCGCGCTTAATTGGGATTCCTACATTTGTTTCCAGCTGCATTATCATATCGGGGCTCACCCTGTCTGCAGCCCCGGCAGTCCCGCAGCCGCACGCCCGGTTGGTGAATCTCATTCTCAGACCGCTGTAATGTGAAAAGCATCATTTGTGCGTGATTTCGTTGCTGATGCGCGTAAAGGAGCACGACGCAGTGAGAGTCTGCAGAACCTGAGTTCTCCTGTCCAGTGTGTGTGTGTGTGTGTGTGTGTGTGTGTGTGTGTGTGTGTGTGTGTGTGTGTGCGCGCGCGCGCGCGCCCCCCCTGTTGCTTTAAGCAGTGCGTCCTGCCGTCCGACAGGAGGCGTGTCTCCCCTACGGCCGGAGCGCAGCGCTACCAGATGCGAGTGCGGGGGAGCGACTCGGCTCCTCCGTGGAAACGAACCAACTTCTTTGTGCTGCTCCGGTGACTCTTCCCCGCTCCAGCTCCGAGGTAAGCACATTTCTCTCAACTTTACATCGCTTTGCACATTCAACCTCGTCTTTTCTGTGTTTTGTTTTGTGCGCGGGGCGCAGCGTTTCCTGGAGGCGCAGCAGCGCACATCTTTGGACGCATATTTAAGTAAGGTCTGTTTCCACGTCCTTCCCGTGGATGGAAAAAAAAAACATTAGGTTTGAAGTTCGGTTATGATTTTTTTTTCTCTATGTCTTTGAGGGTCTGTGCTTAATCATCGCGCGCGTTCAGGCGAAGAACAAATCAGACGTCAGAAGAATCAGCACCGAGTTGTGCGTAAAAAGCCCGGAGAGACGTGACCTCCCGGTGTCTTTGCCCGACCTCTATCTGGAGATTATCTTTTCGGGTTCTCCTCCTGCTCCTCCTGGTTCTCCTCCTGCTCCCCTTCTTCCCGATGCCTTCACTTCTCTCCCCTTCTGTTCTGTGAGGTTGTGCGTAAAACAATAATAAAGAGGAATAGAAATGCCGGATCGCGGATAAATGTCTTTTCGGTGATCAGGCTTTATAAATGATCCTCCAGATAGCGTCTCCGGCGGAGGAGCGGCAGAGCCGAGCGGCTCATTTAAATCCCCGCTGCTTGATGAGCACGTTCAGCTTTTAAATCAACTTTATCATCTCTCGGCTGGAGGAGCTCCCCTCCGCTTCTTTTTAAAACGCCCCTTTTAAGGCGCACAAAGGGGCATTTGTAGAGCTGCTATCTGTGGAAAGGAGATGAATGTGAGAAAATCCAGACCCGTGCCAGCTGCTGCTCCTTGTCACCTCTCTGGCCGTTACGCACAGCTTTCAAAAGGCACGGCTTTGCGTTGGTATTAATAGCTGAGGGTTGCTACCCTTTTCCAATGACTTCTTTGTCATTTGAACTACTTAAAACGTTCATGAAATCCTTTCCACACAGACTCCATATTGAGAATATGATTAAAATAAATTAGGAAAGGCTGAAGTTCATCGCGACATCCTCCCTGCTCCTGTTTGCTGCTGTTTTAATTCCCAGCAGGACTGCGCTCTGCGGGTGTGTGTTGGCCACAATAAACCGGCGCTAATATGGCAGCAGAAGGTGTAAGGGAAACAATATTTAACCTTTTGGCTTAAACGGTATCATCTTGTGGCACGGGTCCAGCCGCGAGAAGCCCGGCGCTAATGAAGGAGGTGAAGGAGCCAGAGGGAGCTGGCACGAGGAGCCGCGAGCAGATGTGCGCGGCGGCGGAAGGCTGCGGAGCCGCGCGGCTCTGTCCGTGGTGCTGAAAACTCTTCACACAGCACATTTACTCGCATGGCCTCGAGTGCTTCAGGATCTTTAAAATCTAAAAAAAAAAAAAAAAAAAAAGCACTGAAGAATAATAAATCTAGAATTATAACCTCCTTGATTTTTAAAACGTGATTTAGAGAGATTTTTTTTTTTGTTCAGCAGCCATGATGACAATTCTTCCCTTTTTAACAACATCGTGTCAAGAAGTTCATAAAATGTACATCATTTGGCTCACTCTGAATTAAAACTGAGCTTAAGCATTTACAGAAGATGGGAAAAAAATATTCCGCATTTGAGGCCACGAGTCAAATGCTTAAATTCAGAGTCAATAATCAGGAAAAAATATTTCAACAATTTTCTAATTGCATTTTACAAATTCTCCCGGGACTTCCTCCCCACATCCCCTTTAATATCTTTACTTTTATGTAAAATAGTGAAGAATTCTGAACATGGGAATACCACAGAAGGTTAACTCTCCTGTTTTTCTCCTTTCACCGAACGGCGCGAGTCAAATAAGAAGAGAGAGAAGCTGCAGCTGCTCGACTGAGAAAGGAAAAGTGGAAACAGTCGTAATTCCAAAGATAGAACGTAGAAGCGCTGTGAAATCCAAACGAGGGAGTGAGAAGAGGCTATTCGTCAGACTGACAGGTCTTCCTCCCCTCACAGAGTCCGAGAGATCACTTCTGATTCACACACATTTTTTTTCTTATTTTTTTTGGGAGGGAAATCTGTATTTATGTGAACGAAGCGAACCGTGGCGCGAAAATGTGAGAGGTGAGAAGCGGGGGGTGAGGATGAGGATGAGGAGGGAGGGGGCACGGAGTGACAGTTTGAGGGAGAGGAGGAGGAGGAGGAGGAGGGGGAGGAGGGTGAAGATCAAAGGGCGAAGTGTGACCGGAGAGTCGCTGAGGAACATGCCCGATCCGTCCTGTGCGCTCGCGCTCCACTAGTGCGTGTCTTTGCGCGCGCGCGCGCTCTCTCTCTCTCTCACTCTCTGTGCGCGCTGTGCGTGCGTGTGTGTGTGTGTGTGTGTGTGCGTGCGTGTGTGTGTGTGTGTTGGCTCGACGTCAGCTCGCCTGTGCGGCAGTGCAGCAGGAGGAGCTCGCGCTGGCGGAGGTGCTGCTGCCGCTCCGCTCACTTCTCCTCCCGGTCCGGATCTGCCTCCTCCTCAGTCTCTGCCTTTGTCTTTCAGTAAATGGATTTCTTCAAGCCCTGCCCTGCCTAACATGGACGCCCCGCCACCTCCTCCTCCACCTCCTCCTCCTCCTCCTTCTTCACCATCACCATCATCATCCTCCCCAGCTGAGTCCGACGGCTGTTGTCTCTTCTTGGCGCAGTGATCTGGACACGCAGTGATTTTTGTTTTTGATTTTTTTCAAATGTTTTTTGGTTGTTTTTTCTTTTTCTTCCTCCAAATGGACGTGGGAGACGCGCCGCTCAGCCCGCCGGTGAAAACCATGCCGTGATCCCGAGAGCTCACCACGATTCACGGCACAGAGGAGACTCAGAGACTACAAGAGAAAAACAGAAACAATCTGGGGAATATACCGAGTCAGGGAATTAAAAACCAAGCACCATGAAGACTCCCTCCCGGCTGGTCTTGAAGGCGAGATGGAGGGGCTCCGTCAGGCTGCTGCTGCTGCTTTTCCACTGTGTGGGATTTAGTCATGGGATGCCACACGTCCTGAGATTCGGTGAGTCCTCTCTGCTCCTCAAACTTTCCCCGCTGCTGCCTGCCCCTCCCGCAGACCCGCTGGAGACCAACTTTCCTCGCAGGGCTGGAGTGTGAGGGTGAGGCTGAGCCGAGCTGCACTGGCTCTCTGGCTGCATGGGACTTGTTGCTATTGAGGAAGTTTTCAAGTGCAGGGTCGTAATGACAGCTCAGCGTGCTGAGATGCTGATCCCGCAGTGCAGGAGAAACACGTCTGTTTGTTTTGTGTTGCAGTGAGAGAAGTGAGATGTTTGGCAGAGAGAGGGGTGCATGATATTCCCTGCACGTTATCAACATGTTTCACATCTGCCATCAATATTTCATTGGGCTGTAAGAGAAGTGTGCAGGCAGCATTTCAGCCCCGGTTTGTCGGCGAAGCGGCTTCGTGGCCACACTGTAAATATCTTCCTCAGGCTTTAACAGCAGCGCTGCTTCTTTAAATTCCCTCATATCTTTTTTATACACAGTGCTTTTGAGTAACTCACTTTCTCTAATGCTTGGCACGAGGTGAAAGCAACCAGAGATGAGAAATGTGTTCTGACACGAAAAAAAAAAAAATCAGATAATGTTGTACTTTTATTTGGCTTGGCTTTTCAGTTATTGGTAAAATAAAAAAGAGAGATGAATCTGCAGATATTTACAGTTTTATTTGGATAGAAGAGAATAAAACCTGCAGCAACAGACACTTCTTTCTTTATTAATTTTGTTTGGCTGATGGAGCTCGGTTGAGTGTGTGTGTGTGTGTGTGTGTGTGTGTGTGGAGGAAGGCCCGTACTGCTGGAGTCCTCACACCCTGCCCGTGCATGCAGCCTGTTTGTCACCAGCTAGCGGCGGCTGCAGGTTTCTAACGCGCTGTGGAAGGTTTGGAAGGTTTTCTTGAGGGTGAAATGAGGGAGCGGAGCACCGGGTGAGTGAATCCTGGGAGATGCCAGCATGTTTTCCTCCTTCCACTCGGTCTGCGTCCTTCAGAGGTGCTACAAGGCGTCGCAGACCGCCCCCCTTCCAAGGCTAATGCGTCCTTCACTCTCTGGCAACAACAGATCCAGTGGTCGGATCCTTTTTGTGGCGTTCGGTGTAAAGACGTCCTTACTTTCCTGGCTCCACCACAACTTGCCTGTTCTCTGTACTTGTGTCAGCTGGAGGTTGCTTAGTGACAGGAGTTTCACTGCGTGATGCAACTGTGACGGCAGAAATCCTCCGGAGCCCCGGCCATCTCCTCCGAAGGCCGCGGCGCCTCGGCAGGCGGCTCAGTGTGGGGTTCTCACGCAGAGCCGACGGCAGGACGGCATCAACATCATGACGTGTTCAGGGTCTGAGTCATTCCCACGGTGGCGATCTGACAAGATCTCCAGGTCACTTCCTCGTCACCGTGGTGGAAGTTGAGCAGTCTGTCTCGGGTGTGTTTGTGCTTCTGTTAGACGTTAGAACCTCTTCCTCGTTTTGCTGCTTGATAAAACTTTCTCAACTTCCACAACACTGATGCGTGAAATGAGACAGATTATGGAATTAAAAAGAAAAGAAACCCATCTTCAGCACACACAAACACAATGACCTGCAGCTTTCAGACCAGTCTGTGGCTTGTTAGTTTTGATTTTCAGTGTGAATTAAATATTAACTCTGTATTGGACACATGACCGGCGCTCCCCAAAAGATATTACAGTTCTGTGTCATTGCCAGATCAATATGATAAATATAGATATGATACATGCTGTTTAATATCCATCTAAACTCTGTTCCTGCTCTACAAAGAGAAAATGAAAGAATTTCAAATATGAAGGAAAGTATTTGTGTTACTTGTGTGTCACTCAAAAAAAAAAAGTTGTACAACTGATTATTTCAAACCAGGAAGTCAGCAGAACACAATTCATGGAAAACTCACACACTGTAAAAGAGAATTTGAATTCAGAGAGCAAACCTCAACCTCATGTTACCGGATGGCTGTGGGAGAATTATCCCAGTGGAAGATATTCTGTATTTAAATATGTCTTCAGCACAAATACCAATTCTTGCAAGTAAAATGTCTTTAAGTGATATTTCTGAAAAAAAAATTATAAAACAAACAACATTAAGACAACTGCTGTTTTCTGCACTGTCAGTTATTTTGCTTCTACTGTCTTCAGAATTAGAAAAAAATTAAAAAGAAGTTCTGAAAACAGCCTTTAATGATAATTTGAAGGAGAGCCTTTAAAGGGTTTAAATGAATATTAACAGGTCAAATCAGAGTGTTTATGTACCACAGACTGAGAGTGACGCTGACAGGAGGCCATGTCTGTTGAACGTCTCCAGCTGGCCTGACAGACGAGCTGACGCCCATACGGCTCCAGTGAATCCGGTGAAAACAGATATTTCTGCTGCTGACCCAACAGGGTCTCTTAAAGGATCACATTCTCTCAGGAAGTGATCAGTAAAACCCTTCAGGTGATCTTCACTCTTCCCGTTTTGGACTGACAGACATTCAGGAGAAGTCTGAGGGAAAAACCGAGTTCCTGAGGAAACTGAAGCGACGAACAGGCTTTATCATGTCAGCCTCATCGTTCTCTCTGATTCCACTCCTCCCACAGCATTTCCCTTTACAAAGTCAGCTTTGCTGTTATTGTGCAGCAGCTTTGAGCCTGAAAACCGGCAGTAAAGAGCTCCATTAACGCCGTAATCCCATGATTGGGGTCTGCGGATGTGCTCTGACCGTTTGTCGGAGGTATTCTTCTGCTAAATGATGGAGCTCATTTAGAGCAGTAGATGGCTGAATGGAGCTTCTGTTCAGAAATCCAGTCTAAAGACGGAGAAACCAGCTTGAGTGAAGAATGTCCCAGGTGTTGTGAAGAAGAAAACAGGCCTTCCCTCGGCAGCCGGGCGCCGTGTGGCGAGACGGGACGAGGCGTGATAACAGAAGCCAGTTCTCAGCGATACAGATCGACAGAACGGACGGCGGCGGCGTGCGACCCGGCCCCGACAGACGCTCCGAGTTCCTTTAAAGAGCCGAGCAGCAGACAGGTGGGGTCGAGGAAATGGGATTAGCCGTGCGGAGGAGAAATCACACTGAGGCCCACTTCACAGGAGGATGTATTTCAATACCTTCACTTCAAAAGCTGCTGCTGGAAACCAGATGGCTCCCCCTCCTCGCTGCTTTAGAGCCGGTCAAGAGAAGCCATCCAGCTCCGGCCCCGGCGTGGAGAAGTCATGGATTAGCTGCAGAATTTCTCATCAGAGTCACGGAAACTCAATGCAATTCCTCCCGTCCCAAAGAAGCAGTTTGAGGCGGAATCTGTGTATCTATAACTGCATCAATTTATCGCGGCGCTCGGCTGCTCTGTGATCTCCGCCGAGTGGAGATTGAATTGGATGCGTTGGCGCCGGCCCGCCACGGTCGGCATTAGTATGAAGGTCACCGTCTAATGGGGCAGACGAGCTAAATGTTGCAGGTCGAAGCGAGAAAAACTCCATCTCTGGAAGGAAGCGGCTCCCCGGAAGCCGGCCTGTCAATATCCGAGCAGAAAAGTTGACATTATCCTCGGGGCGGCTCCGGCCTGCACTTCACTCATGACTTGTAAATAAGGAGCTTTGCAGGGAGAAAATGTGAAGCCGCTCAGAAACAATGTGTGGCTAAGCTGCTCGCTGCGTGGCGGAGAGCATTAGCTACCAAACGGGAGGTGGTAATCACGCCATCCTTCCATGGATACGCTCATTTGCCTTTGTTTTCCGCTTTATTGGTGGAGCTGTAGGTGGAGGTTGAACAAGACCACTTATATCTATTAAGGAATATTACAAACACCTGATTGTTTCATGGCTGGATATATGAAAACTGAGCAAGCCAATACTGGAAATGAACAAAATTAAAATCATTTCATTGATTCCGTGAAGGGAGCTTTAACAAAAACTGAAATGCAAGAATGTGGAGCGCCTGTGATGCTTCATTTGCTTTTCACTTCATTAACCTCATTATTTTTTACAATTTCGAATATTTTACAGCCTCAATGCAGCTCAGAAAAGGATTAACTTTCATTCCTCCTGGTATTTAAACCACTTTTAAAGCGTCTGATGGGAACTGGAGGTAAACCCAACACAATATCTCAGATTCAGTCGACCAATACGGAAAAAAACAAGATGGAAAACATCATGAAAGTATTAGTGATGTGAGATATCCAGACATTTATCAGTACTTTGCATTTGTTGACTGAAGTATGTGTTCGTGGTGTTTTCACAGCGTGGATGTGAATCTGATCCGTCTAGTTAAATATGCTAAACAACATCTGATGAATAACTGAATCGATAACTTGATTTCTCACTCAGCATTAAATGAAGGTGGAAGGATTTGGAGATGTGTTTTTTGGTATTCAGGCAGTATGAACTGCATTACAGTGAGAGTGTGTGTCTGTGTTTGGTTTGAAGACGATAACTGACTGCAGTACTGTTCAAAGATGTTTATGTGTCTGTTTTATTACCAATACCCTGATCATTTTAGGTTGTTATCAGATGGTATTAGTACACTTCTTTAAAATCCATACAATGAGTGGACAGTAAATGATTCTGGAAATTAAGCTGAGTTCATATCAGAACAATCTGCTGAAAAAAATAGTTTTTTTAGTTTGTGTTTTCAAACTTTTTGACAATTACTGCCAATCACATGAGATACAATTAATGCAGTATTCTGACGTTAATCTGTTTTTTTTTAAATACTGAAATAAGTAACATTTAAGCATTCAAACTGTTTTGTTTGTCCTTCTTTACAGTATGGCGCCACTGAGCATTTGAAGTATGAAAATTGTGTGAACGTATGCAGACGATGGCTTGTTGTGTTGAATGTTGGTTCACTCTCAGAGTCAAACACTGCGGCCACATGAAGGTTAGCAGTCAGTATATAATCATACATATGGATGAAGTGCTGAACCTCCGAGGCTGGAATCCTTCTCTCCTTCTTCGGCTTATGAGGGGAAATCTTTCAGTTTACTTTATGGCCAACGAAGCTATTTGCTTTGCAGCAAATGAAGCAGAATCTGCCAGAGTCTGGCAGTGACAGATGGTGGAAGGAGTGAAAGTCTGATTGAAAAATCACTCCCAACCAGCTTCTCCACTTCAGTGCAGACAAAGGAAGAGACAGAGCGGAACACATGCAGGACCCGGACAGCGGGGTTAAATACCGCAGATCCCAGAAATAACAGCCCTGATGCGTTCAAAGGAATCCGATCCCGAGGACAGAGTCTGGTCAGCAGTTCTGAAGAAGCAGCTAAATATATTCTCCTTCCTGATCCAGTCACAATGGAGTCAATGCTAAATATATCACAAAGCTGACTTCTAACCTGCTCTGACGTGAAGGAAGAGATGAGCTCGCTGTTTTCTTGACGTGCCACTCAGTGCATTGTGCCATTTTTTTCTCTGTTTTTTGGATGTTAAGACGTTCTGTGGTCTCGAGCCTCATGGTTAACGTTTAATGAAGTCAGACATCGCTCATCTGAGGAGGTTGGAGTTCTGGTTTTCACACTTTAGTCTGTTTTCTTAAGAAATAGTTCAATATTGCCACAAGAGAAGTTTGTGAGGTGACGAGGCTGGTGTCAAATTACCTGCACTGGGTGATGCTAATGTACTCTTTTAAAATGTCTTGTTTATGTATGGATCTGTGAGGGGTGATCAATATTTATCAATTTAAACTTCACAAAATGATCCAGCGACCCTGATTGATCCCTGGCAAACCGGTTTTGGGCCCCGGACCGTATGTTTGAGGCCCCTGACGTAGAGGAAGAGGAAGCAGGTGAAGAAGCAGTCCTGACTGAAGCTCAGACTTCACTGCTGTTCACACACTGGTCCAAGACGCCGGGAGTCATGGAGGAGTGTATAGTTCCGGCTGGCGCCTGGCGGAGGCGACGTACAGCAGAGCGAGCGCTCGGCCGCCGTGTTTACGGTCCGTGTTGTCGCACTTCTTAAATTTGCCACGCCACATGGGAAGCGGCGCTGCCAGCATCCTTCTCGTGTTTCCTCCCTCGTGGTCGCACGGACCGCCGTTCCCAGTCAGCAGACGCTGTTTACTGAAAACCTAATATGTCCCAAACACGCAGTCGCTCAAACAATAGGCGGGAGTTACGTAGCGGGGCGGGAGCGCGGGTCCCAGCGCAGCGTTTGCGAGTTTCAGCGGTTTCCATGGATTGATCTGTGTTCCCCTCCGGGTGTGTAGCTGCTGCACCAAGAGATCAAATCTTCAACACAATCAATAGTCATGATGGGAGAAAAAACAGACTGAAAACAAGAAGAGAAGCAGGTTAAGGATGCTGAGTCCGGTCAGAAAAGCTTACATCAAAGCAGATTGGATCATTTAGAGTCAGGAGGGCCTCGGCGCCGCTGATCAGGATGTGGAGACTCCGAGGGGATGCGATGGAAGCCCTCCAGGGTCCAGAACAGAACCCAGCAGAGGCGAAGCACCGCGGGGGGGGGGAAGGAAGCAGAGGATGCTGCTGGAAGCGTGACGTGAGCATTAGTCAAACATCTGAGAGCCACGGGCCCGTTGGAGGAACCTCAGAGCTGCAGCTCCGACGGAGGAACAGCCAGAATTCAACACTAAAAGCGCTTCTGAAGACGAGCAGCCGGCTGTGGTGGAGGTGAAGGCTCACAGTCATCCAGTCACTTGTTCTTGAAGCTGTTGACTCTCCTCATGGTGAATCTATAGAAATTATTCAGGAATTTTTCAATGAAAATGGAAACTTTCATTGCATTTTTTTTATGTCAGTTTAAACAGTGATGCTCAGATAGACGAACGTCCGTGTTCTCCACTGTTAATGTTCAGAGCTTCATTAAAGCCCAGCATTTTCCTAACTCTTTGACTGAGCAGGAGCGTTTTCTCCTGTGTCATATTAAAGTGGGAAGGTTTGGATTTCACTTCGATATATGGATGGAGGAGGCAGGGAATCGAACCTGCAGCCTTTGCGACTGAAAGATGACTTTTGATTTTTACCAGCTTCCATCGTGGCTCAAGCAGAGCGTCGTGGTCGCCGTCTCCATCTTTACGGGAGACGCTGACGCCAGGCGTGGAGGATGGCGGCGTGATTACCCTCGCTCTGGCGTTTCCTCCGCAGCCTCCTCTCGTCCTGTCAGTGGGAACAACAGGAGGAAACTGAGAACAGCAAACACAACCTGATCCTGGATCTGTGTTGACCTGATTTCTGCGTAGCTGCTTTGTAGAAACAGTCCAGTGAGTTTGTGGTTCCGTGTTATTGTCGCGTTTCCGGGAAGCGTTCGGCACTCAGCCTGATCTCCGGGAGGTCTTATCAACCCGCCACGGCCCCTTCAGTTGTGTAATTTCCCGACCTGTGATCTGCTCTCCTGAATTAGCAGATACAGTCGACGAACACACTCTTTTTCTCTCCTTAAACTCTTCTCGGCACCTAATTGTAGGTTAGCAAGAAATTTCCAGCACTGCTCTTAACTCTTCACCCCGCTCTGCTGTAACGCTCCTGTGGAGGTTAAACTAATTAGGTTTGGAGGTGAGCGGTGTACTTATTAACAGGCCGGCGCTCCTCGCTGCTCCCAACGACACCCCAACCGCCACTTTTATTTTCTCCCACGGCTTCCCTTGAATATGCATGCAGAGCAGATGGAGGCTGAGGCTGCGGACGGCGAGCTCGGTCTGTACAGTAAGAGAGGGACGGTGCCCCCCCCCCCCCCCCCCCCCCGGCTGATCTCACAATCTCCAGTCGCACTCCTGCTCCTCCAGCGACGGGCCCGAGCGCGGCGCTCCGCTCAGCCGGCGCTCGATACGGCAGATCTGCACGCTCAAATGGCAGATTTTCCGGTAATTTGTTTACCGGCTCCACATCTCCCCTACTTGAATTAGCGAGCTGAATAAGACGGAGTGTTAGGAGTCAAGGTTATCCGGCGCTGGCGCTGGAGCTATCATTTCAATTAGAAGCGTGCTGCTTGAACTGCGTTTGACCTCAATCACAGGAAACCAATCTGATTCGATGGAACCGCGTCGAGGAGAATTTCTTATTTTAAAAACAGAGAGACCTAAAAAGGGGAAATCAATTACCTGCCCCTATTTATTTATTTATTTATTCTTGTATGAAGCGATGGGGGAGTTTGATTCCTGAGAGACCAGCACACAGCAAATTAATTTCAAATTAGAGAAAGAGGGAAATATGCTGAAGACCTGAAGCCTTGGGCGGCCGCAGAGCGACAATACAATGATTTTCTTTTTCTGCTTCATTCAGTCAAATAGTATCTGACAACGATCTTGAGCTTTCTCTGCATTCTGATTATGGCGGATATGAAGTTGCACCCAAATCCGCTTCCTCGCTCCAGATTGTGCACCTATACAAAACCAATAATGCTGAGCGTGACGCTTTTGTATTTTTAGACTGAAATTCGCTGCTGCTCTCCTTCAAGTGCCTTTGTGTTCATTATCCCTCTCCGCGGTGGAAATGGAGTTTATATACTCCGCCATCAGCACTTCTCCCACCAGTAAGTGCTTCGCCGAAAAGGTCTTTCACTCAAACTCGCCGCAAAACGACTGGTTTTAAGAGTGTCGCCACATTTCTCTGCAAGCCAATTAACAGCAGGCGCCGCCGCGCAGGCAGAGGTTGCTGTGTTGACATTGGGGACGTCGACGTAACCTTTATTCCTCGCCGAGGCGCCGGGCGAGTGTCTCTGGACGTCATGCTGCAGCGGCGGCGGGGGATAAACCTGCTGTAAACCCGGACTCGGCCCTAAAGGCCCCGTTAGACCATCTGAATATGCATAATGACAAGGAAACACGGAGACTGCATGCAGTCGAGCACACAGCCGCTCTGGCACACGTTCAGATACGCTTCCCACTGCAGGCAGCGGCGTGTGATTAGAGCATTGAAACCTCAGCCAATGACGGCAGTTTACGGGAGCGGCTGGCATATTGCACGATGGCCTCGTCGCTCGTCCCCGCACACCCTGCATGGAGCACTAAAGATACAGGTTAGAGGAGAGTGACGGGAAACCGCTTGGAAGGCAGCCACAGGTCGACTGTCTGAACCGCTTCAGTCGGCGCTAAAGTCAACACACCTGTGTTTCCAGTCAGGAACAGCTGGGACGCTTAGACAAGTGCAGGAAGGTAAAGAGGAGCAAAGACTGGGACTATAAACACCAGAGTGGAGGCTTCGTCTGCTGCACATCCATCACGCAAATAGATGTGCAACCAGGTGATCTCTGCAGAGGAGAACTCTGGTTAAGGTAGAAAAACGTCAGAAGAACTGAGTTTATGTAGCGGACGCCACACCTGACCACATCGCGGCGTATCGGAGGGCTAGCTAATGCCTGGCTGGAGTCAAAGCCTCGGAGGCTGTAGTCCTTGGGAACCTGCTTTCCGCCGGTAGCCATGTTTGCTGAGACGGAAGGAAGTTGGCAACACTCAGCGTATCATCCTTCATTGAGGGCAAGCGGAGCGTGTGATGTGTCAGTGACTCTCTTTATGCCCTCGCCGCGGAGCAGGCCTTCCTCGGTGGAGGCGCTTCCCCTTCACTTGTTCTTCCCAGTTTACGATGATTTCCTACTAAGGAGTGCACTTTTACTGGCCTTATTTAAATAGATGTAAAAAAGTGTGCGGGGCTTTTATAAGGCTGGCGTTGTCGCCGCTCGTCTCTTTGTAACGGATGAAGTATAAAGAAGACACTGAAGCAGGGTTCACCCTTGTGCTAATCCTCCAGGTTCACGTTCTTATAAACACAAAAGTCCTTCGGAAAATTTCCCTGGAATTAGGATGCAGCGTGCGGCCCCGCCTCTGGAGAACAGCGAGGGTCGTGGATCAAGAGCAAACCACAAAATAATCCTCCAAACTCAGTCGAAGCAAAGTACTCTGTCATGAGCAGCTTCAATATTTCTACAGTCTGCTTCTTTAACGCTGCTAAAACAGTCAGCGTCAAACGGCCATATCAGGAACACTTGTTTCACTGGAGTATGTGTTAGCTGTTATGCGCAGGAATGTTTTTATCCCGATGACACCATTCAAAACACCGTTAGCGTTTCCTGTTGAAGGAGGACGTCAAAGTGTGATTTCTTCTGATGATTTCTGTTTAGTTATTGATGCTAATTTGCTAGATTTCTATATGCATTGCAAGAAAGCTTTTCTAATTGGCTGCCAAGCTGACAAACGGTGAAATGACACCTGGACGGGCTTGTAGACCGCCGAGCCGAGGCGTAACAGCCGAACGTCACTGATCACGTCTTTCATCACACTCACCACAAAGTCAACTTAACGCCCTCCTTTATTTATTTCACTGGTAAATTTCACAGCATTTCTCACCAAGACGCAGCAGTAACAACAGCCTAACTTTGACATTCGATTTATTTTTTCCTTCAACATATCCATGATATTGAATCAGTAGACATTTTTATAATACTTTGATCACTTAAAACAAAAGGTTTAATTGCTGTTATAAGGTTTTGCTGCACGCTGGCCGAGTATTTAGAATAGAATAGAACAGAACAGAACACCTTCCTTGTGTCTCATATAATGAAATTACAGCTTCTGCTCCTTTTTTGGATCAATATAAAAAGTGAATAAATTTCACACGCTATGAATTTTATAAATAAATACAGTTTTAAAGTGTAAAACGGTAGAGAATGAAACACATAATGAGGAGGTCAGGAACAGGATGTGATGCAGATTAAAACACCAGTGTCCATGTTTTTTAGTATTTTGAATGAATGTGGTTTTCGAGCCGCTCTTTCTGCGCTGCAGTGTTATCAGTCCCTCAGTGAAGAGCTCCGCGCTCACAAACACACACATCACTGGAATGGATGCTTTTCCGTGTCTTTGGTGTATTTCCAGCCGTCGCCGTTCTCATCCTTCTGTTTACCTCAGATTTCTCAGCGCTGCGTGTAGCTCTATTAATTTTCAAACCCCACTCTGGAGTACGAGCGTGAACGTCCTCAGATAGCGAGCAGAAAGGGAAATGACTCACTGCACTGGTCCGCCGGTTGTTTTTGTTGCCTAATTTCTTCTTTCTCCATGTTCTCTCCGTGTCTTCTCATATCTCTGCGGTTTTCTGTGCCGAGGAAATGAAATATTTTAGCTAAATGACTTTATTTGCCTTAGCGCTGTCAGTCTGAATTATCAGCTTTCTTAAATTGAGTTTAGCGGTGGTGGCTTTGTGAGCATTACACTGTGTCTTGGCCCACAGCCAGCACACTGCTGGTAAATATATTTAAATCAGTGCTAAGCTGCTTAAAATATTCACATTTCACTCATAGCTAGTTTATAGAAATTTGAAACTATCTCAAGCTGGCAAAATCAGTTACATGGATTTAATATTTATATATATATCATTGGAGTATTCTGGGGAACAAAGAGCAGAAGCTGGTGAAGCATTAAGCCCTGGCGCTGGGTGTGTGTGTGTGTGTTGTGAATTCCCGTGGCGGCGGCGGGCGTTCGGGGCCAGTGCTGCAGCCGTGCGGCTGTGATCAGCTGACGGAGGCTGCAGCTGGAGGTGACCCCACGGCGCCGGAGACGCTCTGTTCCCGCCGTCCCGCAGCTCGTCCGGGACGCCGGTGACCAGATCCCATCCCCGCATCGGTCCGGCGGTAAGACGAGCCGGGACGCCGGCGACACGCCGTCCTCCGGCTTCGTCCTGCTGTCCCTCACTGCTTCCCGTCACCCTGCAGGGCAGCGACTCTCCTCTGCTGATTCAGACTCACCTCTAAAGCTGATTGAACCTGCTGTGAATATTAGAGGCATCTTACTGGAGCTGCACTGAAGGTTTTGTGGGAACTGATCAGTCGCTGCTCCTCTTCAGTCCTGATTTACTGACACCCTGCACACGGCAGGCTAAAATGCAAATATCTCCCTGTGCTGCTCACCAGATCAGAATCACATGCAGTTTTCTTCAGATGATGGTTTTCATGTGTGAGCACCGTCTGGCGATTGGATGGAGCGCTGGCCCCCTGCTGAGCCGGACCTTCTTCAGAATATCACAGCAAATCAGTCCGTGTTCCTCAACGCTGAAGATTAACCGGAGTCTGTGGATAGAAGCGGTGGCGAGCCAGCCGAGCTCCGCAACAGCAGCGTCTCTGCCGAATTCACACCTCCTCCTGCAGGAAACACATCCAGTCTGTCTCCACATCACATTTCACATCACAGCGCTTGGTTTAATCATCATTAAATCATCATCATTAATAAGTCAGGAACTAAAGGCTTCACAAGTCAACTCGGGGTCTATATGTGGAAAACTGTCTCTGTTTCCAGCCATAATATTCCAAACAGAAAACCTTCTAGGAGGAATCAGTCACTGGTCTTTAAAAACTCACTATAAATTCACAGAGGAATCCATTCATGCTCCTTCATTAAACCATAAATGCTACCATTGATCAATAATCAATACTACTGTGGTTTAGCCACAAGCTGGTCTGTTCAAAGAATCATTTTCCTCGTTGAAAATGATCATTTGGTGTGAATGTTGACTTTCATCCTGTCGCCAACAGAACGAGATCGATGAATCCAGCTGATCCTCCTCCTGATCACTGATCAGGTCCTTCCTTCACTGCTGGAGGAATCTCACACTCTGCTGTCCCAACGTTTAAAGCTCAACCCCGCTGCCTCCTGATCAGAGTTTCCTTGAGGAAAGTGGTGGAACACATAAACATGGGTCTATTTTTAAACGTGTTTTTCAACCTCAGTGTAAATATATTCACCTCCAGCAGAACCCTGCGGTTCTCCCAGTGTCGTTCTTTGAGTTGAAGTCAGCTGCAGACAGTAGTCAGCTCCTGGAAAAGTCTAAATAAAGCAAAGCAGCCTGGAGTTCCATCCATCTAAACAAGCAGGAATAATAATGAGAAGAGGAAGACATGTTCTGCTGGTGGCCAGCCGTGGTTTTTTAATAGTGAGAACATGTTTGTTTGTGTAGGATTATTGATTGCGGCGGATCTCAGGGTTCTAGGGAGTTCCTTGGGATTTCAAAAAATCTCATGCATTGTTTTATTGATGGAAGCTGTGAGGCTCCTGGGTTGGAAGTATTGATCGGAAGGTTCTGCGGCCTGGTCCAGGTGTAAAAATCTCAACCAGCATCAGATGGAGAGCAGTCAGTGTTGTGGTGAAATTCAAAAGGTCCTCAGGGACCAAACCATGAATTCCTTTTGCGTCGTCATGCAATTAGAAAAACTGAAAGTTAAATGAAACGTTGATGTTTGGAGAAGGCTGCGTCTGTGTGGAACCTGGTTTGGCTCCTGTTGTTGTTATTGTGCGTTCCACCCTGTCCGTTATCGATCCCTACCTGGTCATGTGTGATCGTGCAGGAATTTGCATCTTTTTCCACATTAACATTTTTCTTCTCGGGTACTTTCAGGGCAATTTCTGATTCCTCTTTAAAGATGTGGCTCAGATGAATTACAACCTGTAGCCAGACAACAGAAGGTATTAAACCCTGAATGCAACATGAAGCACAGATTTGAAAACAATCTATTGTTTTAATTGTAAGTGAGTGTCTGGCCCGTGTTTCCCTGATTTGGAGAATTAAATCTGTTTTGTAGCTCCGGGCCGTTTGGAGCTCGGCTGCTCCGGACCGCTGGACCAGTGTAACAATTATTACACCCCGCTTGAACCTGGGAAGGCGCTTTCTCGCGGGCGAGATTGCGATCGTGCTCGCAGACTCCTGCACAGGCGGCTGTGCGTGAAGCGAAGCCGTGATGAATAGCGAGGCTGCGAGGAGGGCTGCTCCATCACCTGAAAGCAATCTCTTTCCATCTGAGCCTTCCAGATGTCTCTATCTGCGCCGCTCGGCTTGAGAGACAGGTGTTTGGAGACCAGAGCTGTGTATGTTGTAAGTAAAAGCCCGTGATTGAGAACGGCAGAGGAGCCTCTCCCAGTCAATAACTCATTTGGAGGGGGTTATGAATTAGAATGATCTTGCTGAGGGGAAGGTAGACTCTCGCCCGCATCCTGCCTCCAGTCGCTGAAGAAACTGGAATAATAATCCTGCAGGAAAATCGATGGCAGAACGCAGCGCCGCAGGGAGAAATAGCCCCCCCCCCACCCCTCACACCGACGCACCGACGACCCCCCCCCCCCCCCCCCCCCCCCCCCCCCCCCCCCCCCCCCCCTTCTCTGCATCACACAAGTCTTATCTGTCAATCGGTCCAGTTTCTGCTGATTCGCCATAAATCCAATTCTCTAAAATGTCATATTAAAATCTCCGGCTGTTCAGACGGGCTTGTGGATGGAGAGTGATGGCTTCCCTCCCCCGGGGGCCGGATTATCCGTCAATAAAGTCCTCAGTGCCGGGGCGGGCCTTTCATTAGCTCACATTTAGATTGAAGTGTCATCCCCGTCTCCAGCGCTGGCCGCTGCCGGGGGAGGTGGAGGTGGGGGTGGAGGTGGGGGTGGAGGAGGAGCGGGTAGAGGTGGGGCTGCTGATTCAAGAGTCCGATCAGTTCGGTGGGGGACGGAACCCGGAACCCGACCCTGGAGAAACTGGTTCTGACGTTTCCTGCTTCAGAGGAAAATCAGCTCCGAGCCGCTGAATGAGTTACGGTATGGATTTTATGGCATCCAAGATGAACTGCCGGTTTTCTACAGCGTGGCTGGAAGTTTAGAAGGTTAAGTGAGATTTGACTTTATTACTCATTGCTTTTCTGACCAGCCGTAACATTATGACCACCGGCCTAACGTACGGTCGCTTCTGCAACCTTGACTATTCATGAACATGAAAACAACGGTCGTTCTTTCCAACCCTCCTCTTCATTAAAAGTACGGTCCATAAGGTGGAAGTATTCCACTCCTGTGCACTGGGGGGCAGTAGTGAGTCGCTATTGGACATATGTCCTGCAGTTTGTTGATGAGAAAGAGCTTCAGCATTCTTTGAATTTCAGAGTTGTGGAATCTGTCAGCCTTCTTCTCTTTATAGAGTCCATGCGTGAGGAGAGGGAGAGTTGCATAGTGCTCCCCCTTGTGGCCCCCAGTAGTATTACAGGACTGATGAAGCAGTGGCTCGCTGTGGGAGTCGTTTCTGTACTTTCAAGCATGGGCTTCTCTGAACCCTGTTAATTAAGTTTTTCTCAGGAAAACAAGTAGAGTTACATAAACTATTTTCTTCGATTGTTTTTTTGTTCATGTCAAAAGTTCCAAATCCAGAATCTGATTTTATTGAATCAGCCAAGCGGCGACAGCCTGGTCAATACCCAGTGACTGCTGATGAAGTCGTGTTTCATCACATCTGATGTGTCGTTGTGGTGGGACATGGTTGCTGTCCTGGTCCGTCAGACGCTCTGCTGCCGGGAGCTCAGCATGTCGCCGTGCCGCCATAACCACAGTTAAATGCGTTCATATTATCTCAGAGGCGGCGAGTCCTCGGACTGAATCCCGTCCCGATCCTCACGGTGATTCCGGAGTGAGGCGAGCTCCGGGTCCTCGTCGTCACGGATCCGCGCTACGCATGCAGAATGTGGTGAAGCTCACGATCCCTGCAGGTGGCGCAGACGCTCCATCACTCCCTTCTTGACCAGCGTGTTTCATTTCTGATGGCCGTCATGCTCCAGCTGCCAGGGAAGTGCAATTTGTGGAATTCTGTCCGCTTTCCCCCAGAATAAAACCCAGAGCTGCTGCAGCTTTTCTCTGGGGGTATTATTAGGACTAACATTGATTGTTTCTCTTGGCCGTTGTTTAATTTCTCTATCTTTGTGCTATTGATCGTCACAACACATGAATGAGCAGGTTTTCTTTGAGATGCAAGCCGCAGCAGCTCATTTCCGTTCAAACTAATAAAGAAACCTAAATTAACTGTTGGACAAGACTTTGCTCTGGGTCATTTCTGTTTGCGGGGGTGTGACCGGCGAGTAGAGCAGATTGGAGGCTCTCATCTACATTAGCAGTCTGACCGAGATGCAGAAGCATCAGAGCATCCAGGAGGTAGTTTGAATTAATAAATCCGTTCTTGTCTTACTGTAAAACAGGGTGTGTGAAGGAAGCGAGACAGCTTCCATCGATCGGTGCGTATGAATACGCAAGAAAAAAATATGACAATAATACGCCACATTTGGAACGTCTGGATGTTAACTGAAGTTATGTGTGAGAAGAGGAAGATGCTCTATAATCTGGATGTTTATGCACCTTGAATGAATGAACTGACTGGACAGACGCCAACCTTTACACATTTTCAGACTTTACACTAATTCTTGTACGTTAAAATGAGTGTTTTTCTGGTCTTTCTCTCTGCGGCCACAGGGCAGACAGAGGTTTACTGACAGCAGCAAACGTGGTGCTTTTTGAGAAGACCACGATTTTCACCCTGGAGGCGGAGAACGAGGGCGAGCGTGTCTTATTTCCAGAGGGCGGACGTCGGCGCTTCACGGTGTTATTTCAGGGTGTGTGCCGACGCATCTGAGCCAGGTGTTGCCTCACATCAGGCCTGATGGGTCCCACGGTGAGCGAGGCTGAGCGTCTCGCTGCAGGAATCCGCCAGAGGCCCCGGCGGCACGTCTCCAGCCGGGCGCCGCGTCGCCGGGAAGGCCTGTCCCCGGGAAGGCCTGTCCCCGGGAAGGTCTGTCCCCGGGAAGGCCTGTCCCCGGGAAGGCCTGTCCCCGGGAAGGCCTGTCCCCGGGAAGGCCTGTCCCCGGGAAGGCTCCGGAAGGCCTGTCCCCGGGAAGGCCTGTCCCGGGAAGGCCTGTCCCCGGGAAGGCCTGTCCCCGGGAAGGCCTGTCCCCGGGAAGGCCTGTCCCCGGGAAGGCCTGGACGGGTGGAGCCGGCTTCATCCTGGTCTCCATCTGATCCCTGTGTCCCGGAGGTCCTGCTGCTCCGGCTGCGTCTGGACGCCTCCTGGAGATACACACACACACACACACACACACACACACACGCACACACACACACACACACACACACACACTCACGGAGGAAATACGTCTAACGTCACGGAGCCATCAGCTCAGTAAATATGCAAACAGAAAACGAGCACAGAAATCAGTCTGAGTGCAGACCCGGCCCCCCACTGTGGAATTTACCGATCAGAACCACGGCCTGACGGCTTCACAGTCACACACACGTCTGACGGCGGGCGGGAAGCGGCTGCTTCCAGGCACTTCCTCATTTTTCTTCGAGGTCTCTGGTTGCAGGTTGTTGCAGAGCGGTCTGAAAGGAAAGTTGCTGCAGACAGCAAATCCATGGCGGGGAACATTTAGCCGCCTTTAAACTCTCAATTTGTGCGTTTAAGAAGGATCTGTGCCTGGGCCCGGACTTGGCTGCCGTACAGCTCTCCGGCTGCGACCTTCAGCGCATCACCCACAAATGTATTTAGTCTGCCTCAAGCATGCATTCAGCTTCCGTCGCTTCGAGGACTCAGAAAAATACCGTGGACTCTCAGCTTCACGCTCCCCGTCCGCCCCGTCCGCCCTGACTCCAGCCGAACCCCAAGATTCGACACTGAAATCACCCAATATTGGACGATGCAGTTTAGTTTAAAAGCAGAGACTGGAGGGACGCTCAGCGCCGGGCGGCGCCTCCCCTGATGATGAGCAGTAAACCAGCTCTCTTCGACTTTCCCCTCATCAATCCTCCTTTTCTCTACAGCATGTAGAGATCAGTGTGTGAACAGTCCGGCTGCAGAAGAGAAATGGACAAAGACACCAAGCAAAAAAACCAAACAAGTCTTCTCTAACAACTCTGCTCTAAGCGTCTGATGAACGCTCACTGAGAGAAACCCTTCTCTCTGAGGTGCCGGTGGATATTCCTATAATTAATGTGAGGGTCAGACTTCAGCATTACAATAAAAATACTCCATTTAATGGAAAACATGTCAACAAATATCTTGGAAAGATATACGGCTTTGATCTTATCTAGATATAAATAAATAGAATAACAGTTTTGGGACAATGGAGCTAAAGGTGTGGCCGCTGAGCCTTGAACTTTTCACTTACATTTACATGTTGTTGTACTTTAAAGTGTTTCTACATTGACAAGTAAAATACAAGTAACAAGATCTGAAAATTTAATGAGCAAAACAGTTTTTTGAGCACAGCTAAAAGCACAAAACATCAGGTAACAAAACGTTACCTGACGTTACAGTTGTGACTTTTTAATGCATCTTGAGTAATGTAGGTATTTTCTGATTCCTCTTTTACTTTTGCCAGTGGTTTCAGTTCTATTTTTGCCATATTTACAGCTGCTTCAGATGACCAGTTCTACCTTTTTCAGATGCTTTCAGTAAATTAAACCACTTTTCCATTTATTTTTCTGAAGTTCAACGAGCGTATTCACCTTCCAATAGTATAATGTCTGTTTTCCTCTTGAACTTTCCTGCATTTGGAGTGAGTCCTGGTGTGGTTTGAATGGGATGTGCAGATGTTCGACGCGGACCAGCAGAGGTAAAGGCTGTTTCTCAGCTGGAGGAGCGGTCGCTGACACCTGAGCCATTTATTGGAATCTTCAGAGACTCTGATAACCATAAAAGAGTCTGGGCTGGATGAATGGATGAGATCCAGGGCAGCATGAGCGTCTGTGTTGAGCCCGGTGGCGTGCTGAAGCCGACACGGCGCCTTGAGGGAAGCGCATCCTGACCATAGCAGGCCATATCAGACAGGGACGGTGCGGGCAGCGCCGCGTTCACACAGGATGAAAGTGAAATGTGCTCTGTGAGGAAGTGTCTCACACACTCTGCTGACTGAAGAAGAAAAGAGAGACTCGAGGCGTTTCTTGGAAGTGCTGCGACATCAGTAGCGCCGGGATGACTGGAGTGGGAGGGTTTTATCTGCACGCGCAGCCCGCCATCGCCCGCTGATATCTTGTTATCTTCGCTCTTTGAGACTTTGCATGTGTGATTCTTGGCGTGTGTGTTTTGTGTCTCTTTTTCCGGGCGTTTGTCAGGTTTCCCCCCACTTCTTGAACTCTGCCTCTCCTGATCTGTCCTTTGTAAAGTCTGAGGGGAAATCTGTGGATCTCAAAGAGCCCCATCAGCTCACTGTAGCTCCTGATTGCCTGATTTGATTTGGAGTTTTCTCAAAGTGTGCGGCTGTGTGTGTGTGTGTGTGTGTGTGTGTGTGTGTGTGTGCCTGGCTGTGTGTACGCGGGTTTGAATTGGTACAGTGGGTGGGGAGCCGCTTTGATTTCCCAAGACGTCTCGGTCAGGCCTCATCGCTTTCAGACAGCAATCTCTACTTAAAGAGGAGGAGAAACGGGTGGAAGGAGGGAAAGTGCAGAGCGGGGCTGTGCATCGTTGCGTGTGTGTGAGTGTGTGTGTGTGTGTGTGTGTGTGTGTGTGTGTGTGTGTGTGTCAGAGAGGAGGACGGAGAAAATGGGATGAAGGTCAGTTGGGAAAAATTTGCAGAAAAATATAAAGACACTTTAGAGACGAGGGAGCAAATAAATAAAGGATGTTTTCTTTGAATTAAAGATGAGTGTAAAGCGGCGGCGGTGGCGATCGAGCCGGTCAACACGGCTCCAGCCCGCCGGGACGAGACGCTGCCGGCCAGGGCCGCCGCTCTCTGGTCCACGGCCTCCTGCTGGATGCAGAGTCGGTGGTTTGCGGTGCAGATGCGGCTGGCGGTCATTAAACGATGCTGTGGGCGCAGACCTGAGGCCAGCCGGCGTCGTGACATGGCGTCATGGCTACCTTTTACATGACAGTTTTAATCCCCCCTTAATTCAGAATGAAAATTAAATCTTCTTCAATGAAGAAAGATTGAAAATGACTGTGAACGCCTAATTCAGAATGAAGTGATGATTCTGAAACTCTGAAGTGAGCGGCTGGTTCATTCTGATTCTAACGCAGAACTGAATAATTCCTCCGTCATCTAAACCTTCACTCTGCTGCAAATTAATTCCAGTCGTAAGCATCGGACTGGAGCTGAGAATATTTATGTAATGGATCCTCAGAAGTGAGGGATGTAACGAAGAGGGGGATGACAGAGGCGTTGACATGAAGACCTTTTAAAGCTGCAGCGTCCATCCAGGGAGTTTGTTCGACGTGTCCCCCTCTGTCCAGTCAGAACCCCTGATATTAAGCAGAATTGGAAAACAAAAGGTGATTAAACTTCATTTCAGAATTCTTATTTGCTGTTGAATACTTTAATTCTGAAATCTTTGATTCATAATAATTCCTTCTGAATTCAAAAGCATCTTGTAACTGTGGTCATGCAGAACTGAACTTTTACTCTGGTTTTTTGGTTTTCTGGGTGATTTCCAGTCCAGGTTTTGCTTTTCTCAACGATTTTTCATTCCCTCCTGGCATGAATATTGAGCCTGAATGCAGCTTTTCTTCACATTATGAGACTGACTAATTAATGTCGAGATCCACGGGCAAATCGACATTATTCTGCTGTGCTGGTTCCAGCTGATTAGTTAGAAATCTGGTGAACAGCAGCTGTTTTCATACCTGTGGTTTAAGCACTGAAGTTCATTTTTCTGATTTTAGTTTGTTCAGGAGTCAAAATGTGTGGTTTCAGAGAATCAGGAATAGTTTTTATTTTCTTCTCAGTAGAATGGAGCCTGGTGTGAAGAGAATTTTTGAATATTTGCTAGATTTCCATCGATGCTATATTTGTCTCGCCCCCACCTGAAACACCTTTCCCTCAATGTTTAATGTTTCAATGATTTCAAATGGTTGTAATGGCAAAAGGAGAAGAGACCTGACATCCTGGAACGTGTTAAATAAATGTAAAAAGGTACGATGCCACAGAACGCAAGATTTAACTGGACTGGCGGTCCAAACGTTCTCTCGTGCCTTAATGTTGGATCCGACCAGCAGAAGCAGGACACTGTCGAATAAAGAAATGAAATCCTCTGAGGTGTTTAGGCTGCAGTAAACCTGAGCGCAGTACGGAGCGTCCAGGTTAGCGCTCAGTCAGGATCTATAGATGCTGAATTAAATGTCTGCTTCACTGCAGGAGAGCAGATTTATTCGTAACGCCGTGACATTTTAGGAATCTGAGACCAATTTTTTTTTTAATTCACGGGGAAATGAAGACTCTGGCAGTTTACTGGAAGACCAATTCTCCCGAACTGCCGTGAGAGTGAGACTGTGTCGGAGCTGAGGAGTCAGTGACGCTGCGCTGAAAGCTAGCGAGCTAGCATTAGCCTGAAAGCCATGCTGTCAGGGGGAGCGCTGCGCTAAAGGAGAAGTTCAGGGGACGATTAACTTTATCTTTAACACTAAAATTAGCTTCATGTTGAGATTGTAGTAACGTTAGTAACTAATATTTCAGATTTAGTTAAAGGTTGATGTTTTCTGCACCACAGTGAAGAAAGTGTTGAGGTATATCAGGGCTCCGTTTGTTTTTCAAGATTCAGCTGAGACCTTCGACAGAACCTCTAAGCCGGAGTGTCCTAATGTACACTCCGGCATTGTTATTCTCATCATTCAGCCCTCTGCGGTGGAAGCCGCTGCGCTGCACGCTCATCCGGCGCCGCGGCGTGGGGAAACCGCTCGCTCCTCTTCAAAGGCTTCCCGACTTCCAGGGGCCGCGGGAGGAAGTGCTGCTGGAGGTGCATCCTAATATCCTGAGCTGGAGCTCTGCTTCAGACTGACGGCCGGCTGTGAGCGCCGACACGCCGCCAGCTGCGCCATTTCAGCACGTTTTCAGTGATTTAAATCTGTGAGGGTTGTTCGACGCTAAAGTATATGGAAACGGCCTAATTTAACAAGCAAGCGGCCCATTTCCCCACGAGGATTACAATTACCTTAATTGAAAAAGCCGGACATGGATTGGAAGTGGCAGTCTAATTAATGGACTCTTTTACAAGCTTCCATGGAAACGACAATACTTACACACATGGCCGAGCCTATGCTAAGTTTGTGCATGCTTCTTTTTTAATATTTAACCAGCGTTTGTTGTTAACGGTGTGCAGTGTATTTAATGTTTAATTAATTAAAAATCCACACAAAAATCACTGCATCACTGTAATTGTGAAACAATAAAGAAAAAATAAAGAAATAAAAGTATACTGAGATGGTTTTACGTACAATAATTATTGCGATGTTGTGGCCAAATGCCTTAATCCTATTTTAAATTCTTCAAGGAGAAGTACTTGAAGCTAATGTCTCTGGGTGCTTTTAATCAAAATGTGAGTTAAAGTAATGTGACATTCCTTTATTGTATTTAACCTCATCCATGTGAATTTTAATGAATGATTAAAAAAAGACATTAAAGTGTCCTCACAAACAGTCTTAAATAAATGATCAGTTAATAAATAAATGAAGGAACGCTCATTCGCAGCAGCAACAATAATTCATCGTGTGGAGTATTTCACAGCCCACAACAGCAATTAGCCGCTGCTGCAGTTTTTCTTCCTGACTGTATCTGCTCCGTGACGATGGCTCAGCAGATGAATCTCTAAGCTGCTCTTCTTCCTTGCTGGAGGTTGTTTCAGCATCCTTCCCTCAGTCGCTGCTGTTCTTCGTTGAATAGAGTGAACTCTAATTCCATCAGTCAGCTGGTCCGGTTTCAGACATCAGAGACCAGAACCAGCAGAGTGGCATTAAAAACTCTTCAGTCCACCACAACATTCCCAAGCCAGTGTTTTTCCAGGTGAAGGCTCATATGCAGCGTGGCTCGCAGTCCAGCAGCAAACGGGCCAATAAAGCTGATTTAGTAGAGGACACAGTGAACGCAGCTCCGACACAAAGGAAGGGACGAGTTTCAGTGAAACACGATCTGGTCTGATTCACGAGGAAGACGAGCTGCTGAAGGTCAAACTGAAGAAAGCTGATTTCAGCCTCTTTGAACCGTCATGGTGGTTCATGGTCTGAGTGTTTGATCTGCTGGGATTTTCACCCACAACCTTCCCCAGAAGTCTGAGGAGTCTCCGCCAGAACTGGACCACCTGAAGGAGGTTTCTCCAGTCCTCTGGACCCCAAAGACCTCCGGAGCGTCAGATCCCGGTCCAGCAGGGCTCCTGTGGGAGACGGAGGAACAGGACGTCCACCTCATGGATGCTCAGCAGCTGTGTGATGCTATCATCTCAGTATCGATCGGATTCTCTCAGGCATGCTTCCAGCGCCTTGGTGGATCTATAACCACATCCTGCTGCGGCGCTGGACCTGAGGAGTGGAAACTCTGAGAGTGTCTGCAAGTAAGAATCCCAGTCTTAGGAATATTCACAGTGGAAGCACAGTAAAACAAAGTGTGTGTGTGTGTGTGTGTGTGCGCGTGTGTGTTATCAGTCCTCGTCTGTAAGCATCTTGCCCGTGCGTCTGTTTCTGCTGAACAGTGAGAGTGTGAGACGGCGGTGGAGCATTTACATATGTCTGTGACTAAGCTGGTTGGCGCGCTGCAGCGTGATGTGGCTGCTGCCGGTGTAGCTCTCCATGTCCTGGTTGTAATCCTCGGCGCCGCTGTTCCCCGGGGAGGCAGCCCGGGACGCCGGCGGCGGCCAAAAGGCAGGTTGCTGCTGGAGAAAACAGCAGGTCAGGCCGCCCTCCGTCCCCAGCGGCAGAGACAGCGCTGCGGCGGCGAGCGGAGTGTGGACAGCCCAGAGCGAAGCAGGGGACGACACCGCCAGCGTGGATCTACCCTTCATTCCCTCTGGATCCAGGGAAACACAACTTCCTCTGCCGTGCACGTGGATTTCCACTGACACAGCCGGTTGTGTTGATTAGCTGCAGAGCGCAGGAGGCTAGAATCTGTCGTGGCGCCATGCTGCTTCAACCGCAGACCGGATAAGACGCGTCTATTCCATCAGTCTTTCTGCTCACGCTTGAAACAAAAAGTCATTTCTGTTTTAATTCTGGAAAATTGTGTGTTTTGTCACTGGGATCTACAGGCGATAGAGACATCCTCTCATGTGAGCCACGTTTTATTTGAACCAGAGTGCAGAAAGCTCTTTTAACCTCACTTTGGTTCCGTCTTTCCGTGAACACGTTGCCAAGAAGATCCGATTGTTTGAGTTTTTAATTAACTCAGTGATTCAGTTCAGCGAGTCAGTGTGAACATTTCCCTCGATAACCCCGTAGAAACACAACAGACACAAAGCATTTCAACAGTGATGAAATTTATATTTATTGTAGACTCTAACATTTTCTCAGTGGTGATTGAGGTTTTTTCGTTGTGTATCTGCGGCGCCTCCATGATCTCAGCCTCCAGGTGAAGGTCTGATCACCGTCCACAGGGATAATAGAGATGTCTGACGTTGTTTGATGCCGTCTAAAGCAGCTTTAGCTGAAGGATGTTGGGTTTAGGATCAGAAGTTCGCGGTGTGGAATCCCACTGTGAACCCCTGAGCATGACCTTTGACCCTGTAGATCCCTGAGCGCTGCACCCTGGTGTATGTGGTTGAGATTAATGATCAAGGGGATCGGTTTCAAGCTGAAGAATGATTTCCCCGAGTCGATCAATAAAGTATTCTTTCTATATAACACTTTCCCCCAGAGTACAGCAGAACAACGTGACGCTTCTCTGGAAACAGAGTTCAACCACAGTTTGATTAATCCAGTGAAGCTGGTGACTTCTAATGAGAAAAACAACGTGATGTGATAATGTGAGTGAAGGGTTTTCCTCAGCCTGTGTGACTGTGGAAAGTCCCTGCCGCTGGACCGTGGCCCCGCCGCCGTCCCTCTGATGGCTCAAACCTCTGCCCTCCTCTCCGTGTCTTCCAGTGAGTCAGACAAGGAAGCGCTGCTCAGGTCGCCTCGCTCGGGATCTTATCTTATTCATTAGGAACATGGATGACAATCGGACGCTAAATTATTCATTCGGAGTTGGCAAGTCGGAGAATCTGTGCTATCTCGCTCTTTCGCTCTTACCCACCCTCCTCAAGTCGGCCGGTCCTATTAGGAAAAGCGATTAGAGCCGGTGAGAGGAGGAGGACGGCGATCGAGGCAAACCGCCCTGGGGACGCCGAGGCAGGGACTCGCTCGGGCTCCTTACCTCATTCAGAGGTGCAAATAGGCTCCGAGGATCCACCGAGAGACGGGAGTGTTGGCAGGTGTCCCGGACTGCAGAGTGCCAGACGACCCCACGCTGCACGCCGGACCCAACCAGCAAACACAGGACGCGCCAGCGTCTGCACAGTTCTGCAGGTGGGCAGTCCTTCTCTTCGGTCCTCATCACAAGACGGAAACAAGCCGGCGGAATGAGAGGGGAGCTCATCCTGTCCTCAGATAAACCCTTCAGCCCACAACCTTCAGTCCACCGTGCTCCACGGCTCGAAGACATCCATTCAGAGACGGCGATGCTTCAGTTCAGTGCTCACAGGCGTCATGAGGACACGTCTACCGGCTCAACAGATGCACTCATGATCGGAGAACGCATGGCGAAGATGTGGCCTACTTCCTGCTGGAAATTACTCCGTACATGTAATTTCAATTAGACAGAGAGACTAAATTGAACCTGAAAGGATCACATGACCTGAAAGATCCCGAGGATCCCCTGAGAAGATGGAGCAGATCTCCAGCAGAGGGATCGATTCTTTCAATACTGGGTGTCTGGATGATCAGAAGTCTGTGAAAACAAGAGATGGCAGAATTCACCTCAAGCCAGGTGTGTTTGTGAGAGATCTTTATTCAAGTCCAGCCTGTTGGGAGAGTCTCCAGGCTCTGAGGACAACGTGCACGATTACAGTCACCTGAACTCTTTCATTATGCAGCGCGAGCTAAATGACTGGAAGATGAGCTTTCATTATTCAATGCCGTCTTCCTCTTTTGTCTTCTGGATGCTCCATTAAAGCAAACTATCACCAACATTTCTAGACATGTTCCCAACATGTCCCGGACCAGGCGACCAATCAGGTGGGTCCGGGACCTTTAACAGCCGTCGCAGGTTTTTCAGTGGAATTCAGAATAATGACGAGTCTCTATGTGATGAAGTGGTGACTGAGATGTCTTCATCGCCCTCCTTCCTGGGTTTTTACCTCCACGACTCCGCGTGGCTTCTCCTCCTCGCCTCCTGCTCTGTAACCGAACCTCTGGAGGGCGGCGGGCTAAAAAAGGAAGCAGACGGTTTGGCTCTGGGCGCTTTTCTTTTTTAATAGGCCTGCTATTCCTGCCGGAGCAGCCGGGAGTTCACCTTGATGTCACGTATCAGCGGCGGGCTCGGGGCTCGGGGCTCGCCTTTCCTCCCCGGCTCACAGCTAAACTGATGAGGGGAGGGGGAGGGGGAGGGAGGAGGGGGGGAGGGAGGAGGGGGGAGGGGGGGAGACGGGAGTCGGCAAAACCTGTGACCTTCTCCCTTTTTATCTCATCCACTGTGAAGTGACAGTCGTTTCAGTTAATTGTATGCTGCTTGTGTGTGTGTGTGCGTGTGTGTGTGTGTGTGTGTGTGTTTCCACCGTCCCTCTCAGAGATCAGTCAATCAGGCGGCTCCTCGTCTCAGAGACTCGCGGGTCCTGCCAGCTGCTTCCTCCTCGCTCTTGTCATTCCAGACACAAAACACACAGTAGCATAATTCTGCGGCTCGCTGCTTTGTGAGATCTGCTGGTGACGGACCGGCAGAGGTCTGGCAGAGTCCTGCAGAAGTCAGCGCGCCACATTGATGAGTTAGAACCTCACTGGTATTACGTTTCAGACGTGAGGCAGCGGTGAAGGGACGGCGCTGAGGCGAGAAGACAGCAGCAGCTGTCGCTGCTTTCTTCTTAGGATTGTGAGATTAACAATAAAAACATGTGGAAATGCAGTGATGAGGATTGTTCACAGACAATGGCTCAGAAGTGTTCCAGAGTCAGTGCAGTGATTTCCACAGAAACAGCTCCTGTGCAGCGCTTCACTCAAATTTGAACTCCTTTTCTTGATGAAACGCTGCAAAGCGCCAAGGACACTGGTTTAATCCCCAGTCCTCCATTTCACTCTCCTGCTGCTCCTCTTCAGGCAACATTCTCAAACATGTCATGTCATGTCAACATATTCATCCATTACAACAGTTTTTGCTCAGTTTTGGTCGTATTTTCACTGATATAGAGGCTTTAAAAGTGACATTCTGCATCTGCATTTGACCCGCTGTTCCAGCGGAGCTGCTGGAACTGATGCAGAGTTTACTTTGGACCCATAAGAGGCGGTTACACTAAGTCAAACTGAGGTGAACCCGGCGGCACCGGGATCTCATACAGAGATACAGAAATATAAATGCAGTGTCATAATATCACGTACAGATAATGTTCTCTCGGTTTTGCTGGCGCTGAACTCGGCTGCCTCGTGCGCGTCGATGCCTGGTCAGATTCTTCCTGTCAGAGATCATCGCCGTGGGACTCTGTGAGGAGGAGTGTGGATGTACGGCTGAGGAAACCTCGACTTTTTTACCTCCCTGCCTCTGCATCCCTCCCCCTCTGTGTGATTCAGTCTCTTGCTGTTTGGACAAACACTTGACCGGAGCGTCCAGCGGGCCAGACAATCGATGGCGAATGCCCATGGCGAAATCAAATTACTTCTACTCGATTTGTAACCGGGGACAAAAGCAAGAAGAAACTATAAAACAGTGTTATTTCCAGGGTCAGGGGCTGTCTGAAGACACATTTCTCTCTCTCTCCGTCTGGAAATACGCCCGACATTAAGTCAAACTTGAGCTGAGTGGAGCAGATCAGCGGCTGGGTGAACGTTATCTGATGGCAGCAGAGAGCGGTGGGTGTTCGGCGCATCAGGAAGACTTTTTCCTAAAGTTCCTCAGCCTTGAGTCCTCATGAGTAATAACAGATGAGACACTCTTATGGAGCATGAGATCATGAGTCTGATTTGCTTTAAAAAAAGTGAACAAGAATAGAAGTACTGAAAGGATTGATGTGTTTTTTAGTCTCTTCTCTCTTTTTATATGAAAATTCAAACAGCATGAGTACTGGCCGTTCTGGCGTGTCTTCTTGTGTGTTTCTTACAACATGTGTCCCTACAATATCCAGTTTGTTTTTATACATGCAGACCTTATTTGGAAAGGTATTTATTTTCTTTTTAAGAAGTAGTAGATTTTTCTGAAGTTCTGTGACTAATTAGGTGCTGTTTCTGATGAGATTGATCACTCCTCCTCTTGCACCCCTTTCCCACTGCAACTAGCAGGTCGACCCGTGTCTTCGACCCGCTAACGATCGCCTTATTAAGACTCCTTTCCCACCGCCTGCAGACGCGGGTCTAGCCGCCTGCTGGCGAGCCGCGTCGCTGCGTTTTCCCGCGCTGATGGTGTCCCGCGTTGATGACATCATCAGCGCGACGGAGCAAAACGAAAGTAAACAATGCAGCGGAACACGGTCCCTGTTACCTGTAGACGGATCTCCTCTTCCCCACGGATCAGGGGAAGCTCTCTGGTCTCGCTATCTTGCTTTTGCTTTGTCATCTTGAGGAAGGAAATCTCACGCTGTGTCCAGAAACAACAACTAGCGCGCTAACATAGCCGCGCTAACGTAGCCGCGCTTCGTCGACGTCATCATGTAAGTCCCCGGATGTGTCCCACCCACTAAAAGCCGGTAGAAAGCTGACCCGGTAAATTCTCAGGTCGACTGCAGGGTCGAACGACCCGGGTCGAAATGCCGGTTAAACCCTTTACACTGCCAGGAGGAGCCGGGTGTCAGCGGGTTTAAACGGGTTTTTTGGCCGGTGGGAAAGGGGTACTAGTGATTTATTCAGAAAAAGCAGGTTTCACTACAATAATGTCAAGTTTCAGTTTCTGAAGCGGAAGCTGTCCCTCCCCTCCTGCAGCATGCTTAAGACACTCGGATGTCCTCCTCCATGTAGTGATTCCCGTTCGCCGTCCTGCTCCCCCCTCCTGTCCACGGCCCTCGCCCTTCGCCTCCAGCGCCACGTTGACGATCCGTGATGCAGGTGTCAGGCTGCGGATGCTAAGCTATCCATTTCCCCGTCTAATGGAGTTAGCGCCGGCCCGCGCTGACCTCTAAAGCGTTTGCGGTTGGGAAGAGGAGGCGGCCGCCGGCAGCGCCGTTATGTGACATTCTCTCCTCGCCGCCTGTTTGTTCTCTGCCTGCAGATCTCATTTCAGGGTGGACCGGCGAGTCTGACTAAAGAAAGGGGGGTTAAACGAAGGGGACCGGTCGATTTGCGTCGGGTTTGAGATTTGGAGTTTGTTGACATGTGCTGAGACAGATCTGGGTTTCCAGCGCAGCCCTGACCCCCGGGATTAGCCAAACCACCACCTTTCAGAGCGCCTCTTGATCTCCGGCTGCTTGACTCTCCTCATCCCGCTCTCTTTGGATTCATGAAGGCACTTTTCCATTTCCCGTATTGTCCTGTGAGGGCAGCCGTCGGGTAAATTGGGTCTGGAAATGTAGTCGTACGAGCAAACATGGGCAGGTCGGGGTTGTCAAACCAGCGGAGAATTTTAAAAGTCTCGTCAGATATGAAGAAAAAAACTGCTGCGCTGCCGAAGATCATTCCAACAGCTTTGCTCTATTGATCTCTTCAAACCAGCGGAAGAGCAGAGCCGGACACCCTGTGAATCATTCATCGGGGCTCGATGTGATCGACGCCGCCGTGTGAAAAGGCACTTGAGCAGAGCGTCGGCGTTCGGACCGGAAGAGAAGCCAGGTTTGCTCAATATGATCGATATTTGTTGGAGCGGATTGGTGGCTCGTATCGCGCCGTCGCCACGTATCCTTGAGACGTGACTGGCGGCGCAGTTCACCCTGCGCCTCGTCCTCCACTCACTTCTCTTCTGACACCGGGAGCGCCGGTTTGCAGTGACACCTGGGAACACGGTGACAAATGAGCTGTCAGACAATCAGACAGGCTGGAAACAAACCAGCAGATTATCTGAAGCACATTATTTAGAGGAGAAAGAGGAGAGGAGGAGAGTGAGAGCTCACCTGAAACACTGGCAACTGCTCGGAGAATCTGTGAACGAGCCATTCCACTGAGGCTGGTCGCAGCAGTTCCCTCTGTCCACACCTCAGCGGTGTCAGCATGACTTCCACTTCATCGACCAAGCATGATTTCCTCTGCTGGAGATTTGTTTATAGTCCTGATGGCTGATTTTAATACCAGTCGATCAATTTCATCTTATCCTAGCATGTCAACAAAGGAAAAAAATAAAAGTTAAAACCAATAAACATCTGAAATAACAGCTAAAAGCTGTAAATCTGGATCAGATCCCAGCTTAACACACGTTCAGAACTACTATTCAGATTTAATCTTTTAGCCATTTTTAGCAGTTTTAACCTTTTTCGCCTTCTTTAACTGATTCTGTGAGTTTGGCTGTTTTCACCGTTTCTTTATGGTCATGTTAGCCATTTGATCTGTTTTTGCTCCATATTTTCAAACATTTTGCCTTTTTTTTTCTTTTTTTAGCCAATCCAGGTTTGTTTCCCTGCAATTCTCCTGAAACTATTTTGTTTTGCTATTTTGCAGTTTGTAGACGTTTTATGGATTTTAACCATAAGATACTTACTTCAGGAAGTAAAGATGATCAGATGCAAATTGTTGCACCTATAGTCTTCGGAACGCTCCAGAGAGTCATTCCAGAGGAACCATGTGGCTGTGGACTCCGGTCCTACATGGTTCTGGTGGCGGATCCAGAACAAGTGTGGCCGAACATTCACGTTACACAACCAAAACGCCAAACAGCGGCAGGTTTTCCATCAGGACAATCAGGTTATGTAACGGCGGTTAAACGGGAGCCCTCCAGCTGTGATGTGAATTGGAAACTGGTCGGCGTCCCGTCTGACGCTCAGTGGAACGGATTCGCCGGCAGAGTGACACAAAGAGCCTCAGAATGATGATTTGGAGTCCTGGCGGTCGGATTTTCTCCTCGCTGCTCACCTGTGTGGCCGCAGAGCGGCCGGCGGCTGATCGTGTTATTCCTGGACTGCTCTGGCTCCGTCCCCGCAGGACTGCCCCGGTTCCCGGTTTTGGCAGCTGTATGTAATCCGTCTGCTATCTCTCCATCTCACTCCCTCACTGCTTCCATAATAACCATTACATGTTCTGTTAAAACGCCTTCCCTCCTCCAGCCTAATTACCACCAACCTCATTCTCTCGCTCTCGCTCCATAATGGATGCCAGGAAACATTAAGAGCTCCGGTGCAGGAATTAGCGCTTGACCCTCAGCCTCCTAACCGAGATAATGTCTGTACGCGTACAGCAGAGGGAGAGGGAGAGAGAAAGGTGAGGGAGTGGGTGTGTGGGCGAGGGAGACGGCTTGGGGTGGCGGACTCTGATCCCCTTCGCCTTCTGGCTGCTGTGGGAATTCAGAGATAAACTCAGAAAGCTCAGTGTCTGTAGAGCAGAGAGGGGGGGTCAGGAGGGAAGGCTGGGAGAGGGAGATGCTCTCTTCGTTCTGTTCTCCTGCTGATTGTCCACCATTGTTACCGTTAAACGCCTTCTTCCTCACTGCACCCAGGAAACGACGCCTTACACGTCCCAGACCAGCTCCAGTCAGAGCGGAGAGCTTAGTGACTTTAACAGGCCCGAAGAAACACATTTTATACTGTTTGAGCACTTTTCACTGCTTCAGCGTTAGTCACACTCGATGGGGCATTGAACCTGCAACCTTTGCGACTGACCTGTGGCCCAGCCCGATAGCATTGACTATTAACTGGAAGTGCCTGGAAACGTCCGCTCAGAGAGTCTGTCTGCAGAGACATCCGGCGACTCTTCTGCTGCTTTCTGGGCTTTTCGGGTCATTAAAGATGTGAAAATGTCTTTAATGATGTGCCTGGAGCGCACAAAGCAGCGACACCCCGGAACGATAAAGCACCAAACAATTCACCAAAACCTCTCGTTCGGTGTTTGAATTCGTTCACCGGCTTAGCTTAGCATTAGCATCAGTGCTCATTTCCACCATCTGGGTCTCAACCAGCACTGCCTTCTAAACCGAGCGTTCAAACCGCTTCAAAGCAGAATCAACAGCCTGGAAAATGGGCCGTGTGCGACGCTCCTCCTTCGGGAGCCACACATGTTGAGCAGAAAGTGTTATTGCACCAGTAAGGTTTGGTCTCATCTTACAAAACTGAGCAAAAAAATGTAAATATTCACATTTTGGAGCCGAAACTGCAGCAGACTTCTGAGTTACGTGTGTGTTCCACCCAGTAATGAATAATCACCACTTCAGTCTCACAGCGTCGGACGCTGAACAATAGAATCTGGATCATTCTCTCAATCCTGCTTTCCACCAACTGTGACAGTGAAGCGTGCCTATTATTTTTAATAGAGAGAGCGGCTGTGTTTACTGGGCTATTTTGGCAGTAATAACAATGCAGTTTATTTACACCAGCAGGTTTTCGACCTGCTGCTGTAGTTTCCCTTCAGCGCAGACTAAAGAATGAAAAGCTGGCGAATCGTGATTCAGTGCAGGTTCTGTTTTTTAGACAGCGTTCCCACCGCTTGTGGCCATTGCAGCAGAACCGACAGAAACACTGAAAACTTACTGCTAAAGGCTGATGGGAGCAGGCGGATCATTTTGAGGAGATGTTTATCTCGGAGCACGCTGAAAGCAGATGTCAGGTAAGCTGGTTCGTACTTATTATATTGTAGAGCATACTTTTGAACTGGCAAGTATGTGGTGGATACAGTTATAGAAAATGACAGCAATTTATTCAACAGAACATTTCCATGTTGATCAACAGTCTTTAAAAGCTGAGTAGAACTGAGTAGTTTTGCAGGTCACATAAAAGGATTTGCCAGAGCCTGGCCAGACCATGTGGAATCAGCTCAGATCTCCTTTCGAGACAGGATTATTAAACTCCAATGACTTTATCAACTCTGAGTTGAGAAGGTCAGCAGACAGGAAGCGTCCTCTCAAGACTCTCCCTATTTCTGCAATTCAGCTCTGAGATTTTCAGACATCTCGCTGCAGCGCGGCCATCAAAGACACCGTTTGACTTCGCCCCCTCCAGCTACTGGAGAGAGGCGCCCATTTACACTTGTGTGGATTCTGATGAGCATAAAATGACTTTACAGACGGAGAATTATAATACGGGTTTGTGGAGGCGGGAATGTTGAGAGGGCTTTCTTAAAAAGAAAGCACACATCCTCTCCCGTTTGACTGGGGGGCACCGAGCACTTCCTCTTCTTGGCATAATGATGTGAGGAGTCTGTGTGTCCATATGTTGGAGCTGGAGGCTTCGGATTTATCAGGAAGTCTTATTAGCATAGCGCTGGCTGCAGGACATTTTGCCTCTCACTTGTTTAAAGGTAATGAAGAATCATCTGAGAGAGCTGGTGGAGCGATCAGGCTGCCATCTGTTACCTGCTCACTCCGCTCGCCACGGCGGCGAGGAGCGAGAGCAGCGTGACGGCGAGGAGGGGAGAGAGAGAGCTGCGTGACGGCGAGGAGGGGAGAGAGAGAGCTGCGTGACGGCGAAGAGGAGAGAGAGAGAGGGCCGAGTGACGGCGAGGAGAGAGAGGGCGGCGTGACGGCGGGGAGCGCCGGATCGCTACTGTCTGACAAACTGAGGAAAAGTTTGCATCACAGAAACATTTGGGCTCCAGAGATTTGAAGCGAAGCTGGTTTGTGTTTGGAAGTTACCCGATGAAGGTCGGGGCTGGTCCAGGTCAAGGACGCCGTCTTCTTCCACTGTGGAACTGAAACCCGTCCAGCTCCAGTCAGGAACCCTGGAGTCGAGCGTCAGACGTCCAGCAGAGGGACAAGCAACCAGCCACCATTTGGAATGTGTTCTGCCTTTTCCGCCTTTAAAGACAGTCCCTGACCCTTCACTGCGCTCTCAGAACAAAGCTCTTGGGAAAATATCAGTCAGAGTGATTTCAGTACATTCAAAGTGTGAATGAATTCAGTTTTCTGCTTTAATTTATGATGAAATCTGTGATTCACAAAGTTCTCTCAATAGAACAAAAGCTTTGTCCTTTTGCATAAATGTAGCTGGACATTTGGTTTGTGTCCATGTTAAAGACTGTTCACTGATATATTATTACTATTGGATGTAGTGTAATTATTATCGGAGTCGCTAATTTTGCATTAAATTGAAGAAACAGGAAACGGTAAAAAGAGGAAACAGGAAAAGCTGTACCATGTGTGGAGGGAGAAGTGGTGAAATTAGATAAGCTGCTTCCTCCCTCCTTCTTGAGCGAAGTATTGGCTGTCTTTTGTTATTGTCTTCATTATAGTTTGAAATGTTCATAATGTGGATGGTTTTACCGGGTGAAGGCAAGTTTCCACATTACATGAAGGTTATCGGTAGTAAACATTTATAGGAAACGCACCAAGAAATCCTCTGAATGTTTCCTCTGAAGAAGAGAAGGACGGGACGCTGGGATTCTTCGACAGTAAACAGCCCTTTGGGATTCAGTCGATTCCTGATAAAACACAGATCATCTGGGACTGACTCCATTCCTGTCCTCGGTGTTGATCACGGAGCAAACAGGCTGTCATTCTGTTATTTTCTACCTCTTCACAAACATTTCTGCTGGAACTTTCCTCTCAGCATTTCTGCACACAAAAACTCAATTTTCCTCCGTTGGCTCGGTTAGATTTTCTGTTTTTGCTCGGAGACAAAGAGTTTATACAGAAAATAAAGTACAGTAATTATTTCTTTTCAACATTGGCACAATTGTAGCAAATAGAATTTCAGAGATGTCATAATATTCCAGGAAAGAAGAGGGAGCTTGAACTGTTATTACAGCTGAATCAACCTGCAGGCTTGTGTCTGAGCATTAGCCGGAGTTCCAGTCCTGTTTGTGTTTCACACACTCCGCCGCTATAATAAGAGTCTGGAATGAGGCGGCATGAAAGAGCAGCTCCTGACGTGTTAATGAGCAGGATTTTGTATGTAGCGCTGAAGAATCAATCTGTGGAAAGCAATTGGTTTCCAAACGTTTGTTTCTTCTGAGACTAAAATACCCCGAAGACGACGGCGGGAGAGTGCCAGCCATTCCTCATGAGGAGGCAGCGGCCGGCCGGGCAGTGTGGGGCTCGGCTGCTGTTTGCACTATCTTCTTCCTTGGCATGTCATTATGGTGGATCCAATTAAACCTGCTCCAGACATGAGAAATGAGCAAAAATGAAATCAATACCGTATTGAGTGTAACTTCTACCCCGCTCTATTCTGGTCTTCCTTCCTAACGTGCACGGAGCGGTGGGAGCTCAGACTGTTAGTTAACGGCCGGCCGGCCGGCATCGGGGCGGTGAGCTGGTGAATATTGATGGCGGCGGTATTGATCGAGGACCTGTAGGGTTTGTCTTCTTTTATCCAGCGAGCCTTCTTCCTGTCCGGCCGACTTTATGGAGCATCCTGTCCACGGCTGGCTGCACATTATGAGCGGTGTGGAGGAGGCCCATTAAAGGAGGCCGCGGAACACACTGCGTCCGCCTCCACGCTCCGCCCCGTTCAATCACAGCAGCACGCCGGCGTAACGACACCGAACGAGCCGCGGCCGGCGCCCCGCTCATCATATATTAGCCAGGGAACACGTCAGGCACTCTGGAACACCTACCAGCCGAAAAAACAAAAATCAGTACCGAACCTCCACGGTGAAATCTGCTTCACACCCAGCAGAGACCGGCTGGAACCGCTCAGCTGCTGGCCTTCTCAGGCTGACCGGTATTGTCTAAAAGCAGCAAATATGCGTCTGGCGGTTACTTGGTGGCCACCAGGGAACGATCAAGCCCCCACTGAGGAGCAGCCGCTGCTTTAAGCAGCACCTGAGTCCCACAAGGCGTCCGGCTAAAGGAGTCTGGGAGTTTGTTATGCTAGCAGTGAGCTGAAAGCACTGACTTGGTTAAATATGCATGTGTCTGTGTGATTCCCTCTTTTTAAGGGTTTGCTCACACTGGAAAATACATTTCAGATATTTATGGTTGGAAATCAAGGCCACAGTGACATTTAAATGTTTTTCTTCCAGTAATATCCTAATGCCTCAAGCGATTGCCCTCCAATTCGCTAAATTCGTTCACTGTTACTCAAAGATAAACTGATTAGCTTTCAAAGGTCAAGGTTGCTGTTAAGACAAGTATCTCAGGAGAGAATTTAAATATCTAATTCATTGCTGGAACTATTGAAGGGGAGAACATAGGAAACCGGGACGGAGGCCCTGCTAACCCGTCTCCAGCTGAGAATGTTAAAGTCTGATTTGTTGTGCGTGTTCAATTATACAACAACGGTGCTCAGAGTCACTGAAAACTCAACTTTTGTGAAAACCTTGGGCCTCCGTCTGCATGTAGACGCAGAGGTGCTGCTGTAGAGATGCTGTCCAGAGGGTCATGATTCCCAGACCATTCTCCTGGTCCTGGTCCTGGTCCTGGTCCACATTCTCCCGGTCCTGGTCCTGGTCCTGGTTCACATTCTCCCGGTCCTGGTTCCAGTGTTCAGAGTGTTTTGTTCTCTGCAGCATGTTTGTGTGGTTTCATATCAAAAACAAACCACAGCACCAACTAGTGGCCCAACATGAAAACGACATCATTTTGCGACATAGTTTTCAAGATGCT